>NC_081316.1:87036100-87661100 GCF_026419965.1 Kogia breviceps
AGATTGAGGTCCGGATACGTGTTAGGGGGCGTGTGCGTTGCAGGGCATGGCTTATAGTTAGGATAGGCCTCAGGGTTCGGTCTTCCGGTTAGGCTTAGGTTTCAGGGACAGGGATGGAGCTAGGGTTAGCGTTAGGCTCCCGGTGAGGCCTAGGCTTGAGATTGGGGTACGGATACGTGTAAGGGGGCGTGTGCGTTGCACCACGTGGCTTGTCGTTAGGGTAGTCTTCAGGGCTCAGACTGCGGGTGAGGCATAGTGTTCAGGGTCAGGGTTGGAGCTCGGGTTAGGGTTAGGCTCCCAGTGAGACCGAGGGTCGAGATTGGGGTACGGATACCTGTTACGGGGCGTGTGTGTTGCCGGGCGCCGCTTAAAGTTAGGTTAGGCCTCAGGGTTCAGGCTGCGGGTGAGGCTTAGGATTCAGGGTCAGATTTGGAGCTAAGGTTAGGTTTACGCTTCGGGTGAGGCCTAGTTTCGAGATTGGTGTACGGATACGTGTTAGTTGGCGTGTGCGTTGCAGGGTACGGCTTATCGTTATGGTAGGCCTCAGGGTTCAGGCTGCGGTTGAGGCTGAGTGTTCAGGGTCAGGATTGGAGCTAGGGTTAGGGTTTGGCTCCCGGTGAGGCTTCGGGTCGAGATTGGGGTATGGATACGTATTAGGGGGCCTGTGTGTTGCAGGGCGCGGCTGATCGTTAGGGTAGGCCTCAGGGTTCATGCTGCGGGTGAGGCTTAGGGTTCAGGTCAGGGTTGGATCTAGGTTTAGTTTTAGGCTCCCGGTGAGTTCTAGGGTCAAGATTGGGGAACGGATACGTGTTAGCGGGCGTGGGTGTTGTAGTGTGTGGCTGATCGTTTGGGTAGACCTCAGGGTTCAGGCTGCAGGTGAGGCTTAGGTTTCAGGGTCAGGGTTGGAGCTAGGGTTAGGGTTAGGCTCACGGTGAGGCTTCAGGTCGAGATTCGGGTATGGATACGTGTTAGGGTGGGTGTGCGTTGCAGGGCGAGGCTAATCGTTAGGGTAGGCCACAGGGATCAGTCTTCGGCTGAGGCTTAGGGTTCAGGGTCATGGTTGGAGCTAATGTTAGGTTTAATATCCCAGTGAGGCCTAGGGTGGAGATTGGGGTACGGATACGTGTTCTGGGGCGTGTGCGTTGCACGGCGCAGCTTATATTTAGTGTTGGCCTCAGGGTTCAGGCTGCGGGTGAGGCTTAGGATTCAGTGTCAGATTTGGAGCTAAGGTTAGGTTTAGGCTTCGGGTGAGGCCTAGGATCGAGATTGGGGTACGGACACGTGTTATTTGGCGTGTGCGTTGCACGGCGCGGCTTATCGTTATGGTAGGCCTCAGGGTTCAGGCTGCCGGTGAGGCTTAGTGTTCAGGGTCAGGATTGGAGCTAGGGTTTGGGTTAGGCTCCCTATGAGCTTTCGGGTAGAGATTGGGGTACGGATACGTGTTAGGGGATGTGGCGTTGCAGGGCGCGGCTTATCGTTAGGGTAGGCCTCAGGGTTCAGGCTGCGGGTGAGGCTTAGGTTTCAGGGTAAGGGTTGGAGATAGGGTTAGGGTTAGGCTCCCGTTGAGGACTAGGGTCGAGATTGGGGTACGGATATGTGTTAGGGGGCATGTGCGTTGCAGGGCGCAGCTTATTGTTAAGGTAGGCCTCGTGGTTCAGGCTACAGATGAGGATTCGTATTCAGGGTAAGGGTTGGAGCTAGGGTTAGGGTTAGGCTCCCGGTGAGGCTTCGGGTCGAGATTGGGTTACGGATACGTGTTAGGGGACGTGTGTGTTGCAGTGCGCAGCTGATCATTAGGGTAGGCCTCAGGTTTCATGCTGCGGGTGAGGCTTAGTGTTAAGGACAGGGCTGGATCTAGGGTTAGGGTTAGGCTCCCAGTCAGGCTTCAGGTCGAGATTGGGGTACGGATATGTGTTTGGGCGCGTGTGCGTTGAGGGGCGCGGGTTAACCTTAGGGTAGACCTCAGGGTTCAGGCTGAGGGTGAGGCTTATTGTTCAGTGTTATTTTTGGAGCTAGCGTTAGGGTTAGTCAACCGGGGAGGCCTAGGGTGGAGATTGTGGTACGGATACGTGTTAGGGGGCGTTTGCTTTGCAGGGCACGACTTATCCTTAGGGTAGGCCTCAGGGTTCAGGCTGCGGGTGAGGCTTCGGGTTCAGGGTCATGGTTGGAGGTAGGGTTAGATTTACGCTCCCGGTGAGGCTTACGGTCGGGATTGGGGTACGGAAACGTGTTAGGGGGCGTGTGCGTTGCAGGGCGTGGCTTATCGTTATAATACGCCTCAGGGTTCAGGCGTTGGGTGAGGCTTTGTGTTCAGGGTCAGGGTTGGAGCTAGGTTTAGGATTAGGCTCCCGGTGAGGCCTTGGGTCGAGATTAGGGTACAGGGACGTGTTAGGGGGCGTGTGCATTGCACCGCGCTGCTTATCATTAGGGTAGGCCTCAGGGCTCACGCTGCGGGTGAGGCTTATGTTTCAGGGTCAGTGTTGGAGTTAGGGTTATGGTTAGGCTCCCGGTGAGGCTTCGGTTCGAGTTTGGGGTACGGATACGTGTTAGGGGGCGTGTGCGTTGAAGGACGTGGCTTATCGTTACGGTAAGACTAGGGCTTCAGTTTGCGGATGAGGCTTAGGTTTCAGGGTCAGGGTTGGAGCTCGGGTTAGGGTTAGGCTCCCGGTGAGGCCTAGGGTCGAGTTTGGGGTACGGATACGTGTTAGGGGGCGTATTACTTGCAGAGCGCGGCTTATCGTTAGGCTAGGCCTCAGGGTTCAGACTGCGGGTGAGGCTTCGGGTTCAGGGTCAGGGTTGGAGCTAGGGTTAGGGTTAGGCTCCCGCTGAGGCCTAGGTTCGAGATTGGGGTACGGATACGTGTTAGGGGTCGTGTGCGTTGCAGGGCACGACTTATCGTTATTGTAGTCCTCAGGGTTGTGGCTGTGGGTGAGGCTTAGGTTAAATGGTCAGGGTTTTAGGTAGGATTGGGGTTAGGCTCCCAGTGAGGTTTAGGGTCAAGATTGAGGAACGGATACGTGTTAGGGGGCGTGGGTGTTGCAGTGTGCGGCTGATCGTTAGGGTAGACCTCAGGGTTCAGGCTGAGGGTGAGGCTTAGGTTTCAGAGTCATGGTTGGATCTCGTGTTAGGGTTAGGCTCCTGGTGAGGCTTCGGATCGACATTGGGGTACGGATACGTGTTAAGGGGCGTGTGCGTTGCAGGGCGTGACTTATCGTTAGGGTAGTCTTCAGGTTTGAAGCTGTGGGTGAGGCTTAGTTTAAAGGGTCAGGGTTTTAGCTAGGGTTAGGATAAGGCACCCAGTGAGGTTTTGGGTCGAGATTGGGGAACGGATACGTGTTAGGGGGCGTGGGGGTTGCAGTGCGCGGCTGATCGTTAGGGTAGGCCTCCGTGTTCAGGCTGCGGGTGAGGCTTAGGTTTCAGGGTCATTGTTGGAGCTAGTGTTAGGGTTAGGCTCCCGGTGAGGCTTCGGGTTGAGATTGGGGTACCAATACGTGTTAGGGGGCGTGTGCGTTGCAGGGCGTGGTTTACAGTTAGGGAAGGCCTCAGGGTTCAGGCTGCGGGTGAGGCTTAGGGTTCAGAATAATGGTGGAAGCTAGGGTTATGGTTAGGCTCCAGGTGAGGCTTAGGGTCGCGATTGGGGTACGGATACCTGTTAGTGTGCGTGTGCGTTGCGTGGCGCAGGTTATTGTTATGGTAGGCCTCAGGTTTCAGGCTGCGGTGAGGCTTAGGGTTCAGGGTCATGGTTGGAGCTAGGGTTAGATTTAGGCTCCCGGTGAGGCTTACGGTCGAGATTGGGGTATGGATACGTGTTAGGGGGCGTGTGCATTGCAGGGCGCGGCTTATAGATAGGGTAGGCCTCAGGGATCAGTCTTCCTGTTAGGCTTAGGATTCAGGGTCAGGGTTGGAGCTAGGGTTAGGGTTAGGCTCCCGGTGAGGCCTAGGTTCGAGATTGGGGTACTGATACCTGTACCGGGTCGTGTGAGTTGCATGGCGTGGCTTATCGTGAGAGTAGGCCTTAGGGTTCAGGCTGAGGATGAGGCTTAGTTTTCAGGGTCAGCGTTGGAGCTCGGGTTACGGTTAGCCTCCTGGTGATACCTAGGGTCGAGATTGGGGTATGCATACGGGTTAGGGGGTGTATTCCTTGCAGAGCCCAGCTTATCATTAGGGTAGGCCTCAGGGTACAGACGGCGGGTGAGGCTTAGGTTTCAGGGTGAGGGTTGGAGCTAGTGTTACGGTTAGGCTCCCGGTGAGGCTTCGGATCGAGATTGGGGTACGGAAACGTGTTAGGGGGCGTGTGCGTTGCAGGGCGCGGCGTATCGTTACAATACACCTCAGGGTTTAGTCTTTGGGTGATGCTTTGTGTTCAGGGTCAGGGTTGGAGGTAGGGTTAGGCTTAGGCTCCCAGTGAGGCTTAGGGTCGATATTAGGGTACGGCGACGTGTTAGGGTGCGTGTGCATTGCACGGCGCTGCGTATCGTTAGGGTAGGCGTCAGGGCTCACGCTGCGGGTGAGGCTGATGGGTCAGGGTCAGCGTTGGAGTTAGGGTTAGGGTTAGGCTCCCGGTGAGGCTTTGGTTTGAGTTTGGGGTACGGATACGTGTTTGGGCGCGTGTGCGTTGAGGGGCGCGGGTTAACATTAGGGTAGACCTCAGGGTTCACGCTGAGGGTGAGGCTTAGTGTTCAGGGTTATTTTTGGAGCTAGGGTTAGGCTTAGTCACCCGGTGAGGCCTAGGGTGGAGATTGTGTTACGGATACGTGTTAGGGGGCTTTTGCTTTGCAGGGCGCGACTTATCCTTAGGGTAGGCCTCAGGGTTCAGGCTGCGGATGAGGTTTAGTGTTTAGGGTCTGGGTTGGAGCTAGGGTTAGGTGTAGTCTCCCGGTGAGGCCTATGGTGGAGATTGGGGTACGGATACGTGTTAGGGTGCGTGTGCATTGCAGGGCGTTCCTGATGGTTAGGGTAGGCCTCAGGGTTCATGCTGCGGGTGAGGCTTAGTGTTCATGGTCAGGGTTGGAGCTAGGGTTATGGTTAGTCTCCCGGTGAGGCCTATGGTCGGGATTGTGTTACGGGTACGTGTTAGGGCGCGTGTGCGTTTCAGGGCGCGGTTTATCGTTAGGGTAGGCATCAGGGTTCAGGCTGGGCGTGAGGCTTAGTGTTCAGTGTCAGGGTTGGTGCTAAGGTTAGGTTTCGTCTCGCGGTGAGGCCTATGGTGGAGATTGGGGTACGGACACGTGTTAGGGGGCATGTGCGTTGCAGGGCGCGGCTTAGCGTTATGGTAGGCCTCAGGGTTCAGCCTGTGGGTGAGGCTTAGGTTTCAGGGTAAGGGTTGGACTTAGGGTTAGGGTTAGGTTTCCAGTGAGGCCTAGGGTCGCGATTGGGGTACGGATATGTGTTAGGGGGCGTTTTCGTTGCTGGGCACGTCTTATCGTTAGGGTAGGCCCCAGTTCAGGCTGTCGTTAAGGCTTCGAGTTCCGGGCCAGTGTTGGAGCGAGAGTTCGCGTTAGGCTCTCGCTGAGTCTTAGGGTCGACTTTGGGTTACGGATATGTGTTAGGGGGCGTGTGCATTGAAGGCCACGGCTGATCGTTAGGGTAGGCCTCATGGTTCAGGCTGCGGGAGAGGCTTAGGGTTCAGGGTCAGGATTGGAGCGAGGGTTAGGTTTAGTCTACCTGTGAGTCCTTCGGTGGAGATTGGGGTACAGATACGTGTTAGGGGGCGTGTGCGTTGCAGGGCGCGGCTTATGGTTAGGGTAGGTCTCAGGGTTCAGGCTGAGGGTGAGGTTTAGGGTTCAGAGTCTGGGTTGGAGCTAGGGTTAGGGTTAGGCTCCCGGTGAGGCCTATGGAGGAGATTGCGGTAGGGATAAGTGTTAGGGTTCGTGTGCGTTCCAGGGTGCGGCTTATCACTAGGTTAGGCCTCAGGTTCAGGCTGCGGGTGAGGCTTAGGTTTCAGGGTAATGTTTGGATGTAGGGTAAGGGTTAGGCTCCCGGTGCGGCCTACGGTGGAGATTGGGGTACGGATACGTGTTAGGGGGCGTGTGGGTTGCATGGCGCGGCTTATCGTTAGGGTGGGCCTCTGGGTTCCGGCTGCGGGTGAGGCATAGGGTTCAGGGTAAGGGTTGGACTCCGGGTTAGGGTTAGGCTCCCGGTTAGGCCTAGGGTCGCGATTGGGGTACGGATATGTGTTAACGGGGGTTCTCGCTGCAGGGCACGGCTTATCGTTAGCGTAGGCCTCAGGGATCAGGCTGTGGTTGAGGCTTAGGGTTCAGGGTCAGTGTTGGAGCTAGGGTTAGGTTTAGTCTCCCGGTGAGGCCTTCGGTGGAGATTGGGGTTCTGATACTTGTTAGGGGGCGTGTGCATTTCAGGGCGCGGCTTATTGTTAGGGTAGGCCTCAGGGTTCAGGCCACGGGTGAGGTTTAGAGTTTAGGGTCTGGGTTGGAGCTAGGGTTAGGTGTAGTCTCCCGGTGAGGCCTATGGTGGAGATTGGGGTACGGATACGTGTTAGGGTGCGTGTGGGTTGCAGGGCGTGCCTGATGGTTAGGGTAGGCCTCAGGGCTCATGCTGCGTGTGAGGCTTAGTGTTCATGGTCAGGGTTGGAGCTAGGGTTATGGTTAGTCTCCCGGTGAGGCCTATGGTCGGGATTGTGGTACGGGTACATGTTAGGGCACGTGTGCGTTTCAGGGCGCGGTTTATCGTTAGGGCAGGCATCAGGGTTCAGGCTGCAGGTGAGGCTTTGTGTTCAGTGTCAGGGTTGGACCTAGGGTTAGGTTTCGTCTCACGGTGAGGCCTATGGTGGAGATTGGGGTACGGACACGTGTTAGGGGGCATGTGCGTTGCGGGGCACGGCTTAGCGTTAGGGTAGGCCTCAGTGTCAGGCTGCGGGTGAGGCTTAGGGTTCAGGGTCAGGGTTGGACTTAGGGTTAGGGTTAGGCTTCCGGTGTGGCCTAGGGTCGCGATTGGGGTACGGATATGTGTTAGGGGGTTTTTCGTTGCAGGGCGCAGCTTATCGTTACGGTAGGCCTCAGGGTTCAGGCTGTGTGTGAGGCTTAGGGTTCAGGGTCAGGATTGGAGCTAGGGTTAGGTTTATGCTCTCTCTTAGGCCTAGGGTCGAGTTTGGAGTACGGATACGTGTTAGGGGGCGTGTGCATTGCAGGGCACGACTGATCGTTAGGGTAGGGCTCAGGGTTCAGGCTGCAGGTGAGGCTTAGGGTTCAGGGTCAGGGTTGAGCTAGGGTTAGATTTAGGCTCCCGGTGAGGCTTCTTGTCAAGATTGAGGTCCGGATACGTGTTAGGGGGCGTGTGCGTTGCAGGGCATGGCTTATAGGTAGGATAGGCCTCAGGCTTCGGTCTTCCGGTTAGGCTTAGGTTTCAGGGACAGGGATGGAGCTAGGGTTAGCGTTAGGCTCCCGGTGAGGCCTAGGCTCGAGATTGGGGTACGGATACGTGTAAGGGGGCGTGTGCGTTGCACCGCGTGGCTTGTCGTTAGGGTAGTCTTCAGGGCTCAGACTGCGGGTGAGGCATAGTGTTCAGGGTCAGGGTTGGAGCTCGGGTTAGGGTTAGGCTCCCAGTGAGACCGAGGGTCGAGATTGGGGTACGGATACCTGTTACGGGGCGTGTGTGTTGCCGGGCGCCGCTTAAAGTTAGGTTAGGCCTCAGGGTTCAGGCTGCGGGTGAGGCTTAGGATTCAGGGTCAGATTTGGAGCTAAGGTTAGGTTTACGCTTCGGGTGAGGCCTAGTTTCGAGATTGGTGTACGGATACGTGTTAGTTGGCGTGTGCGTTGCAGGGTACGGCTTATCGTTATGGTAGGCCTCAGGGTTCAGGCTGCGGGTGAGGCTGAGTGTTCAGGGTCAGGATTGGAGCTAGGGTTAGGGTTTGGCTCCCGGTGAGGCTTCGGGTCGAGATTGGGGTATGGATACGTATTAGGGGGCCTGTGTGTTGCAGGGCGCGGCTGATCGTTAGGGTAGGCCTCAGGGTTCATGCTGCGGGTGAGGCTTAGGGTTCAGGTCAGGGTTGGATCTAGGTTTAGTTTTAGGCTCCCGGTGAGTTCTAGGGTCAAGATTGGGGAACGGATACGTGTTAGCGGGCGTGGGTGTTGTAGTGTGTGGCTGATCGTTTGGGTAGACCTCAGGGTTCAGGCTGCAGGTGAGGCTTAGGTTTCAGGGTCAGGGTTGGAGCTAGGGTTAGGGTTAGGCTCACGGTGAGGCTTCGGGTCGAGATTCGGGTATGGATACGTGTTAGGGTGGGTGTGCGTTGCAGGGCGAGGCTAATCGTTAGGGTAGGCCACAGGGATCAGTCTTCGGCTGAGGCTTAGGGTTCAGGGTCATGGTTGGAGCTAATGTTAGGTTTAATATCCCAGTGAGGCCTAGGGTGGAGATTGGGGTACGGATACGTGTTCTGGGGCGTGTGCGTTGCACGGCGCAGCTTATATTTAGTGTTGGCCTCAGGGTTCAGGCTGCGGGTGAGGCTTAGGATTCAGTGTCAGATTTGGAGCTAAGGTTAGGTTTAGGCTTCGGGTGAGGCCTAGGATCGAGATTGGGGTACGGACACGTGTTAGTTGGTGTGTGCGTTGCACGGCGTGGCTTATCGTTATGGTAGGCCTCAGGGTTCAGGCTGCGGGTGAGGCTTAGTGTTCAGGGTCAGGATTGGAGCTAGGGTTTGGGTTAGGCTCCCTATGAGCTTTCGGGTAGAGATTGGGGTACGGATACATGTTAGGGGATGTGGCGTAGCAGGGCACGGCTTATCGTTAGGGTAGGCCTCAGGGTTCAGGCTGCGGGTGAGGCTTAGGTTTCAGGGTAAGGGTTGGAGTTAGGGTTAGGGTTAGGCTCCCGTTGAGCACTAGGGTCGAGATTGGGGTACGGATATGTGTTAGAGGGCATGTGCGTTGCAGGGCGCAGCTTATTGTTAGGGTAGGCCTCGGGGTTCAGGCTACAGATGAGGATTCGTATTCAGGGTAAGGGTTGGAGCTAGGGTTAGGGTTAGGCTCCCGGTGAGGCTTCGGGTCGAGATTGGGTTACGGATACGTGTTAGGGGACGTGTGTGTTGCAGTGCGCAGCTGATCATTAGGGTAGGCCTCAGGTTTCATGCTGCGGGTGAGGCTTAGTGTTAAGGACAGGGCTGGATCTAGGGTTAGGGTTAGGCTCCCGGTCAGGCTTCAGGTCGAGATTGGGGTACGGATATGTGTTTGGGTGCGTGTGCGTTGAGGGGCGCGGGTTAATATTAGGGTAGACCTCAGGGTTTAGGCTGAGGGTGAGGCTTATGTTTCAGGGTCAGTGTTGGAGTTAGGGTTATGGTTAGGCTCCCGGTGAGGCTTCGGTTCGAGTTTGGGGTACGGATACGTGTTAGGGGGCGTGTGCGTTGAAGGGCGTGGCTTATCGTTACGGTAAGACTCCGGGTTCAGTTTGCGGATGAGGCTTAGTTTTCATGGTCAGGGTTGGAGCTCGGGTTAGGGTTAGGCTCCCGGTGAGGCCTAGGATCGAGTTTGGGGTACGGATACGTGTTAGGGGGCGTATTACTTGCAGAGCGCGGCTTATCGTTAGGCTAGGCCTCAGGGTTCAGACTGCGGGTGAGGCTTCGGGTTCAGGGTCAGGGTTGAAGCTAGGGTTAGGGTTAGGCACCCGCTGAGGCCTAGGTTCGAGTTTGGGGTACGGATACGTGTTAGGGGTCGTGTGCGTTGCAGGGCACGACTTATCGTTATGGTTGTCCTCAGGGTTGAGGCTGTGGGTGAGGCTTAGGTTAAATGGTCAGGGTTTTAGGTAGGATTGGGGTTAGGCTCCCAGTGAGGTTTAGGGTCAAGATTGAGGAACGGATACGTGTTAGGGGGCGTGGGTGTTGCAGTGTGCGGCTGATCGTTAGGGTAGACCTCAGGGTTCAGGCTGAGGGTGAGGCTTAGGTTTCAGAGTCATGGTTGGATCTCGTGTTAGGGTTAGGCTCCCAGTGAGGCTTCGGATCGACATTGGGGTACGGATGCGTGTTAAGGGGCGTGTGCGTTGCAGGGCGTGACTTATCGTTAGGGTAGTCTTCAGGTTTGAAGCTGTGGGTGAGGCTTAGTTTAAAGGGTCAGGGTTTTATCTAGGGTTAGGATAAGGCACCCAGTGAGGTTTTGGGTCGAGATTGGGGAACGGATACGTGTTAGGGGGCGTGGGGGTTGCAGTGCGCGGCTGATCGTTAGGGTAGGCCTCCGTGTTCAGGCTGCGGGTGAGGCTTAGGTTTCAGGGTCATTGTTGGAGCTAGTGTTAGGGTTAGGCTCCCGGTGAGGCTTCGGGTTGAGATTGGGGTACCAATACGTGTTAGGGGGCGTGTGAGTTGCAGGGCGTGGTTTACAGTTAGGGTAGGCCTCAGGGTTCAGGCTGCGGGTGAGGCTTAGGGTTCAGAATAATGGTTGAAGCTAGGGTTATGGTTAGGCTCCCGGTGAGGCTTGGGGTCGCGATTGGGGTACGGATACCTGTTAGTGTGCGTGTGCGTTGCGTGGCGCAGGTTATTGTTATGGTAGGCCTCAGGTTTCAGGCTGCGGTGAGGCTTGGGGTTCAGGGTCATGGTTGGAGCTAGGGTTAGATTTAGGCTCCCGGTGAGGCTTACGGTCGAGATTGGGGTATGGATACGTGTTAGGGCGCGTGTGCATTGCAGGGCGCGGCTTATAGTTAGGGTAGGCATCAGGGATCAGTCTTCCTGTTAGGCTTAGGATTCAGGGTCAGGGTTGGAGCTAGGGTTAGGGTTAGGCTCCCGGTGAGGCCTAGGTTCGAGATTGGGGTACTGATACCTGTACCGGGTCGTGTGAGTTGCATGGCGTGGCTTATCGTGAGAGTAGGCCTTAGGGTTCAGGCTGAGGATGAGGCTTAGTTTTCAGGGTCAGCGTTGGAGCTCGGGTTACGGTTAGCCTCCTGGTGATACCTAGGGTCGAGATTGGGGTATGCATACGGGTTAGGGGGTGTATTCCTTGCAGAGCCCAGCTTATCATTAGGGTAGGCCTCAGGGTACAGACGGCGGGTGAGGCTTAGGTTTCAGGGTGAGGGTTGGAGCTAGTGTTACGGTTAGGCTCCCGGTGAGGCTTCGGATCGAGATTGGGGTACGGAAACATGTTCGGGGGCGTGTGCGTTGCAGGGCGCGGCGTATCATTACAATACGCCTCAGGGTTTAGGCTTTGGGTGAGGCTTTGTGTTCAGGGTCAGGGTTGGAGGTAGGGTTAGGATTAGGCTCCCGGTGAGGCCTAGGGTCGAGATTAGGGTACGGGGACGTGTTAGGGTGCGTGTGCGTTGCACGGCGCTGCTTATCGTTAGGGTAGGCCTGAAGTATCGGGTTGCTGGTGAGGCTTATTGTTCAGGGTCAGGGTTGGAGCTAGGGTTAGGGTTAGGCTCCCGGAGAGGCTTTGGGTCGATATTGGGGTACGGATATATGTTAGGGGTCGTGTGAGTTTCAGGGCGCGGCTGATCGTTAGGGAAGGCCTCAGGGTTCAGGCTGCTGTTGAGGCTTAGGGTTCAGGGTCAGGGTTGGAGCTAGGGTTAGGGTTAGGCTTCTGGTCAGGCTTAGGCTCGAGATTGGGGTACGGATACGTGTTAGGGGGTGTGTGCGTTGCAGGGCGTGGCTTATCGTTACGGTATGCCTAAGGGTTCAGGTTGCGGGTGAGGTTTAGGTTTCAGTGTCAGGTTTGGAGCTAAGGTTAGGTTTAGGCTCCCTGTGAGGCCTAGGGTCGAGATTGGGGTACGGATAGGTTTTAGGGGGCGTGTGCATTGCAGGGCGCTGCTTATAGTTAGGGTATGCCTCAGGGTTCATTCTTCCGGTTAGGCTTAGGTTTCATAGTCAGGGTTGGAGCTAGGTTTAAGGTTCGGCACCCGCTGAGGCCTAGGTTCGAGATTGGGGTACGGAAACGTGTTAGGGGGCGTGTGCGTTGCAGGGCACGGCGTATCGTTACAATACACCTCAGGGTTTAGGCTTTGGGTGAGGCTTTGTGTTCAGGGTCAGCGTTGGAGTTAGGGTTAGGGTTAGGCTCCCGGTGAGGCTTTGGTTCGAGTTTGGGGTACGGATACGTGTTACGGGGCGTGTGCGTTGAAGGGCGTGGCTTATCGTTAGGGTAGGCCTCAGGGTTGAGGCTGTGGGTCAGGCTTAGTTTAAACGGTCAGGGTTTTAGGTAAGATTAGGGTTAGGCTCCCAGTGAGGTTTAGAGTCAAGATTGGGGAACGGATACGTGTTACGGGGCGTGGGTGTTGCAGTGTGCGGCTGACCGTTAGGGTAGACCGCAGGGTTCAGGCTGCGGGTGAGGCTTAGGGTTCAGGGTCATGGTTGAAGCTAGTGTTAGGGTTAGGCTCCCGGTGAGGCTTCGGATCGACATTGGGGTACGGATACGTGTTAGGGGGCGTGTGCGTTACAGGGCGTGACTTATCGTTAGGGTAGGCCTCAGGATTCAGGCTGCCGGTGAGGCTTAGTGTTCAGGGTCCGGGTTGGACCTAGGGTTCCGGTTAGGCTCCCAGTTAGTCCTAGGTTCGAGATTGGGGTATGGATACGTGTTAGGGGACGTGTGCATTGCAGGGCGTTGCTTATCGTTAGAGTAGGACTCAGGGTTCAGGTTGCAGATCAGGCTTAGTTTTCAGGGTCAGGGTTGGAGCTCGGGTTAGGGTTAGGCTCCCGGATAGGCCTAGGGTCCAGTTTGGGGTACGGATACGTGTTAGGGGTCGTATTCCTTGCATATCGCGGTTTATCATTAGGGTAGGCCTCAGGATTCAGACAGAGGGTGAGGCTTAGGATTCAGGGTCAGGGTTGGAGCTAGTGTTACGGTTAGGCTCCCGGTGAGGCTTCGGATCGAGATTGGGGTACGGATACGTGTTATGGGCCGTGTGCGTTGCAGGGCGCAGCTTATCGTTAGGGTACGCCTCAAGGTTCACACTGCAGGTGAGGCTTAGTGTTTAGGGTCAGGGTTGGAGCTAGGGTTAGGGTTAGGCTCCCGGTTAGGGGTAGGGTCGAGATTGGGGTAAGTATACGTGTTAGTGGGCATGTGCGTTGCAGGGCGCGGCTTATCGTTAGGGTAGGCCTCAAGGTTCAGGCTGCAGTTGAGGCTTAGGTTTCAGGGTCAGGGTTCGAGTTAGGGCTAGGGTTAGGGTCCCGGTGAAGCTTCGGGACGAGATTCGGGTATGGATACATGTTAGGGTGCGTTTGCGTTGCAGGGCGCGGTTTATCGTTAGGTAGGCCTCAGGGATCAGGCTTCGGCTGATGCTTAGTGTTCAGGGTCATGGTTGGAGGTAAGGTTAGGTTTAATCTCCCAGTGAGGCCTAGGGTTGAGATTGGGGTACGGATTCGTGTTTGGGGGCGTGTGCGTTGCACGGCGCAGCTTATCGTTAGTGTTGGCCTCAATGTTCATGCTGCGGGTGTGGCTTAGGATTCACAGTCTGAGTTGGAGCTAGGGTTAGGGTTTGGCTCTCGCACAGGCCTAGGGTCTAAATTGGGTTACGGATACGTGTTAGGGGGCATGTGCATTGCAGGGCGTGGCTTATCGTTAGGGTAGGGCTCTGCGTTCAGTCTGCAGGTGAGGCTTAGGGTTCAGGGTCAGGGTTGGATCTAGGGTTAGGGTTCAGCTCCCGGTGACGCTTATGGTCGAGATTGGGGTAGGCAGACATGTTATGGGGCCTGTGATTTGCATGGCGTGGTTTATCGTTGGGGGAGGCCTCAGGGATCAGTCTGCAGGTGAGGCTTAGGGTTCAGGGTCAGGGTTGGAGCTAGGGTTATTGTTCGGCTCCCGGTGAGACCTAGGGTCGAGATTGTGGTATGGATACGTGTTAGGGGGCGTGTGCGTTGCAGGGCGTGGCTTATCGTTATAGTAGGCCTCAGGGTTCAGGCTTCGGGTGAGGCTTAGGGTTCAGGGTCAGGGTTGTAGCTACGGTTAGGATTAGGCTCCCGGTGAGGGCTGGGTCGAGATAAGGGTACGGATATGTGTTCGGGGCGTGTGCGTTGCACCGCGCTGCTTATCATTAGGGTAGGCCTCACGGTTCAGGCTGCGGGTGAGGCTTAGTGTTCACGGTCAGGGTTGGAGCTAGGGTAAGGGTTAGGCTCCCGGTGAGGCTTCGGGTCGAGATTGGGGTACGGATACGTGTTAGGGGGCGTGTGTGTTGCAGTGCGCAGCTGATCATTAGGGTAGGCCTCAGGGTTCATGCTGCGGGGTAGGCTTAGTGTTAAGGACAGGGCTGGATCTAGGGTTAGGGTTAGGCTCCCGGTGAGGCTTCGGGTCGAGATTGGGGTACGGATACGTGTTTGGGCGCGTGTGCGTTGAGGGGCGCGGGTTAACATTAGGGTAGACCTCAGGGTTCACGCTGAGGGTGAGGCTTAGTGTTCAGGGTTATTTTTGGAGCTAGGGTTAGGCTTAGTCACCCGGGGAGGCCTAGGGTGGAGACTGTGTTACGGATACGTGTTAGGGGGCATTTGCTTTGCAGGGCGCGACTTATCCTTAGGGTAGGCCTCAGGGTTCAGGCTGCGGATGAGGTTTAGTGTTTAGGGTCTGGGTTGGAGCTAGGGTTAGGTGTAGTCTCCCGGTGAGGCCTATGGTGGAGATTGGGGTACGGATACGTGTTAGGGTGCGTGTGCATTGCAGGGCGTTCCTGATGGTTAGGGTAGGCCTCAGGGTTCATGCTGCGGGTGAGGCTTAGTGTTCATGGTCAGGGTTGGAGCTAGGGTTATGGTTAGTCTCCCGGTGAGGCCTATGGTCGGGATTGTGTTACGGGTACATGTTAGGGCGCGTGTGCGTTTCAGGGCGCGGTTTATCGTTAGGGTAGGCATCAGGGTTCAGGCTGCGCATGAGGCTTAGTGTTCAGTGTCAGGGTTGGAGTTAAGGTTAGGTTTCGTCTCGCGGTGAGGCCTATGGTGGAGATTGGGGTACGGACACGTGTTAGGGGGCATGTGCGTTGCAGGGCGCGGCTTAGCGTTATGGTAGGCCTCAGGGTTCAGCCTGTGGGTGAGGCTTAGGTTTCAGGGTAAGGGTTGGACTTAGGGTTAGGGTTAGGTTTCCAGTGAGGCCTAGGGTCGCGATTGGGGTACGGATATGTGTTAGGGGGCGTTTTCGTTGCTGGGCACGTCTTATCGTTAGGGTAGGCCCCAGTTCAGGCTGTCGGTAAGGCCTCGAGTTCCGGGCCAGTGTTGGAGCGAGAGTTCGGGTTAGGCTCTCGCTGAGTCTTAGGGTCGACATTGGGTTACGGATACGTGTTAGGGGGCGTGTGCATTGAAGGGCACGGCTGATCGTTAGGGTAGGCCTCATGGTTCAGGCTGCGGGATAGGCTTAGGGTTCAGGGTCAGGATTGGAGCGAGGGTTAGGTTTAGTCTACCTGTGAGTCCTTCGGTGGAGATTGGGGTACAGATACGTGTTAGGGGGCGTGTGCGTTGCAGGGCGCGGCTTATGGTTAGGGTAGGTCTCAGGGTTCAGGCTGAGGGTGAGGTTTAGGGTTCAGAGTCTGGGTTGGAGCTAGGGTTAGGGTTAGGCTCCCGGTGAGGCCTATAGAGGAGATTGCGGTAGGGATAAGTGTTAGGGTTCGTGTGCGTTCCAGGGTGCGGCTTATCACTAGGTTAGGCCTCAGGTTCAGGCTGCGGGTGAGGCTTAGGTTTCAGGGTAATGTTTGGATGTAGGGTTAGGGTTAGGCTCCCGGTGCGGCCTACGGTGGAGATTGGGGTACGGATACGTGTTAGGGGGCGTGTGGGTTGCATGGCGCGGCTTATCGTTAGGGTGGGCCTCTGGGTTCCGGCTGCGGGTGAGGCATAGGGTTCAGGGTAAGGGTTGGACTTCGGGTTAGGGTTAGGCTCCCGGTTAGGCCTAGGGTCGCGATTGGGGTACGGATATGTGTTAACGGGGGTTCTCGCTGCAGGGCGCGGCTTATCGTTAGCGTAGGCCTCAGGGTTCAGGCTGTGGGTGAGGCTTAGGGTTCAGGGTCAGGATTGGAGCTAGGGTTACGGTTCGTCTCTTGCTGAGGCCTAGGGTCGAGTTTGGAGTACGGATACGTGTTAGGGAGCGTGTGCATGGCAGGGCACGGCTTAGCGTTAGGGTAGCCCTCAGGGTTCAGGCTGCGGGTGAGACTTAGGGTTCATGGTCAGAGTTGGAGCTAGGGTTAGGGTTAGGCTCCTGGTGAGGCCTGGGTCGAGATTGTGGAACGGATACTTGTTAGGGGGCATGTGCATTGCAGGGCGCTGCTGATCGTTAGGGTAGGCCTCAGGGTTCAGGCTGCGCGTGAGGCTTAGGGGTCAAGGTCAGGGTTGGAGCTAGGGTTAGGGTTAGGCTCCCGGTGAGGCCTGGGGTGGAGATTGTGGTACGGATACGTGTTAGGGGTTGGTGCGTTTCAGGGCCCGGCTTATCCTTAGGATAGGCCTTAGGGATCAGGCTGTGGTTGAGGCTTAGGGTTCAGGGTCAGTGTTGGAGCTAGGGTTAGGTTTAGTCTCCCGGTGAGGCCTTCGGTGGAGATTGGGGTACTGATACTTGTTAGGGGGCGTGTGCGTTTCAGGGCGCGGCTTATTGTTAGGGTAGGCCTCAGGGTTCAGGCCGCGGGTGAGGTTTAGGGTTTAGGGTCTGGGTTGGAGCTAGGGTTAGGTGTAGTCTCCCGGTGAGGCCTATGGTGGAGATTGGGGTACGGATACGTGTTAGGGTGCGTGTGGGTTGCAGGGCGTGCCTGATGGTTAGGGTAGGCCTCAGGGTTCATGCTGCGGGTGAGGCTTAGTGTTCAGTGTCAGGGTTGGACCTAGGGTTAGGTTTCGTCTCGCGGTGAGGCCTATGGTGGAGATTGGGGTACGGACACGTGTTAGGGGGCATGTGCATTGCGGGGCACAGCTTAGCGTTAGGGTAGGCCTCAGTGTCAGGCTGTGGGTGAGGCTTAGGGTTCAGGGTCAGGGTTGGACTTAGGGTTAGGGTTAGGCTTCCGGTGTGGCCTAGGGTCGCAATTGGGGTACGGATATGTTTTAGGGGGTTTTTCGTTGCAGGGCGCAGCTTATCGTTACGGTAGGCCTCAGGGTTCAGGCTGTGTGTGAGGCTTAGGGTTCAGGGTCAGGATTGGAGCTAGGGTTAGGTTTATGCTCTCTCTTAGGCCTAGGGTCGAGTTTGGAGTACGGATACGTGTTAGGGGGCGTGTGCATTGCAGGGCACGACTGATCGTTAGGGTAGGGCTCAGGGTTCAGGCTGCAGGTGAGGCTTAGGGTTCAGGGTCAGGGTTGAGCTAGGGTTAGATTTAGGCTCCCGGTGAGGCTTCTTGTCAAGATTGAGGTCCGGATACGTGTTAGGGGGCGTGTGCGTTGCAGGGCATGGCTTATAGTTAGGATAGGCCTCAGGGTTCGGTCTTCCGGTTAGGCTTAGGTTTCAGGGACAGGGATGGAGCTAGGGTTAGCGTTAGGCTCCCGGTGAGGCCTAGGCTTGAGATTGGGGTACGGATACGTGTAAGGGGGCATGTGCGTTGCACCACGTGGCTTGTCGTTAGGGTAGTCTTCAGGGCTCAGACTGCGGGTGAGGCATAGTGTTCAGGGTCAGGGTTGGAGCTCGGGTTAGGGTTAGGCTCCCAGTGAGACCGAGGGTCGAGATTGGGGTACGGATACCTGTTACGGGGCGTGTGTGTTGCCGGGCGCCGCTTAAAGTTAGGTTAGGCCTCAGGGTTCAGGCTGCGGGTGAGGCTTAGGATTCAGGGTCAGATTTGGAGCTAAGGTTAGGTTTACGCTTCGGGTGAGGCCTAGTTTCGAGATTGGTGTACGGATACGTGTTAGTTGGCGTGTGCGTTGCAGGGTACGGCTTATCGTTATGGTAGGCCTCAGGGTTCAGGCTGCGGTTGAGGCTGAGTGTTCAGGGTCAGGATTGGAGCTAGGGTTAGGGTTTGGCTCCCGGTGAGGCTTCGGGTCGAGATTGGGGTATGGATACGTATTAGGGGGCCTGTGTGTTGCAGGGCGCGGCTGATCATTAGGGTAGGCCTCAGGGTTCATGCTGCGGGTGAGGCTTAGGGTTCAGGTCAGGGTTGGATCTAGGTTTAGTTTTAGGCTCCCGGTGAGTTCTAGGGTCAAGATTGGGGAACGGATACGTGTTAGCGGGCGTGGGTGTTGTAGTGTGTGGCTGATCGTTTGGGTAGACCTCAGGGTTCAGGCTGCAGGTGAGGCTTAGGTTTCAGGGTCAGGGTTGGAGCTAGGGTTAGGGTTAGGCTCACGGTGAGGCTTCAGGTCGAGATTCGGGTATGGATACGTGTTAGGGTGGGTGTGCGTTGCAGGGCGAGGCTAATCGTTAGGGTAGGCCACAGGGATCAGTCTTCGGCTGAGGCTTAGGGTTCAGGGTCATGGTTGGAGCTAATGTTAGGTTTAATATCCCAGTGAGGCCTAGGGTGGAGATTGGGGTACGGATACGTGTTCTGGGGCGTGTGCGTTGCACGGCGCAGCTTATATTTAGTGTTGGCCTCAGGGTTCAGGCTGCGGGTGAGGCTTAGGATTCAGTGTCAGATTTGGAGCTAAGGTTAGGTTTAGGCTTCGGGTGAGGCCTAGGATCGAGATTGGGGTACGGACACGTGTTATTTGGCGTGTGCGTTGCACGGCGCGGCTTATCGTTATGGTAGGCCTCAGGGTTCAGGCTGCCGGTGAGGCTTAGTGTTCAGGGTCAGGATTGGAGCTAGGGTTTGG
The DNA here is from genome assembly GCF_026419965.1 of Kogia breviceps. Lineage (NCBI taxonomy): Eukaryota > Metazoa > Chordata > Mammalia > Artiodactyla > Physeteridae > Kogia > Kogia breviceps. Next base: position 87,054,690 of record NC_081316.1, read on the forward strand.
GTTAGGCTCCCTATGAGCTTTCGGGTAGAGATTGGGGTACGGATACGTGTTAGGGGATGTGGCGTTGCAGGGCGCGGCTTATCGTTAGGGTAGGCCTCAGGGTTCAGGCTGCGGGTGAGGCTTAGGTTTCAGGGTAAGGGTTGGAGATAGGGTTAGGGTTAGGCTCCCGTTGAGGACTAGGGTCGAGATTGGGGTACGGATATGTGTTAGGGGGCATGTGCGTTGCAGGGCGCAGCTTATTGTTAAGGTAGGCCTCGTGGTTCAGGCTACAGATGAGGATTCGTATTCAGGGTAAGGGTTGGAGCTAGGGTTAGGGTTAGGCTCCCGGTGAGGCTTCGGGTCGAGATTGGGTTACGGATACGTGTTAGGGGACGTGTGTGTTGCAGTGCGCAGCTGATCATTAGGGTAGGCCTCAGGTTTCATGCTGCGGGTGAGGCTTAGTGTTAAGGACAGGGCTGGATCTAGGGTTAGGGTTAGGCTCCCAGTCAGGCTTCAGGTCGAGATTGGGGTACGGATATGTGTTTGGGCGCGTGTGCGTTGAGGGGCGCGGGTTAACCTTAGGGTAGACCTCAGGGTTCAGGCTGAGGGTGAGGCTTATTGTTCAGTGTTATTTTTGGAGCTAGCGTTAGGGTTAGTCAACCGGGGAGGCCTAGGGTGGAGATTGTGGTACGGATACGTGTTAGGGGGCGTTTGCTTTGCAGGGCACGACTTATCCTTAGGGTAGGCCTCAGGGTTCAGGCTGCGGGTGAGGCTTCGGGTTCAGGGTCATGGTTGGAGGTAGGGTTAGATTTACGCTCCCGGTGAGGCTTACGGTCGGGATTGGGGTACGGAAACGTGTTAGGGGGCGTGTGCGTTGCAGGGCGTGGCTTATCGTTATAATACGCCTCAGGGTTCAGGCGTTGGGTGAGGCTTTGTGTTCAGGGTCAGGGTTGGAGCTAGGTTTAGGATTAGGCTCCCGGTGAGGCCTTGGGTCGAGATTAGGGTACAGGGACGTGTTAGGGGGCGTGTGCATTGCACCGCGCTGCTTATCATTAGGGTAGGCCTCAGGGCTCACGCTGCGGGTGAGGCTTATGTTTCAGGGTCAGTGTTGGAGTTAGGGTTATGGTTAGGCTCCCGGTGAGGCTTCGGTTCGAGTTTGGGGTACGGATACGTGTTAGGGGGCGTGTGCGTTGAAGGACGTGGCTTATCGTTACGGTAAGACTAGGGCTTCAGTTTGCGGATGAGGCTTAGGTTTCAGGGTCAGGGTTGGAGCTCGGGTTAGGGTTAGGCTCCCGGTGAGGCCTAGGGTCGAGTTTGGGGTACGGATACGTGTTAGGGGGCGTATTACTTGCAGAGCGCGGCTTATCGTTAGGCTAGGCCTCAGGGTTCAGACTGCGGGTGAGGCTTCGGGTTCAGGGTCAGGGTTGGAGCTAGGGTTAGGGTTAGGCTCCCGCTGAGGCCTAGGTTCGAGATTGGGGTACGGATACGTGTTAGGGGTCGTGTGCGTTGCAGGGCACGACTTATCGTTATTGTAGTCCTCAGGGTTGTGGCTGTGGGTGAGGCTTAGGTTAAATGGTCAGGGTTTTAGGTAGGATTGGGGTTAGGCTCCCAGTGAGGTTTAGGGTCAAGATTGAGGAACGGATACGTGTTAGGGGGCGTGGGTGTTGCAGTGTGCGGCTGATCGTTAGGGTAGACCTCAGGGTTCAGGCTGAGGGTGAGGCTTAGGTTTCAGAGTCATGGTTGGATCTCGTGTTAGGGTTAGGCTCCTGGTGAGGCTTCGGATCGACATTGGGGTACGGATACGTGTTAAGGGGCGTGTGCGTTGCAGGGCGTGACTTATCGTTAGGGTAGTCTTCAGGTTTGAAGCTGTGGGTGAGGCTTAGTTTAAAGGGTCAGGGTTTTAGCTAGGGTTAGGATAAGGCACCCAGTGAGGTTTTGGGTCGAGATTGGGGAACGGATACGTGTTAGGGGGCGTGGGGGTTGCAGTGCGCGGCTGATCGTTAGGGTAGGCCTCCGTGTTCAGGCTGCGGGTGAGGCTTAGGTTTCAGGGTCATTGTTGGAGCTAGTGTTAGGGTTAGGCTCCCGGTGAGGCTTCGGGTTGAGATTGGGGTACCAATACGTGTTAGGGGGCGTGTGCGTTGCAGGGCGTGGTTTACAGTTAGGGAAGGCCTCAGGGTTCAGGCTGCGGGTGAGGCTTAGGGTTCAGAATAATGGTGGAAGCTAGGGTTATGGTTAGGCTCCAGGTGAGGCTTAGGGTCGCGATTGGGGTACGGATACCTGTTAGTGTGCGTGTGCGTTGCGTGGCGCAGGTTATTGTTATGGTAGGCCTCAGGTTTCAGGCTGCGGTGAGGCTTAGGGTTCAGGGTCATGGTTGGAGCTAGGGTTAGATTTAGGCTCCCGGTGAGGCTTACGGTCGAGATTGGGGTATGGATACGTGTTAGGGGGCGTGTGCATTGCAGGGCGCGGCTTATAGATAGGGTAGGCCTCAGGGATCAGTCTTCCTGTTAGGCTTAGGATTCAGGGTCAGGGTTGGAGCTAGGGTTAGGGTTAGGCTCCCGGTGAGGCCTAGGTTCGAGATTGGGGTACTGATACCTGTACCGGGTCGTGTGAGTTGCATGGCGTGGCTTATCGTGAGAGTAGGCCTTAGGGTTCAGGCTGAGGATGAGGCTTAGTTTTCAGGGTCAGCGTTGGAGCTCGGGTTACGGTTAGCCTCCTGGTGATACCTAGGGTCGAGATTGGGGTATGCATACGGGTTAGGGGGTGTATTCCTTGCAGAGCCCAGCTTATCATTAGGGTAGGCCTCAGGGTACAGACGGCGGGTGAGGCTTAGGTTTCAGGGTGAGGGTTGGAGCTAGTGTTACGGTTAGGCTCCCGGTGAGGCTTCGGATCGAGATTGGGGTACGGAAACGTGTTAGGGGGCGTGTGCGTTGCAGGGCGCGGCGTATCGTTACAATACACCTCAGGGTTTAGTCTTTGGGTGATGCTTTGTGTTCAGGGTCAGGGTTGGAGGTAGGGTTAGGATTAGGCTCCCAGTGAGGCTTAGGGTCGATATTAGGGTACGGCGACGTGTTAGGGTGCGTGTGCATTGCACGGCGCTGCGTATCGTTAGGGTAGGCGTCAGGGCTCACGCTGCGGGTGAGGCTGATGGGTCAGGGTCAGCGTTGGAGTTAGGGTTAGGGTTAGGCTCCCGGTGAGGCTTTGGTTTGAGTTTGGGGTACGGATACGTGTTTGGGCGCGTGTGCGTTGAGGGGCGCGGGTTAACATTAGGGTAGACCTCAGGGTTCACGCTGAGGGTGAGGCTTAGTGTTCAGGGTTATTTTTGGAGCTAGGGTTAGGCTTAGTCACCCGGTGAGGCCTAGGGTGGAGATTGTGTTACGGATACGTGTTAGGGGGCTTTTGCTTTGCAGGGCGCGACTTATCCTTAGGGTAGGCCTCAGGGTTCAGGCTGCGGATGAGGTTTAGTGTTTAGGGTCTGGGTTGGAGCTAGGGTTAGGTGTAGTCTCCCGGTGAGGCCTATGGTGGAGATTGGGGTACGGATACGTGTTAGGGTGCGTGTGCATTGCAGGGCGTTCCTGATGGTTAGGGTAGGCCTCAGGGTTCATGCTGCGGGTGAGGCTTAGTGTTCATGGTCAGGGTTGGAGCTAGGGTTATGGTTAGTCTCCCGGTGAGGCCTATGGTCGGGATTGTGTTACGGGTACGTGTTAGGGCGCGTGTGCGTTTCAGGGCGCGGTTTATCGTTAGGGTAGGCATCAGGGTTCAGGCTGGGCGTGAGGCTTAGTGTTCAGTGTCAGGGTTGGTGCTAAGGTTAGGTTTCGTCTCGCGGTGAGGCCTATGGTGGAGATTGGGGTACGGACACGTGTTAGGGGGCATGTGCGTTGCAGGGCGCGGCTTAGCGTTATGGTAGGCCTCAGGGTTCAGCCTGTGGGTGAGGCTTAGGTTTCAGGGTAAGGGTTGGACTTAGGGTTAGGGTTAGGTTTCCAGTGAGGCCTAGGGTCGCGATTGGGGTACGGATATGTGTTAGGGGGCGTTTTCGTTGCTGGGCACGTCTTATCGTTAGGGTAGGCCCCAGTTCAGGCTGTCGTTAAGGCTTCGAGTTCCGGGCCAGTGTTGGAGCGAGAGTTCGCGTTAGGCTCTCGCTGAGTCTTAGGGTCGACTTTGGGTTACGGATATGTGTTAGGGGGCGTGTGCATTGAAGGCCACGGCTGATCGTTAGGGTAGGCCTCATGGTTCAGGCTGCGGGAGAGGCTTAGGGTTCAGGGTCAGGATTGGAGCGAGGGTTAGGTTTAGTCTACCTGTGAGTCCTTCGGTGGAGATTGGGGTACAGATACGTGTTAGGGGGCGTGTGCGTTGCAGGGCGCGGCTTATGGTTAGGGTAGGTCTCAGGGTTCAGGCTGAGGGTGAGGTTTAGGGTTCAGAGTCTGGGTTGGAGCTAGGGTTAGGGTTAGGCTCCCGGTGAGGCCTATGGAGGAGATTGCGGTAGGGATAAGTGTTAGGGTTCGTGTGCGTTCCAGGGTGCGGCTTATCACTAGGTTAGGCCTCAGGTTCAGGCTGCGGGTGAGGCTTAGGTTTCAGGGTAATGTTTGGATGTAGGGTAAGGGTTAGGCTCCCGGTGCGGCCTACGGTGGAGATTGGGGTACGGATACGTGTTAGGGGGCGTGTGGGTTGCATGGCGCGGCTTATCGTTAGGGTGGGCCTCTGGGTTCCGGCTGCGGGTGAGGCATAGGGTTCAGGGTAAGGGTTGGACTTCGGGTTAGGGTTAGGCTCCCGGTGAGGCCTTGGGTCGCGATTGGGGTACGGATATGTGTTAACGGGGGTTTTCGTTGCAGGGCGCGGCTTATCGTTAGCGTAGGCCTCAGGGTTCAGGCTGTGGGTGAGGCTTAGGGTTCAGGGTCAGGATTGGAGCTAGGGTTACGGTTCGTCTCTTGCTGAGGCCTAGGGTCGAGTTTGGAATACGGATACGTGTTAGGGAGCGTGTGTATGGCAGGGCAGGGCTTAGCGTTAGGGTAGCCCTCGGGGTTCAGGCTGCGGGTGAGACTTAGGGTTCAGGGTCAGAGTTGGAGCTAGGGTTAGGGTTAGGCTCCTGGTGAGGCCTGGGTCGAGATTGTGGAACAGATACGTGTTAGGGGGCATGTGCATTGCAGGGCGCTGCTGATCGTTAGGGTAGGCCTCAGGGTTCAGGCTGCGCGTGAGGCTTAGGGGTCAAGGTCAGGGTTGGAGCTAGGGTTAGGGTTAGGCTCCCGGTGAGGCCTGGGGTGGAGATTGTGGTACGGATACGTGTTAGGGGTTGGTGCGTTTCAGGGCCCGGCTTATCCTTAGGATAGGCCTTAGGGATCAGGCTGTGGTTGAGGCTTAGGGTTCAGGGTCAGTGTTGGAGCTAGGGTTAGGTTTAGTCTCCCGGTGAGGCCTTCGGTGGAGATTGGGGTACTGATACTTGTTAGGGGGCGTGTGCGTTTCAGGGCGCGGCTTATTGTTAGGGTAGGCCTCAGGGTTCAGGCCACGGGTGAGGTTTAGAGTTTAGGGTCTGGGTTGGAGCTAGGGTTAGGTGTAGTCTCCCGGTGAGGCCTATGGTGGAGATTGGGGTACGGATACGTGTTAGGGTGCGTGTGGGTTGCAGGGCGTGCCTGATGGTTAGGGTAGGCCTCAGGGCTCATGCTGCGTGTGAGGCTTAGTGTTCATGGTCAGGGTTGGAGCTAGGGTTATGGTTAGTCTCCCGGTGAGGCCTATGGTCGGGATTGTGGTACGAGTACATGTTAGGGCACGTGTGCGTTTCAGGGCGCGGTTTATCGTTAGGGCAGGCATCAGGGTTCAGGCTGCAGGTGAGGCTTAGTGTTCAGTGTCAGGGTTGGACCTAGGGTTAGGTTTCGTCTCGCGGTGAGGCCTATGGTGGAGATTGGGGTACGGACACGTGTTAGGGGGCATGTGCGTTGCGGGGCACGGCTTAGCGTTAGGGTAGGCCTCAGTGTCAGGCTGCGGGTGAGGCTTAGGGTTCAGGGTCAGGGTTGGACTTAGGGTTAGGGTTAGGCTTCCGGTGTGGCCTAGGGTCGCGATTGGGGTACTGATATGTGTTAGGGGGTTTTTCGTTGCAGGGCGCAGCTTATCGTTACGGTAGGCCTCAGGGTTCAGGCTGTGTGTGAGGCTTAGGGTTCAGGGTCAGGATTGGAGCTAGGGTTAGGTTTATGCTCTCTCTTAGGCCTAGGGTCGAGTTTGGAGTACGGATACGTGTTAGAGGGCGTGTGCATTGCAGGGCACGACTGATCGTTTGGGTAGACCTCAGGGTTCAGGCTGCAGGTGAGGCTTAGGGTTCAGGGTCAGGGTTGAGCTAGGGTTAGATTTAGGCTCCCGGTGAGGCTTCTTGTCAAGATTGAGGTCCGGATACGTGTTAGGGGGCGTGTTCGTTGCAGGGCATGGCTTATAGTTAGGATAGGCCTCAGGCTTCGGTCTTCCGGTTAGGCTTAGGTTTCAGGGACAGGGATGGAGCTAGGGTTAGCGTTAGGCTCCTGGTGAGGCCTAGGCTCGAGATTGGGGTACGGATACGTGTAAGGGGGCGTGTGCGTTGCACCGCGTGGCTTGTCGTTAGGGTAGTCTTCAGGGCTCAGACTGCGGGTGAGGCATAGTGTTCAGGGTCAGGGTTGGAGCTCGGGTTAGGGTTAGGCTCCCAGTGAGACCGAGGGTCGAGATGGGGTACGGATACCTGTTACGGGGCGTGTGTGTTGCCGGGCGCCGCTTAAAGTTAGGTTAGGCCTCAGGGTTCAGGCTGCGGGTGAGGCTTAGGATTCAGGGTCAGATTTGGAGCTAAGGTTAGGTTTACGCTTCGGGTGAGGCCTAGTTTCGAGATTGGTGTACGGATACGTGTTAGTTGGCGTGTGCGTTGCAGGGTACGGCTTATCGTTATGGTAGGCCTCAGGGTTCAGGCTGCGGGTGAGGCTGAGTGTTCAGGGTCAGGATTGGAGCTAGGATTAGGGTGTGGCTCCCAGTGAGGCTTCGGGTCGAGATTGGGGTATGGATACGTATTAGGGGGCCTGTGTGTTGCAGGGCGCGGCTGATCGTTAGGGTAGGCCTCAGGGTTCATGCTGCGGGTGAGGCTTAGGGTTCAGGTCAGGGTTGGATCTAGGTTTAGTTTTAGGCTCCCGGTGAGTTCTAGGGTCAAGATTGGGGAACGGATACGTGTTAGCGGGCGTGGGTGTTGTAGTGTGTGGCTGATCGTTTGGGTAGACCTCAGGGTTCAGGCTGCAGGTGAGGCTTAGGTTTCAGGGTCAGGGTTGGAGCTAGGGTTAGGGTTAGGCTCACGGTGAGGCTTCGGGTCGAGATTCGGGTATGGATACGTGTTAGGGTGGGTGTGCGTTGCAGGGCGAGGCTAATCGTTAGGGTAGGCCACAGGGATCAGTCTTCGGCTGAGGCTTAGGGTTCAGGGTCATGGTTGGAGCTAATGTTAGGTTTAATATCCCAGTGAGGCCTAGGGTGGAGATTGGGGTACGGATACGTGTTCTGGGGCGTGTGCGTTGCACGGCGCAGCTTATATTTAGTGTTGGCCTCAGGGTTCAGGCTGCGGGTGAGGCTTAGGATTCAGTGTCAGATTTGGAGCTAAGGTTAGGTTTAGGCTTCGGGTGAGGCCTAGGATCGAGATTGGGGTACGGACACGTGTTAGTTGGTGTGTGCGTTGCACGGCGCGGCTTATCGTTATGGTAGGCCTCAGGGTTCAGGCTGCGGGTGAGGCTTAGTGTTCAGGGTAAGGATTGGAGCTAGGGTTTGGGTTAGGCTCCCTATGAGCTTTCGGGTAGAGATTGGGGTACGGATACATGTTAGGGGATGTGGCGTTGCAGGGCGCGGCTTATCGTTAGGGTAGGCCTCAGGGTTCAGGCTGCGGGTGAGGCTTAGGTTTCAGGGTAAGGGTTGGAGTTAGGGTTAGGGTTAGGCTCCCATTGAGGACTAGGGTCGAGATTGGGGTACGGATATGTGTTAGGGGGCATGTGCGTTGCAGGGCGCAGCTTATTGTTAGGGTAGGCCTCGGGGTTCAGGCTACAGATGAGGATTCGTATTCAGGGTAAGGGTTGGAGCTAGGGTTAGGGTTAGGCTCCTGGTGAGGCTTCGGGTCGAGATTGGGTTACGGATACGTGTTAGGGGACGTGTGTGTTGCAGTGCGCAGCTGATCATTAGGGTAGGCCTCAGGTTTCATGCTGCGGGTGAGGCTTAGTGTTAAGGACAGGGCTGGATCTAGGGTTAGGGTTAGGCTCCCGGTCAGGCTTCAGGTCGAGATTGGGGTACGGATATGTGTTTGGGCGCGTGTGCGTTGAGGGGCGCGGGTTAACATTAGGGTAGACCTCAGGGTTTAGGCTGAGGGTGAGGCTTATGTTTCAGGGTCAGTGTTGGAGTTAGGGTTATGGTTAGGCTCCCGGTGAGGCTTCGGTTCGAGTTTGGGGTACGGATACGTGTTAGGGGGCGTGTGCGTTGAAGGGCGTGGCTTATCGTTACGGTAAGAGTCCGGGTTCAGTTTGCGGATGAGGCTTAGTTTTCAGGGTCAGGGTTGGAGCTCGGGTTAGGGTTAGGCTCCCGTTGAGGCCTAGGATCGAGTTTGGGGTACGGATACGTGTTAGGGGGCGTATTACTTGCAGAGCGCGGCTTATCGTTAGGCTAGGCCTCAGGGTTCAGACTGCGGGTGAGGCTTCGGGTTCAGGGTCAGGGTTGAAGCTAGGGTTAGGGTTAGGCACCCGCTGAGGCCTAGGTTCGAGATTGGGGTACGGATACGTGTTAGGGGTCGTGTGCGTTGCAGGGCACGACTTATCGTTATGGTTGTCCTCAGGGTTGAGGCTGTGGGTGAGGCTTAGGTTAAATGGTCAGGGTTTTAGGTAGGATTGGGGTTAGGCTCCCAGTGAGGTTTAGGGTCAAGATTGAGGAACGGATACGTGTTAGGGGGCGTGGGTGTTGCAGTGTGCCGCTGATCGTTAGGGTAGACCTCAGGGTTCAGGCTGAGGGTGAGGCTTAGGTTTCAGAGTCATGGTTGGATCTCGTGTTAGGGTTAGGCTCCCAGTGAGGCTTCGGATCGACATTGGGGTACGGATGCGTGTTAAGGGGCGTGTGCGTTGCAGGGCGTGACTTATCGTTAGGGTAGTCTTCAGGTTTGAAGCTGTGGGTGAGGCTTAGTTTAAAGGGTCAGGGTTTTAGCTAGGGTTAGGATAAGGCACCCAGTGAGGTTTTGGGTCGAGATTGGGGAACGGATACGTGTTAGGGGGCTGGGGGTTGCAGTGCACGGCTGATCGTTAGGGTAGGCCTCCGTGTTCAGGCTGCGGGTGAGGCTTAGGTTTCAGGGTCATTGTTGGAGCTAGTGTTAGGGTTAGGCTCCCGGTGAGGCTTCGGGTTGAGATTGGGGTACCAATACGTGTTAGGGGGCGTGTGAGTTGCAGGGCGTGGTTTACAGTTAGGGTAGGCCTCAGGGTTCAGGCTGCGGGTGAGGCTTAGGGTTCAGAATAATGGTTGAAGCTAGGGTTATGGTTAGGCTCCCGGTGAGGCTTGGGGTCGCGATTGTGGTACGGATACCTGTTAGTGTGCGTGTGCGTTGCGTGGCGCAGGTTATTGTTATGGTAGGCCTCAGGTTTCAGGCTGCGGTGAGGCTTAGGGTTCAGGGTCATGGTTGGAGCTAGGGTTAGATTTAGGCTCCCGGTGAGGCTTACGGTCGAGATTGGGGTATGGATACGTGTTAGGGCGCGTGTGCATTGCAGGGCGCGGCTTATAGTTAGGGTAGGCATCAGGGATCAGTCTTCCTGTTAGGCTTAGGATTCAGGGTCAGGGTTGGAGCTAGGGTTAGGGTTAGGATCCCGGTGAGGCCTAGGTTCGAGATTGGGGTACTGATACCTGTACCGGGTCGTGTGAGTTGCATGGCGTGGCTTATCGTGAGAGTAGGCCTTAGGGTTCAGGCTGAGGATGAGGCTTAGTTTTCAGGGTCAGCGTTGGAGCTCGGGTTACGGTTAGCCTCCTGGTGATACCTAGGGTCGAGATTGGGGTATGCATACGGGTTAGGGGGTGTATTCCTTGCAGAGCCCAGCTTATCATTAGGGTAGGCCTCAGGGTACAGACGGCGGGTGAGGCTTAGGTTTCAGGGTGAGGGTTGGAGCTAGTGTTACGGTTAGGCTCCCGGTGAGGCTTCGGATCGAGATTGGGGTACGGAAACATGTTAGGGGGCGTGTGCGTTGCAGGGCGCGGCGTATCGTTACAATACGCCTCAGGGTTTAGGCTTTGGGTGAGGCTTTGTGTTCAGGGTTAGGGTTGGAGGTAGGGTTAGGATTAGGCTCCCGGTGAGGCCTAGGGTCGAGATTAGGGTACGGGGACGTGTTAGGGTGCGTGTGCGTTGCACGGCGCTGCTTATCGTTAGGGTAGGCCTGAAGTATCGGGTTGCTGGTGAGGCTTATTGTTCAGGGTCAGGGTTGGAGCTAGGGTTAGGGTTAGGCTCCCGGAGAGGCTTTGGGTCGATATTGGGGTACGGATATATGTTAGGGGTCGTGTGAGTTTCAGGGCGCGGCTGATCGTTAGGGAAGGCCTCAGGGTTCAGGCTGCTGTTGAGGCTTAGGGTTCAGGGTCAGGGTTGGAGCTAGGGTTAGGGTTAGGCTTCTGGTCAGGCTTAGGCTCGAGATTGGGGTACGGATACGTGTTAGGGGGTGTGTGCGTTGCAGGGCGTGGCTTATCGTTACGGTATGCCTCAGGGTTCAGGTTGCGGGTGAGGTTTAGGTTTCAGTGTCAGGTTTGGAGCTAAGGTTAGGTTTAGGCTCCCCGTGAGGCCTAGGGTCGAGATTGGGGTATGGATAGGTTTTAGGGGGCGTGTGCATTGCAGGGCGCTGCTTATAGTTAGGGTATGCCTCAGGGTTCATTCTTCCGGTTAGGCTTAGGTTTCATAGTCAGGGTTGGAGCTAGGTTTAAGGTTCGGCACCCGCTGAGGCCTAGGTTCGAGATTGGGGTACGGAAACGTGTTAGGGGGCGTGTGCGTTGCAGGGCACGGCGTATCGTTACAATACCCCTCAGGGTTTAGGCTTTGGGTGAGGCTTTGTGTTCAGGGTCAGCGTTGGAGTTAGGGTTAGGGTTAGGCTCCCGGTGAGGCTTTGGTTCGAGTTTGGGGTACGGATACGTGTTACGGGGCGTGTGCGTTGAAGGGCGTGGCTTATCGTTAGGGTAGGCCTCAGGGTTGAGGCTGTGGGTCAGGCTTAGTTTAAACGGTCAGGGTTTTAGGTAAGATTAGGGTTAGGCTCCCAGTGAGGTTTAGAGTCAAGATTGGGGAACGGATACGTGTTACGGGGCGTGGGTGTTGCAGTGTGCGGCTGACCGTTAGGGTAGACCGCAGGGTTCAGGCTGCGGGTGAGGCTTAGGGTTCAGGGTCATGGTTGAAGCTAGTGTTAGGGTTAGGCTCCCGGTGAGTCTTCGGATCGACATTGGGGTACGGATACGTGTTAGGGGGCGTGTGCGTTACAGGGCGTGACTTATCGTTAGGGTAGGCCTCAGGATTCAGGCTGCCGGTGAGGCTTAGTGTTCAGGGTCCGGGTTGGACCTAGGGTTCCGGTTAGGCTCCCAGTTAGTCCTAGGTTCGAGATTGGGGTATGGATACGTGTTAGGGGACGTGTGCATTGCAGGGCGTTGCTTATCGTTAGAGTAGGACTCAGGGTTCAGGTTGCAGATCAGGCTTAGTTTTCAGGGTCAGGGTTGGAGCTCGGGTTAGGGTTAGGCTCCCGGTTAGGCCTAGGGTCCAGTTTGGGGTACGGATACGTGTTAGGGGTCGTATTCCTTGCATATCGCGGTTTATCATTAGGGTAGGCCTCAGGATTCAGACAGAGGGTGAGGCTTAGGATTCAGGGTCAGGGTTGGAGCTAGTGTTACGGTTAGGCTCCCGGTGAGGCTTCGGATCGAGATTGGGGTACGGATACGTGTTATGGGCCGTGTGCGTTGCAGGGCACAGCTTATCGTTAGGGTACGCCTCAAGGTTCACACTGCAGGTGAGGCTTAGTGTTTAGGGTCAGGGTTGGAGCTAGGGTTAGGGTTAGGCTCCCGGTTAGGGGTAGGGTCGAGATTGGGGTAAGTATACGTGTTAGTGGGCATGTGCGTTGCAGGGCGCGGCTTATCGTTAGGGTAGGCCTCAAGGTTCAGGCTGCAGTTGAGGCTTAGGTTTCAGGGTCAGGGTTCGAGTTAGGGCTAGGGTTAGGGTCCCGGTGAAGCTTCGGGACGAGATTCGGGTATGGATACGTGTTAGGGTGCGTTGCGTTGCAGGGCGCGGTTTATCGTTAGGGTAGGCCTCAGGGATCAGGCTTCGGCTGATGCTTAGTGTTCAGGGTCATGGTTGGAGGTAAGGTTAGGTTTAATCTCCTAGTGAGGCCTAGGGTTGAGATTGGGGTACGGATTCGTGTTTGGGGGCGTGTGCGTTGCACGGCGCAGCTTATCGTTAGTGTTGGCCTCAATGTTCATGCTGCGGGTGAGGCTTAGGATTCACAGTCTGAGTTGGAGCTAGGGTTAGGGTTTGGCTCTCGCACAGGCCTAGGGTCTAAATTGGGTTACGGATACGTGTTAGGGGGCATGTGTATTGCAGGGCGTGGCTTATCGTCAGGGTAGGGCTCTGGGTTCAGTCTGCAGGTGAGGCTTAGGGTTCAGGGTCAGGGTTGGAGCTAGGGTTAGGGTTCAGCTCCCGGTGACGCTTATGGTTGAGATTGGGGTACGCAGACATGTTATGGGGCCTGTGATTTGCATGGCGTGGTTTATCGTTGGGGGAGGCCTCAGGGATCAGTCTGCAGGTGAGGCTTAGGGTTCAGGGTCAGGGTTGGAGCTAGGGTTATTGTTCGGCTCCCGGTGAGACCTAGGGTCGAGATTGTGGTATGGATATGTGTTAGGGGGCGTGTGCGTTGCAGGGCGTGGCTTATCGTTATAGTAGGCCTCAGGGTTCAGGCTTCGGTTGAGGCTTAGTGTTCAGGGTCAGGGTTGTAGCTACGGTTAGGATTAGGCTCCCGGTGAGGGCTGGGTCGAGATAAGGGTACGGATATGTGTTCGGGGCGTGTGCGTTGCACCGCGCTGCTTATCATTAGGGTAGGCCTCACGGTTCAGGCTGCGGGTGAGGCTTAGTGTTCACGGTCAGGGTTGGAGCTAGGGTAAGGGTTAGGCTCCCGGTGAGGCTTCGGGTCGAGATTGGGGTACGGATACGTGTTAGGGGGCGTGTGTGTTGCAGTGCGCAGCTGATCATTAGGGTAGGCCTCAGGGTTCATGCTGCGGGGTAGGCTTAGTGTTAAGGACAGGGCTGGATCTAGGGTTAGGGTTAGGCTCCCGGTGAGGCTTCGGGTCGAGATTGGGGTACGGATACGTGTTTGGGCGCGTGTGCGTTGAGGGGCGCGGGTTAACATTAGGGTAGACCTCAGGGTTCACGCTGAGGGTGAGGCTTAGTGTTCAGGGTTATTTTTGGAGCTAGGGTTAGGCTTAGTCACCCAGGGAGGCCTAGGGTGGAGATTGTGTTACGGATACGTGTTAGGGGGCGTTTGCTTTACAGGGCGCGACTTATCCTTAGGGTAGGCCTCAGGGTTCAGGCTGCGGATGAGGTTTAGTGTTTAGGGTCTGGGTTGGAGCTAGGGTTAGGTGTAGTCTCCCGGTGAGGCCTATGGTGGAGATTGGGGTATGGATACGTGTTAGGGTGCGTGTGCATTGCAGGGCGTTCCTGATGGTTAGGGTAGGCCTCAGGGTTCATGCTGCGGGTGAGGCTTAGTGTTCATGGTCAGGGTTGGAGCTAGGGTTATGGTTAGTCTCCTGGTGAGGCCTATGGTCGGGATTGTGTTACGGGTACGTGTTAGGGCGCGTGTGCGTTTCAGGGCGCGGTTTATCGTTAGGGTAGGCATCAGGGTTCAGGCTGCGCATGAGGCTTAGTGTTCAGTGTCAGGGTTGGAGCTAAGGTTAGGTTTCGTCTCGCGGTGAGGCCTATGGTGGAGATTGGGGTACGGACACGTGTTAGGGGGCATGTGCGTTGCAGGGCGCGGCTTAGCGTTATGGTAGGCCTCAGGGTTCAGCCTGTGGGTGAGGCTTAGGTTTCAGGGTAAGGGTTGGACTTAGGGTTAGGGTTAGGTTTCCAGTGAGGCCTAGGGTCGCGATTGGGGTACGGATATGTGTTAGGGGGCGTTTTTGTTGCTGGGCACGTCGTATCGTTAGGGTAGGCCCCAGTTCAGGCTGTCGTTAAGGCTTCGAGTTCCGGGCCAGTGTTGGAGAGAGAGTTCGGGTTAGGCTCTCGCTGAGTCTTAGGGTCGACATTGGGTTACGGATACGTGTTAGGGGGCGTGTGCATTGAAGGGCACGTCTGATCGTTAGGGTAGGCCTCATGGTTCAGGCTGCGGGAGAGGCTTAGGGTTCAGGGTCAGGATTGGAGCGAGGGTTAGGTTTAGTCTACCTGTGAGTCCTTCGGTGGAGATTGGGGTACAGATACGTGTTAGGGGCCGTGTGCGTTGCAGGGCGCGGCTTATGGTTAGGGTAGGGCTCAGGGTTCAGGCTGAGGGTGAGGTTTAGGGTTCAGAGTCTGGGTTGGAGCTAGGGTTAGGGTTAGGCTCCCGGTGAGGCCTATGGAGGAGATTGCGGTAGGGATAAATGTTAGGGTTCGTGTGCGTTCCAGGGTGCGGCTTATCACTAGGTTAGTACTCAGGTTCAGGCTGCGGGTGAGGCTTAGGTTTCAGGGTAATGTTTCGATGTAGGGTTAGGGTTAGGCTCCCGGTGCGGCCTACGGTGGAGATTGGGGTACGGATACGTGTTAGGGGGCGTGTGGGTTGCATGGCGCGGCTTATCGTTAGGGTGGGCCTCTGGGTTCCGGCTGCGGGTGAGGCATAGGGTTCAGGGTAAGGGTTGGACTTCGGGTTAGGGTTAGGCTCCCGGTTAGGCCTAGGGTCGCGATTGGGGTACGGATATGTGTTAACGGGGGTTCTCGCTGCAGGGCGCGGCTTATCGTTAGCGTAGGCCTCAGGGTTCAGGCTGTGGGTGAGGCTTAGGGTTCAGGGTCAGGATTGGAGCTAGGGTTACGGTTCGTCTCTTGCTGAGGCCTAGGGTCGAGCTTGGAGTACGGATACGTGTTAGGGAGCGTGTGCATGGCAGGGCACGGCTTAGCGTTAGGGTAGCCCTCAGGGTTCAGGCTGCGGGTGAGACTTAGGGTTCATGGTCAGAGTTGGAGCTAGGGTTAGGGTTAGGCTCCTGGTGAGGCCTGGGTCGAGATTGTGGAACGGATACGTGTTAGGGGGCATGTGCATTGCAGGGCGCTGCTGATCGTTAGGGTAGGCCTCAGGGTTCAGGCTGCGCGTGAGGCTTAAGGGTCAAGGTCAGGGTTGGAGCTAGGGTTAGGGTTAGGCTCCCGGTGAGGCCTGGGGTGGAGATTGTGGTACGGATACGTGTTAGGGGTTGGTGCGTTTCAGGGCCCGGCTTATCCTTAGGATAGGCCTTAGGGATCAGGCTGTGGTTGAGGCTTAGGGTTCAGGGTCAGTGTTGGAGCTAGGGTTAGGTTTAGTCTCCCGGTGAGGCCTTCGGTGGAGATTGGGGTACTGATACTTGTTAGGGGGCGTGTGCGTTTCAGGGCGCGGCTTATTGTTAGGGTAGGCCTCAGGGTTCAGGCCGCGGGTGAGGTTTAGGGTTTAGGGTCTGGGTTGGAGCTAGGGTTAGGTGTAGTCTCCCGGTGAGGCCTATGGTGGAGATTGGGGTACGGATACGTGTTAGGGTGCGTGTGGGTTGCAGGGCGTGCCTGATGGTTAGGGTAGGCCTCAGGGTTCATGCTGCGGGTGAGGCTTAGTGTTCATGGTCAGGGTTGGAGCTAGGGTTATGGTTAGTCTCCCGGTGAGGCCTATGGTCGGGATTGTGGTACGGGTACATGTTAGGGCACGTGTGCGTTTCAGGGCGCGGTTTATCGTTAGGGTAGGCATCAGGGTTCAGGCTGCGGGTGAGGCTTAGTGTTCAGTGTCAGGGTTGGACCTAGGGTTAGGTTTCGTCTTGCGGTGAGGCCTATGGTGGAGATTGGGGTACGGACACGTGTTAGGGGGCATGTGCGTTGCGGGGCACGGCTTAGCGTTAGGGTAGGCCTCAGTGTCAGGCTGCGGGTGAGGCTTAGGGTTCAGGGTCAGGGTTGGACTTAGGGTTAGGGTTAGGCTTCCGGTGTGGCCTAGGGTCGCGATTGGGGTACTGATATGTGTTAGGGGGTTTTTCGTTGCAGGGCGCAGCTTATCGTTACGGTAGGCCTCAGGGTTCAGGCTGTGTGTGAGGCTTAGGGTTCAGGGTCAGGATTGGAGCTAGGGTTAGGTTTATGCTCTCTCTTAGGCCTAGGGTCGAGTTTGGAGTACGGATACGTGTTAGGGGGCGTGTGCATTGCAGGGCACGACTGATCGTTAGGGTAGGGCTCAGGGTTCAGGCTGCAGGTGAGGCTTAGGGTTCAGGGTCAGGGTTGAGCTAGGGTTAGATTTAGGCTCCCGGTGAGTCTTCTTGTCAAGATTGAGGTCCGGATACGTGTTAGGGGGCGTGTGCGTTGCAGGGCATGGCTTATAGTTAGGATAGGCCTCAGGGTTCGCTCTTCCGGTTAGGCTTAGGTTTCAGGGACAGGGATGGAGCTAGGGTTAGCGTTAGGCTCCCGGTGAGGCCTAGGCTTGAGATTGGGGTACGGATACGTGTAAGGGGGCGTGTGCGTTGCACCGCGTGGCTTGTCGTTAGGGTAGTCTTCAGGGCTCAGACTGCGGGTGAGGCATAGTGTTCAGGGTCAGGGTTGGAGCTCGGGTTAGGGTTAGGCTCCCAGTGAGACCGAGGGTCGAGATTGGGGTACGGATACCTGTTACGGGGCGTGTGTGTTGCCGGGCGCCGCTTAAAGTTAGGTTAGGCCTCAGGGTTCAGGCTGCGGGTGAGGCTTAGGATTCAGGGTCAGATTTGGAGCTAAGGTTAGGTTTACGCTTCGGGTGAGGCCTAGTTTCGAGATTGGTGTACGGATACGTGTTAGTTGGCGTGTGCGTTGCAGGGTACGGCTTATCGTTATGGTAGGCCTCAGGGTTCAGGCTGCGGGTGAGGCTGAGTGTTCAGGGTCAGGATTGGAGCTAGGGTTAGGGTTTGGCTCCCGGTGAGGCTTCGGGTCGAGATTGGGGTATGGATACGTATTAGGGGGCCTGTGTGTTGCAGGGCGCGGCTGATCATTAGGGTAGGCCTCAGGGTTCATGCTGCGGGTGAGGCTTAGGGTTCAGGTCAGGGTTGGATCTAGGTTTAGTTTTAGGCTCCCGGTGAGTTCTAGGGTCAAGATTGGGGAACGGATACGTGTTAGCGGGCGTGGGTGTTGTAGTGTGTGGCTGATCGTTTGGGTAGACCTCAGGGTTCAGGCTGCAGGTGAGGCTTAGGTTTCAGGGTCAGGGTTGGAGCTAGGGTTAGGGTTAGGCTCACGGTGAGGCTTCAGGTCGAGATTCGGGTATGGATACGTGTTAGGGTGGGTGTGCGTTGCAGGGCGAGGCTAATCGTTAGGGTAGGCCACAGGGATCAGTCTTCGGCTGAGGCTTAGGGTTCAGGGTCATGGTTGGAGCTAATGTTAGGTTTAATATCCCAGTGAGGCCTAGGGTGGAGATTGGGGTACGGATACTTGTTCTGGGGCGTGTGCGTTGCACGGCGCAGCTTATATTTAGTGTTGGCCTCAGGGTTCAGGCTGCGGGTGAGGCTTAGGATTCAGTGTCAGATTTGGAGCTAAGGTTAGGTTTAGGCTTCGTGTGAGGCCTAGGATCGAGATTGGGGTACGGACACGTGTTACTTGGCGTGTGCGTTGCACGGCGCGGCTTATCGTTATGGTAGGCCTCAGGGTTCAGGCTGCCGGTGAGGCTTAGTGTTCAGGGTCAGGATTGGAGCTAGGGTTTGGGTTAGGCTCCCTATGAGCTTGCGGGTAGAGATTGGGGTACGGATACGTGTTAGGGGATGTGGCGTTGCAGGGCGCGGCTTATCGTTAGGGTAGGCCTCAGGGTTCAGGCTGCGGGTGAGGCTTAGGTTTCAGGGTAAGGGTTGGAGTTAGGGTTAGGGTTAGGCTCCCGTTGAGGACTAGGGTCGAGATTGGGGTACGGATATGTGTTAGGGGGCATGTGCGTTGCAGGGCGCAGCTTATTGTTAGGGTAGGCCTCGGGGTTCAGGCTACAGATGAGGATTCGTATTCAGGGTAAGGGTAGGAGCTAGGGTTAGGGTTAGGCTCCCGGTGAGGCTTCGGGTCGAGATTGGGTTACGGATACGTGTTAGGGGGCGTGTGTGTTGCAGTGCGCAGCTGATCATTAGGGTAGGCCTCAGGTTTCATGCTGCGGGTGAGGCTTAGTGTTAAGGACAGGGCTGGATCTAGGGTTAGGGTTAGGCTCCCGGTCAGGCTTCAGGTCGAGATTGGGGTACAGATATGTGTTTGGGCGCGTGTGCGTTGAGGGGCGCGGGTTAACATTAGGGTAGACCTCAGGGTTCAGGCTGAGGGTGAGGCTTACTGTTCAGGGTTATTTTTGGAGCTAGCGTTAGGGTTAGTCAACCGGGGAGGCCTAGGGTGGAGATTGTGGTACGGATACGTGTTAGGGGGCGTTTGCTTTGCAGGGCGCGACTTATCCTTAGGGTAGGCCTCAGGGTTCAGGCTGCGGGTGAGGCTTCGGGTTCAGGGTCATGGTTGGAGGTAGGGTAAGATTTAAGCTCCCGGTGAGGCTTACGGTCGGGATTGGGGTACGGAAACGTGTTAGGGGGCGTGTGCGTTGCAGGGCGTGGCTTATCGTTATAATACGCCTCAGGGTTCAGGCGTTGGGTGAGGCTTTGTGTTCAGGGTCAGGGTTGGAGCTAGGGTTAGCATTAGGCTCCCGGTGAGGTCTAGGGTCGAGATTAGGGTACAGGGACGTGTTAGGGGGCCTGTGCGTTGCACCGCGCTGCTTATCATTAGGGTAGGCCTCAGGGCTCACGCTGCGGGTGAGGCTTATGTTTCAGGGTCAGTGTTGGAGTTAGGGTTATGGTTAGGCTCCCGGTGAGGCTTCGGTTCGAGTTTGGGGTACGGATACGTGTTAGGGGGCGTGTGCGTTGAAGGGCGTGGCTTATCGTTACGGTAAGACTAGGGGTTCAGTTTGCGGATGAGGCTTAGGTTTCAGGGTCAGGGTTGGAGCTCGGGTTAGGGTTAGGCTCCCGGTGAGGCCTAGGGTCGAGTTTGGGGTACGGATACGTGTTAGGGGGCGTATTACTTGCAGAGCGCGGCTTATCGTCAGGCTAGGCCTCAGGGTTCAGACTGCGGGTGAGGCTTCGGGTTCAGGGTCAGGGTTGGAGCTAGGGTTAGGGTTAGGCTCCCGCTGAGGCCTAGGTTCGAGATTGGGGTACGGATACGTGTTAGGGATCGTGTGCGTTGCAGGGCACGACTTATCGTTATTGTAGTCCTCAGGGTTGAGGCTGTGGGTGAGGCTTAGGTTAAATGGTCAGGGTTTTAGGTAGGATTGGGGTAAGGCTCCCAGTGAGGTTTAGGGTCAAGATTGAGGAACGGATACGTGTTAGGGGGCGTGGGTGTTGCAGTGTGCGGCTGATCGTTAGGGTAGACCTCAGGGTTCAGGCTGAGGGTGAGGCTTAGGTTTCAGAGTCATGGTTGGATCTCGTGTTAGGGTTAGGCTCCTGGTGAGGCTTCGGATCGACATTGGGGTACGGATACGTGTTAAGGGGCGTGTGCGTTGCAGGGCGTGACTTATCGTTAGGGTAGTCTTCAGGTTTGAAGCTGTGGGTGAGGCTTAGTTTAAAGGGTCAGGGTTTTAGCTAGGGTTAGGATAAGGCACCCAGTGAGGTTTTGGGTCGAGATTGGGGAACGGATACGTGTTAGGGGGCGTGGGGGTTGCAGTGCGCGGCTGATCGTTAGGGTAGGCCTCCGTGTTCAGGCTGCGGGTGAGGCTTAGGTTTCAGGGTCATTGTTGGAGCTAGTGTTAGGGTTAGGCTCCCGGTGAGGCTTCGGGTTGAGATTGGGGTACCAATACGTGTTAGGGGGCGTGTGAGTTGCAGGGCGTGGTTTACAGTTAGGGAAGGCCTCAGGGTTCAGGCTGCGGGTGAGGCTTAGGGTTCAGAATAATGGTGGAAGCTAGGGTTATGGTTAGGCTCCAGGTGAGGCTTAGGTTCGCGATTGGGGTACGGATACCTGTTAGTGTGCGTGTGCGTTGCGTGGCGCAGATTATTGTTATGGTAGGCCTCAGGTTTCAGGCTGCGGTGAGGCTTAGGGTTCAGGGTCATGGTTGGAGCTAGGGTTAGATTTAGGCTCCCGGTGAGGCTTACGGTCGAGATTGGGGTATGGATACATGTTAGGGGGCGTGTGCATTGCAGGGCGCGGCTTATAGATAGGGTAGGCCTCAGGGATCAGTCTTCCTGTTAGGCTTAGGATTCAGGGTCAGGGTTGGAGCTAGGGTTAGGGTTAGGCTCCCGGTGAGGCCTAGGTTCGAGATTGGGGTACTGATACCTGTATCGGGTCGTGTGAGTTGCATGGCGTGGCTTATCGTGAGAGTAGGCCTTAGGGTTCAGGCTGAGGATGAGGCTTAGTTTTCAGGGTCAGCGTTGGAGCTCGGGTTACGGTTAGCCTCCTGGTGATACCTAGGGTCGAGATTGGGGTATGCATACGGGTTAGGGGGTGTATTCCTTGCAGAGCCCAGCTTATCATTAGGGTAGGCCTCAGGGTACAGACGGCGGGTGAGGCTTAGGTTTCAGGGTGAGGGTTGGAGCTAGGGTTAAGGTTCGGATCCCGCTGAGGCCTAGGTTCGAGATTGGGGTACGGAAACGTGTTAGGGGGCGTGTGCGTTGCAGGGCGCGGCGTATCGTTACAATACGCCTCAGGGTTTAGTCTTTGGGTGATGCTTTGTGTTCAGGGTCAGGGTTGGAGGTAGGGTTAGGATTAGGCTCCCAGTGAGGCTTAGGGTCGATATTAGGGTACGGCGACGTGTTAGGGTGCGTGTGCATTGCACGGCGCTGCGTATCGTTAGGGTAGGCGTCAGGGCTCACGCTGCGGGTGAGGCTTATGGGTCAGGGTCAGCGTTGGAGTTAGGGTTAGGGTTAGGCTCCCGGTGAGGCTTTGGTTTGAGTTTGGGGTACGGATACGTGTTTGGGCGCGTGTGCGTTGAGGGGCGCGGGTTAATATTAGGGTAGACCTCAGGGTTCACGCTGAGTGTGAGGCTTAGTGTTCAGGGTTATTTTTGGAGCTAGGGTTAGGCTTAGTCACCCGGGGAGGCCTAGGGTGGAGATTGTGTTACGGATACTTGTTAGGGGGCGTTTGCTTTGCAGGGCGCGACTTATCCTTAGGGTAGGCCTCAGGGTTCAGGCTGCGGATGAGGTTTAGTGTTTAGGGTCTGGGTTGGAGCTAGGGTTAGGTGTAGTCTCCCGGTGAGGCCTATGGTGGAGATTGGGGTACGGATACGTGTTAGGGTGCGTGTGCATTGCAGGGCGTTCCTGATGGTTAGGGTAGGCCTCAGGGTTCATGCTGCGGGTGAGGCTTAGTGTTCATGGTCAGGGTTGGAGCTAGGGTTATGGTTAGTCTCCCGGTGAGGCCTATGGTCGGGATTGTGTTACGGGTACGTGTTAGGGCGCGTGTGCGTTTCAGGGCGCGGTTTATCGTTAGGGTAGGCATCAGGGTTCAGGCTGGGCGTGAGGCTTAGTGTTCAGTGTCAGGGTTGGTGCTAAGGTTAGGTTTCGTCTCGCGGTGAGGCCTATGGTGGAGATTGGGGTACGGACACGTGTTAGGGGGCATGTGCGTTGCAGGGCGCGGCTTAGCGTTATGGTAGGCCTCAGGGTTCAGCCTGTGGGTGAGGCTTAGGTTTCAGGGTAAGGGTTGGACTTAGGGTTAGGGTTAGGTTTCCAGTGAGGCCTAGGGTCGCGATTGGGGTACGGATATGTGTTAGGGGGCGTTTTCGTTGCTGGGCACGTCTTATCGTTAGGGTAGGCCCCAGTTCAGGCTGTCGTTAAGGCTTCGAGTTCCGGGCCAGTGTTGGAGCGAGAGTTCGGGTTAGGCTCTCGCTGAGTCTTAGGGTCGACTTTGGGTTACGGATATGTGTTAGGGGGCGTGTGCATTGAAGGCCATGGCTGATCGTTAGGGTAGGCCTCATGGTTCAGGCTGCGGGAGAGGCTTAGGGTTCAGGGTCAGGATTGGAGCGAGGGTTAGGTTTAGTCTACCTGTGAGTCCTTCGGTGGAGATTGGGGTACAGATACGTGTTAGGGGGCGTGTGCGTTGCAGGGCGCGGCTTATGGTTAGGGTAGGTCTCAGGGTTCAGGCTGAGCGTGAGGTTTAGGTTTCAGAGTCTGGGTTGGAGCTAGGGTTAGGGTTAGGCTCCCGGTGAGGCCTATGGAGGAGATTGCGGTAGGGATAAGTGTTAGGGTTCGTGTGCGTTCCAGGGTGCGGCTTATCACTAGGTTAGGCCTCAGGTTCAGGCTGCGGGTGAGGCTTAGGTTTCAGGGTAATGTTTGGATGTAGGGTAAGGGTTAGGCTCCCGGTGCGGCCTACGGTGGAGATTGGGGTACGGATACGTGTTAGGGGGCGTGTGGGTTGCATGGCGCGGCTTATCGTTAGGGTGGGCCTCTGGGTTCCGGCTGCGGGTGAGGCATAGGGTTCAGGGTAAGGGTTGGACTTCGGGTTAGGGTTAGGCTCCTGGTTAGGCCTAGGGTCGCGATTGGGGTACGGATATATGTTAACGGGGGTTTTCGTTGCAGGGCGCGGCTTATCGTTAGCGTAGGCCTCAGGGTTCAGGCTGTGGGTGAGGCTTAGGGTTCAGGGTCAGGATTGGAGCTAGGGTTACGGTTCGTCTCTTGCTGAGGCCTAGGGTCGAGTTTGGAGTACGGATACGTGTTAGGGAGCGTGTGTATGGCAGGGCACGGCTTAGCGTTAGGGTAGCCCTCGGGGTTCAGGCTGCGGGTGAGACTTAGGGTTCATGGTCAGAGTTGGAGCTAGGGTAAGGGTTAGGCTCCTGGTGAGGCCTGGGTCGAGATTGTGGAACAGATACGTGTTAGGGGGCATGTGCATTGCAGGGCGCTGCTGATCGTTAGGGTAGGCCTCAGGGTTCAGGCTGCGCGTGAGGCTTAGGGGTCAAGGTCAGGGTTGGAGCTAGGGTTAGGGTTAGGCTCCCGGTGAGGCCTGGGGTGGAGATTGTGGTACGGATACGTGTTAGGGGTTGGTGCGTTTCAGGGCCCGGCTTATCCTTAGGATAGGCCTTAGGGATCAGGCTGTGGTTGAGGCTTAGGGTTCAGGGTCAGTGTTGGAGCTAGGGTTAGGTTTAGTCTCCCGGTGAGGCCTTCGGTGGAGATTGGGGTACTGATACTTGTTAGGGGGCGTGTGCGTTTCAGGGCGCGGCTTATTGTTAGGGTAGGCCTCAGGGTTCAGGCCGCGGGTGAGGTTTAGGGTTTAGGGTCTGGGTTGGAGCTAGGGTTAGGTGTAGTCTCCCGGTGAGGCCTATGGTGGAGATTGGGGTACGGATACGTGTTAGGGTGCGTGTGGGTTGCAGGGCGTGCCTGATGGTTAGGGTAGGCCTCAGGGCTCATGCTGCGTGTGAGGCTTAGTGTTGATGGTCAGGGTTGGAGCTAGGGTTATGGTTAGTCTCCCGGTGAGGCCTATGGTCGGGATTGTGGTACGGGTACATGTTAGGGCACGTGTGCGTTTCAGGGCGCGGTTTATCGTTAGGGCAGGCATCAGGGTTCAGGCTGCAGGTGAGGCTTAGTGTTCAGTGTCAGGGTTGGACCTAGGGTTAGGTTTCGTCTCGCGGTGAGGCCTATGGTGGAGATTGGGGTACGGACACGTGTTAGGGGGCATGTGCGTTGCGGGGCACGGCTTAGTGTTAGGGTAGGCCTCAGTGTCAGGCTGCGGGTGAGGCTTAGGGTTCAGGGTCAGGGTTGGACTTAGGGTTAGGGTTAGGCTTCCGGTGTGGCCTAGGGTCGCGATTGGGGTACGGATATGTGTTAGGGGGTTTTTCGTTGCAGGGCGCAGCTTATCGTTACGGTAGGCCTCAGGGTTCAGGCTGTGTGTGAGGCTTAGGGTTCAGGGTCAGGATTGGAGCTAGGGTTAGGTTTATGCTCTCTCTTAGGCCTAGGGTCGAGTTTGGAGTACGGATACGTGTTAGGGGGCGTGTGCATTGCAGGGCACGACTGATCGTTAGGGTAGGGCTCAGGATTCAGGCTGCAGGTGAGGCTTAGGGTTCAGGGTCAGGGTTGAGCTAGGGTTAGATTTAGGCTCCCGGTGAGGCTTCTTGTCAAGATTGAGGTCTGGATACGTGTTAGGGGGCGTGTGCGTTGCAGGGCATGGCTTATAGTTAGGATAGGCCTCAGGCTTCGGTCTTCCGGTTAGGCTTAGGTTTCAGGGACAGGGATGGAGCTAGGGTTAGCGTTAGGCTCCCGGTGAGGCCTAGGCTCGAGATTGGGGTACGGATACGTGTAAGGGGGCGTGTGCGTTGCACCGCGTGGCTTGTCGTTAGGGTAGTCTTCAGGGCTCAGACTGCGGGTGAGGCATAGTGTTCAGGGTCAGGGTTGGAGCTCGGGTTAGGGTTAGGCTCCCAGTGAGACCGAGGGTCGAGATTGGGGTACGGATACCTGTTACGGGGCGTGTGTGTTGCCGGGCGCCGCTTAAAGTTAGGTTAGGCCTCAGGGTTCAGGCTGCGGGTGAGGCTTAGGATTCAGGGTCAGATTTGGAGCTAAGGTTAGGTTTACGCTTCGGGTGAGGCCTAGTTTCGAGATTGGTGTACGGATACGTGTTAGTTGGCGTGTGCGTTGCAGGGTACGGCTTATCGTTATGGTAGGCCTCAGGGTTCAGGCTGCGGGTGAGGCTGAGTGTTCAGGGTCAGGATTGGAGCTAGGGTTAGGGTTTGGCTCCCGGTGAGGCTTCGGGTCGAGATTGGGGTATGGATACGTATTAGGGGGCCTGTGTGTTGCAGGGCGCGGCTGATTGTTAGGGTAGGCCTCAGGGTTCAGGCTGCGGGTGAGGCTTAGTGTTCAGGGTCAGGATTGGAGCTAGGGTTTGGGTTAGGCTCCCTATGAGCTTTCGGGTAGAGATTGGGGTACGGATACATGTTAGGGGATGTGGCGTTGCAGGGCGCGGCTTATCGTTAGGGTAGGCCTCAGGGTTCAGGCTGCGGGTGAGGCTTAGGTTTCAGGGTAAGGGTTGGAGTTAGGGTTAGGGTTAGGCTCCCGTTGAGGACTAGGGTCGAGATTGGGGTACGGATATGTGTTAGGGGGCATGTGCGTTGCAGGGCGCAGCTTATTGTTAGGGTAGGCCTCAGGGTTCAGGCTACAGATGAGGATTCGTAATCAGGGTAAGGGTTGGAGCTAGGGTTAGGGTTAGGCTCCTGGTGAGGCTTCGGGTCGAGATTGGGTTACGGATACGTGTTAGGGGACGTGTGTGTTGCAGTGCGCAGCTGATCATTAGGGTAGGCCTCAGGTTTCATGCTGCGGGTGAGGCTTAGTGTTAAGGACAGGGCTGGATCTAGGGTTAGGGTTAGGCTCCCGGTCAGGCTTCAGGTCGAGATTGGGGTACGGATATGTGTTTGGGCGCGTGTGCGTTGAGGGGCACGGGTTAACATTAGGGTAGACCTCAGGGTTTAGGCTGAGGGTGAGGCTTATGTTTCAGGGTCAGTGTTGGAGTTAGGGTTATGGTTAGGCTCCCGGTGAGGCTTCGGTTCGAGTTTGGGGTACGGATACGTGTTAGGGGGCGTGTGCGTTGAAGGGCGTGGCTTATCGTTACGGTAAGACTCCGGGTTCAGTTTGCGGATGAGGCTTAGGTTTCAGGGTCAGGGTTGGAGCTCGGGTTAGGGTTAGGCTCCCGGTGAGGCCTAGGGTCGAGTTTGGGGTACGGATACGTGTTAGGGGGCGTATTACTTGCAGAGCGCGGCTTATCGTTAGGCTAGGCCTCAGGGTTCAGACTGCGGGTGAGGCTTCGGGTTCAGGGTCAGGGTTGAAGCTAGGGTTAGGGTTAGGCACCCGCTGAGGCCTAGGTTCGAGATTGGGGTACGGATACGTGTTAGGGGTCGTGTGCGTTGCAGGGCACGACTTATCGTTATGGTTGTCCTCAGGGTTGAGGCTGTGGGTGAGGCTTAGGTTAAATAGTCAGGGTTTTAGGTAGGATTGGGGTTAGGCTCCCAGTGAGGTTTAGGGTCAAGATTGAGGAACGGATACGTGTTAGGGGGCGTGGGTGTTGCAGTGTGCGGCTGATCGTTAGGGTAGACCTCAGGGTTCAGGCTGAGGGTGAGGCTTAGGTTTCAGAGTCATGGTTGGATCTCGTGTTAGGGTTAGGCTCCCAGTGAGGCTTCGGATCGACATTGGGGTACGGATGCGTGTTAAGGGGCGTGTGCGTTGCAGGGCGTGACTTATCGTTAGGGTAGTCTTCAGGTTTGAAGCTGTGGGTGAGGCTTAGTTTAAAGGGTCAGGGTTTTAGCTAGGGTTAGGATAAGGCACCCAGTGAGGTTTTGGGTCGAGATTGGGGAACGGATACGTGTTAGGGGGCGTGGGGGTTGCAGTGCACGGCTGATCGTTAGGGTAGGCCTCCGTGTTCAGGCTGCGGGTGAGGCTTAGGTTTCAGGGTCATTGTTGGAGCTAGTGTTAGGGTTAGGCTCCCGGTGAGGCTTCGGGTTGAGATTGGGGTACCAATACGTGTTAGGGGGCGTGTGAGTTGCAGGGCGTGGTTTACAGTTAGGGTAGGCCTCAGGGTTCAGGCTGCGGGTGAGGCTTAGGGTTCAGAATAATGGTGGAAGCTAGGGTTATGGTTAGGCTCCCGGTGAGGCTTGGGGTCGCGATTGGGGTACGGATACCTGTTAGTGTGCGTGTGCGTTGCGTGGCGCAGGTTATTGTTATGGTAGGCCTCAGGTTTCAGGCTGCGGTGAGGCTTAGGGTTCAGGGTCATGGTTGGAGCTAGGGTTAGATTTAGGCTCCCGGTGAGGCTTACGGTCGAGATTGGGGTATGGATACGTGTTAGGGCGCGTGTGCATTGCAGGGCGCGGCTTATAGTTAGGGTAGGCATCAGGGATCAGTCTTCCTGTTAGGCTTAGGATTCAGGGTCAGGGTTGGAGCTAGGGTTAGGGTTAGGCTCCCGGTGAGGCCTAGGTTCGAGATTGGGGTACTGATACCTGTACCGGGTCGTGTGAGTTGCATGGCGTGGCTTATCGTGAGAGTAGGCCTTAGGGTTCAGGCTGAGGATGAGGCTTAGTTTTCAGGGTCAGCGTTGGAGCTCGGGTTACGGTTAGCCTCCTGGTGATACCTAGGGTCGAGATTGGGGTATGCATACGGGTTAGGGGGTGTATTCCTTGCAGAGCCCAGCTTATCATTAGGGTAGGCCTCAGGGTACAGACGGCGGGTGAGGCTTAGGTTTCAGGGTGAGGGTTGGAGCTAGTGTTACGGTTAGGCTCCCGGTGAGGCTTCGGATCGAGATTGGGGTACGGAAACATGTTACGGGGCGTGTGCGTTGCAGGGCGCGGCGTATCGTTACAATACGCCTCTGGGTTTAGGCTTTGGGTGAGGCTTTGTGTTCAGGGTCAGGGTTGGAGGTAGGGTTAGGATTAGGCTCCCGGTGAGGCCTAGGGTCGAGATTAGGGTACGGGGACGTGTTAGGGTGCGTGTGCGTTGCACGGCGCTGCTTATCGTTAGGGTAGGCCTGAAGTATCGGGTTGCTGGTGAGG
The DNA here is from genome assembly GCF_026419965.1 of Kogia breviceps. Lineage (NCBI taxonomy): Eukaryota > Metazoa > Chordata > Mammalia > Artiodactyla > Physeteridae > Kogia > Kogia breviceps. Next base: position 87,082,259 of record NC_081316.1, read on the forward strand.
CTTATTGTTCAGGGTCAGGGTTGGAGCTAGGGTTAGGGTTAGGCTCCCGGAGAGGCTTTGGGTCGATATTGGGGTACGGATATATGTTAGGGGTCGTGTGAGTTTCAGGGCGCGGCTGATCGTTAGGGAAGGCCTCAGGGTTCAGGCTGCTGTTGAGGCTTAGGGTTCAGGGTCAGGGTTGGAGCTAGGGTTAGGGTTAGGCTTCTGGTCAGGCTTAGGCTCGAGATTGGGGTACGGATACGTGTTAGGGGGTGTGTGCGTTGCAGGGCGTGGCTTATCGTTACGGTATGCCTCAGGGTTCAGGTTGCGGGTGAGGTTTAGGTTTCAGTGTCAGGTTTGGAGCTAAGGTTAGGTTTAGGCTCCCCGTGAGGCCTAGGGTCGAGATTGGGGTACGGATAGGTTTTAGGGGGCGTGTGCATTGCAGGGCGCTGCTTATAGTTAGGGTATGCCTCAGGGTTCATTCTTCCGGTTAGGCTTAGGTTTCATAGTCAGGGTTGGAGCTAGGTTTAAGGTTCGGCTCCCGCTGAGGCCTAGGTTCGAGATTGGGGTACGGAAACGTGTTAGGGGGCGTGTGCGTTGCAGGGCGCGGCGTATCGTTACAACACACCTTAGGGTTTAGGCTTTGGGTGAGGCTTTGTGTTCAGGGTCAGCGTTGGAGTTAGGGTTAGGGTTAGGCTCCCGGTGAGGCTTTGGTTCGAGTTTGGGGTACGGATACGTGTTACGGGGCGTGTGCGTTGAAGGGCGTGGCTTATCGTTAGGGTAGGCCTCAGGGTTGAGGCTGTGGGTGAGGCTTAGTTTAAACGGTCAGGGTTTTAGGTAAGATTAGGGTTAGGCTCCCAGTGAGGTTTAGAGTCAAGATTGGGGAACGGATAAGTGTTACGGGGCATGGGTGTTGCAGTGTGCGGCTGACCGTTAGGGTAGACCGCAGGGTTCAGGCTGCGGGTGAGGCTTAGGGTTCAGGGTCATGGTTGAAGCTAGTGTTAGGGTTAGGCTCCCGGTGAGGCTTCGGATCGACATTGGGGTACGGATACGTGTTAGGGGGCGTGTGCGTTACAGGGCGTGACTTATCGTTAGGGTAGGCCTCAGGGTTCAGGCTGCCGGTGAGGCTTAGTGTTCAGGGTCCGGGTTGGACCTAGGGTTCCGGTTAGGCTCCCGGTGAGTCCTAGGTTCGAGATTGGGGTATGGATACGTGTTTGGGGACGTGTGCATTGCAGGGCGTTGCTTATCGTTAGAGTAGGACTCAGGGTTCAGGTTGCAGATCAGGCTTAGTTTTCAGGGTCAGGGTTGGAGCTCGGGTTAGGGTTAGGCTCCCGGTTAGGCCTAGGGTCCAGTTTGGGGTACGGATACGTGTTAGGGGTCGTATTCCTTGCATATCGCGGTTTATCATTAGGGTAGGCCTCAGGATTCAGACAGAGGGTGAGGCTTAGGATTCAGGGTCAGGGTTGGAGCTAGTGTTACGGTTAGGCTCCCGGTGAGGCTTCGGATCGAGATTGGGGTACGGATACGTGTTATGGGCCGTGTGCGTTGCAGGGCGCAGCTTATCGTTAGGGTACGCCTCAAGGTTCACACTGCAGGTGAGGCTTAGTGTTTAGGGTCAGGGTTGGAGCTAGGGTTAGGGTTAGGCTCCCGGTTAGGGGTAGGGTCGAGATTGGGGTAAGTATACGTGTTAGTGGGCATGTGCGTTGCAGGGCGCGGCTTATCGTTAGGGTAGGCCTCAAGGTTCAGGCTGCAGTTGAGGCTTAGGTTTCAGGGTCAGGGTTCGAGTTAGGGCTAGGGTTAGGGTCCCGGTGAAGCTTCGGGACGAGATTCGGGTATGGATACGTGTTAGGGTGCGTTTGCGTTGCAGGGCGCGGTTTATCGTTAGGGTAGGCCTCAGGGATCAGGCTTCGGCTGATGCTTAGTGTTCAGGGTCATGGTTGGAGGTAAGGTTAGGTTTAATCTCCCAGTGAGGCCTAGGGTTGAGATTGGGGTACGGATTCGTGTTTGGGGGCGTGTGCGTTGCACGGCGCAGCTTATCGTTAGTGTTGGCCTCAATGTTCATGCTGCGGGTGAGGCTTAGGATTCACAGTCTGAGTTGGAGCTAGGGTTAGGGTTTGGCTCTCGCACAGGCCTAGGGTCTAAATTGGGTTACGGATACGTGTTAGGGGGCATGTGCATTGCAGGGCGTGGCTTATCGTTAGGGTAGGGCTCTGGGTTCAGTCTGCAGGTGAGGCTTAGGGTTCAGGGTCAGGGTTGGAGCTAGGGTTAGGGTTCAGCTCCCGGTGACGCTTATGGTCGAGATTGGGGTACGCAGACATGTTATGGGGCCTGTGATTTGCATGGCGTGGTTTATCGTTGGGGGAGGCCTCAGGGATCAGTCTGCAGGTGAGGCTTAGGGTTCAGGGTCAGGGTTGGAGCTAGGGTTATTGTTCGGCTCCCGGTGAGACCTAGGGTCGAGATTGTGGTATGGATACGTGTTAGGGGGCGTGTGCGTTGCAGGGCGTGGCTTATCGTTATAGTAGGCCTCAGGGTTCAGGCTTCGGGTGAGGCTTAGGGTTCAGGGTCAGGGTTGTAGCTACGGTTAGGATTAGGCTCCCGGTGAGGGCTGGGTCGAGATAAGGGTACGGATATGTGTTCGGGGCGTGTGCGTTGCACCGCGCTGCTTATCATTAGGGTAGGCCTCACGGTTCAGGCTGCGGGTGAGGCTTAGTGTTCACGGTCAGGGTTGGAGCTAGGGTAAGGGTTAGGCTCCCGGTGAGGCTTCGGGTCGAGATTGGGGTACGGATACGTGTTAGGGGGCGTGTGTGTTGCAGTGCGCTGCTGATCATTAGGGTAGGCCTCAGGGTTCATGCTGCGGGGTAGGCTTAGTGTTAAGGACAGGGCTGGATCTAGGGTTAGGGTTAGGCTCCCGGTGAGGCTTCGGGTCGAGATTGGGGTACGGATACGTGTTTGGGTGCGTGTGCGTTGAGGGGCGCGGGTTAACATTAGGGTAGACCTCAGGGTTCACGCTGAGGGTGAGGCTTAGTGTTCAGGGTTATTTTTGGAGCTAGGGTTAGGCTTAGTCACCCGGGGAGGCCTAGGGTGGAGATTGTGTTACGGATACATGTTAGGGGGCGTTTGCTTTGCAGGGCGCGACTTATCCTTAGGGTAGGCCTCAGGGTTCAGGCTGCGGATGAGGTTTAGTGTTTAGGGTCTGGGTTGGAGCTAGGGTTAGGTGTAGTCTCCCGGTGAGGCCTATGGTGGAGATTGGGGTACGGATACGTGTTAGGGTGCGTGTGCATTGCAGGGCGTTCCTGATGGTTAGGGTAGGCCTCAGGGTTCATGCTGCGGGTGAGGCTTAGTGTTCATGGTCAGGGTTGGAGCTAGGGTTATGGTTAGTCTCCCGGTGAGGCCTATGGTCGGGATTGTGTTACGGGTACGTGTTAGGGCGCGTGTGCGTTTCAGGGCGCGGTTTATCGTTAGGGTAGGCATCAGGGTTCAGGCTGCGCATGAGGCTTAGTGTTCAGTGTCAGGGTTGGAGCTAAGGTTAGGTTTCGTCTCGCGGTGAGGCCTATGGTGGAGATTGGGGTACGGACACGTGTTAGGGGGCATGTGCGTTGCAGGGCGCGGCTTAGCGTTATGGTAGGCCTCAGGGTTCAGCCTGTGGGTGAGGCTTAGGTTTCAGGGTAAGGGTTGGACTTAGGGTTAGGGTTAGGTTTCCAGTGAGGCCTAGGGTCGCGATTGGGGTACGGATATGTGTTAGGGGGCGTTTTCGTTGCTGGGCACGTCGTATCGTTAGGGTAGGCCCCAGTTCAGGCTGTCGTTAAGGCTTCGAGTTCCGGGCCAGTGTTGGAGCGAGAGTTCGGGTTAGGCTCTCGCTGAGTCTTAGGGTCGACATTGGGTTACGGATACGTTTTAGGGGGCGTGTGCATTGAAGGGCACGGCTGATCGTTAGGGTAGGCCTCATGGTTCAGGCTGCGGGAGAGGCTTAGGGTTCAGGGTCAGGATTGGAGCGAGGGTTAGGTTTAGTCTACCTGTGAGTCCTTCGGTGGAGATTGGGGTACAGATACGTGTTAGGGGGCGTGTGCGTTGCAGGGCGCGGCTTATGGTTAGGGTAGGTCTCAGGGTTCAGGCTGAGGGTGAGGTTTAGGGTTCAGAGTCTGGGTTGGAGCTAGGGTTAGGGTTAGGCTCCCGGTGAGGCCTATGGAGGAGATTGCGGTAGGGATAAGTGTTAGGGTTCGTGTGCGTTCCAGGGTGCGGCTTATCACTAGGTTAGGCCTCAGGTTCAGGCTGCGGGTGAGGCTTAGGTTTCAGGGTAATGTTTGGATGTAGGGTTAGGGTTAGGCTCCCGGTGCGGCCTACGGTGGAGATTGGGGTACGGATACGTGTTAGGGGGCGTGTGGGTTGCATGGCGCGGCTTATCGTTAGGGTGGGCCTCTGGGTTCCGGCTGCGGGTGAGGCATAGGGTTCAGGGTAAGGGTTGGACTTCGGGTTAGGGTTAGGCTCCCGGTTAGGCCTAGGGTCGCGATTGGGGTACGGATATGTGTTAACGGGGGTTCTCGCTGCAGGGCGCGGCTTATCGTTAGCGTAGGCCTCAGGGTTCAGGCTGTGGGTGAGGCTTAGGGTTCAGGGTCATGATTGGAGCTAGGGTTACGGTTCGTCTCTTGCTGAGGCCTAGGGTCGAGTTTGGAGTACGGATACGTGTTAGGGAGCGTGTGCATGGCAGGGCACGGCTTAGCGTTAGGGTAGCCCTCAGGGTTCAGGCTGCGGGTGAGACTTAGGGTTCATGGTCAGAGTTGGAGCTAGGGTTAGGGTTAGGCTCCTGGTGAGGCCTGGGTCGAGATTGTGGAACGGATACGTGTTAGGGGGCATGTGCATTGCAGGGCGCTGCTGATCGTTAGTGTAGGCCTCAGGGTTCAGGCTGCGCGTGAGGCTTAGGGGTCAAGGTCAGGGTTGGAGCTAGGGTTAGGGTTAGGCTCCCGGTGAGGCCTGGGGTGGAGATTGTGGTACGGATACGTGTTAGGGGTTGGTGCGTTTCAGGGCCCGGCTTATCCTTAGGATAGGCCTTAGGGATCAGGCTGTGGTTGAGGCTTAGGGTTCAGGGTCAGTGTTGGAGCTAGGGTTAGGTTTAGTCTCCCGGTGAGGCCTTCGGTGGAGATTGGGGTACTGATACTTGTTAGGGGGCGTGTGCGTTTCAGGGCGCGGCTTATTGTTAGGGTAGGCCTCAGGGTTCAGGCCGCGGGTGAGGTTTAGGGTTTAGGGTCTGGGTTGGAGCTAGGGTTAGGTGTAGTCTCCCGGTGAGGCCTATGGTGGAGATTGGGGTACGGATACGTGTTAGGGTGCGTGTGGGTTGCAGGGCGTGCCTGATGGTTAGGGTAGGCCTCAGGGCTCATGCTGCGTGTGAGGCTTAGTGTTGATGGTCAGGGTTGGAGCTAGGGTTATGGTTAGTCTCCCGGTGAGGCCTATGGTCGGGATTGTGGTACGGGTACATGTTAGGGCACGTGTGCGTTTCAGGGCGCGGTTTATCGTTAGGGCAGGCATCAGGGTTCAGGCTGCAGGTGAGGCTTAGTGTTCAGTGTCAGGGTTGGACCTAGGGTTAGGTTTCGTCTCGCGGTGAGGCCTATGGTGGAGATTGGGGTACGGACACGTGTTAGGGGGCATGTGCGTTGCGGGGCACGGCTTAGCGTTAGGGTAGGCCTCAGTGTCAGGCTGCAGGTGAGGCTTAGGGTTCAGGGTCAGGGTTGGACTTAGGGTTAGGGTTAGGCTTCCGGTGTGGCCTAGGGTCGCGATTGGGGTACGGATATGTGTTAGGGGGTTTTTCGTTGCAGGGCGCAGCTTATCGTTACGGTAGGCCTCAGGGTTCAGGCTGTGTGTGAGGCTTAGGGTTCAGGGTCAGGATTGGAGCTAGGGTTAGGTTTATGCTCTCTCTTAGGCCTAGGGTCGAGTTTGGAGTACGGATACGTGTTAGGGGGCGTGTGCATTGCAGGGCACGACTGATCGTTAGGGTAGGGCTCAGGGTTCAGGCTGCAGGTGAGGCTTAGGGTTCAGGGTCAGGGTTGAGCTAGGGTTAGATTTAGGCTCCCGGTGAGGCTTCTTGTCAAGATTGAGGTCCGGATACGTGTTAGGGGGCGTGTGCGTTGCAGGGCATGGCTTATAGGTAGGATAGGCCTCAGGCTTCGGTCTTCCGGTTAGGCTTAGGTTTCAGGGACAGGGATGGAGCTAGGGTTAGCGTTAGGCTCCCGGTGAGGCCTAGGCTCGAGATTGGGGTACGGATACGTGTAAGGGGGCGTGTGCGTTGCACCGCGTGGCTTGTCGTTAGGGTAGTCTTCAGGGCTCAGACTGCGGGTGAGGCATAGTGTTCAGGGTCAGGGTTGGAGCTCGGGTTAGGGTTAGGCTCCCAGTGAGACCGAGGGTCGAGATTGGGGTACGGATACCTGTTACGGGGCGTGTGTGTTGCCGGGCGCCGCTTAAAGTTAGGTTAGGCCTCAGGGTTCAGGCTGCGGGTGAGGCTTAGGATTCAGGGTCAGATTTGGAGCTAAGGTTAGGTTTACGCTTCGGGTGAGGCCTAGTTTCGAGATTGGTGTACGGATACGTGTTAGTTGGCGTGTGCGTTGCAGGGTACGGCTTATCGTTATGGTAGGCCTCAGGGTTCAGGCTGCGGGTGAGGCTGAGTGTTCAGGGTCAGGATTGGAGCTAGGGTTAGGGTTTGGCTCCCGGTGAGGCTTCGGGTCGAGATTGGGGTATGGATACGTATTAGGGGGCCTGTGTGTTGCAGGGCGCGGCTGATCGTTAGGGTAGGCCTCAGGGTTCATGCTGCGGGTGAGGCTTAGGGTTCAGGTCAGGGTTGGATCTAGGTTTAGTTTTAGGCTCCCGGTGAGTTCTAGGGTCAAGATTGGGGAACGGATACGTGTTAGCGGGCGTGGGTGTTGTAGTGTGTGGCTGATCGTTTGGGTAGACCTCAGGGTTCAGGCTGCAGGTGAGGCTTAGGTTTCAGGGTCAGGGTTGGAGCTAGGGTTAGGGTTAGGCTCACGGTGAGGCTTCGGGTCGAGATTCGGGTATGGATACGTGTTAGGGTGGGTGTGCGTTGCAGGGCGAGGCTAATCGTTAGGGTAGGCCACAGGGATCAGTCTTCGGCTGAGGCTTAGGGTTCAGGGTCATGGTTGGAGCTAATGTTAGGTTTAATATCCCAGTGAGGCCTAGGGTGGAGATTGGGGTACGGATACGTGTTCTGGGGCGTGTGCGTTGCACGGCGCAGCTTATATTTAGTGTTGGCCTCAGGGTTCAGGCTGCGGGTGAGGCTTAGGATTCAGTGTCAGATTTGGAGCTAAGGTTAGGTTTAGGCTTCGGGTGAGGCCTAGGATCGAGATTGGGGTACGGACACGTGTTAGTTGGTGTGTGCGTTGCACGGCGCGGCTTATCGTTATGGTAGGCCTCAGGGTTCAGGCTGCGGGTGAGGCTTAGTGTTCAGGGTCAGGATTGGAGCTAGGGTTTGGGTTAGGCTCCCTATGAGCTTTCGGGTAGAGATTGGGGTACGGATACATGTTAGGGGATGTGGCGTTGCAGGGCGCGGCTTATCGTTAGGGTAGGCCTCAGGGTTCAGGCTGCGGGTGAGGCTTAGGTTTCAGGGTAAGGGTTGGAGTTAGGGTTAGGGTTAGGCTCCCGTTGAGGACTAGGGTCGAGATTGGGGTACGGATATGTGTTAGGGGGCATGTGCGTTGCAGGGCGCAGCTTATTGTTAGGGTAGGCCTCGGGGTTCAGGCTACAGATGAGGATTCGTAATCAGGGTAAGGGTTGGAGCTAGGGTTAGGGTTAGGCTCCTGGTGAGGCTTCGGGTCGAGATTGGGTTACGGATACGTGTTAGGGGACGTGTGTGTTGCAGTGCGCAGCTGATCATTAGGGTAGGCCTCAGGTTTCATGCTGCGGGTGAGGCTTAGTGTTAAGGACAGGGCTGGATCTAGGGTTAGGGTTAGGCTCCCGGTCAGGCTTCAGGTCGAGATTGGGGTACGGATATGTGTTTGGGCGCGTGTGCGTTGAGGGGCACGGGTTAACATTAGGGTAGACCTCAGGGTTTAGGCTGAGGGTGAGGCTTATGTTTCAGGGTCAGTGTTGGAGTTAGGGTTATGGTTAGGCTCCCGGTGAGGCTTCGGTTCGAGTTTGGGGTACGGATACGTGTTAGGGGGCGTGTGCGTTGAAGGGCGTGGCTTATCGTTACGGTAAGACTCCGGGTTCAGTTTGCGGATGAGGCTTAGGTTTCAGGGTCAGGGTTGGAGCTCGGGTTAGGGTTAGGCTCCCGGTGAGGCCTAGGGTCGAGTTTGGGGTACGGATACGTGTTAGGGGGCGTATTACTTGCAGAGCGCGGCTTATCGTTAGGCTAGGCCTCAGGGTTCAGACTGCGGGTGAGGCTTCGGGTTCAGGGTCAGGGTTGAAGCTAGGGTTAGGGTTAGGCACCCGCTGAGGCCTAGGTTCGAGATTGGGGTACGGATACGTGTTAGGGGTCGTGTGCGTTGCAGGGCACGACTTATCGTTATGGTTGTCCTCAGGGTTGAGGCTGTGGGTGAGACTTAGGTTAAATGGTCAGGGTTTTAGGTAGGATTGGGGTTAGGCTCCCAGTGAGGTTTAGGGTCAAGATTGAGGAACGGATACGTGTTAGGGGGCGTGGGTGTTGCAGTGTGCGGCTGATCGTTAGGGTAGACCTCAGGGTTCAGGCTGAGGGTGAGGCTTAGGTTTCAGAGTCATGGTTGGATCTCGTGTTAGGGTTAGGCTCCCAGTGAGGCTTCGGATCGACATTGGGGTACGGATGCGTGTTAAGGGGCGTGTGCGTTGCAGGGCGTGACTTATCGTTAGGGTAGTCTTCAGGTTTGAAGCTGTGGGTGAGGCCTAGTTTAAAGGGTCAGGGTTTTAGCTAGGGTTAGGATAAGGCACCCAGTGAGGTTTTGGGTCGAGATTGGGGAACGGATACGTGTTAGGGGGCGTGGGGGTTGCAGTGCACGGCTGATCGTTAGGGTAGGCCTCCGTGTTCAGGCTGCGGGTGAGGCTTAGGTTTCAGGGTCATTGTTGGAGCTAGTGTTAGGGTTAGGCTCCCGGTGAGGCTTCGGGTTGAGATTGGGGTACCAATACGTGTTAGGGGGCGTGTGAGTTGCAGGGCGTGGTTTACAGTTAGGGTAGGCCTCAGGGTTCAGGCTGCGGGTGAGGCTTAGGGCTCAGAATAATGGTTGAAGCTAGGGTTATGGTTAGGCTCCCGGTGAGGCTTGGGGTCGCGATTGGGGTACGGATACCTGTTAGTGTGCGTGTGCGTTGCGTGGCGCAGGTTATTGTTATGGTAGGCCTCAGGTTTCAGGCTGCGGTGAGGCTTAGGGTTCAGGGTCATGGTTGGAGCTAGGGTTAGATTTAGGCTCCCGGTGAGGCTTACGGTCGAGATTGGGGTATGGCTACGTGTTTGGGCGCGTGTGCATTGCAGGGCGCGGCTTATAGTTAGGGTAGGCATCAGGGATCAGTCTTCCTGTTAGGCTTAGGATTCAGGGTCAGGGTTGGAGCTAGGGTTAGGGTTAGGCTCCCGGTGAGGCCTAGTGTCGAGATTGGGGTACTGATACCTGTACCGGGTCGTGTGAGTTGCATGGCGTGGCTTATCGTGAGAGTAGGCCTTAGGGTTCAGGCTGAGGATGAGGCTTAGTTTTCAGGGTCAGCGTTGGAGCTCGGGTTACGGTTAGCCTCCTGGTGATACCTAGGGTCGAGATTGGGGTATGCATACGGGTTAGGGGGTGTATTCCTTGCAGAGCCCAGCTTATCATTAGGGTAGGCCTCAGGGTACAGACGGCGGGTGAGGCTTAGGTTTCAGGTTGAGGGTTGGAGCTAGTGTTACGGTTAGGCTCCCGGTGAGGCTTCGGATCGAGATTGGGGTACGGAAACATGTTAGGGGGCGTGTGCGTTGCAGGGCGCGGCGTATCGTTACAATACGCCTCAGGGTTTAGGCTTTGGGTGAGGCTTTGTGTTCAGGGTCAGGGTTGGAGGTAGGGTTAGGATTAGGCTCCCGGTGAGGCCTAGGGTCGAGATTAGGGTACGGGGACGTGTTAGGGTGCGTGTGCGTTGCACGGCGTTCCTTATCGTTAGGGTAGGCCTGAAGTATCGGGTTGCTGGTGAGGCTTATTGTTCAGGGTCAGGGTTGGAGCTAGGGTTAGGGTTAGGCTCCCGGAGAGGCTTTGGGTCGATATTGGGGTACGGATATATGTTAGGGGTCGTGTGAGTTTCAGGGCGCGGCTGATCGTTAGGGAAGGCCTCAGGGTTCAGGCTGCTGTTGAGGCTTAGGGTTCAGGGTCAGGGTTGGAGCTAGGGTTAGGGTTAGGCTTCTGGTCAGGCTTACGCTCGAGATTGGGGTACGGATACGTGTTAGGGGGTGTGTGCGTTGCAGGGCGTGGCTTATCGTTACGGTATGCCTCAGGGTTCAGGTTGCGGGTGAGGTTTAGGTTTCAGTGTCAGGTTTGGAGCTAAGGTTAGGTTTAGGCTCCCCGTGAGGCCTAGGGTCGAGATTGGGGTACGGATAGGTTTTAGGGGGCGTGTGCATTGCAGGGCGCTGCTTATAGTTAGGGTATGCCTCAGGGTTCATTCTTCCGGTTAGGCTTAGGTTTCATAGTCAGGGTTGGAGCTAGGTTTAAGGTTCGGCTCCCGCTGAGGCCTAGGTTCGAGATTGGGGTACGGAAACGTGTTAGGGGGCGTGTGCGTTGCAGGGCGCGGCGTATCGTTACAATACACCTCAGGGTTTAGGCTTTGGGTGAGGCTTTGTGTTCAGGGTCAGCGTTGGAGTTAGGGTTAGGGTTAGGCTCCCAGTGAGGCTTTGGTTCGAGTTTGGGGTACGGATACGTGTTACGGGGCGTGTGCGTTGAAGGGCGTGGCTTATCGTTAGGGTAGGCCTCAGGGTTGAGGCTGTGGGTGAGGCTTAGTTTAAACGGTCAGGGTTTTAGGTAAGATTAGGGTTAGGCTCCCAGTGAGGTTTAGAGTCAAGTTTGGGGAACGGATACGTGTTACGGGGCGTGGGTGTTGCAGTGTGCGGCTGACCGTTAGGGTAGACCGCAGGGTTCAGGCTGCGGGTGAGGCTTAGGGTTCAGGGTCATGGTTGAAGCTAGTGTTAGGGTTAGGCTCCCGGTGAGGCTTCGGATCGACATTGGGGTACGGATACGTGTTAGGGGGCGTGTGCGTTACAGGGCGTGACTTATCGTTAGGGTAGGCCTCAGGGTTCAGGCTGCCGGTGAGGCTTAGTGTTCAGGGTCCGGGTTGGACCTAGGGTTCCGGTTAGGCTCCCGGTGAGTCCTAGGTTCGAGATTGGGGTATGGATACGTGTTAGGGGACGTGTGCATTGCAGGGCGTTGCTTATCGTTAGAGTAGGACTCAGGGTTCAGGTTGCAGATCAGGCTTAGTTTTCAGGGTCAGGGTTGGAGCTCGGGTTAGGGTTAGGCTCCCGGTTAGGCCTAGGGTCCAGTTTGGGGTACGGATACGTGTTAGGGGTCGTATTCCTTGCATATCGCGGTTTATCATTAGGGTAGGCCTCAGGATTCAGACAGAGGGTGAGGCTTAGGATTCAGGGTCAGGGTTGGAGCTAGTGTTACGGTTAGGCTCCCGGTGAGGCTTCGGATCGAGATTGGGGTACGGATACGTGTTATGGGCCGTGTGCGTTGCAGGGCGCAGCTTATCGTTAGGGTACGCCTCAAGGTTCACACTGCAGGTGAGGCTTAGTGTTTAGGGTCAGGGTTGGAGCTAGGGTTAGGGTTAGGCTCCCGGTCAGGCTTCAGGTCGAGATTGGGGTACAGATATGTGTTTGGGCGCGTGTGCGTTGAGGGGCGCGGGTTAACATTAGGGTAGACCTCAGGGTTCAGGCTGAGGGTGAGGCTTACTGTTCAGGGTTATTTTTGGAGCTAGCGTTAGGGTTAGTCAACCGGGGAGGCCTAGGGTGGAGATTGTGGTACAGATACGTGTTAGGGGGCGTTTGCTTTGCAGGGCGCGACTTATCCTTAGGGTAGGCCTCAGGGTTCAGGCTGCGGGTGAGGCTTCGGGTTCAGGGTCATGGTTGGAGGTAGGGTAAGATTTGCGCTCCCGGTGAGGCTTACGGTCGGGATTGGGGTACGGAAACGTGTTAGGGGGCGTGTGCGTTCCAGGGCGTGGCTTATCGTTATAATACGCCTCAGGGTTCAGGCGTTGGGTGAGGCTTTGTGTTCAGGGTCAGGGTTGGAGCTAGGGTTAGGATTAGGCTCCCGGTGAGGCCTAGGGTCGAGATTAGGGTACGGGGACGTGTTAGGGTGCGTGTGCGTTGCACGGCGCTGCTTATCATTAGGGTAGGCCTCAGGGCTCACGCTGCGGGTGAGGCTTATGTTTCAGGGTCAGTGTTGGAGTTAGGGTTATGGTTAGGCTCCCGGTGAGGCTTCGGTTCGAGTTTGGGGTACGGATACGTGTTAGGGGGCGTGTGCGTTGAAGGGCGTGGCTTATCGTTACGGTAAGACTCCGGGTTCAGTTTGCGGATGAGGCTTAGGTTTCAGGGTCAGGGTTGGAGCTCGGGTTAGGGTTAGGCTCCCGGTGAGGCCTAGGGTCGAGTTTGGGGTACGGATACGTGTAAGGGGGCGTGTGCGTTGCACCGCGTGGCTTGTTAGGGTAGTCTTCAGGGCTCAGACTGCGGGTGAGGCATAGTGTTCAGGGTCAGGGTTGGAGCTCAGGTTAGGGTTAGGCTCCCAGTGAGACCGAGGGTCGAGATTGGGGTACGGATACCTGTAACGGGGCGTGTGTGTTGCCGGGCGCCGCTTAAAGTTAGGTTAGGCCTCAGGGTTCAGGCTGCGGGTGAGGCTTAGGATTCAGGGTCAGATTTGGAGCTAAGGTTAGGTTTACGCTTCGGGTGAGGCCTAGTTTCGAGATTGGTGTACGGATACGTGTTAGTTGGCGTGTGCGTTGCAGGGTACGGCTTATCGTTATGGTAGGCCTCAGGGTTCAGGCTGCGGGTGAGGCTGAGTGTTCAGGGTCAGGATTGGAGCTAGGGTTAGGGTTTGGCTCCCGGTGAGGCTTCGGGTCGAGATTGGGGTATGGATACGTATTAGGGGGCCTGTGTGTTGCAGGGCACGGCTGATCGTTAGGGTAGGCCTCAGGGTTCATGCTGCGGGTGAGGCTTAGGGTTCAGGTCCGGGTTGGATCTAGGTTTAGTTTTAGGCTCCCGGTGAGTTCTAGGGTCAAGATTGGGGAACGGATACGTGTTAGCGGGCGTGGGTGTTGTAGTGTGTGGCTGATCGTTTGGGTAGACCTCAGGGTTCAGGCTGCAGATGAGGCTTAGGTTTCAGGGTCAGGGTTGGAGCTAGGGTTAGGGTTAGGCTCACGGTGAGGCTTCGGGTCGAGATTCGGGTATGGATACGTGTTAGGGTGGGTGTGCGTTGCAGGGCGAGGCTAATCGTTAGGGTAGGCCACAGGGATCAGTCTTCGGCTGAGGCTTAGGGTTCAGGGTCATGGTTGGAGCTAATGTTAGGTTTAATATCCCAGTGAGGCCTAGGGTGGAGATTGGGGTACGGATACGTGTTCTGGGGCGTGTGCGTTGCACGGCGCAGCTTATATTTAGTGTTGGCCTCAGGGTTCAGGCTGCGGGTGAGGCTTAGGATTCAGTGTCAGATTTGGAGCTAAGGTTAGGTTTAGGCTTCGGGTGAGGCCTAGGATCGAGATTGGGGTACGGACACGTGTTATTTGGCGTGTGCGTTGCACGGCGCGGCTTATCGTTATGGTAGGCCTCAGGGTTCAGGCTGCCGGTGAGGCTTAGTGTTCAGGGTCAGGATTGGAGCTAGGGTTTGGGTTAGGCTCCCTATGAGCTTTCGGGTAGAGATTGGGGTACGGATACGTGTTAGGGGATGTGGCGTTGCAGGGCGCGGCTTATCGTTAGGGTAGGCCTCAGGGTTCAGGCTGCGGGTGAGGCTTAGGTTTCAGGGTAATGGTTGGAGATAGGGTTAGGGTTAGGCTCCCGTTGAGGACTAGGGTCGAGATTGGGGTACGGATATGTGTTAGGGGGCATGTGCGTTGCAGGGCGCAGCTTATTGTTAGGGTAGGCCTCGGGGTTCAGGCTACAGATGAGGATTCGTATTCAGGGTAAGGGTTGGAGCTAGGGTTAGGGTTAGGCTCCTGGTGAGGCTTCGGGTCGAGATTGGGTTACGGATACGTGTTAGGGGGCGTGTGTGTTGCAGTGCGCAGCTGATCATTAGGGTAGGCCTCAGGTTTCATGCTGCGGGTGAGGCTTAGTGTTAAGGACAGGGCTGGATCTAGGGTTAGGTTTAGGCTCCCGGTCAGGCTTCAGGTCGAGATTGGGGTACGGATATGTGTTTGGGCGCGTGTGCGTTGAGGGGCGCGGGTTAACATTAGGGTAGACCTCAGGGTTCAGGCTGAGGGTGAGGCTTACTGTTCAGGGTTATTTTTGGAGCTAGCGTTAGGGTTAGTCAACCGGGGAGGCCTAGGGTGGAGAGTGTGGTACGGATACGTGTTAGGGGGCGTTTGCTTTGCAGGGCATGACTTATCCTTAGGGTAGGCCTCAGGGTTCAGGCTGCGGGTGAGGCTTCGGGTTCAGGGTCATGGTTGGAGGTAGGGTTAGATTTACGCTCCCGGTGAGGCTTACGGTCGGGATTGGGGTACGGAAACGTGTTAGGGGGCGTGTGCGTTGCAGGGCGTGGCTTTTCGTTATAATACGCCTCAGGGTTCAGGCGCTGGGTGAGGCTTTGTGTTCAGGGTCAGGGTTGGAGCTAGGGTTAGGATTAGGCTCCCGGTGAGGCCTAGGGTCGAGATTAGGTTACGGGGACCTGTTAGGGTGCGTGTCCGTTGCACGGCGCTGCTTATCATTAGGGTAGGCCTCAGGGCTCACGCTGCGGGTGAGGCTTATGTTTCAGGGTCAGTGTTGGAGTTAGGGTTATGGTTAGGCTCCCGGTGAGGCTTCGGTTTGAGTTTGGGGTACGGATACGTGTTAGGGGGCGTGTGCGTTGAAGGGCGTGGCTTATCGTTACGGTAAGACTAGGGGTTCAGTTTGCGGATGAGGCTTAGGTTTCAGGGTCAGGGTTGGAGCTCGGGTTAGGGTTAGGCTCCCGGTGAGGCCTAGGGTCGAGTTTGGGGTACGGATACGTGTTAGGGGGCGTATTACTTGCAGAGCGCGGCTTATCGTTAGGCTAGGCCTCAGGGTTCAGACTGCGGGTGAGGCTTCGGGTTCAGGGTCAGGGTTGGAGCTAGGGTTAGGGTTAGGCTCCCGCTGAGGCCTAGGTTCGAGATTGGGGTACGGATACGTGTTAGGGGTCGTGTGCGTTGCAGGGCACGACTTATCGTTATTGTAGTCCTCAGGGTTGAGGTTGTGGGTGAGGCTTAGGTTAAATGGTCAGGGTTTTAGGTAGGATTGGGGTTAGGCTCCCAGTGAGGTTTAGGGTCAAGATTGAGGAACGGATACGTGTTAGGGGGCGTGGGTGTTGCAGTGTGCGGCTGATCGTTAGGGTAGACCTCAGGGTTCAGGCTGAGGGTGAGGCTTAGGTTTCAGAGTCATGGTTGGATCTCGTGTTAGGGTTAGGCTCCTGGTGAGGCTTCGGATCGACATTGGGGTACGGATACATGTTAAGGGGCGTGTGCATTGCAGGGCGTGACTTATCGTTAGGGTAGTGTTCAGGTTTGAAGCTGTGGGTGAGGCTTAGTTTAAAGGGTCAGGGTTTTAGCTAGGGTTAGGATAAGGCACCCAGTGAGGTTTTGGGTCGAGATTGGGGAACGGATACGTGTTAGGGGGCGTGGGGGTTGCAGTGCACGGCTGATCGTTAGGGTAGGCCTCCGTGTTCAGGCTGCGGGTGAGGCTTAGGTTTCAGGGTCATTGTTGGAGCTAGTGTTAGGGTTAGGCTCCCGGTGAGGCTTCGGGTTGAGATTGGGGTACCAATACGTGTTAGGGGGCGTGTGAGTTGCAGGGCGTGGTTTACAGTTAGGGAAGGCCTCAGGGTTCAGGCTGCGGGTGAGGCTTAGGGTTCAGAATAATGGTGGAAGCTAGGGTTATGGTTAGGCTCCAGGTGAGGCTTAGGGTCGCGATTGGGGTACGGATACCTGTTAGTGTGCGTGTGCGTTGCGTGGCGCAGGTTATTGTTATGGTAGGCCTCAGGTTTCAGGCTGCGGTGAGGCTTAGGGTTCAGGGTCATGGTTGGAGCTAGGGTTAGATTTAGGCTCCCGGTGAGGCTTACGGTCGAGATTGGGGTATGGATACGTGTTAGGGGGCGTGTGCATTGCAGGGCGCGGCTTATAGATAGGGTAGGCCTCAGGGATCAGTCTTCCTGTTAGTCTTAGGATTCAGGGTCAGGGTTGGAGCTAGGGTTAGGGTTAGGCTCCCGGTGAGGCCTAGGTTCGAGATTGGGGTACTGATACCTGTATCGGGTCGTGTGAGTTGCATGGCGTGGCTTATCGTGAGAGTAGGCCTTAGGGTTCAGGCTGAGTATGAGGCTTAGTTTTCAGGGTCAGCGTTGGAGCTCGGGTTACGGTTAGCCTCCTGGTGATACCTAGGGTCGAGATTGGGGTATGCATACGGGTTAGGGGGTGTATTCCTTGCAGAGCCCAGCTTATCATTAGGGTAGGCCTCAGGGTACAGACGGCGGGTGAGGCTTAGGTTTCAGGGTGAGGGTTGGAGCTAGGGTTAAGGTTCGGATCCCGCTGAGGCCTAGGTTCGAGATTGGGGTACGGAAACGTGTTAGGGGGCGTGTGCGTTGCAGGGCGCGGCGTATCGTTACAATACACCTCAGGGTTTAGTCTTTGGGTGATGCTTTGTGTTCAGGGTCAGGGTTGGAGTTCGGGTTAGGATTAGGCTCCCAGTGAGGCTTAGGGTCGATATTAGGGTACGGCGACGTGTTAGGGTGCGTGTGCATTGCACGGCGCTGCGTATCGTTAGGGTAGGCCTCAGGGCTCACGCTGCGGGTGAGGCTTATGGGTCAGGGTCAGCGTTGTAGTTAGGGTTAGGGTTAGGCTCCCGGTGAGGCTTTGGTTTGAGTTTGGGGTACGGATACGTGTTTGGGCGCGTGTGCGTTGAGGGGCACGGGTTAACATTAGGGTAGACCTCAGGGTTCACGCTGAGGGTGAGGCTTAGTGTTCAGGGTTATTTTTGGAGCTAGGGTTAGGCTTAGTCACCCGGGGAGGCCTAGGGTGGAGATTGTGTTACGGATACGTGTTAGGGGGCGTTTGCTTTGCAGGGCGCGACTTATCCTTAGGGTAGGCCTCAGGGTTCAGGCTGCGGATGAGGTTTAGTGTTTAGGGTCTGGGTTGGAGCTAGGGTTAGGTGTAGTCTCCCGGTGAGACCTCTGGTGGAGATTGGGGTACGGATACGTGTTAGGGTGCGTGTGCATTGCAGGGCGTTCCTGATGGTTAGGGTAGGCCTCAGGGTTCATGCTGCGGGTGAGGCTTAGTGTTCATGGTCAGGGTTGGAGCTAGGGTTATGGTTAGTCTCCCGGTGAGGCCTATGGTCGGGATTGTGTTACGGGTACGTGTTAGGGCGCGTGTGCGTTTCAGGGCGCGGTTTATCGTTAGGGTAGGCATCAGGGTTCAGGCTGGGCGTGAGGCTTAGTGTTCAGTGTCAGGGTTGGTGCTAAGGTTAGGTTTCGTCTCGCGGTGAGGCCTATGGTGGAGATTGGGGTACGGACACGTGTTAGGGGGCATGTGCGTTGCAGGGCGCAGCTTAGCATTATGGTAGGCCTCAGGGTTCAGCCTGTGGGTGAGGCTTAGGTTTCAGGGTAAGGGTTGGACTTAGGGTTAGGGTTAGGTTTCCAGTGAGGCCTAGGGTCGCGATTGGTGTACGGATATGTGTTAGGGGGCGTTTTCGTTGCTGGGCACGTCTTATCGTTAGGGTAGGCCCCAGTTCAGGCTGTCGTTAAGGCTTCGAGATCCGGGCCAGTTTTGGAGCGAGAGTTCGCGTTAGGCTCTCGCTGAGTCTTAGGGTCGACTTTGGGTTACGGATATGTGTTAGGGGGCGTGTGCATTGAAGGGCACGGCTGATCGTTAGGGTAGGCCTCATGGTTCAGGCTGCGGGAGAGGCTTAGGGTTCAGGGTCAGGATTGGAGCGAGGGTTAGGTTTAGTCTACCTGTGAGTCCTTCGGTGGAGATTGGGGTACAGATACGTGTTAGGGGGCGTGTGCGTTGCAGGGCGCGGCTTATGGTTAGGGTAGGTCTCAGGGTTCAGGCTGAGGGTGAGGTTTAGGGTTCAGAGTCTGGGTTGGAGCTAGGGTTAGGGTTAGGCTCCCGGTGAGGCCTATGGAGGAGATTGCGGTAGGGATAAGTGTTAGGGTTCGTGTGCGTTCCAGGGTGCGGCTTATCACTAGGTTAGGCCTCAGGTTCAGGCTGCGGGTGAGGCTTAGGTTTCAGGGTAATGTTTGGATGTAGGGTAAGGGTTAGGCTCCCGGTGCGGCCTACGGTGGAGATTGGGGTACGGATACGTGTTAGGGGGCGTGTGGGTTGCATGGCGCGGCTTATCGTTAGGGTGGGCCTCTGGGTTCCGGCTGCGGGTGAGGCATAGGGTTCAGGGTAAGGGTTGGACTTCGGGTTAGGGTTAGGCTCCTGGTTAGGCCTAGGGTCGCGATTGGGGTACGGATATGTGTTAACGGGGGTTTTCGTTGCAGGGCGCGGCTTATCGTTAGCGTAGGCCTCAGGGTTCAGGCTGTGGGTGAGGCTTAGGGTTCAGGGTCAGGATTGGAGCTAGGGTTACGGTTCGTCTCTTGCTGAGGCCTAGGGTCGAGTTTGGAGTACGGATACGTGTTAGGGAGCGTGTGTATGGCAGGGCACGGCTTAGCGTTAGGGTAGCCCTCGGGGTTCAGGCTGTGTGTGAGACTTAGGTTTCAGGGTCAGAGTTGGAGCTAGGGTTAGGGTTAGGCTCCTGGTGAGGCCTGGGTCGAGATTGTGGAACGGATACGTGTTAGGGGGCATGTGCATTGCAGGGCGCTGCTGATCGTTAGGGTAGGCCTCAGGGTTCAGGCTGCGCGTGAGGCTTAGGGGTCAAGGTCAGGGTTGGAGCTAGGGTTAGGGTTAGGCTCCCGGTGAGGCCTGGGGTGGAGATTGTGGTACGGATACGTGTTAGGGGTTGGTGCGTTTCAGGGCCCGGCTTATCCTTAGGATAGGCCTTAGGGATCAGGCTGTGGTTGAGGCTTAGGGTTCAGGGTCAGTGTTGGAGCTAGGGTTAGGTTTAGTCTCCCGGTGAGGCCTTCGGTGGAGATTGGGGTACTGATACTTGTTAGGGGGCGTGTGCGTTTCAGGGCGCGGCTTATTGTTAGGGTAGTCCTCAGGGTTCAGGCCACGGGTGAGGTTTAGAGTTTAGGGTCTGGGTTGGAGCTAGGGTTAGGTGTAGTCTCCCGGTGAGGCCTATGGTGGAGATTGGGGTACGGATACGTGTTAGGGTGCGTGTGGGTTGCAGGGCGTGCCTGATGGTTAGGGTAGGCCTCAGGGCTCATGCTGCGTGTGAGGCTTAGTGTTGATGGTCAGGGTTGGAGCTAGGGTTATGGTTAGTCTCCCGGTGAGGCCTATGGTCGGGATTGTGGTACGGGTACATGTTAGGGCACGTGTGCGTTTCAGGGCGCGGTTTATCGTTAGGGCAGGCATCAGGGTTCAGGCTGCAGGTGAGGCTTAGTGTTCAGTGTCAGGGTTGGACCTAGGGTTAGGTTTCGTCTCGCGGTGAGGCCTATGGTGGAGATTGGGGTACGGACACGTGTTAGGGGGCATGTGCGTTGCGGGGCACGGCTTAGCGTTAGGGTAGGCCTCAGTGTCAGGCTGCGGGTGAGGCTTAAGGTTCAGGGTCAGGGTTGGACTTAGGGTTAGGGTTAGGCTTCCGGTGTGGCCTAGGGTCGCGATTGGGGTACGGATATGTGTTAGGGGGTTTTTCGTTGCAGGGCGCAGCTTATCGTTACGGTAGGCCTCAGGGTTCAGGCTGTGTGTGAGGCTTAGGGTTCAGGGTCAGGATTGGAGCTAGGGTTAGGTTTATGCTCTCTCTTAGGCCTAGGGTCGAGTTTGGAGTACGGATACGTGTTAGGGGGCGTGTGCATTGCAGGGCACGACTGATCGTTAGGGTAGGGCTCAGGGTTCAGGCTGCAGGTGAGGCTTAGGGTTCAGGGTCAGGGTTGAGCTAGGGTTAGATTTAGGCTCCCGGTGAGGCTTCTTGTCAAGATTGAGGTCCGGATACGTGTTAGGGGGCGTGTGCGTTGCAGGGCATGGCTTATAGTTAGGATAGGCCTCAGGCTTCGGTCTTCCGGTTAGGCTTAGGTTTCAGGGACAGGGATGGAGCTAGGGTTAGCGTTAGGCTCCCGGTGAGGCCTAGGCTCGAGATTGGGGTACGGATACGTGTAAGGGGGCGTGTGCGTTGCACCGCGTGGCTTGTCGTTAGGGTAGTCTTCAGGGCTCAGACTGCGGGTGAGGCATAGTGTTCAGGGTCAGGGTTGGAGCTCGGGTTAGGGTTAGGCTCCCAGTGAGACCGAGGGTCGAGATTGGGGTACGGATACCTGTTACGGGGCGTGTGTGTTGCCGGGCGCCGCTTAAAGTTAGGTTAGGCCTCAGGGTTCAGGCTGCGGGTGAGGCTTAGGATTCAGGGTCAGATTTGGAGCTAAGGTTAGGTTTACGCTTCGGGTGAGGCCTAGTTTCGAGATTGGTGTACGGATACGTGTTAGTTGGCGTGTGCGTTGCAGGGTACGGCTTATCGTTATGGTAGGCCTCAGGGTTCAGGCTGCGGGTGAGGCTGAGTGTTCAGGGTCAGGATTGGAGCTAGGGTTAGGGTTTGGCTCCCGGTGAGGCTTCGGGTCGAGATTGGGGTATGGATACGTATTAGGGGGCCTGTGTGTTGCAGGGCGCGGCTGATCGTTAGGGTAGGCCTCAGGGTTCATGCGGCGGGTGAGGCTTAGGGTTCAGGTCAGGGTTGGATCTAGGTTTAGTTTTAGGCTCCCGGTGAGTTCTAGGGTCAAGATTGGGGAACGGATACGTGTTAGCGGGCGTGGGTGTTGTAGTGTGTGGCTGATCGTTTGGGTAGACCTCAGGGTTCAGGCTGCAGGTGAGGCTTAGGTTTCAGGGTCAGGGTTGGAGCTAGGGTTAGGGTTAGGCTCACGGTGAGTCTTCGGGTCGAGATTCGGGTATGGATATGTGTTAGGGTGGGTGTGCGTTGCAGGGCGAGGCTAATCGTTAGGGTAGGCCACAGGGATCAGTCTTCGGCTGAGGCTTAGGGTTCAGGGTCATGGTTGGAGCTAATGTTAGGTTTAATATCCCAGTGAGGCCTAGGGTGGAGATTGGGGTACGGATACGTGTTCTGGGGCGTGTGCGTTGCACGGCGCAGCTTATATTTAGTGTTGGCCTCAGGGTTCAGGCTGCGGGTGAGGCTTAGGATTCAGTGTCAGATTTGGAGCTAAGGTTAGGTTTAGGCTTCGGGTGAGGCCTAGGATCGAGATTGGGGTACGGACACATGTTTGTTGGTGTGTGCGTTGCACGGCGCGGCTTATCGTTATGGTAGGCCTCAGGGTTCAGGCTGCGGGTGAGGCTTAGTGTTCAGGGTCAGGATTGGAGCTAGGGTTTGGGTTAGGCTCCCTATGAGCTTTCGGGTAGAGATTGGGGTACGGATACGTGTTAGGGGATGTGGCGTTGCAGGGCGCGGCTTATCGTTAGGGTAGGCCTCAGGGTTCAGGCTGCGGGTGAGGCTTAGGTTTCAGGGTAAGGGTTGGAGATAGGGTTAGGGTTAGGCTCCCGTTGAGGACTAGGGTCGAGATTGGGGTACGGATATGTGTTAGGGGGCATGTGCGTTGCAGGGCGCAGCTTATTGTTAGGGTAGGCCTCGGGGTTCAGGCTACAGATGAGGATTCGTATTCAGGGTAAGGGTTGGAGCTAGGGTTAGGGTAAGGCTCCTGGTGAGGCTTCGGGTCGAGATTGGGTTACGGATACGTGTTAGGGGACGTGTGTGTTGCAGTGCGCAGGGGATCATTAGGGTAGGCCTCAGGTTTCATGCTGCGGGTGAGGCTTAGTGTTAAGGACAGGGCTGGATCTAGGGTTAGGGTTAGGCTCCCGGTCAGGCTTCAGGTCGAGATTGGGGTACGGATATGTGTTTGGGCGCGTGTGCGTTGAGGGGCGCGGGTTAACATTAGGGTAGACCTCAGGGTTTAGGCTGAGGGTGAGGCTTACTGTTCAGGGTTATTTTTGGAGCTAGCGTTAGGGTTAGTCAACCGGGGAGGCCTAGGGTGGAGATTGTGGTACGGATACGTGTTAGGGGGCGTTTGATTTGCAGGACGCGACTTATCCTTAGGGTAGGCCTCAGGGTTCAGGCTGCGGGTGAGGCTTCGGGTTCAGGGTCATGGTTGGAGGTAGGGTTAGATTTACGCTCCCGGTGAGGCTTACGGTCGGGATTGGGGTACGGAAACGTGTTAGGGGGCGTGTGCGTTGCAGGGCGTGGCTTATCGTTAAAATACGCCTCAGGGTTCAGGCGTTGGGTGAGGCTTTGTGTTCAGGGTCAGGGTTGGAGCTAGGGTTAGGATTAGGCTCCCGGTGAGGCCTAGGGTCGAGATTAGGGTACAGGGACGTGTTAGGGGGCGTGTGCATTGCACCGCGCTGCTTATCATTAGGGTAGGACTCAGGGCTCACGCTGCGGGTGAGGCTTATGTTTCAGGGTCAGTGTTGGAGTTAGGGTTATGGTTAGGCTCCCGGTGAGGCTTCGGTTCGAGTTTGGGGTACGGATACGTGTTAGGGGGCGTGTGCGTTGAAGGGCGTGGCTTATCGTTACGGTAAGACTCCGGGTTCAGTTTGCGGATGAGGCTTAGGTTTCAGGGTCAGGGTTGGAGCTCGGGTTAGGGTTAGGCTCCCGGTGAGGCCTAGGGTCGAATTTGGGGTACGGATTCGTGTTAGGGGGCGTATTACTTGCAGAGCGCGGCTTATCGTTAGGCTAGGCCTCAGGGTTCAGACTGCGGGTGAGGCTTCGGGTTCAGGGTCAGGGTTGAAGCTAGGGTTAGGGTTACGCACCCGCTGAGGCCTAGGTTCGAGATTGGGGTACGGATACGTGTTAGGGGTCGTGTGCGTTGCAGGGCACGACTTATCGTTATTGTTGTCCTCAGGGTTGAGGCTGTGGGTGAGGCTTAGGTTAAATGGTCTGGGTTTTAGGTAGGATTGGGGTTAGGCTCCCAGTGAGGTTTAGGGTCAAGATTGAGGAACGGATACGTGTTAGGGGGCGTGGGTGTTGCAGTGTGCGGCTGATCGTTAGGGTAGACCTCAGGGTTCAGGCTGAGGGTGAGGCTTAGGTTTCAGAGTCATGGTTGGATCTCGTGTTAGGGTTAGGCTCCCAGTGAGGCTTCGGATCGACATTGGGGTACGGATACGTGTTAAGGGGCGTGTGCGTTGCAGGGCGTGACTTATCGTTAGGGTAGTCTTCAGGTTTGAAGCTGTGGGTGAGGCTTAGTTTAAAGGGTCAGGGTTTTAGCTAGGGTTAGGATAAGGCACCCAGTGAGGTTTTGGGTCGAGATTGGGGAACGGATACGTGTTAGGGGGCGTGGGGGTTGCAGTGCGCGGCTGATCGTTAGGGTAGGCCTCCGTGTTCAGGCTGCGGTTGAGGCTTAGGTTTCAGGGTTATTGTTGGAGCTAGTGTTAGGGTTAGGCTCCCGGTGAGGCTTACGGTCGAGATTGGGGTATGGATACGTGTTAGGGGGCGTGTGCATTGCAGGGCGCGGCTTATAGTTAGGGTAGGCATCAGGGATCAGTCTTCCTGTTAGGCTTAGGATTCAGGGTCAGGGTTGGAGCTAGGGTTAGGGTTAGGCTCCCGGTGAGGCCTAGTGTCGAGATTGGGGTACTGATACCTGTACCGGGTCGTGTGAGTTGCATGGCGTGGCTTATCGTGAGAGTAGGCCTTAGGGTTCAGGCTGAGGATGAGGCTTAGTTTTCAGGGTCAGCGTTGGAGCTCGGGTTACGGTTAGCCTCCTGGTGATACCTAGGGTCGAGATTGGGGTATGCATACGGGTTAGGGGGTGTATTCCTTGCAGAGCCCAGCCTATCATTAGGGTAGGCCTCAGGGTACAGACGGCGGATGAGGCTTAGTTTTCAGGGTGAGGGTTGGAGCTAGTATTACGGTTAGGCTCCCGGTGAGGCTTCGGATCGAGATTGGGGTACGGAAATGTGTTAGGGGGCGTGTGCGTTGCAGGGCGCGGCGTATCGTTACAATACGCCTCAGGGTTTAGGCTTTGGGTGAGGCTTTGTGTTCAGGGTCACGGTTGGAGTTTGGGTTAGGATTAGGCTCCCGGTGAGGCCTAGGGTCGAGATTAGGGTACGGGGACGTGTTAGGGTGCGTGTGCGTTGCACGGCGCTGCTTATCGTTAGGGTAGGCCTCAAGTATCGGGTTGCTGGTGAGGCTTATTGTTCAGGGTCCGGGTTGGAGCTAGGGTTAGGGTTAGGCTCCCGGAGAGGCTTTGGGTCGATATTGGGGTACGGATATATGTTAGGGGTCGTGTGAGTTTCAGGGCGCGGCTGATCGTTAGGGAAGGCCTCAGGGTTCAGGCTGCTGTTGAGGCTTAGGGTTCAGGGTCAGGGTTGGAGCTAGGGTTAGGGTTAGGCTTCTGGTCAGGCTTAAGCCTGAGATTGGGGTACGGATACGTGTTAGGGGGCTTGTGCGTTGCAGGGCGTGGCTTATCGTTACGGTATGCCTCAGGGTTCAGGTTGCGGGTGATGTTTAGTTTTCAGTGTCAAGTTTGGAGCTAAGGTTAGGTTTAGGCTCCCCGTGAGGCCTAGGGTCGAGATTGGGGTACGGATACGTTTTAGGGGGCGTGTGCGTTGCAGGGCGCTGCTTATAGTTAGGGTATGCCTCAGGGATCACACTGCAGGTGAGGCTTCGTGTTTAGGGTCAGGGTTGGAGCTAGGGTTAGGGTTAGGCTCCCGGTTAGGGGTAGGGTCGAGATTGGGGTAAGTATACATGTTAGTGGGCATGTGCGTTGCAGGGCGCGGCTTATCGTTAGGGTAGGCCTCAAGGTTCAGGCTGCAGTTGAGGCTTAGGTTTCAGGGTCTGGGTTCGAGCTAGGGCTAGGGTTAGGGTCCCGGTGAAGCTTCGGGACGAGATTCGGGTATGGATACGTGTTAGGGTGCGTTTGCGTTGCAGGGCACGGTTTATCGTTAGGGTAAGCCTCAGGGATCAGGCTTCGGCTGATGCTTAGTGTTCAGGGTCATGGTTGGAGGTAAGGTTAGGTTTAATCTCCCAGTGAGGCCTAGGGTTGAGATTGGGGTACGGATTCGTGTTAGGGGGCGTGTGCGTTGCACGGCGTAGCTTATCGTTAGTGTTGGCCTCAATGTTCATGCTGCGGGTGAGGCTTAGGATTCACGGTCTGAGTTGGAGCTAGGGTTAGGGTTTGGCTCTCGCACAGGCCTAGGGTCTAAATTGGGTTACGGATACGTGTTAGGGGGCATGTGCATTGCAGGGCGTGGCTTATCGTTAGGGTAGGGCTCTGGGTTCAGTCTGCAGGTGAGGCTTAGGGTTCAGGGTCAGGGTTGGAGCTAGGGTTAGGGTTCAGCTCCCGGTGACGCTTATGGTCGAGATTGGGGTACGCAGACATGTTATGGGGCCTGTGATTTGCATGGCGTGGTTTATCGTTGGGGGAGGCCTCAGGGATCAGTCTGCAGGTGAGGCTTAGGGTTCAGGGTCAGGGATGGAGCTAGGGTTATTGTTCGGCTCCCGGTGAGACCTAGGGTCGAGATTGTGGTATGGATACGTGTTAGGGGGCGTGTGCGTTGCAGGGCGTGGCTTATCGTTATAGTAGGCCTCAGGGTTCAGGCTTCGGGTGAGGCTTAGGGTTCAGGGTCAGGGTTGTAGCTACGATTAGGATTAGGCTCCCAGTGAGGGCTGGGTCGAGATAAGGGTACGGATATGTGTTCGGGGCGTGTGCATTGCACCGCGCTGCTTATCATTAGGGTAGGCCTCACGGTTCAGGCTGCGGGTGAGGCTTAGTGTTCACGGTCAGGGTTGGAGCTAGGGTAAGGGTTAGGCTCCCGGTGAGGCTTCGGGTCGAGATTGAGGTACGGATACGTGTTAGGGGGCGTGTGTGTTGCAGTGCGCAGCTGATCATTAGGGTAGGCCTCAGGGTTCATGCTGCGGGGTAGGCTTAGTGTTAAGGACAGGGCTGGATCTAGGGTTAGGGTTAGGCTCCCGGTGAGGCTTCGGGTCGAGATTGGGGTACGGATACGTGTTTGGGCGCGTGTGCGTTGAGGGCCGCGGGTTAACATTAGGGTAGACCTCAGGGTTCACGCTGAGGGAAAGGCTTAGTGTTCAGGGTTATTTTTGGAGCTAGGGTTAGGCTTAGTCACCCAGGGAGGCCTAGGGTGGAGATTGTGTTACGGATACGTGTTAGGGGGCGTTTGCTTTGCAGGGCGCGACTTCTCCTTACGGTAGGCCTCAGGGTTCAGGCTGCGGGTGAGGCTTCGGGTTCAGGGTCATGGTAGGAGATAGGGTTAGATTTACGCTCCTGGTGAGGCTTACGGTCGAGATTGGGGTACGGATACGTGTTAGGGGTCGTGTGCGTTGCAGGGCACGACTTATCGTTATTGTAGTCCTCAGGGTTGAGTCTGTGGGTGAGGCTTAGGTTAAATGGTCAGGGTTTTAGGTAGGATTGGGGTTAGGCTCCCAGTGAGGTTTAGGGTCAAGATTGAGGAACGGATACGTGTTAGGGGGCGTGGGTGTTGCAGTGTGTGGCTGATCGTTAGGGTAGGCCTCAGGGTTCAGGCTGAGGGTGAGGCTTACGTTTCAGAGTCCTGGTTGGATCTCGTGTTAGGGTTAGGCTCCCGGTGAGGCTTCGGATCGACATTGGGGTACGGATACGTGTTAAGGGGCGTGTGCGTTGCAGGGCGTGACTTATCGTTAGGGTAGTCTTCAGGTTTGAAGCTGTGGGTGAGGCTTAGTTTAAAGGGTCAGGGTTTTAGCTAGGGTTAGGATAAGGCACCCAGTGAGGTTTTGGGTCGAGATTGGGGAACGGATACGTGTTAGGGGGCGTGGGGGTTGCAGTGCGCGGCTGATCGTTAGGGTAGGCCTCCGTGTTCAGGCTGCGGTTGAGGCTTAGGTTTCAGGGTTATTGTTGGAGCTAGTGTTAGGGTTAGGCTCCCGGTGAGGCTTACGGTCGAGATTGGGGTATGGATACGTGTTAGGGGGCGTGTGCATTGCAGGGCGCGGCTTATAGTTAGGGTAGGCCTCAGGGATCAGTCTTCCTGTTAGGCTTAGGATTCAGGGTCAGGGTTGGAGCTAGGGTTAGGGTTAGGCTCCCGGTGAGGCCTAGTGTCGAGATTGGGGTACTGATACCTGTACCGGGTCGTGTGAGTTGCATGGCGTGGCTTATCGTGAGAGTAGGCCTTAGGGTTCAGGCTGAGGATGAGGCTTAGTTTTCAGGGTCAGCGTTGGAGCTCGGGTTACGGTTAGCCTCCTGGTGATACCTAGGGTCGAGATTGGGGTATGCATACGGGTTAGGGGGTGTATTCCTTGCAGAGCCCAGCCTATCATTAGGGTAGGCCTCAGGGTACAGACGGCGGATGAGGCTTAGGTTTCAGGGTGAGGGTTGGAGCTAGTATTACGGTTAGGCTCCCGGTGAGGCTTCGGATCGAGATTGGGGTACGGAAATGTGTTAGGGGGCGTGTGCGTTGCAGGGCGCGGCGTATCGTTACAATACGCCTCAGGGTTTAGGCTTTGGGTGAGGCTTTGTGTTCAGGGTCACGGTTGGAGTTTGGGTTAGGATTAGGCTCACGGTGAGGCCTAGGGTCGAGATTAGGGTACGGGGACGTGTTAGGGTGCGTGTGCGTTGCACGGCGCTGCTTATCGTTAGGGTAGGCCTCAAGTATCGGGTTGCTGGTGAGGCTTATTGTTCAGGGTCAGGGTTGGAGCTAGGGTTAGGGTTAGGCTCCCGGAGAGGCTTTGGGTCGATATTGGGGTACGGATATATGTTAGGGGTCGTGTGAGTTTCAGGGCGCGGCTGATCGTTAGGGAAGGCCTCAGGGTTCAGGCTGCTGTTGAGGCTTAGGGTTCAGGGTCAGGGTTGGAGCTAGGGTTAGGGTTAGGCTTCTGGTCAGGCTTAAGCTCGAGATTGGGGTACGGATACGTGTTAGGGGGCTTGTGCGTTGCAGGGCGTGGCTTATCGTTACGGTATGCCTCAGGGTTCAGGTTGCGGGTGATGTTTAGTTTTCAGTGTCAAGTTTGGAGCTAAGGTTAGGTTTAGGCTCCCCGTGAGGCCTAGGGTCGAGATTGGGGTACGGATACGTTTTAGGGGGCGTGTGCGTTGCAGGGCGCTGCTTATAGTTAGGGTATGCCTCAGGGATCACACTGCAGGTGAGGCTTCGTGTTTAGGGTCAGGGTTGGAGCTAGGGTTAGGGTTAGGCTCCCGGTTAGGGGTAGGGTCGAGATTGGGGTAAGTATACATGTTAGTGGGCATGTGCGTTGCAGGGCGCGGCTTATCGTTAGGGTAGGCCTCAAGGTTCAGGCTGCAGTTGAGGCTTAGGTTTCAGGGTCTGGGTTCGAGCTAGGGCTAGGGTTAGGGTCCCAGTGAAGCTTCGGGACGAGATTCGGGTATGGATACGTGTTAGGGTGCGTTTGCGTTGCAGGGCGCGGTTTATCGTTAGGGTAAGCCTCAGGGATCAGGCTTCGGCTGATGCTTAGTGTTCAGGGTCATGGTTGGAGGTAAGGTTAGGTTTAATCTCCCAGTGAGGCCTAGGGTTGAGATTGGGGTACGGATTCGTGTTAGGGGGCGTGTGCGTTGCACGGCGCAGCTTATCGTTAGTGTTGGCCTCAATGTTCATGCTGCGGGTGAGGCTTAGGATTCACGATCTGAGTTGGAGCTAGGGTTAGGGTTTGGCTCTCGCACAGGCCTAGGGTCTAAATTGGGTTACGGATACGTGTTAGGGGGCATGTGCATTGCAGGGCGTGGCTTATCGTTAGGGTAGGGCTCTGGGTTCAGTCTGCAGGTGAGGCTTAGGGTTCAGGGTCAGGGTTGGAGCTAGGGTTAGGGTTCAGCTCCCGGTGACGCTTATGGTCGAGATTGGGGTACGCAGACATGTTATGGGGCCTGTGATTTGCATGGCGTGGTTTATCGTTGGGGGAGGCCTCAGGGATCAGTCTGCAGGTGAGGCTTAGGGTTCAGGGTCAGGGATGGAGCTAGGGTTATTGTTCGGCTCCCGGTGAGACCTAGGGTCGAGATTGTGGTATGGATACGTGTTAGGGGGCGTGTGCGTTGCAGGGCGTGGCTTATCGTTATAGTAGGCCTCAGGGTTCAGGCTTCGGGTGAGGCTTAGGGTTCAGGGTCAGGGTTGTAGCTACGATTAGGATTAGGCTCCCGGTGAGGGCTGGGTCGAGATAAGGGTACGGATATGTGTTCGGGGCGTGTGCATTGCACCGCGCTGCTTATCATTAGGGTAGGCCTCACGGTTCAGGCTGCGGGTGAGGCTTAGTGTTCACGGTCAGGGTTGGAGCTAGGGTAAGGGTTAGGCTCCCGGTGAGGCTTCGGGTCGAGATTGAGGTACGGATACGTGTTAGGGGGCGTGTGTGTTGCAGTGCGCAGCTGATCATTAGGGTAGGCCTCAGGGTTCATGCTGCGGGGTAGGCTTAGTGTTAAGGACAGGGCTGGATCTAGGGTTAGGGTTAGGCTCCCGGTGAGGCTTCGGGTCGAGATTGGGGTACGGATACGTGTTTGGGCGCGTGTGCGTTGAGGGGCGCGGGTTAACATTAGGGTAGACCTCAGGGTTCACGCTGAGGGAAAGGCTTAGTGTTCAGGGTTATTTTTGGAGCTAGGGTTAGGCTTAGTCACCCAGGGAGGCCTAGGGTGGAGATTGTGTTACGGATACGTGTTAGGGGGCGTTTGCTTTGCAGGGCGCGACTTCTCCTTACGGTAGGCCTCAGGGTTCAGGCTGCGGGTGAGGCTTCGGGTTCAGGGTCATGGTAGGAGATAGGGTTAGATTTACGCTCCTGGTGAGGCTTACGGTCGAGATTGGGGTACGGATACGTGTTAGGGGTCGTGTGCGTTGCAGGGCACGACTTATCGTTATTGTAGTCCTCAGGGTTGAGGCTGTGGGTGAGGCTTAGGTTAAATGGTCAGGGTTTTAGGTAGGATTGGGGTTAGGCTCCCAGTGAGGTTTAGGGTCAAGATTGAGGAACGGATACGTGTTAGGGGGCGTGGGTGTTGCAGTGTGTGGCTGATCGTTAGGGTAGACCTCAGGGATCAGGCTGAGGGTGAGGCTTAGGTTTCAGAGTCATGGTTGGATCTCGTGTTAGGGTTAGGCTCCCGGTGAGGCTTCGGATCGACATTGGGGTACGGATACGTGTTAAGGGGCGTGTGCGTTGCAGGGCGTGACTTATCGTTAGGGTAGTCTTCAGGTTTGAAGCTGTGGGTGAGGCTTAGTTTAAAGGGTCAGGGTTTTAGCTAGGGTTAGGATAAGGCACCCAGTGAGGTTTTGGGTCGAGATTGGGGAACGGATACGTGTTAGGGGGCGTGGGGGTTGCAGTGCGCGGCTGATCGTTAGGGTAGGCCTCCGTGTTCAGGCTGCGGTTGAGGCTTAGGTTTCAGGGTTATTGTTGGAGCTAGTGTTAGGGTTAGGCTCCCGGTGAGGCTTACGGTCGAGATTGGGGTATGGATACGTGTTAGGGGGCGTGTGCATTGCAGGGCGCGGCTTATAGTTAGGGTAGGCCTCAGGGATCAGTCTTCCTGTTAGGCTTAGTATTCAGGGTCAGGGTTGGAGCTAGGGTTAGGGTTAGGCTCCCGGTGAGGCCTAGTGTCGAGATTGGGGTACTGATACCTGTACCGGGTCGTGTGAGTTGCATGGCGTGGCTTATCGTGAGAGTAGGCCTTAGGGTTCAGGCTGAGGATGAGGCTTAGTTTTCAGGGTCAGCGTTGGAGCTCGGGTTACGGTTAGCCTCCTGGTGATACCTAGGGTCGAGATTGGGGTATGCATACGGGTTAGGGGGTGTATTCCTTGCAGAGCCCAGCTTATCATTAGGGTAGGCATCAGGGTACAGACGGCGGGTGAGGCTTAGGTTTCAGGGTGAGGGTTGGAGCTAGGGTAAAGGTTCGGCTCCCGCTGAGGCCTAGGTTCGAGATTGGGGTACGGAAACGTGTTAGGGGGCGTGTGCGTTGCAGGGCGCGTCGTATCATTACAATACACCTCAGGGTTTAGGCTTTGGGTGAGGCTTTGTGTTCAGGGTCAGGGTTGGAGGTAGGGTTAGGATTAGGCTCCCAGTGAGGCCTAGGGTCGATATTAGGGTACGGCGACGTGTTAGGGTGCGTGTGCATTGCAGGGCGCTGCGTATCGTTAGGGTAGGCCTCAGGGCTCACGCTGCGGGTGAGGCTTATGGGTCAGGGTCAGCGTTGGAGTTAGGGTTAGGGTTAGGCTCCCGGTGAGGCTTTGGTTCGAGTTTGGGGTACGGATACGTGTTACGGGGCGTGTGCGTTGAAGGGCGTGGCTTATCGTTAGGGTAGGCCTCAGGGTTGAGGCTGTGGGTGAGGCTTAGTTTAAACGGTCAGGGTTTTAGGTAAGATTAGGGTTAGGCTCCCAGTGAGGTTTAGAGTCAAGATTGGGGAACGGATACGTGTTACGGGGCGTGGGTGTTGCAGTGTGCGGCTGACCGTTAGGGTAGACCGCAGGGTTCAGGCTGCGGGTGAGGCTTAGGGTTCAGGGTCATGGTTGAAGCTAGTGTTAGGGTTAGGCTCCCGGTGAGGCTTCGGATCGACATTGGGGTACGGATACGTGTTAGGGGGCGTGTGCGTTGCAGGGCGTGACTTATCGTTAGGGTAGGCCTCAGGGTTCAGGCTGCCGGTGAGGCTTAGTGTTCAGGGTCCGGGTTGGACCTAGGGTTCCGGTTAGGCTCCCGGTGAGTCCTAGGTTCGAGATTGGGGTATGGATACGTGTTAGGGGACGTGTGCATTGCAGGGCGTTGCTTATAGTTAGAGTAGGACTCAGGGTTCAGGTTGCAGATCAGGCTTAGTTTTCAGGGTCAGGGTTGGAGCTCGGGTTAGGGTTAGGCTCCCGGTTAGGCCTAGGGTCCAGATTGGGGTACGGATACGTGTTAGGGGTCGTATTCCTTGCATATCGCGGTTTATCATTAGGGTAGGCCTCAGGATTCAGACGGAGGGTGAGGCTTAGGATTCAGGGTCAGGGTTGGAGCTAGTGTTACGGTTAGGCTCCCGGTGAGGCTTCGGATCGAGATTGGGGTACGGATACGTGTTATGGGCCGTGTGCGTTGCAGGGCGCAGCTTATCGTTAGGGTACGCCTCAAGGTTCACACTGCAGGTGAGGCTTAGTGTTTAGGGTCAGGGTTGGAGCTAGGGTTAGGGTTAGGCTCCCGGTTAGGGGTAGGGTCGAGATTGGGGTAAGTATACGTGTTAGTGGGCATGTGCGTTGCAGGGCGCGGCTTATCGTTAGGGTAGGCCTCAAGGTTCAGGCTGCAGTTGAGGCTTAGGTTTCAGGGTCAGGGTTTGAGCTAGGGCTAGGGTTAGGGTCCCGGTGAAGCTTCGGGGCGAGATTCGGGTATGGATACGTGTTAGGGTGCGTTTGCGTTGCAGGGCGCGGTTTATCGTTAAGGTAGGCCTCAGGGATCAGGCTTCGGCTGATGCTTAGTGTTCAGGGTCATGGTTGGAGGTAAGGTTAGGTTTAATCTCCCAGTGAGGCCTAGGGTTGAGATTGGGGTACGGATTCGTGTTAGGGGGCGTGTGCGTTGCACGGCGCAGCTTATCATTAGTGTTGGCCTCAATGTTCATGCTTCGGGTGAGGCTTAGGATTCACGGTCTGAGTTGGAGCTAGGGTTAGGGTTTAGCTCTCGCATAGGCCTAGGGTCTAAATTGGGTTACGGATACGTGTTAGGGGGCATGTGCATTGCAGGGCGTGGCTTATCGTTAGGGTAGGGCTCTGGGTTCAGTCTGCAGGTGAGGCTTAGGGTTCAGGGTCAGGGTTGGAGCTAGGGTTAGGGTTCAGCTCCCGGTGACGCTTATGGTCGAGATTGGGGTACGCAGACATGTTATGGGGCCTGTGATTTTCATGGCGTGGTTTATCGTTGGGGGAGGCCTCAGGGATCAGTCTGCAGGTGAGGCTTAGGGTTCAGGGTCAGGGTTGGAGCTAGGGTTATTGTTCGGCTCCCAGTGAGACCTAGGGTCGAGATTGTGGTATGGATACGTGTTAGGGGGCGTGTGCGTTGCAGGGCGTGGCTTATCGTTATAGTAGGCCTCAGGGTTCAGGCTTCGGGTGAGGCTTAGGGTTCAGGGTCAGGGTTGGAGCTAGGGTTAGGGTTAGGCTCCCGCTGAGGCCTAGGTTCGAGATTGGGGTACGGATACGTGTTAGGGGTCGTGTGCGTTGCAGGGCGCGACTTATCGTTATTGTAGTCCTCAGGGTTGAGGCTGTGGGTGAGGCTTCGGTTAAACGGTCTGGGTTTTAGTTAGGATTACGGTTTGGATCCCAGTGAGGTTTAGGGTCAAGATTGAGGAACGGATACCTTTTAAGGGGCCTGGGTGTTGCAGTGTGCTTGTGATCGTTAGGGTAGACCTCAGGGTTCAGGCTGCGGGTGAGGCTTAGGTTTCAGGGTCATGGTTGGAGCTCGTGTTAGGGTTAGGCTCCCGGTGAGGCTTCGTATCGACATTGGGGTACGGATACGTGTTAGGGGGCGTGTGCGTTGCAGGGCGTGACTTATCGTTAGGGTAGTCCTCAGGTTTGAAGCTGTGGGTGAGGCTTAGTTTAAAGGATCAGGGTTTTAGCTAGGGTTAGGATAAGGCACCCAGTGAGGTTTTGGGTCGTGATTGGGGAACAGAAACGTGTTAGGGGGCGTGGGCGTTGCAGTGCGCGGCTGATCGTTAGGGTAGGCCTCCGTGTTCAGGCTGCGGTTGAGGCTTAGGTTTCAGGGTCATTGTTGGAGCTAGTGTTAGGGTTAGGCTCCCGGTGAGGCTTCGGGTTGAGATTGGGGTACCGATACGTGTTAGGGGGCGTGTGAGATGCAGGGCTTGGTTTACAGTTAGGGTAGGCCTCAGGGTTCAGGCTGCGGGTGAGGCTTAGGGTTCAGAATCATGGTTGAAGCTAGGGTTATTGTTAGGCTCCCGGTGAGGCTTAGGGTCGCGATTGGTGTACGTATACCTGTTAGTGTGCGTGTGCGTTGCGTGGCGCAGGTTATTGTTATGGTAGGCCTCAGGTTTCA
The DNA here is from genome assembly GCF_026419965.1 of Kogia breviceps. Classification (NCBI taxonomy): domain Eukaryota; kingdom Metazoa; phylum Chordata; class Mammalia; order Artiodactyla; family Physeteridae; genus Kogia; species Kogia breviceps. Next base: position 87,116,334 of record NC_081316.1, read on the forward strand.
GGCTGTGGTGAGGATTAGGGTTCAGGGTCATGGTTGGAGCTAGGGTTAGATTTAGGCTCCCGGTGAGGCTTACGGTCGAGATTGGGGTACGGATACGAGTTAGGGGGCGTCTGCATTGCAGGGTGCGGCTTATAGTTAGGGTAGGCCTCAGGGATCAGTCTTCTGGTTAGGCTTAGTGTTCAGGGTCAGGGTTGGAGATAGGGTTAGGGTTAGGTTCCCGGTGAGGCCTAGGGTCGAGATTGGGGTACGGATAACTGTAACGGGTCGTGTGAGTTGCATAGCGCGGCTTATCGTGAGAGTAGGCCTTAGGGTTCAGGCTGCGGATGAGGCTTAGTTTTCAGGGTCAGGGTTGGAGCTCGGGTTACGGTTAGGCTCCTGGTGATACTTGCAGACCCCAGCTTATCATTAGGGTAGGCCTCAGGGTTCAGATGGGGGGTGAGGCTTAGGTTTCAGCGTGAGGGTTGGAGCTAGGGTTAGGGTTTGGCTCCCGCTGAGGCCTAGGTTCGAGATTGGTGTACGGAAACGTGTTAGGGGGCGTGTGCGTTGCAGGGCGCGGCGTATCGTTACAATACGCCTCAGGGTTTAGGCTTTGGGTAAGGCTTTGTGTTCAGCGTCACGGTTGGAGTTTGGGTTAGGATTAGGCTCCCGGTGAGGCCTAGGGTCGAGATTAGGGTACGGGGACGTGTTAGGGTGCGTGTGCGTTGCACGGCGCTGCTTATCGTTAGGGTAGGCCTGAAGTATCGGGTTGCTGGTGAGGCTTATTGTTCAGGGTCAGGGTTGGAGCTAGGGTTAGGGTTAGGCTCCCGGAGAGGCTTTGGGTCGATATTGGGGTACGGATATATGTTAGGGGTCATGTGAGTTTCAGAGCGCGGCTGATCGTTAGGGAAGGCCTCAGGGTTCAGGCTGCTGTTGAGGCTTAGGGTTCATGGTCAGGGTTGGAGCTAGGTTTAGGGTTAGGCTTCTGGTCAGGCTTAGGCTCGAGATTGGGGTACGGATACGTGTTAGGGGGCGTGTGCGTTGCAGGGCGTGGCTTATCGTTACGGTATGCCTCAGGGTTCAGGTTGCGGGTGAGGTTTAGGTTTCAGTGTCAGGTTTGGAGCTAAGGTTAGGTTTAGGCTCCCCGTGAGGCCTAGGGTCGAGATTGGGGTAAGGATACGTTTTAGGGGGAGTGTGCGTTGCAGGGCGCTGCTTATAGTTACGGTATGACTCAGGGTTCATTCTTCCGGTTAGGCTTAGGTTTCAGGGTCAGGGTTGGAGCTAGGGTTAAGGTTCGGCTCCCGCTGAGGCCTAGGTTCGAGATTGGGGTACGGAAACGTGTTAGGGGGCGTGTGTGTTGCAGGGCGCGGCGTATCGTTATAATACGCCTCAGGGTTTAGGCTTTGTGTGAGGCTTTGTGTTCAGGGTCACGGTTGGAGTTTGGGTTAGGATTAGGCTCCCGGTGAGGCCTATGGTCGAGATTAGGGTACGGGGACGTGTTAGGAGGCTTGTGCGTTGCAGGGCACGACTTATCGTTATTGTAGTCCTCAGGGTTGAGGCTGTGGGTGAGGCTTAGGTTAAATGGTCAGGGTTTTAGGTAGGATTGGGGTTAGGCTCCCAGTGAGGTTTAGGGCCAAGATTGAGGAACGGATACGTGTTAGGGGGCGTGGGTGTTGCAGTGTGCGGCTGATCGTTAGGGTAGACCTCAGCGTTCAGGCTGAGGGTGAGGCTTAGGTTTCAGAGTCATGGTTGGATCTCGTGTTAGGGTTAGGCTCCCGGTGAGGCTTCAGATCGACATTGGGGTACGGATACGTGTTAAGGGGCGTGTGCGTTGCAGGGCGTGACTTATCGTTAGGGTAGTCTTCAGGTTTGAAGCTGTGGGTGAGGCTTAGTTTAAAGGGTCAGGGTTTTAGCTAGGGTTAGGATAAGGCACCCAGTGAGGTTTTGGGTCGAGATTGGGGAACGGATACGTGTTAGGGGGCGTGGGGGTTTCAGTGCGCGGCTGATCGTTAGGGTAGGCCTCCGTGTTCAGGCTGCGGGTGAGGCTTAGGTTTCAGGGTCATTGTTGGAGCTAGTGTTAGGGTTAGGCTCCCGGTGAGGCTTCGGGTTGAGATTGGGGTACCAATACGTGTTAGGGGGCGTGTGAGTTGCAGGGCGTGGTTTACAGTTAGGCTTAGGGTTCAGAATAATGGTTGAAGCTAGGGTTATGGTTAGGCTCCCGGTGAGGCTCGGGGTCGCGATTGGGGTACGGATACCTGTTAGTGTGCGTGTGCGTTGCGTGGCGCAGGTTATTGTTATGGTAGGCCTCAGGTTTCAGGCTGCGGTGAGGCTTAGTTTTCAGGGTCATGGTTGGAGCTAGGGTTAGATTTAGGCTCCTGGTGAGGCTTACGGTCGAGATTGGGGTATGGATACGTGTTAGGGGGCGTGTGCATTGCAGGGCGCGGCTTATAGTTAGGGTAGGCCTCAGGGATCAGTCTTCCTGTTAGGCTTAGGATTCAGGGTCAGGGTTGGAGCTAGGGTTAGGGTTAGGCTCCCGGTGAGGCCTAGGTTCGAGATTGGGGTACTGATACCTGTATCGGGTCGTGTGAGTTGCATGGCGTGGCTTATCGTGAGAGTAGGCCTTAGGGTTCAGGCTGAGGATGAGGCTTAGTTTTCAGGGTCAGCGTTGGAGCTCGGGTTACGGTTAGCCTCCTGGTGACACCTAGGGTCGAGATTGGGGTATGCATACGGGTTAGGGGGTGTATTCCTTGCAGAGCCCAGCTTATCATTAGGGTAGGCCTCAGGGTACAGACGGCGGGTGAGGCTTAGGTTTCAGGGTGAGGGTTGGAGCTAGTGTTACGGTTAGGCTCCCGGTGAGGCTTCGGATCGAGATTGGGGTACGGAAACGTGTTAGGGGGCGTGTGCGTTGCAGGGCGCGGCGTATTGTTACAATACGCCTCAGGGTTTAGGCTTTGGGTGAGGCTTTGTGTTCAGGGTCAGGGTTGGAGGTAGGGTTAGGATTAGGCTCCCGGTGAGGCCTAGGTTCGAGATTAGGGTACGGGGACGTGTTAGGGTGCGTGTGCGTTGCACGGCGCTGCTTATCGTTAGGGTAGGCCTCAAGTATCGGGTTGCTGGTGAGGCTTATTTTTCAGGGTCAGGGTTGGAGCTAGGGTTAGGGTTAGGCTCCCGGAGAGGCTTTGGGTCGATATTGGGATACGGATATATGTTAGGGGTCGTGTGAGTTTCAGGGCGCGGCTGATCGTTAGGGAAGGCCTCAGGGTTCAGGCTGCTGTTGAGGCTTAGGGTTCAGGGTCAGGGTTGGAGCTTGGGTTAGGGTTAGGCTTCTGGTCAGGCTTCGGCTCGAGATTGGGGTACGGATACGAGTTAGGGGGCGTCTGCATTGCAGGGTGCGGCTTATAGTTAGGGTAGGCCTCAGGGATCAGTCTTCTGGTTAGGCTTAGTGTTCAGGGTCAGGGTTGGAGCTAGGGTTAGGGTTAGGCTCCCGGTGAGGCCTAGGGTCGAGATTGGGGTACGGATAACTGTAACGGGTCCTGTGAGTTGCATAGCGTGGCTTATCGTGAGAGTAGGCCTTAGGGTTCAGGCTGCGGATGAGGCTTAGTTTTCAGGGTCAGGGTTGGAGCTCGGGTTACGGTTAGGCTCCTGGTGATACTTGCAGACCCCAGCTTATCATTAGGGTAGGCCTCAGGGTTCAGACGGCGGGTGAGGCTTAGGTTTCAGCGTGAGGGTTGGAGCTAGGGTTAGGGTTCGGCTCCCGCTGAGGCCTAGGTTCGAGATTGGTGTACGGAAACGTGTTAGGGGGCGTGTGCGTTGCAGGGCGCGGCGTATCGTTACAATACGCCTCAGGGTTTAGGCTTTGGGTGAGGCTTTGTGTTCAGGGTCACGGTTGGAGTTTGGGTTAGGATTAGGCTCCCGGTGAGGCCTAGGGTCGAGATTAGGGTACGGGGACGTGTTAGGGTGCGTGTGCGTTGCACGGCGCTGCTTATCGTTAGGGTAGGCCTGAAGTATCGGGTTGCTGGTGAGGCTTATTGTTCAGGGTCAGGGTTGGAGCTAGGGTTAGGGTTAGGCTCCCGGAGAGGCTTTGGGTCGATATTGGGGTACGGATATATGTTAGGGGTCATGTGAGTTTCAGAGCGCGGCTGATCGTTAGGGAAGGCCTCAGGGTTCAGGCTGCTGTTGAGGCTTAGGGTTCAGGGTCAGGGTTGGAGCTAGGGTTAGGGTTAGGCTTCTGGTCAGGCTTAGGCTCGAGATTGGGGTACGGATACGTGTTAGGGGGCGTGTGCGTTGCAGGGCGTGGCTTATCGTTACGGTATGCCTCAGGGTTCAGGTTGCGGGTGAGGTTTAGGTTTCACTGTCAGGTTTGGAGCTAAGGTTAGGTTTAGGCTCCCTGTGAGGCCTAGGGTCGAGATTGGGGTAAGGATACGTTTTAGGGGGAGTGTGCGTTGCAGGGCGCTGCTTATAGTTACGGTATGACTCAGGGTTCATTCTTCCGGTTAGGCTTAGGTTTCAGGGTCAGGGTTGGAGCTAGGGTTAAGGTTCGGCTCCTGCTGAGGCCTAGGTTCGAGATTGGGGTACGGAAACGTGTTAGGGGGCGTGTGTGTTGCAGGGCGCGGCGTATCGTTATAATACGCCTCAGGGTTTAGGCTTTGTGTGAGGCTTTGTGTTCAGGGTCACGGTTGGAGTTTGGGTTAGGATTAGGCTCCCGGTGAGGCCTATGGTCGAGATTAGGGTACGGGGACGTGTTAGGAGGCGTGTGCGTTGCAGGGCACGACTTATCGTTATTGTAGTCCTCAGGGTTGAGGCTGTGGGTGAGGCTTAGGTTAAATGGTCAGGGTTTTAGGTAGGATTGGGGTTAGGCTCCCAGTGAGGTTTAGGGTCAAGATTGAGGAACGGATACGTGTTAGGGGGCGTGGGTGTTGCATTGTGCGGCTGATCGTTAGGGTAGACCTCAGCGTTCAGGCTGAGGGTGAGGCTTAGGTTTCAGAGTCATGGTTGGATCTCGTGTTAGGGTTAGGCTCCCGGTGAGGCTTCAGATCGACATTGGGGTACGGATACGTGTTAAGGGGCGTGTGCGTTGCAGGGCACGACTTATCGTTATTGTAGTCCTCAGGTTTGAAGCTGTGGGTGAGGCTTAGTTTAAAGGGTCAGGGTTTTAGCTAGGGTTAGGATAAGGCACCCAGTGAGGTTTTGGGTCGAGATTGGGGAACGGATACGTGTTAGGGGGCGTGGGGGTTGCAGTGCACGGCTGATCGTTAGGGTAGGCCTCCGTGTTCAGGCTGCGGGTGAGGCTTAGGTTTCAGGGTCATTGTTGGAGCTAGTGTTAGGGTTAGGCTCCCGGTGAGGCTTCGGGTTGAGATTGGGGTACCAATACGTGTTAGGGGGCGTGTGAGTTGCAGGGCGTGGTTTACAGTTAGGGTAGGCCTCAGGGTTCAGGCTGCGGGTGAGGCTTAGGGTTCAGAATAATGTTTGAAGCTAGGGTTATTGTTAGGCTCCCGGTGAGGCTTAGGGTCGCGATTGGGGTACGGATACCTGTTAGTGTGCGTGTGCGTTGCGTGGCGCAGGTTATTGTTATGGTAGGCCTCAGGTTTCAGGCTGCGGTGAGGCTTATGGTTCAGGGTCATGGTTGGAGCTAGGGTTAGATTTAGGCTCCCGGTGAGGCTTACGGTGGAGATAGGGGTATGCATACGTGTTAGGGGGCGTGTGCATTGCAGGGCGCAGCTTATAGTTAGGGTAGGCCTCAGGGATCAGTCTTCCTGTTAGGCTTAGGATTCAGGGTCAGGGTTGGAGCTAGGGTTAGGGTTAGGCTCCCGGTGAGGCCTAGGTTCGAGATTGGGGTACTGATACCTGTACCAGGTCGTGTGAGTTGCATGGCGTGGCTTATCGTGAGAGTAGGCCTTAGGGTTCAGGCTGAGGATGAGGCTTAGTTTTCAGGGTCAGCGTTGGAGCTCGGGTTACGGTTAGCCTCCTGGTGATACCTAGGGTCGAGATTGGGGTATGCATACGGGTTAGGGGGTGTATTCCTTGCAGACCCAGCTTATCATTAGGGTAGGCCTCAGGGTACAGACGGCGGGTGAGGCTTAGGTTTCAGGGTGAGGGTTGGAGCTAGGGTAAAGGTTCGGCTCCCGCTGAGGCCTAGGTTCGAGATTGGGGTACGGAAACGTGTTAGGGGACGTGTTCATTGCAGGGCGCGGCGTATCGTTACAATACACCTCAGGGTTTAGGCTTTGGGTGAGGCTTTGTGTTCAGGGTCAGGGTTGGAGGTAGGGTTAGGATTAGGCTCCCAGTGAGGCCTAGGGTCGATATTAGGGTACGGCGACGTGTTAGGGTGCGTGTGAATTGCACGGCGCTGCGTATCGTTAGGGTAGGCCTCAGGGCTCACGCTGCAGGTGAGGCTTATGGGTCAGGGTCAGCGTTGGAGTTAGGGTTAGGGTTAGGCTCCCGGTGAGGCTGTCGTTCGAGTTTGGGGTACGGATACGTGTTACGGGGCGTGTGCGTTGAAGGGCGTGGCTTATCGTTAGGGTAGGCCTCAGGGTTGAGGCTGTGGGTGAGGCTTAGTTTAAACGGTCAGGGTTTTAGGTAAGATTAGGGTTAGGCTCCCAGTGAGGTTTAGAGTCAAGATTGGGGAACGGATACGTGTTACGGGGCGTGGGTGTTGCAGTGTGCGGCTGACCGTTAGGGTAGACCGCAGGGTTCAGGCTGCGGGTGAGGCTTAGGGTTCAGGGTCATGGTTGAAGCTAGTGTTAGGGTTAGGCTCCCGGTGAGGCTTCGGATTGACATTGGGGTACGGATACGTGTTAGGGGGCGTGTGCGTTGCAGGGCGTGACTTATCGTTAGGGTAGGCCTCAGGGTTCAGGCTGCAGTTGAGGCTCAGGTTTCAGGGTCAGGGTTCGAGCTAGGGCTAGGGTTAGGGTCCCGGTGAAGCTTCGGGACGAGATTCGGGTATGGATTCGAGTTAGGGGGCGTCTGCATTGCAGGGTGCGGCTTATAGTTAGGGTAGGCCTCAGGGATCAGTCTTCCGGTTAGGCTTAGGGATCAGGGTCAAGGTTGGAGCTAGGGTTAGGGTTAGGCTCCCGGTGAGGCCTAGGGTCGAGATTGGGGTACGGATACCTGTAACGGGTCGTGTGAGTTGCATAGCGTGGCTTATCGTGAGAGTAGGCCTTAGGGTTCAGGCTGCGGATGAGGCTTAGTTTTCAGGGTCAGGGTTGGAGCTCGGGTTACGGTTAGGCTCCTGGTGATACTTGCAGACCCCAGCTTATCATTAGGGTAGGCCTCAGGGTTCAGACGGCGGGTGAGGCTTAGGTTTCAGGGTGAGGGTTGGAGCTAGGGTTAGGGTTCGGCTCCCGCTGAGGCCTAGGTTCGAGATTGGGGTACGGAAACATGTTAGGGGGCGTGTGCGTTGCAGGGCGTGGCGTATCGTTACAATACGCCTCAGGGTTTAGGCTTTGTGTGAGGCTTTGTGTTCAGGGTCACGGTTGGAGTTTGGGTTAGGATTAGGCTCCCGGTGAGGCCTAGGGTCGAGATTAGGGTACGGGGACGTGTTAGGGTGCGTGTGCGTTGCACGGCGTTGCTTATCATTAGTGTAGGCCTCAGGGCTCACGCTGCGGGTGAGGCTTATGTTTCAGGGTCAGTGTTGGAGTTAGGGTTATGGTTAGGCTCCCGGTGAGGCTTCGGTTCGAGTTTGGGGTACGGATACGTGTTAGGGGGCGTGTGCGTTGAAGGGCGTGGCTTATCGTTACGGTAAGACTCCGGGTTCAGTTTGCGGATGAGGCTTAGGTTTCAGGGTCAGGATTGGGGCTCGGGTTAGGGTTAGGCTCCCGGTGAGGCCTAGGGTTGAGTTTGGGGTACGGATACGTGTTAGGGGGCGTATTACTTGCAGAGCGCGGCTTATCGTTAGGCTAGGCCTCAGGGTTCAGACTGCGGGTGAGGCTTCGGGTTCAGGGTCAGGGTTGGAGCTAGGGTTAGGGTTAGGCTCCCGCTGAGGCCTAGGTTCGAGATTGGGGTACGGATACGTGTTAGGGTTCGTGTGCGTTGCAGGGCACGACTTATCGTTATTGTAGTCCTCAGGGTTGAGGCTGTGGGTGAGGCTTAGGTTAAATGGTCAGGGTTTTAGGTAGGATTGGGGTTAGGCTCCCAGTGAGGTTTAGGGTCAAGATTGAGGAACGGATACATGTTAGGGGGCGTGGGTGTTGCAGTGTGCGGCTGATCGTTAGGGTAGACCTCAGGGTTCAGGCTGAGGGTGAGGCTTCGGTTTCAGAGTCATGGTTGGATCTCGTGTTAGGGTTAGGCTCTCGTTGAGGCTTCGGATCGACATTGGGGTACAGATACGTGTTAAGGGGCGTGTGCGTTGCAGGGCGTGACTTATCGTTAGGGTAGTCTTCAGGTTTGAAGCTGTGGGTGAGGCTTAGTTTAAAGGGTCAGGGTTTTAGCTAGGGTTAGGATAAGGCACCCAGTGAGGTTTTGGGTCGAGATTGGGGAACGGATACGTGTTAGGGGGCGTGGGGGTTGCAGTGCGCGGCTGATCGTTAGGGTAGGCCTCCGTGTTCAGGCTGCGGGTGAGGCTTAGGCTTCAGGGTGATGGTTGGAGCTAGTGTTAGGGTTAGGCTCCAGGTGAGGCTTCGGGTTGAGATTGGGGTACCAATACGTGTTAGGGGGCGTGTGCATTGCAGGGCACGACTTATAGTTAGGGTAGGCCTCAGGGATCAGTCTTCCGGTTAGGCTAAGGGTTCAGGGTCAGGGTTGGATCTAGGGTAAGGGTTCGGCTCCCGCTGAGGCCTAGGTTCGAGATTGGGGTACGGAAACGTGTTAGGGGGTGTGTGCGTTGCAGGGCGCAGCTTATCGTTATAATACGCCTCAGGGTTCCGGCTTTGGGTGAGGCTTTGTGTTCAGGGTCAGGGTTGGAGCTATGGTTAGGATTAGGCTCCCGGTGAGGCCTAGGGTCGAGATTAGGTTACGGGGACGTGTTAGGGGGCGTGTGCGTTGCACCGCGCTGCTTATCATTAGGGTAAGCCTCAGGGCTCACGCTGCGTGCGAGGCTTATGTGTCAGGGTCAGTGTTGGAGTTAGGGTTATGGTTAGGCTCCCGGTGAGGCTTCGGTTCGAGTTTGGGGTACGGATACGTGTTAGGGGGCGTGTGCGTTGAAGGGCGTGGCTTATCGTTACGGTAAGACTCCGGGTTCAGTTTGCGGATGAGGCTTAGGTTTCAGGGTCAGGGTTGGAGCTCGGGTTAGGTTTAGGCTCCCGGTGAGGCCTAGGGTCGAGTTTGGGGTACGGATACGTGTTAGGGGGCGTATTACTTGCAGAGCGCGGCTGATCGTTAGGCTAGGCCTCAGGGTTCAGACTGCGGGTGAGGCTTCGGGTTCAGGGTCAGGGTTGGAGCTAGGGTTAGGGTTAGGCTCCCGCTGAGGCCTAGGTTCGAGATTGGGGTACGGATACGTGTTAGGGGTCGTGTGCGTTGCAGGGCACGACTTATCGTTATTGTAGTCCTCAGGGTTGAGGCTGTGGGTGAGGCTTAGGTTAAATGGTCAGGGTTTTAGGTAGGATTGGGGTTAGGCTCCCAGTGAGGTTTAGGGTCAAGATTGAGGAACGGATACGTGTTAGGGGGCATGGGTGTTGCAGTGTGCGGCTGATCGTTAGGGTAGACCTCAGCGTTCAGGCTGAGGGTGAGGCTTAGGTTTCAGAGTCATGGTTGGATCTCGTGTTAGGGTTAGGCTCCCGGTGAGGCTTCAGATCGACATTGGGGTACGGATACGTGTTAAGGGGCGTGTGCGTTGCAGGGCGTGACTTATCATTAGGGTAGTCTTCAGGTTTGAAGCTGTGGGTGAGGCTTAGTTTAAAGGGTCAGGGTTTTAGCTAGGGTTAGGATAAGGCACCCAGTGAGGTTTTGGGTCGATATTGGGGAACAGATACGTGTTAGGGGGCGTGGGGGTTGCAGTGCGCGGCTGATCGTTAGGGTAGGCCTCCGTGTTCAGGCTGCGGGTGAGGCTTAGGGTTCAGGGTGATGGTTGGAGCTCTTGTTAGGGTTAGGCTCCCGGTGAGGCTTAGGGTCGCGATTTGGGTACGTATACCTGTTAGTGTGCGTGTGCGTTGCGTGGCGCAGGTTATTGTTATGGTAGGCCTCAGGTTTCAGGCTGTGGTGAGGCTTAGGGTTCAGGGTCATGGTTGGAGCTAGGGTTAGAATTAGGCTCCCGGTGAGCCTTACGGTCGAGATTGGGGTACGGATACGAGTTAGGGGGCGTGTGCATTGCAGGGCGCGGCTTATAGTTAGGGTAGGCCTCAGGGATCAGTCTTCCGGTTAGGCTTAGGGATCAGGGTCAGGGTTGGAGCTAGGGTTAGGGTTAGGCTCCCGGTGAGGCCTAGGGTCGAGATTGGGGTATGGATACCTGTAACGGGTCGTGTGAGTTGCAAAGCGTGGCTTATCATGAGAGTAGGCCTTAGGGTTCAGGCTGCGGATGAGGCTTAGTTTTCAGGGTCAGGGTTGAAGCTCGGGTTACGGTTAGGCTCCTGGTGATACTAGCAGACCCAAGCTTATCATTAGGGTAGGCCTCAGGGTTCAGACGGCGGGTGAGGCTTAGGTTTCAGGGTGAGGGTTGGAGCTAGGGTTAGGGTTCGGCTCCCGCTGAGGCCTAGGTTCGAGATTGGGGTACAGAAACGTGTTAGGGGGCGTGTGCGTTGCAGGGCGTGGTGTATCGTTACAATACGCCTCAGGGTTTAGGCTTTGTGTGAGGCTTTGTGTTCAGGGTCACGGTTGGAGTTTGGGTTAGGATTAGGCTCCCAGGGAGGCCTAGGGTCGAGATTAGGGTACGGGGACGTGTTAGGGTGCGTGTGCGTTGCACGGCGCTGCTTATCATTAGGGTAGGCCTCAGGGCTCACGCTCCGGGTGAGGCTAATGTTTCAGGGTCAGTGTTGGAGTTAGGGTTATGGTTAGGCTCCCGGTGAGGCTTCGGTTCGAGTTTGGGGTACGGATACGTGTTAGGGGGCGTGTGCGTTGAAGGGCGTGGCTTATCGTTACGGTAAGACTCCGGGTTCAGTTTGCGGATGAGGCTTAGGGTTCAGGGTCAGGGTTGGAGCTCGGGTTAGGGTTAGGCTCCCGGTGAGGCCTAGGGTCGAGATTGGGGTACGGATACCTGTAACGGGTCGTGTGAGTTGCATAGCGTGGCTTATCGTGAGAGTAGGCCTTAGGGTTCAGGCTGCGGATGAGGCTTAGTTTTCAGGGTCAGGGTTGGAGCTCGGGTTACGGTTAGGCTCCTGGTGATACTTGCAGACCCCAGCTTATCATTCGGGTAGGCCTCAGGGTTCAGACGGCGGGTGAGGCTTAGGTTTCAGGGTGAGGGTTGGAGCTAGGGTTAGGGTTCGGCTCCCGCTGAGGCCTAGGTTCGAGATTGGGGTATGGAAACGTGTTAGGGGGCGTGTGCGTTGCAGGGCGCGGCGTATCGTTACAATACACCTCAGGGTTTAGGCTTTGTGTGAGGCTTTGTGTTCAGGGTCACGGTTGGAGTTTGGGTTAGGATTAGGCTCCCGGTGAGGCCTAGGGTCGAGATTAGGGTACGGGGACGTGTTAGGGTGCGTGTGCGTTGCACGGCGCTGCTTATCATTAGGGTAGGCCTCAGGGCTCACGCTGCGGGTGAGGCTTATGTTTCAGGGTCAGTGTTGGAGTTAGGGTTATGGTTAGGCTCCCGGTGAGGCTTCGGTTCGAGTTTGGGGTACGGATACGTGTTAGGGGGCGTGTGCGTTGAAGGGCGTGGCTTATCGTTACGGTAAGACTCCGGGTTCAGTTTGCGGATGAGGCTTAGGTTTCAGGGTCAGGGTTGGAGCTAGGGTTAGGGTTAGGCTCCCGGTGAGGCCTAGGGTCGAGTTTGGGGTACGGATACGTGTTAGGGGGCGTATTACTTGCAGAGCGCGGCTTATCATTAGGCTAGGCCTCAGGGTTCAGACTGCGGGTGAGGCTTCGGGTTCAGGGTCAGGGTTGGAGCTAGGGTTAGGGTTAGGCTCCCGCTGAGGCCTAGGTTCGAGATTGGGGTACGGATACGTGTTAGGGGTCGTGTGCGTTGCAGGGCACGACTTATCGTTATTGTAGTCCTCAGGGTTGAGGCTGTGGGTGAGGCTTAGGTTAAATGGTCAGGGTTTTAGGTAGGATTGGGGTTAGGCTCCCAGTGAGGTTTAGGGTCAAGATTGAGGAACGGATACGTGTTAGGGGGCGTGGGTGTTGCAGTGTGCGGCTGATCGTTAGGGTAGACCTCAGGGTTCAGGCTGAGGGTGAGGCTTAGGTTTCAGAGTCATGGTTGGATCTCGTGTTAGGGTTAGGCTCCCGGTGAGGCTTCGGATCGACATTGGGGTACGGATACGTGTTAAGGGGCGTGTGCGTTGCAGGGCGTGACTTATCGTTAGGGTAGTCTTCAGGTTTTAAGCTGTGGGTGAGGCTTAGTTTAAAGGGTCAGGGTTTTAGCTAGGGTTAGGATAAGGCACCCAGGGAGGTTTTGGGTCGAGATTGGGGAACGGATACGTGTTAGGGGGCGTGGGTGTTACAGTGCGCGGCTGATCGTTAGGGTAGGCCTCCGTGTTCAGGCTGCGGGTGAGGCTTAGGTTTCAGGGTCATTGTTGGAGCTAGTGTTAGAGTTAGGCTCCCGGTGAGGCTTCGGGTTGAGATTGGGGTACCAATACGTGTTAGGGTGCGTGTGAATTGCAGGGCGTGGTTTACAGTTAGGGTAGGCCTCAAGGTTCAGGCTGCGGGTGAGGCTTAGGGTTCAGAATAATGGTTGAAGCTAGGGTTATGGTTAGGCTCCCGGTGAGGCTTAGGGTCGCGATTGGGGTACGTATACCTGTTAGTGTGCGTGTGCGTTGCGTGGCGCAGGTTATTGTTATGGTACGCCTCAGGTTTCAGGCTGTGGTGAGGCTTAGGGTTCAGGGTCATGGTTGGAGCTAGGGTTAGAATTAGGCTCCCCGTGAGGCTTACGGTCGAGATTGGGGTATGGATACGTGTTAGGGGGCGTGTGCATTGCAGGGCGCGGCTTATAGTTAGGGTAGGCCTCAAGGATCAGTCTTCCGGTTAGGCTAAGGGTTCAGGGTCAGGGTTGGATCTAGGGTAAGGGTTCGGCTCCCGCTGAGGCCTAGGTTCGAGATTGGGGTACGGAAACGTGTTAGGGGGTGTGTGCGTTGCAGGGCGCGGCTTATCGTTATAATACGCCTCAGGGTTCCGGCTTTGGGTGAGGCTTTGTGTTCAGGGTCAGGGTTGGAGCTATGGTTAGGATTAGGCTCCCGGTGAGGCCTAGGGTCGAGATTAGGGTACGGGGACGTGTTAGGGGGCGTGTGCGTTGCACCGCGCTGCTTATCATTAGGGTAAGCCTCAGGGCTCACGCTGCGTGCGAGGCTTATGTGTCAGGGTCAGTGTTGGAGTTAGGGTTATGGTTAGGCTCCCGGTGAGGCTTCGGTTCGAGTTTGGGGTACGGATACGTGTTAGGGGGCGTGTGCGTTGAAGGGCGTGGCTTATCGTTACGGTAAGACTCCGGGTTCAGTTTGCGGATGAGGCTTAGGTTTCAGGGTCAGGGTTGGAGCTCGGGTTAGGTTTAGGCTCCCGGTGAGGCCTAGGGTCGAGTTTGGGGTACGGATACGTGTTAGGGGGCGTATTACTTGCAGAGCGCGGCTGATCGTTAGGCTAGGCCTCAGGGTTCAGACTGCGGGTGAGGCTTCGGGTTCACGGTCAGGGTTGGAGCTAGGGTTAGGGTTAGGCTCCCGCTGAGGCCTAGGTTCGAGATTGGGGTACGGATACATGTTAGGGGTCGTGTGCGTTGCAGGGCACGACTTATCGTTATTGTAGTCCTCAGGGTTGAGGCTGTGGGTGAGGCTTAGGTTAAATGGTCAGGGTTTTAGGTAGGATTGGGGTTAGGCTCCCAGTGAGGTTTAGGGTCAAGATTGAGGAACGGATACGTGTTAGGGGGCGTGGGGGTTGCAGTGCGCGGCTGATCGTTAGGGTAGGCCTCCGTGTTCAGGCTGCGGGTGAGGCTTAGGGTTCAGGGTGATGGTTGGAGCTCGTGTTAGTGTTAGGCTCCCGGTGAGGCTTCGGGTTGAGATTGGGGTACCGATACGTGTTAGGGGGCGTGTGAGTTGCAGGGCGTGGTTTACAGTTAGGGTAGGCCTCAGGGTTCAGGCTGCGGGTGAGGCTTAGTGTTCAGAATCATGGTTGAAGCTAGGGTTATTCTTAGGCTCCCGGTGAGGCTTAGGGTCGTGATTGGTGTACGTATACCTGTTAGTGTGCGTGTGCGTTGCGTGGCGCAGGTTATTGTTATGGTAGGCCTCAGGTTTCAGGCTGTGGTGAGGCTTAGGGTTCAGGGTCATGGTTGGAGCTAGGGTTAGAATTAGGCTCCCGGTGAGCCTTACGGTCGAGATTGGGGTACGGATACGAGTTAGGGGGCGTGTGCATTGCAGGGCGCGGCTTATAGTTAGGGTAGGCCTCAGGGATCAGTCTTCCGGTTAGGCTTAGGGATCAGGGTCAGGGTTGGAGCTAGGGTTAGGGTTAGGCTCCCGGTGAGGCCTAGGGTCGAGATTGGGGTATGGATACCTGTAACGGGTCGTGTGAGTTGCAAAGCGTGGCTTATCATGAGAGTAGGCCTTAGGATTCAGGCTGCGGATGAGGCTTAGTTTTCAGGGTCAGGGTTGAAGCTCGGGTTACGATTAGGCTCCTGGTGATACTAGCAGACCCCAGCTTATCATTTGGGTAGGCCTCAGGGTTCAGACGGCGGGTGAGGCTTAGGTTTCAGGGTGAGGGTTGGAGCTAGGGTTAGGGTTCGGCTCCCGCTGAGGCCTAGGTTCGAGATTGGGGTACGGAAACGTGTTAGGGGGCGTGTGCGTTGCAGGGCGTGGTGTATCGTTACAATACGCCTCAGGGTTTAGGCTTTGTGTGAGGCTTTGTGTTCAGGGTCACGGTTGGAGTTTGGGTTAGGATTAGGCTCCCGGTGAGGTCTAGGGTCGAGATTAGGGTACGGGGACGTGTTAGGGTGCGTGTGCGTTGCACGGCGCTGCTTATCATTAGGGTAGGCCTCAGGGCTCACGCTGCGGGTGAGGCTTATGTTTCAGGGTCAGTGTTGGAGTTAGGGTTATGGTTAGGCTCCCGGTGAGGCTTCGGTTCGAGTTTGGGGTACGGATACGTGTTAGGGGGCGTGTGCGTTGAAGGGCGTGGCTTATCGTTACGGTAAGACTCCGGGTTCAGTTTGCGGATGAGGCTTAGGTTTCAGGGTCAGGGTTGGAGCTAGGGTTAGGGTTAGGCTCCCGGTGAGGCCTAGGGTCGAGTTTGGGGTACGGATACGTGTTAGGGGGCGTATTACTTGCAGAGCGCGGCTTATCGTTAGGCTAGGCCTCAGGGTTCAGACTGCGGGTGAGGCTTCGGGTTCAGGGTCAGGGTTGGAGCTAGGGTTAGGGTTAGGCTCCCGCTGAGGCCTAGGTTCGAGATTGGGGTACGGATACGTGTTAGGGGTCGTGTGCGTTGCAGGGCACGACTTATCGTTATTGTAGTCCTCAGGGTTGAGGCTGTGGGTGAGGCTTAGGTTAAATGGTCAGGGTTTTAGGTAGGATTGGGGTTAGGCTCCCAGTGAGGTTTAGGGTCAAGATTGAGGAACGGATACGTGTTAGGGGGCGTGGGTGTTGCAGTGTGCGGCTGATCGTTAGGGTAGACCTCAGGGTTCAGGCTGAGGGTGAGGCTTAGGTTTCAGAGTCATGGTTGGATCTCGTGTTAGGGTTAGGCTCCCGGTGAGGCTTCGGATCGACATTGGGGTACGGATACGTGTTAAGGGGCGTGTGCGTTGCAGGGCGTGACTTATCGTTAGGGTAGTCTTCAGGTTTTAAGCTGTGGGTGAGGCTTAGTTTAAAGGGTCAGGGTTTTAGCTAGGGTTAGGATAAGGCACCCAGTGAGGTTTTGGGTCGAGATTGGGGAACGGATACGTGTTAGGGGGCGTGGGTGTTACAGTGCGCGGCTGATCGTTAGGGTAGGCCTCCGTGTTCAGGCTGCGGGTGAGGCTTAGGTTTCAGGGTCATTGTTGGAGCTAGTGTTAGAGTTAGGCTCCCGGTGAGGCTTCGGGTTGAGATTGGGGTACCAATACGTGTTAGGGGGCGTGTGAATTGCAGGGCGTGGTTTACAGTTAGGGTAGGCCTCAAGGTTCAGGCTGCGGGTGAGGCTTAGGGTTCAGAATAATGGTTGAAGCTAGGGTTATGGTTAGGCTCCCGGTGAGGCTTAGGGTCGCGATTGGGGTACGTATACCTGTTAGTGTGCGTGTGCGTTGCGTGGCGCAGGTTATTGTTATGGTACGCCTCAGGTTTCAGGCTGTGGTGAGGCTTAGGGTTCAGGGTCATGGTTGGAGCTAGGGTTAGAATTAGGCTCCCCGTGAGGCTTACGGTCGAGATTGGGGTATGGATACGTGTTAGGGGGCGTGTGCATTGCAGGGCGCGGCTTATAGTTAGGGTAGGCCTCAGGGATCAGTCTTCCGGTTAGGCTAAGGGTTCAGGGTCAGGGTTGGATCTAGGGTAAGGGTTCGGCTCCCGCTGAGGCCTAGGTTCGAGATTGGGGTACGGAAACGTGTTAGGGGGTGTGTGCGTTGCAGGGCGCGGCTTATCGTTATAATACGCCTCAGGGTTCCGGCTTTGGGTGAGGCTTTGTGTTCAGGGTCAGGGTTGGAGCTATGGTTAGGATTAGGCTCCCGGTGAGGCCTAGGGTCGAGATTAGGGTACGGGGACGTGTTAGGGGGCGTGTGCGTTGCACCGCGCTGCTTATCATTAGGGTAAGCCTCAGGGCTCACGCTGCGTGCGAGGCTTATGTGTCAGGGTCAGTGTTGGAGTTAGGGTTATGGTTAGGCTCCCGGTGAGGCTTCGGTTCGAGTTTGGGGTACGGATACGTGTTAGGGGGCGTGTGCGTTGAAGGGCGTGGCTTATCGTTACGGTAAGACTCCGGGTTCAGTTTGCGGATGAGGCTTAGGTTTCAGGGTCAGGGTTGGAGCTCGGGTTAGGTTTAGGCTCCCGGTGAGGCCTAGGGTCGAGTTTGGGGTACGGATACGTGTTAGGGGGCGTATTACTTGCAGAGCGCGGCTTATCGTTAGGCTAGGCCTCAGGGTTCAGACTGCGGGTGAGGCTTCGGGTTCACGGTCAGGGTTGGAGCTAGGGTTAGGGTTAGGCTCCCGCTGAGGCCTAGGTTCGAGATTGGGGTACGGATACATGTTAGGGGTCGTGTGCGTTGCAGGGCACGACTTATCGTTATTGTAGTCCTCAGGGTTGAGGCTGTGGGTGAGGCTTAGGTTAAATGGTCAGGGTTTTAGGTAGGATTGGGGTTAGGCTCCCAGTGAGGTTTAGGGTCAAGATTGAGGAACGGATACGTGTTAGGGGGCGTGGGGGTTGCAGTGCGCGGCTGATCGTTAGGGTAGGCCTCCGTGTTCAGGCTGCGGGTGAGGCTTAGGGTTCAGGGTGATGGTTGGAGCTCGTGTTAGTGTTAGGCTCCCGGTGAGGCTTCGGGTTGAGATTGGGGTACCGATACGTGTTAGGGGGCGTGTGAGTTGCAGGGCGTGGTTTACAGTTAGGGTAGGCCTCAGGGTTCAGGCTGCGGGTGAGGCTTAGTGTTCAGAATCATGGTTGAAGCTAGGGTTATTCTTAGGCTCCCGGTGAGGCTTAGGGTCGTGATTGGTGTACGTATACCTGTTAGTGTGCGTGTGCGTTGCGTGGCGCAGGTTATTGTTATGGTAGGCCTCAGGGTTCAGGCTGTGGTGAGGCTTAGGGTTCAGGGTCATGGTTGGAGCTAGGGTTAGAATTAGGCTCCCGGTGAGCCTTACGGTCGAGATTGGGGTACGGATACGAGTTAGGGGGCGTGTGCATTGCAGGGCGCGGCTTATAGTTAGGGTAGGCCTCAGGGATCAGTCTTCCGGTTAGGCTTAGGGATCAGGGTCAGGGTTGGAGCTAGGGTTAGGTTTAGGCTCCCGGTGAGGCCTAGGGTCGAGATTGGGGTATGGATACCTGTAACGGGTCGTGTGAGTTGCAAAGCGTGGCTTATCATGAGAGTAGGCCTTAGGGTTCAGGCTGCGGATGAGGCTTAGTTTTCAGGGTCAGGGTTGAAGCTCGGGTTACGGTTAGGCTCCTGGTGATACTAGCAGACCCAAGCTTATCATTAGGGTAGGCCTCAGGGTTCAGACGGCGGGTGAGGCTTAGGTTTCAGGGTGAGGGTTGGAGCTAGGGTTAGGGTTCGGCTCCCGCTGAGGCCTAGGTTCGAGATTGGGGTACAGAAACGTGTTAGGGGGCGTGTGCGTTGCAGGGCGTGGTGTATCGTTACAATACGCCTCAGGGTTTAGGCTTTGTGTGAGGCTTTGTGTTCAGGGTCACGGTTGGAGTTTGGGTTAGGATTAGGCTCCCAGGGAGGCCTAGGGTCGAGATTAGGGTACGGGGACGTGTTAGGGTGCGTGTGCGTTGCACGGCGCTGCTTATCATTAGGGTAGGCCTCAGGGCTCACGCTCCGGGTGAGGCTAATGTTTCAGGGTCAGTGTTGGAGTTAGGGTTATGGTTAGGCTCCCGGTGAGGCTTCGGTTCGAGTTTGGGGTACGGATACGTGTTAGGGGGCGTGTGCGTTGAAGGGCGTGGCTTATCGTTACGGTAAGACTCCGGGTTCAGTTTGCGGATGAGGCTTAGGGTTCAGGGTCAGGGTTGGAGCTCGGGTTAGGGTTAGGCTCCCGGTGAGGCCTAGGGTCGAGATTGGGGTACGGATACCTGTAACGGGTCGTGTGAGTTGCATAGCGTGGCTTATCGTGAGAGTAGGCCTTAGGGTTCAGGCTGCGGATGAGGCTTAGTTTTCAGGGTCAGGGTTGGAGCTCGGGTTACGGTTAGGCTCCTGGTGATACTTGCAGACCCCAGCTTATCATTCGGGTAGGCCTCAGGGTTCAGACGGCGGGTGAGGCTTAGGTTTCAGGGTGAGGGTTGGAGCTAGGGTTAGGGTTCGGCTCCCGCTGAGGCCTAGGTTCGAGATTGGGGTATGGAAACGTGTTAGGGGGCGTGTGCGTTGCAGGGCACGGCGTATCGTTACAATACACCTCAGGGTTTAGGCTTTGTGTGAGGCTTTGTGTTCAGGGTCACGGTTGGAGTTTGGGTTAGGATTAGGCTCCCGGTGAGGCCTAGGGTCGAGATTAGGGTACGGGGACGTGTTAGGGTGCGTGTGCGTTGCACGGCGCTGCTTATCATTAGGGTAGGCCTCAGGGCTCACGCTGCGGGTGAGGCTTATGTTTCAGGGTCAGTGTTGGAGTTAGGGTTATGGTTAGGCTCCCGGTGAGGCTTCGGTTCGAGTTTGGGGTACGGATACGTGTTAGGGGGCGTGTGCGTTGAAGGGCGTGGCTTATCGTTACGGTAAGACTCCGGGTTCAGTTTGCGGATGAGGCTTAGGTTTCAGGGTCAGGGTTGGAGCTAGGGTTAGGGTTAGGCTCCCGGTGAGGCCTAGGGTCGAGTTTGGGGTACGGATACGTGTTAGGGGGCGTATTACTTGCAGAGCGCGGCTTATCGTTAGGCTAGGCCTCAGGGTTCAGACTGCGGGTGAGGCTTCGGGTTCAGGGTCAGGGTTGGAGCTAGGGTTAGGGTTAGGCTCCCGCTGAGGCCTAGGTTCGAGATTGGGGTACGGATACGTGTTAGGGGTCGTGTGCGTTGCAGGGCACGACTTATCGTTATTGTAGTCCTCAGGGTTGAGGCTGTGGGTGAGGCTTAGGTTAAATGGTCAGGGTTTTAGGTAGGATTGGGGTTAGGCTCCCAGTGAGGTTTAGGGTCAAGATTGAGGAACGGATACGTGTTAGGGGGCGTGGGTGTTGCAGTGTGCGGCTGATCGTTAGGGTAGACCTCAGGGTTCAGGCTGAGGGTGAGGCTTAGGTTTCAGAGTCATGGTTGGATCTCGTGTTAGGGTTAGGCTCCCGGTGAGGCTTCGGATCGACATTGGGGTACGGATACGTGTTAAGGGGCGTGTGCGTTGCAGGGCGTGACTTATCGTTAGGGTAGTCTTCAGGTTTTAAGCTGTGGGTGAGGCTTAGTTTAAAGGGTCAGGGTTTTAGCTAGGGTTAGGATAAGGCACCCAGGGAGGTTTTGGGTCGAGATTGGGGAACGGATACGTGTTAGGGGGCGTGGGTGTTACAGTGCGCGGCTGATCGTTAGGGTAGGCCTCCGTGTTCAGGCTGCGGGTGAGGCTTAGGTTTCAGGGTCATTGTTGGAGCTAGTGTTAGAGTTAGGCTCCCGGTGAGGCTTCGGGTTGAGATTGGGGTACCAATACGTGTTAGGGGGCGTGTGAATTGCAGGGCGTGGTTTACAGTTAGGGTAGGCCTCAAGGTTCAGGCTGCGGGTGAGGCTTAGGGTTCAGAATAATGGTTGAAGCTAGGGTTATGGTTAGGCTCCCGGTGAGGCTTAGGGTCGCGATTGGGGTACGTATACCTGTTAGTGTGCGTGTGCGTTGCGTGGCGCAGGTTATTGTTATGGTACGCCTCAGGTTTCAGGCTGTGGTGAGGCTTAGGGTTCAGGGTCATGGTTGGAGCTAGGGTTAGAATTAGGCTCCCCGTGAGGCTTACGGTCGAGATTGGGGTATGGATACGTGTTAGGGGGCGTGTGCATTGCAGGGCGCGGCTTATAGTTAGGGTAGGCCTCAAGGATCAGTCTTCCGGTTAGGCTAAGGGTTCAGGGTCAGGGTTGGATCTAGGGTAAGGGTTCGGCTCCCGCTGAGGCCTAGGTTCGAGATTGGGGTACGGAAACGTGTTAGGGGGTGTGTGCGTTGCAGGGCGCGGCTTATCGTTATAATACGCCTCAGGGTTCCGGCTTTGGGTGAGGCTTTGTGTTCAGGGTCAGGGTTGGAGCTATGGTTAGGATTAGGCTCCCGGTGAGGCCTAGGGTCGAGATTAGGGTACGGGGACGTGTTAGGGGGCGTGTGCGTTGCACCGCGCTGCTTATCATTAGGGTAAGCCTCAGGGCTCACGCTGCGTGCGAGGCTTATGTGTCAGGGTCAGTGTTGGAGTTAGGGTTATGGTTAGGCTCCCGGTGAGGCTTCGGTTCGAGTTTGGGGTACGGATACGTGTTAGGGGGCGTGTGCGTTGAAGGGCGTGGCTTATCGTTACGGTAAGACTCCGGGTTCAGTTTGCGGATGAGGCTTAGGTTTCAGGGTCAGGGTTGGAGCTCGGGTTAGGTTTAGGCTCCCGGTGAGGCCTAGGGTCGAGTTTGGGGTACGGATACGTGTTAGGGGGCGTATTACTTGCAGAGCGCGGCTGATCGTTAGGCTAGGCCTCAGGGTTCAGACTGCGGGTGAGGCTTCGGGTTCACGGTCAGGGTTGGAGCTAGGGTTAGGGTTAGGCTCCCGCTGAGGCCTAGGTTCGAGATTGGGGTACGGATACATGTTAGGGGTCGTGTGCGTTGCAGGGCACGACTTATCGTTATTGTAGTCCTCAGGGTTGAGGCTGTGGGTGAGGCTTAGGTTAAATGGTCAGGGTTTTAGGTAGGATTGGGGTTAGGCTCCCAGTGAGGTTTAGGGTCAAGATTGAGGAACGGATACGTGTTAGGGGGCGTGGGGGTTGCAGTGCGCGGCTGATCGTTAGGGTAGGCCTCCGTGTTCAGGCTGCGGGTGAGGCTTAGGGTTCAGGGTGATGGTTGGAGCTCGTGTTAGTGTTAGGCTCCCGGTGAGGCTTCGGGTTGAGATTGGGGTACCGATACGTGTTAGGGGGCGTGTGAGTTGCAGGGCGTGGTTTACAGTTAGGGTAGGCCTCAGGGTTCAGGCTGCGGGTGAGGCTTAGTGTTCAGAATCATGGTTGAAACTAGGGTTATTCTTAGGCTCCCGGTGAGGCTTAGGGTCGTGATTGGTGTACGTATACCTGTTAGTGTGCGTGTGCGTTGCGTGGCGCAGGTTATTGTTATGGTAGGCCTCAGGTTTCAGGCTGTGGTGAGGCTTAGGGTTCAGGGTCATGGTTGGAGCTAGGGTTAGAATTAGGCTCCCGGTGAGCCTTACGGTCGAGATTGGGGTACGGATACGAGTTAGGGGGCGTGTGCATTGCAGGGCGCGGCTTATAGTTAGGGTAGGCCTCAGGGATCAGTCTTCCGGTTAGGCTTAGGGATCAGGGTCAGGGTTGGAGCTAGGGTTAGGGTTAGGCTCCCGGTGAGGCCTAGGGTCGAGATTGGGGTATGGATACCTGTAACGGGTCGTGTGAGTTGCAAAGCGTGGCTTATCATGAGAGTAGGCCTTAGGATTCAGGCTGCGGATGAGGCTTAGTTTTCAGGGTCAGGGTTGAAGCTCGGGTTACGGTTAGGCTCCTGGTGATACTAGCAGACCCCAGCTTATCATTTGGGTAGGCCTCAGGGTTCAGACGGCGGGTGAGGCTTAGGTTTCAGGGTGAGGGTTGGAGCTAGGGTTAGGGTTCGGCTCCCGCTGAGGCCTAGGTTCGAGATTGGGGTACGGAAACGTGTTAGGGGGCGTGTGCGTTGCAGGGCGTGGCGTATCGTTACAATACGCCTCAGGGTTTAGGCTTTGTGTGAGGCTTTGTGTTCAGGGTCACGGTTGGAGTTTGGGTTAGGATTAGGCTCCCGGTGAGGTCTAGGGTCGAGATTAGGGTACGGGGACGTGTTAGGGTGCGTGTGCGTTGCACGGCGCTGCTTATCATTAGGGTAGGCCTCAGGGCTCACGCTGCGGGTGAGGCTTATGTTTCAGGGTCAGTGTTGGAGTTAGGGTTATGGTTAGGCTCCCGGTGAGGCTTCGGTTCGAGTTTGGGGTACGGATACGTGTTAGGGGGCGTGTGCGTTGAAGGGCGTGGCTTATCGTTACGGTAAGACTCCGGGTTCAGTTTGCGGATGAGGCTTAGGTTTCAGGGTCAGGGTTGGAGCTAGGGTTAGGGTTAGGCTCCCGGTGAGGCCTAGGGTCGAGTTTGGGGTACGGATACGTGTTAGGGGGCGTATTACTTGCAGAGCGCGGCTTATCGTTAGGCTAGGCCTCAGGGTTCAGACTGCGGGTGAGGCTTCGGGTTCAGGGTCAGGGTTGGAGCTAGGGTTAGGGTTAGGCTCCCGCTGAGGCCTAGGTTCGAGATTGGGGTACGGATACGTGTTAGGGGTCGTGTGCGTTGCAGGGCACGACTTATCGTTATTGTAGTCCTCAGGGTTGAGGCTGTGGGTGAGGCTTAGGTTAAATGGTCAGGGTTTTAGGTAGGATTGGGGTTAGGCTCCCAGTGAGGTTTAGGGTCAAGATTGAGGAACGGATACGTGTTAGGGGGCGTGGGTGTTGCAGTGTGCGGCTGATCGTTAGGGTAGACCTCAGGGTTCAGGCTGAGGGTGAGGCTTAGGTTTCAGAGTCATGGTTGGATCTCGTGTTAGGGTTAGGCTCCCGGTGAGGCTTCGGATCGACATTGGGGTACGGATACGTGTTAAGGGGCGTGTGCGTTGCAGGGCGTGACTTATCGTTAGGGTAGTCTTCAGGTTTTAAGCTGTGGGTGAGGCTTAGTTTAAAGGGTCAGGGTTTTAGCTAGGGTTAGGATAAGGCACCCAGTGAGGTTTTGGGTCGAGATTGGGGAACGGATACGTGTTAGGGGGCGTGGGTGTTACAGTGCGCGGCTGATCGTTAGGGTAGGCCTCCGTGTTCAGGCTGCGGGTGAGGCTTAGGTTTCAGGGTCATTGTTGGAGCTAGTGTTAGAGTTAGGCTCCCGGTGAGGCTTCGGGTTGAGATTGGGGTACCAATACGTGTTAGGGGGCGTGTGAATTGCAGGGCGTGGTTTACAGTTAGGGTAGGCCTCAAGGTTCAGGCTGCGGGTGAGGCTTAGGGTTCAGAATAATGGTTGAAGCTAGGGTTATGGTTAGGCTCCCGGTGAGGCTTAGGGTCGCGATTGGGGTACGTATACCTGTTAGTGTGCGTGTGCGTTGCGTGGCGCAGGTTATTGTTATGGTACGCCTCAGGTTTCAGGCTGTGGTGAGGCTTAGGGTTCAGGGTCATGGTTGGAGCTAGGGTTAGAATTAGGCTCCCCGTGAGGCTTACGGTCGAGATTGGGGTATGGATACGTGTTAGGGGGCGTGTGCATTGCAGGGCGCGGCTTATAGTTAGGGTAGGCCTCAGGGATCAGTCTTCCGGTTAGGCTAAGGGTTCAGGGTCAGGGTTGGATCTAGGGTAAGGGTTCGGCTCCCGCTGAGGCCTAGGTTCGAGATTGGGGTACGGAAACGTGTTAGGGGGTGTGTGCGTTGCAGGGCGCGGCTTATCGTTATAATACGCCTCAGGGTTCCGGCTTTGGGTGAGGCTTTGTGTTCAGGGTCAGGGTTGGAGCTATGGTTAGGATTAGGCTCCCGGTGAGGCCTAGGGTCGAGATTAGGGTACGGGGACGTGTTAGGGGGCGTGTGCGTTGCACCGCGCTGCTTATCATTAGGGTAAGCCTCAGGGCTCACGCTGCGTGCGAGGCTTATGTGTCAGGGTCAGTGTTGGAGTTAGGGTTATGGTTAGGCTCCCGGTGAGGCTTCGGTTCGAGTTTGGGGTACGGATACGTGTTAGGGGGCGTGTGCGTTGAAGGGCGTGGCTTATCGTTACGGTAAGACTCCGGGTTCAGTTTGCGGATGAGGCTTAGGTTTCAGGGTCAGGGTTGGAGCTCGGGTTAGGTTTAGGCTCCCGGTGAGGCCTAGGGTCGAGTTTGGGGTACGGATACGTGTTAGGGGGCGTATTACTTGCAGAGCGCGGCTTATCGTTAGGCTAGGCCTCAGGGTTCAGACTGCGGGTGAGGCTTCGGGTTCACGGTCAGGGTTGGAGCTAGGGTTAGGGTTAGGCTCCCGCTGAGGCCTAGGTTCGAGATTGGGGTACGGATACATGTTAGGGGTCGTGTGCGTTGCAGGGCACGACTTATCGTTATTGTAGTCCTCAGGGTTGAGGCTGTGGGTGAGGCTTAGGTTAAATGGTCAGGGTTTTAGGTAGGATTGGGGTTAGGCTCCCAGTGAGGTTTAGGGTCAAGATTGAGGAACGGATACGTGTTAGGGGGCGTGGGGGTTGCAGTGCGCGGCTGATCGTTAGGGTAGGCCTCCGTGTTCAGGCTGCGGGTGAGGCTTAGGGTTCAGGGTGATGGTTGGAGCTCGTGTTAGTGTTAGGCTCCCGGTGAGGCTTCGGGTTGAGATTGGGGTACCGATACGTGTTAGGGGGCGTGTGAGTTGCAGGGCGTGGTTTACAGTTAGGGTAGGCCTCAGGGTTCAGGCTGCGGGTGAGGCTTAGTGTTCAGAATCATGGTTGAAGCTAGGGTTATTCTTAGGCTCCCGGTGAGGCTTAGGGTCGTGATTGGTGTACGTATACCTGTTAGTGTGCGTGTGCGTTGCGTGGCGCAGGTTATTGTTATGGTAGGCCTCAGGGTTCAGGCTGTGGTGAGGCTTAGGGTTCAGGGTCATGGTTGGAGCTAGGGTTAGAATTAGGCTCCCGGTGAGCCTTACGGTCGAGATTGGGGTACGGATACGAGTTAGGGGGCGTGTGCATTGCAGGGCGCGGCTTATAGTTAGGGTAGGCCTCAGGGATCAGTCTTCCGGTTAGGCTTAGGGATCAGGGTCAGGGTTGGAGCTAGGGTTAGGGTTAGGCTCCCGGTGAGGCCTAGGGTCGAGATTGGGGTATGGATACCTGTAACGGGTCGTGTGAGTTGCAAAGCGTGGCTTATCATGAGAGTAGGCCTTAGGGTTCAGGCTGCGGATGAGGCTTAGTTTTCAGGGTCAGGGTTGAAGCTCGGGTTACGGTTAGGCTCCTGGTGATACTAGCAGACCCCAGCTTATCATTTGGGTAGGCCTCAGGGTTCAGACGGCGGGTGAGGCTTAGGTTTCAGGGTGAGGGTTGGAGCTAGGGTTAGGGTTCGGCTCCCGCTGAGGCCTAGGTTCGAGATTGGGGTACGGAAACGTGTTAGGGGGCGTGTGCGTTGCAGGGCGTGGTGTATCGTTACAATACGCCTCAGGGTTTAGGCTTTGTGTGAGGCTTTGTGTTCAGGGTCACGGTTGGAGTTTGGGTTAGGATTAGGCTCCCGGTGAGGCCTAGGGTCGAGATTAGGGTACGGGGACGTGTTAGGGTGCGTGTGCGTTGCTCGGCGCTGCTTATCATTAGGGTAGGCCTCAGGGCTCACGCTGCGGGTGAGGCTAATGTTTCAGGGTCAGTGTTGGAGTTAGGGTTATGGTTAGGCTCCCGGTGAGGCTTCGGTTCGAGTTTGGGGTACGGATACGTGTTAGGGGGCGTGTGCATTGAAGGGCGTGGCTTATCGTTACGGTAAGACTCCGGGTTCAGTTTGCGGATGAGGCTTAGGTTTCAGGGTCATGGTTGGAGCTAGGGTTAGGGTTAGGCTCCCGGTGAGGCCTAGGTTCGAGATTGGGGTACTGATACCTGTACCGGGTCGTGTGAGTTGCATGGCGTGGCTTATCGTGATAGTAGGCCTTAGGGTTCAGGCTGAGGATGAGGCTTAGTTTTCAGGGTCAGCGTTGGAGCTCGGGTTACGGTTAGCCTCCTGGTGATACCTAGGGTCGAGATTGGGGTATGCATACGGGTTAGGGGGTGTATTCCTTGCAGAGCCCAGCTTATCATTAGGGTAGGCCTCAGGGTACAGACGGCGGGTGAGGCTTAGGTTTCAGGGTGAGGGTTGGAGCTAGGGTTAAGGTTCGGCTCCCGCTGAGGCCTAGGTTCGAGATTGGGGTACGGAAACCTGTTAGGGGGCGTGTGCGTTGCAGGGCGCGGCGTATCGTTACAATACACCTTAGGGTTTAGGCTTTGGGTGAGGCTTTGTGTTCAGGGTCAGGGTTGGAGGTAGGGTTAGGATTAGGCTCCCAGTGAGGCCTAGGGTCGATATTAGGGTACGGCGACGTGTTAGGGTGCGTGTGCATTGCACGGCGCTGAGTATCGTTAGGGTAGGCCTCAGGGCTCACGCTGCGGGTGAGGCTTATGGGTCAGGGTCAGCGTTGGAGTTAGCGTTAGGCTCCCGGTGAGGCTTTGGTTCGAGTTTGGGGTACGGATACGTGTTACGGGGCGTGTGCGTTGAAGGGCGTGGCTTTTCGTTAGGGTAGGCCTCAGGGTTGAGGCTGTGGGTGAGGCTTAGTTTAAACGGTCAGGGTGTTAGGTAAGATTAGGGTTAGGCTCCCAGTTAAGTTTAGAGTCAAGATTGGGGAACGGATACGTGTTAGGGGCGTGGGTGTTGCAGTGTGCGGCTGACCGTTAGGGTAGACCACAGGGTTCAGGCTGCGGGTGAGGCTTAGGGTTCAGGGTCATGGTTGAAGCTAGTGTTAGGGTTAGGCTCCCGGTGAGGCTTCTGATCGACATTGGGGTACGGATACGTGTTAGGGGGCGTGTGCGTTGCAGGGCGCGGCTTATCGTTAGTGTAGGCCTCAAGGTTCAGGCTGCAGTTGAGGCTTAGGTTTCAGGGTCAGGGTTCGAGCTAGGGCTAGGGTTAGGGTCCCGGTGAAGCTTCGGGACGAGATTCGGGTATGGATACGTGTTAGAGTGCGTTTGCGTTGCAGGGCGCGGTTTATCGTTAGGGTAGGCCTCAGGGATCAGGCTTCGGCTGATGCTTAGTGTTCAGGGTCATGGTTGGAGGTAAGGTTAGGTTTAATCTCCCAGTGAGGCCTAGGGTTGAGATTGGGGTACGGATTCGTGTTAGGGGGCGTGTGCGTTGCACGGCGCAGCTTATCGTTAGTGTTGGCCTCAATGTTCATGCTGCGGGTGAGGCTTAGAATTCACGGTCTCAGTTGGAGCTAGGGTTAGGGTTTGGCTCTCGCACAGGCCTAGGGTCTAAATTGGGTTACGGATACGTGTTAGGGGGCATGTGCATTGCAGGGCGTGGCTTATCGTTAGGGTAGGGCTCTGGGTTCAGTCTGCAGGTGAGGCTTAGGGTTCAGGGTCAGGGTTGGAGCTAGGGTTAGGGTTCAGCTCCCGGTGACGCTTATGGTCGAGATTGGGGTACGCAGACATGTTATGGGGCCTGTGATTTGTATGGCGTGGTTTATCGTTGGGGGAGGCCTCAGGGATCAGTCTGCAGGTGAGGCTTAGGGTTCAGGGTCAGGGTTGGAGCTAGGGTTATTGTTCGGCTCCCGGTGAGACCTAGGGTCGAGATTGTGGTATGGATACGTGTTAGGGGGCGTGTGCGTTGCAGGGCGTGGCTTATCGTTATAGTAGGCCTCAGGGTTCAGGCTTCGGGTGAGGCTTAGGGTTCAGGGTCAGGGTTGTAGCTACGGTTAGGATTAGGCTCCCGGTGAGGGCTGGGTCAAGATAAGGGTACGGATATGTGTTCGGGGCGTGTGCGTTGCACCGCGCTGCTTATCATTAGGGTAGGCCTCACGGTTCAGGCTGCGGGTGAGGCTTAGTGTTCACGGTCAGGGTTGGAGCTAGGGTAAGGGTTAGGCTCCCGGTGAGGCTTACGGTCGAGATTGGGGTACGGATACGTGTTAGGGGGCGTGTGCATTGCAGGGCGCGGCTTATAGTTAGGGTAGGCCTCAGGGATCAGTCTTCCGGTTAGGCTAAGGGTTCAGGGTAAGGGTTGGATCTAGGGTAAGGGTTCGGCTCCCGCTGAGGCCTAGGTTCGAGATTGGGGTACGGAAACGTGTTAGGGGGCGTGTGCGTTGCAGGGCGTGGTGTATCGTTACAATACGCCTCAGGGTTTAGGCTTTGTGTGAGGCTTTGTGTTCAGGGTCACGGTTGGAGTTTGGGTTAGGATTAGGCTCCCGGTGAGGCCTAGGGTTGAGATTAGGGTACGGGGACGTGTTAGGGGGCGTGTGCGTTGCACCGCGCTGCTTATCATTAGGGTAAGCCTCAGGGCTCACGCTGCGGGCGAGGCTTATGTGTCAGGGTCAGTGTTGGAGTTAGGGTTATGGTTAGGCTCCCGGTGAGGCTTCGGTTCGAGTTTGGGGTACGGATACGTGTTAGGGGGCGTGTGCGTTGAAGGGCGTGGCTTATCGTTACGGTAGGACTTCGTGTTCAGTTTGCGGATGAGACTTAGGTTTAAGGGTCAGGGTTGGCCCTCGGGTTAGGGTTAGGTTCCCGGTGAGGCCTAGCGTCGAGTTTGGGGTACGGATACGTGTTAGGGGGCGTATTACTTGCAGAGCGCGGCTTATCGTTAGGCTAGGCCTCAGGGTTCAGACTGCGGATGAGGCTCCGGGTTCAGGGTCAGGGTTGGAGCTAGGGTTAGGGTTAGGCTCCCGCTGAGGCCTAGGTTCGAGATTGGGGTACGGATACGTGTTAGGGGTCGTGTGCGTTGCAGGGCGTGACTTATCGTTATTGTAGTCCTCAGGGTTGAGGCTGTGGGTGAGGCTTAGGTTAAACGGTCAGGGTTTTAGGTAGGATTAGGGTTAGGCTCCCAGTGAGGTTTAGGGTCAAGATTGAGGAACGGATACGTTTTAGGGGGCGTGGGTGTTGCAGTGTGAGGGTGATCGTTAGGGTAGACCTCAGGGTTCAGGCTGCGGGTGAGGCTTAGGGTTCAGGGTGATGCTTGTAGCTCCTGTTAGGGTTAGGCTCCCGGTGAGGCTTCGGGTTGAGATTGGGGTACCGATACATGTTAGGGGGCGTGTGAGTTGCAGGGCGTGGTTTAAAGTTAGGGTAGGCCTCAGGTTTCAGGCTGCGGGTGAGGCTTAGGGTTCAGAATCATGGTTGATGCTAGGGTTATTGTTAGACTCCCGGTGAGGCTTAGGGTCGCGATTTGGGTACGGATACCTGTTAGTATGCGTGTGCGTTGCGTGGCGCAGGTTATTGTTATGGTAGGCCTCAGGTTTCAGGCTGTGGTGAGGCTTAGGGTTCAGGGTCATGGTTGGAGCTAGGGTTAGATTTTGGCTCCCGGTGAGCCTTACGGTCGAGATTGGGGTACGGATACGAGTTAGGGGGCGTGTGCATTGCATGGCGCAGCTTATAGTTAGGGTAGGCCTCAGGGATCAGTCTTCCGGTTAGGCTTAGGGATCAGGGTCAGGGTTGGAGCTAGGGTTAGGGTTAGGCTCCCGGTGAGGCCTAGGGTCGAGATTGGGGTACGGATACCTGTAACGGGTCGTGTGAGTTGCATAGCGTGGCTTATCGTGAGAGTAGCCCATAGGGTTCAGGCTGCGGATGAGGCTTAGTTTTCAGGGTCAGAGTTGGAGCTCGGGTTACGGTTAGGCTCCTGGTGATACTTGCAGACCCCAGCTTATCATTAGGTTAGGCCTCAGGGTTCAGACGGCGGGTGAGGCTTAGGTTTCAGGGTGAGGGTTGGAGCTAGGGTTAGGGTTCGGCTCCCGCTGAGGCCTAGGTTCGAGATTGGGGTACGGAAACGTGTTAGGGGGCGTATGCGTTGCAGAGCGTGGCATATCGTTACAATACGCCTCAGGGTTTAGGCTTTGTGTGAGGCTTTGTGTTCAGGGTCACGGTTGGAGTTTGGGTTAGGATTAGGTTCCCGGTGAGGCCTAGGGTCGAGATTAGGGTACGGGGACGTGTTAGGGTGCGTGTGCGTTGCACGGCGTTCCTTATCGTTAGGGTAGGCCTCAAGTATCGGGTTGCTGGTGAGGCTTATTGTTCAGGGTCAGGGTTGGAGCTAGGGTTAGGGTTAGGCTCCCGGAGAGGCTTTGGGTCGATAATGGGATACGGATATATGTTAGGGGTCGTGTGAGTTTCAGGGCGCGGCTGATCGTTAGGGAAGGCCTCAGGGTTCAGGCTGCTGTTGAGGCTTAGGGTTCAGGGTCAGGGTTGGAGCTAGGGTTAGGGTTAGGCTTCTGGTCAGGCTTAGGCTCGAGATTGGGGTACGGATACGTGTTAGTTGGCGTGTGCGTTGCAGGGCATGGCTTATCGTTACGGTATGCCTCAGGGTTCAGGTTGCGGGTGAGGTTTAGGTTTCACTGTCAGGTTTGGAGCTAAGGTTAGGTTTAGGCTCCCCGTGAGGCCTAGGGTCGAGATTGGGGTACGGATACGTTTTAGGGGGCGTGTGCGTTGCAGGGCGCTTCTTATAGTTAGGGTATGCCTCAGGGTTCATTCTTCCGGTTAGGCTTAGGTTTCAGGGTCAGGGTTGGAGCTAGGGTTAGAGTTAGGCTCCCCATGAGGCCTAGGGTCGAGATTGGGGTACGGATACGTGTAAGGGTGCGTGTGAGTTGCACGGCGCGGCTTATCTTTAGAGTGGGTCTCAGGGTTCAGGCTGTGGATGAGGCTTAGGATTCAGGGTCAGGGTTGGAGCTCAGGTTAGGTTTATGCTCCCGATGAGGCCTAGGGTCGAGGTTGGTGTACGGATACTTATTAGGGGTCGTGTGGTTTGCAGGGCGCCGCTTATCTTTAGGTTAGCCCTCAGGATTCAGGCTGCAGGTGAGGATTACTGTTCAGGGTGAGAGTTGGAGATAGGGTTATGGTTAGGCTTCCGGTGAGGCTTAGGGCCGAGATTGGGGTACTGATACATTTTAGGGGCGTGTTCTTTTCAGGGCGTGGGTTATCGTTAGGGTAGGCCTCAGGGTTCAGGCTGCGGGTGAGGCTTACGGTTCAGGGTGAGAGTTGGAGCTAGGGTTAGGTTTAGGCTCCCGGTGCGGCTTCGGGTCGAGATTGGGGTACGGATACGTGTTAGGGGGCGTGTGCGTTGCAGGGCGCGGCTTATCGTTAGTGTAGGCCACAGGGTTCAGTCTTCCTGTGAGGCTTAGTGTTCAGGGTCAGGGTTTGATCTAGAGTAAGCGTTTGGCTCGCAGTGAGGCCTAGGGTTGAGATTCGGGTACGGATACGTGTTACGGAGAGTGTGCGTTGCAGGGCGCGGCTTATCGATAGGGTAGGCCTCAGGGTTCAGGATGTGGGTGAGAGTTCGGTTTCAGGGTCAGGGTTGGAGCTAGTGTTAGGGTTAGGCTCCCTCTGAGGCCTAGGTTCGAGATTGGGTACGGATACGTGTTGGGGGTGTGTGTGTTGCAGGGCGCGACTTATCGTTAGGGTAGGGCTCAGGGTTGTGGCTGCGGGTGAGGCTTAGTGTTCAGGTTAAGGGTTGGAATTAGGGTTCGGGTTAGGCTCCCGGTGAGGCCTAGTGTCGAGATTGGGGTACGGATATGTGTTAGGGGGTGTTGTTGTTGCAGGGCGCGGTTTATCGTTAGGGTAGGCCTCAGCGTTCAGGCTGCAGGTGAGGTTTATTGTTCAGGGTCAGGGTTGAAGCTAGGGTTAGGGTTAGGATCCCGGTGAGGCTCTGGGTCGAGATTGGGGTACGGATACGTGTTAAGGGGCGTGTGCCTTGCAGGGCGCGGCTTAACGTTAGGGTAGGCCTCAGGTTTCAGCCTGCGGATGAGGCTTAGGTTTCAGGGTCAGGGTTGGAGCTCGTGTTAGGGATAGGCTCCTGGTGAGGCCTAGGATTGAGATTGGTGTACGGAAACGTTTTACGGGGCGTGTGCATTGCAGGGCGCCGCTTATCGTTAGTTTAGGCCTCAGGGTTCAGGCTGCGGGTGAGGCTTATGGTTAAGGGTCATGGTTGGAGCTAGGGTTAGGGTTAGACTCTCAGTGAGGTTTAGGGTAGAGATTTGGGTACGGACACGTGTAAGGGGGCGTGTGTTTTGCTGGGCGTGGCTTATCATTTGGGTAGGCCTCAGAGTTCAGACTGCGGGTGAGGCTTAGTGTTCAGGGTAAGGGTTGGACTTCGGGTTAGGTTTAGGCTCCCGGTGAGGCCTAGCTTCGAGATTGGGGTACGGATATGTGTTATGGGGCATTTCGTTGCAGGGCGTGGCTTATCGTTAGCGTAGGCCTCAGGGTTCAGGCTGCAGATGAGCCTAAGCTTTCAGGGTCAGTGTTGGAGCTAGTGTTAATGTTAGGCTCCCGGTTAAGCCTAGGGTCGAGATTGGGCTACGGATATGTGTAAGGGGGCGTATGAGTGGCACGGCGCGGTTTATCGTTAGAGTAAGCCTCAGGGTTCAGGCTGCAGATGAGGCTTAGGTTTCAGGGACATGGTTGGAGCTCGGGTTAGGGTTAGGCTCCCGGTGAGGCCTAGCGTCGAGATTGTGGTACGGATACGTGTAAGGGGCATGTGAGTTGCCCGGCGGGCTTATCGTTAGCTTAGTCCTCAGGGTTCTGGCTGCCGGTGAGGCTTAGGGTTCAGGTTGAGAGTTGGAGATAGGGTTAGTGTTCAGGTTCTTGTGAGGCTTTGGGTCGAGATTGGGGTACGCATACGTGTTAGGAGGCGTGTTCGTTGCAGGGCGTGGGTTATCGTTAGGGTAGGCCTAAGGGTTCAGGCTGCGGGTGAGGCTAAGGGTTCAGGATCAGAGTTGAAGCTAGGGTTAGGTTTAGGCTCCAGGTGAGGATTCGGGTCGAGATTGGGGTACGGATACGTGTTAGGGGGCGTGTGCGTTGCAGGGCATGGCTTATCGTTAGTGTAGGCCTCAGGGTTCAGTCTTCCTGTGAGTCTTAAAGGTCAGGGTCAGGGTTGGAGCTAGCGTTAGCGTTCGGCTCCCGGGGAGGCTTAGGGTCGAGATTGGCGTACGGATACGTGTTAGGGGGAGTGTGCATTGCAGGGCGCAGCTTATCGTTACGGTAGGCCTCAGGGTTCAGGTTGCGGGTGAGGCTTAGGCTTCAGTGTGAGGTTTGGAGCTAGGATTAGGGTTAGGCTCCCTCTGAGGCCTGGTCCGAGATTGGGGTATGGATACGTGTTATGGGGAGTGTGCTTTGCAAGGCGCGGCTCATCGTTAGGGTAGGGCTCAGGGTTGTGGCTCTGGGTGAGGCTTAGGGTTCAGGATAAGTGTTGGAGTTAGGGTTAGGTTTAGGTTCCCGGTCACGCCTAGGGTCGAGATTGGGCTACGCATATGTGTTAGGGGGCGTTGTTTTTGCAGGGCGCGGCTTATCGTTAGGGTAGCCCTCAGGGTTCAGGCTGCAGGCGAGGCTTAGTGTTCAGGGTCAGGGTTTGAGCTAGGGTTAGGTTTAGACTCCCGGTGAGGCCTTCGGTGGAGATTGGGGTACGGATACGTGTTAGAGGCCGTGTGCATTGCAGGGCGTGGCTTATCGTTAGGGTAGGACTCACGTTCAGGCTGCGGGTGCGGGTGATGATTAGGGTTCAGGGTCAGGGTTTGAGCTAGGATTAGGGTTAGGCTCTCGCTGAATCCTACTGTCGAGATTGGGTTACGGATACGTGTTAGGGGGCGTGTTCATTGCGGGGCACGGCTGATCGTTAGGGTAGGCCTCAGCATACAGAGAGCGGGTGAGGCATAGTTGTCATGGTCAGGGTTGGAGCTAGGTTTAGGGTTAGGCTCCCGATGAGGCCTAGGGTGGAGATTGTGGTAAGGATACGTGTTAGGGGGCGTGTGTGTTGCAGGGCGCGGCTTATCGTTAGGGTAAGCCTCAGGGTTCAGGCTGCGGGTGAGGCTTAGTGTTCAGAGTCAGGGTTGGAGCTAGGGTTATGTTAGGCTCCCGCTTAAGGCTAGGGTCGAGATTGGGGTACGGATACGTGTTAGGGGGCATGTGCATTGCTTGGTGCGGCTTATCGTTAGGGTAGGCCTCAGGGTTCAGGCTGAGGGTGAGGCTTAGGGTTCAGGGTCAGGGTTGGAGCTTGGGTTAGGTTTTGTCTCCTGGTGAGGCCTATGGTGGAGATTGGGGTACGGATACGTGTTAGGGGGCGTGTGCGTTGCATTGCGCGGCTTATCGTTTGGGTACGCCTCAGGGTTCAGGCTGCGGGTGAGGCTTAAGGGTCAGGGTAAGGGCTGGACTTAGGGTTAGGATTAGGCTCCCAGTGAGGCCTAGGGTCGTGATTGGTGTACAGATATGTGTTAGGGGCGTTTTTGTTGCAGGACGTGGCTTATCGTTAGGGTAGGCGTCAGGGTTCAGTCTGCAGGTGAGGCTTAGGGTTCAGGGTCATGGTTGGCGAAGGGTTAGTGTTAGGCTCTCGCTGAGGCCTAGGCTCGAGATTGGGTTACGGATACGTGTTAGGGGTCGTTTTTGTTGCAGCGCGCGTTTTATCGTTAGGGTAGGTCTCAGGGTTCAGGCTGTGGTTGAGGCTTCATGTTCAGGGTGAGGGTTGGCCTTAGGGTTAGGGATAGGCTCCCGGTGAGGCCTAGGTTCGCGATTGGGGTACGGATACGTGTTAGGGGGAGTGTGAGTTGCATGACGTGGCTTATTGTTAGAGTAGGCCTCAGGGTTCAGGCTGCGGATGAGGCTTAGGTTTCATGGTCAGGGTTGGAGCTCGGGTTAGGGTTAGGCTCCCGTTGAGGCCTAGGGTCGATATTGGGGTACGCATACTTGTTAAGGGGCATGTTCGTTGTAGGGCACCGCTTATCATTAGGTTAGGCCTCAGGGTTCAGTCTGCAGTTAAGGCTTAGGTTTCAGGGTCAGGGTTGGAGCTCGTGTTAGGGTTAGGCTCCCGGTGAGGCTTTGGGTCGAGATTGAGGTACGGATACGTGATAAGGGGTGTGTGCCTTGCAGTGCGCGGCTTAACATTAGGGTAGGCCTCAGGGTTCAGGCTGTGGGTGAGACTTAGTGTTCAGGGTCAGGTTTGGAGCTAGGGATACGTTTAGGCTCCCCGTGAGGCTTCGGGTTGAGATTGGGGTACGGATACGTGTTAGGGGGCGTGTTCATTGCAGGGCGTGGCTCCTCGTTAGGGTAGGACGCAGGTATTGGGCTGCTGGTCAGGCTTAGATTTCAGGGTCAGGGTTGGAGCTACGGTTAGTGTTAGGCTCCCGGTGAGGCTTACGGTCGTGATTGGGGTACGTATATGTGTTAGGGGGCGTGTGCGATGGAGGGCGTGGCTTATCGTTAGGGTAGGCCTCATGGTTCAGGCTGCTGGTGAGGCTTAGGGTTGAGGGTAACGGTTGGACTTAGGGTTAGGTTTAGGATCCCAGTGCGGCCAAGGGTCTAGATTGGCGTACGGATATGTGTTACTGGGCGTTTTCTTTGCAGGGCGAGGCTTCTCGTTAGGGTAGGCCTCAGGGTTCAGACTGCGGGTGAGGCTTAGGGTTCAGGGTCTGGGTTGGATTTAGGGTTTTGGTCAGGCTCCCGGTGAGGCTTAGGGTCGAGATTGGTGTATGGATACGTGTTAGGGGGCTTGTGCGTTGCAGGGCGTGGCTTATAGTTAGGGTAGGCCTCAGCGTTCAGTCTTCCGGTTAGGCTTAGTGTTCACGGTCAGGGTTGGACCTAGGGTTAGCGTTAGGGTCCCGGTGAGGCCTAGGGCCGAGATTGGGGTACGGATACGTGTAAGGGGGCGTGTGAGTTGCACGGCGCGGATTATCATTAGAGTAGGCCTCAGGGTTCAGGCTACGGATGAGGCATAGTTTTCAGGGTCAGGGTTGGAGCTCGGGTTACGGTTATGCTCCCGGTGAGGCCTAGGGTCGAGATTGGGGTACGGATACTTGTTAAGGGGCATGTTCGTTGCAGGGCGCCGCTTATCATTAGGTTAGGCCTCAGGATACAGGCTGCAGTTGAGGATTACTGTTCAGGGTGAGAGTTGGAGCTAGGGTCAGGGTTTGGCTTCTGATGAGGCTTAGGGCCGAGATTGGGATACGGATAGGTGTTAGGGGGCGTGTTCGTTGCAGAGCGTGAGTCATTGTTAGGGTAAGCCTCTGGGTTCAGGCTGTGTTTGAGGCTTATCGTTCATGGTGAGAGTTGGAGCTACGGTTAGGGTTAGGCTCACGGTGAGGCTTTGGGTCGAGATTGGAGTACGGATACGTGTTAGGGGGCATGTGCATTACAGGGCACGGCTGATCGTTAGGGTAAGCCTCAGGGTTCATGATGCGGATGAGGCTTAGGGTTCAGGGTAACAGTTGGACTTAGGGTAAGGGTTTGGCTCCCAGTGCGGCCTAGGGTCAAGATTCTGGTAGGGATATGTGTTACAGGGCATTTTCTTTGCAGGGAGAGGCTTATCGTTAGGGAAGGCCTCAGAGTTCAGGCTGCGGGTGAGGTTTAGGGTTCAGTGTCATGGTTGGAACTAGGGTTTTGGTCAGGCTCCCGGTGAGGCTTAGGGTCGAGATTGCGGTATGGATACGTGTTAGGGGGAGTGTGCATTGCAGGGCGTGGCTTATCATTAGGGTAGGCCTAAGGGTTCAGGCTACGGATGAGGCTTAGGTTTCCGGGTCAGGGTTGGTGCTCGGGTTAGGGTTAGGCTCCCGGTGAGGCCTAGGGTCGAGATTGGGGTACGGATACTTGTTAGGGGGCGTGTACATTGCAGGGCGCCGCTAATCATTAGGTTAGGCCTCAGGATTCAGGCTGCAGGTGAGGATTACTGTTCAGGGTGAGAGTTGGTGCTAGGGTTAGGGTTAGGCTTCCGGTGAGGCTAAAGGCCGAGATTGGGGTTCGGATACATGTTAGGGGGCGTGTTCGTTGCAGGGAGTGGCTTATCGTTAGCGGAGGCTTCAGGGTTCAGGCTGCGGGTGAGGCTTACGGTTCAGGGTCAGAGTTGGAGCTACGGTTAGGGTTAGGCTCCCGGTGAGGCTTCGGGTTGAGATTGGGGTTTGGATACGTGCTATGGGGCTTGTGCGTTGCAGGGCGCGGCTTATCGTTAGTGTAGGCCTCAGGGTTCAGTCGTCCTGTGAGGCTTAGGGTTCAGGGTCTGGGTTGGAGCTAGCGTTAGTGTTTGGCTCCCGGTGAGGCCTAGGGTCGAGATTGGGGTACAGATACGTGTTAGGGGGGTGTGTGTTGCAGGGCGCGGCTTTTCGTTAGGGTAGGGCTGAGGGTTGTGGCTGCGGGTGAGGCTTAGTGTTAAGGATAAGGGTTCGAGTTAGGGTTAGGGTTAGGCTCCTGGTGAGGCCTAGGGTCGAGATTGGGGTACGGATATGTGTTAGGGGGCGTTGTTTTTGCAAGGCATGGTTTATCGTTAGGGTAGGCCTCAGGGTTCAGGCTGCAGGTGAGGTTTATTGTTCAGTGTCAGGCTTGGAGCTAGGGTTAGGGTTCGGCTCCCGGTGAGGCCTAGGTTCGAGACTGGTGTACAGATAGGTGTTAGGGGGCGTTTTCGTTGCAGGGCGCGGCTTATCCTTAGCGTAGGCCTCAGGGTTCAGGCTGCAGGTGATGCGTAGCGTTCAAGGTCAGGGTTGGAGCTAGGGTTAGGGTTAGGATTCCGGTGAGGCTTAGGGTCGAGATTGGGGTACGGAAACGTGTTAGGGGGCGTGTGCATTGCAGGGCACGGTTGATCGTTAGGTTAAACCTCAGGGTTCAGGCCGCGGTTCATGCTTAGGTTTCAAGGTCAGGTTTGGAGCTAAGGTTAGATTTAGGCTCCCGGTGAGGCCTAGGGTCGAGATTGGGGTAGGGATACGTGTTTGGGGGCGTGTGCGTTGCAGGGCACGGCTTATAGTTAGGGTAGTCCTCAGGGTTCAATCTTCCGTTTAGGCTTAGGTTTCAGGGTCAGGGTTGGAGCTAGGGTTAGCGTTAGGCTCCCGGTGAGGCCTAGGGTCGAGATTGGTGTACGGATACGTGTAAGGGGGCGTGTGAGTTTCACGGCACGGCTTATCATTAGAGTAGGCCTCAGGGTTCAGGCTGTGGATGAGGCTTAGGTTTCCGGGTCAGGGTTGGTGCTCGGGTTAGGGTTAGGCTCCCGGTGAGGCCTAGGGTCGAGATTGGGGTACGGATACTTGTTAGGGGGCGTGTACATTGCAGGGCGCCGCTAAACATTAGGTTAGGCCTCAGGATTCAGGCTGCAGGTGAGGATTACTGTTCAGGGTGAGAGTTGGTGCTAGGGTTAGGGTTAGGCTTCCGGTGAGGCTAAGGGCCGAGATTGGGGTACGGATACATGTTAGGGGGCGTGTTCGTTGCAGGGAGTGGCTTATCGTTAGCGGAGGCCTCAGGGTTCAGGCTGCGGGTGAGGCTTACGGTTCAGGGTCAGAGTTGGAGCTACGGTTAGGGTTAGGCTCCCGGTGAGGCTTCGGGTCGAGATTGGGGTTTGGATACGTGCTATGGGGCTTGTGCGTTGCAGGGCGCGGCTTATCGTTAGTGTAGGCCTCAGGGTTCAGTCGTCCTGTGAGGCTTAGGGTTCAGGGTCTGGGTTGGAGCTAGCGTTAGCGTTTGGCTCCTGGTGAGGCCTAGGGTCGAGATTGGGGTACGGATACGTGTTAGGGGGGTGTGTGTTGCAGGGCGCGGCTTATCGTTAGGGTAGGGCTGAGGGTTGTGGCTGCGGGTGAGGCTTAGTGTTAAGGATAAGGGTTCGAGTTAGGGTTAGGGTTAGGCTCCTGGTGATTCCTAGTGTCGAGATTGGGGTACGGATATGTGTTAGGGGGCGTTGTTTTTGCAGGGCGTGGTTTATCGTTAGGGTAGGCCTCAGGGTTCAGGCTGCAGGTGAGGTTTATTGTTCAGTGTCCGGCTTGGAGCTAGGGTTAGGGTTCGGCTCCCGGTGAGGCCTAGGGTCGAGATTGGGGTACGGATACGTGTTAGGGGGGTGTGTGTTGCAGGGCGCGGCTTATCGTTAGGGTAGGGCTGAGGGTTGTGGCTGCGGGTGAGGCTTAGTGTTAAGGATAAGGGTTAGAGTTAGGGTTAGGGTTAGGCTCCTGGTGAGGCCTAGGGTCGAGATTGGGGTACGGATATGTGTTAGGGGGCGTTGTTTTTGCAGGGCGTGGTTTATCCTTAGGGTAGGCCTCAGGGTTCAGGCTGCAGGTGAGGTTTATTGTTCAGGGTCAGGCTTGGACTTAGGGTTAGGGTTAGGCCCCCGGTGAGGCCTAGGTTCGAGACTGGGGTACGGATAGGTGTTAGGGGGCGTTTTCATTGCAGGGCGCGGCTTATCCTTAGCGTAGGCCTCAGGGTTCAGGCTGCAGGTGATGCGTAGCGTTCAGGGTCAGGGTTGGAGCTAGGGTTAGGGTTAGGATTCCGGTGAGGCTTAGGGTTGAGATTGGGGTACGGATACGTGTTAGGGGGCGTGTGCATTGCAGGGCACGGCTGATCGTTAGGTTAAACCTCAGGGTTCAGGCCGCGGTTCATGCTTAGGTTTCAAGGTCAGGTTTGGAGCTAAGGTTAGATTTAGGCTCCCGGTGAGGCCTAGGTTCGAGATTGGGGTAGGGATACGTGTTTGGGGGCGTGTGCGTTGCAGGGCATGGCTTATGGTTAGGGTAGTCCTCAGGGTTCAGTCTTCCGTTTAGGCTTAGGTTTCAGGGTCAGGGTTGGAGCTAGGGTTAGCGTTAGGCTCCCGGTGAGGCCTAGGGTCGAGATTGGTGTACGGATACGTGTAAGAGGGCGTGTGAGTTGCACGGCACGGCTTATCATTAGAGTAGGCCTCAGGGTTCAGGCTGCGCATGAGGCTTAGGTTTCCGGGTCAGGGTTGGTGCTCGGGTTAGGGTTAGGCTCCCGGTGAGGCCTAGGGTCGAGATTGGGGTACGGATACTTGTTAGGGGGCGTGTACATTGCAGGGCGCCGCTAATCATTAGGTTAGGCCTCAGGATTCAGGCTGCAGGTGAGGATTACTGTTCAGGGTGAGAGTTGGTGCTAGGGTTAGGGTTAGGCTTCCGGTGAGGCTAAGGGCAGAGATTGGGGTACGGATACGTGTTAGGGGGCGTGTTCGTTGCAGGGAGTGGCTTATCGTTAGCGGAGGCCTCAGGGTTCAGGCTGCGGGTGAGGCTTACGGTTCAGGGTCAGAGTTGGAGCTACGGTTAGGGTTAGGCTCCCGGTGAGGCTTCGGGTCGAGATTGGGGTATGGATACGTGCTATGGGGCTTGTGCGTTGCAGGGCGCGGCTTATCGTTAGTGTAGGCCTCAGGGTTCAGTCGTCCTGTGAGGCTTAGGGTTCAGGGTCTGGGTTGGAGCTAGCGTTAGCGTTTGGCTCCCGGTGAGGCCTAGGGTCGAGATTGGGGTACGGATACGTGTTAGGGGGGTGTGTGTTGCAGGGCGCGGCTTATCGTTAGGGTAGGGCTGAGGGTTGTGGCTGCGGGTGAGGCTTAGTGTTAAGGATAAGGGTTCGAGTTAGGGTTAGGGTTAGGCTCCTGGTGAGGCCTAGGGTCGAGATTGGGGTACGGATATGTGTTAGGGGGTGTTGTTTTTGCAGGGCGTGGTTTATCGTTAGGGTAGACCTCAGGGTTCAGGCTGCAGGTGAGGTTTATTGTTCAGGGTCAGGCTTGGAGCTAGGGTTAGGGTTAGGCTCCCGGTGAGGCCTAGGGTCGAGATTGGGGTACGGATACGTGTTAGTGGTGTGTGTGTTGCAGGGCGCGGCTTATCGTTAGGGTAGGGCTGAGGGTTGTGGCTGCGGGTGAGGCTTAGTGTTAAGGATAAGGGTTCGAGTTAGGGTTAGGGTTAGGCTCCCGCTGAGGCCTGGGGTGGAGATTGTGGTACGGATACGTGTTAGGGGTTGGTGCGTTTCAGGGCCCGGCTTATCCTTAGGATAGGCCTTAGGGATCAGGCTGTGGTTGAGGCTTAGGGTTCAGGGTCAGTGTTGGAGCTAGGGTTAGGTTTAGTCTCCCGGTGAGGCCTTCGGTGGAGATTGGGGTACTGATACTTGTTAGGGGGCGTGTGCGTTTCAGGGCGCGGCTTATTGTTAGGGTAGGCCTCAGGGTTCAGGCCGCGGGTGAGGTTTAGGGTTTAGGGTCTGGGTTGGAGCTAGGGTTAGGTGTAGTCTCCCGGTGAGGCCTATGGTGGAGATTGGGGTACGGATACGTGTTAGGGTGCGTGTGGGTTGCAGGGCGTGCCTGATGGTTAGGGTAGGCCTCAGGGTTCATGCTGCGGGTGAGGCTTAGTGTTCATGGTCAGGGTTGGAGCTAGGGTTATGGTTAGTCTCCCGGTGAGGCCTATGGTCGGGATTGTGGTACGGGTACATGTGAGGGCACGTGTGCGTTTCAGGGCGCGGTTTATCGTTAGGGTAGGCATCAGGGTTCAGGCTGCGGGTGAGGCTTAGTGTTCAGTGTCAGGGTTGGACCTAGGGTTAGGTTTCGTCTCGCGGTGAGGCCTATGGTGGAGATTGGGGTACGGACACGTGTTAGAGGGCATGTGCGTTGCGGGGCACGGCTTAGTGTTAGGGTAGGCCTCAGTGTCAGGCTGCGGGTGAGGCTTAGGGTTCAGGGTCAGGGTTGGACTTAGGGTTAGGGTTAGGCTTCCGGTGTGGCCTAGGGTCGCGATTGGGGTACGGATATGTGTTAGGGGGTTTTTCGTTGCAGGGCGCAGCTTATCGTTACGGTAGGCCTCAGGGTTCAGGCTGTGTGTGAGGCTTAGGGTTCAGGGTCAGGATTGGAGCTAGGGTTAGGTTTATGCTCTCTCTTAGGCCTAGGGTCGAGTTTGGAGTACGGATACGTGTTAGGGGGCGTGTGCATTGCAGGGCACGACTGATCGTTAGGGTAGGGCTCAGGGTTCAGGCTGCAGGTGAGGCTTAGGGTTCAGGGTCAGGGTTGAGCTAGGGTTAGATTTAGGCTCCCGGTGAGGCTTCTTGTCAAGATTGAGGTCCGGATACGTGTTAGGGGGCGTGTGCGTTGCA
Organism: Kogia breviceps; assembly: GCF_026419965.1. NCBI lineage: Eukaryota > Metazoa > Chordata > Mammalia > Artiodactyla > Physeteridae > Kogia > Kogia breviceps. The sequence continues at coordinate 87,158,541 of NC_081316.1, forward strand.
GGGCATGGCTTATAGTTAGGATAGGCCTCAGGCTTCGGTCTTCCGGTTAGGCTTAGGTTTCAGGGACAGGGATGGAGCTAGGGTTAGCGTTAGGCTCCCGGTGAGGCCTAGGCTCGAGATTGGGGTACGGATACGTGTAAGGGGGCGTGTGCGTTGCACCGCGTGGCTTGTCGTTAGGGTAGTCTTCAGGGCTCAGACTGCGGGTGAGGCATAGTGTTCAGGGTCAGGGTTGGAGCTCGGGTTAGGGTTAGGCTCCCAGTGAGACCGAGGGTCGAGATTGGGGTACGGATACCTGTTACGGGGCGTGTGTGTTGCCGGGCGCCGCTTAAAGTTAGGTTAGGCCTCAGGGTTCAGGCTGCGGGTGAGGCTTAGGATTCAGGGTCAGATTTGGAGCTAAGGTTAGGTTTACGCTTCGGGTGAGGCCTAGTTTCGAGATTGGTGTACGGATACGTGTTAGTTGGCGTGTGCGTTGCAGGGTACGGCTTATCGTTATGGTAGGCCTCAGGGTTCAGGCTGCGGGTGAGGCTGAGTGTTCAGGGTCAGGATTGGAGCTAGGGTTAGGGTTTGGCTCCCGGTGAGGCTTCGGGTCGAGATTGGGGTATGGATACGTATTAGGGGGCCTGTGTGTTGCAGGGCGCGGCTGATCGTTAGGGTAGGCCTCAGGGTTCATGCTGCGGGTGAGGCTTAGGGTTCAGGTCAGGGTTGGATCTAGGTTTAGTTTTAGGCTCCCGGTGAGTTCTAGGGTCAAGATTGGGGAACGGATACGTGTTAGCGGGCGTGGGTGTTGTAGTGTGTGGCTGATCGTTTGGGTAGACCTCAGGGTTCAGGCTGCAGGTGAGGCTTAGGTTTCAGGGTCAGGATTGGAGCTAGGGTTAGGGTTAGGCTCACGGTGAGGCTTCGGGTCGAGATTCGGGTATGGATACGTGTTAGGGTGGGTGTGCGTTGCAGGGCGAGGCTAATCGTTAGGGTAGGCCACAGGGATCAGTCTTCGGCTGAGGCTTAGGGTTCAGGGTCATGGTTGGAGCTAATGTTAGGTTTAATATCCCAGTGAGGCCTAGGGTGGAGATTGGGGTACGGATACGTGTTCTGGGGCGTGTGCGTTGCACGGCGCAGCTTATATTTAGTGTTGGCCTCAGGGTTCAGGCTGCGGGTGAGGCTTAGGATTCAGTGTCAGATTTGGAGCTAAGGTTAGGTTTAGGCTTCGGGTGAGGCCTAGGATCGAGATTGGGGTACGGACACGTGTTAGTTGGCGTGTGCGTTGCACGGCGCGGCTTATCGTTATGGTAGGCCTCAGGGTTCAGGCTGCCGGTGAGGCTTAGTGTTCAGGGTCAGGATTGGAGCTAGGGTTTGGGTTAGGCTCCCTATGAGCTTTCGGGTAGAGATTGGGGTACGGATACGTGTTAGGGGATGTGGCGTTGCAGGGCGCGGCTTATCGTTAGGGTAGGCCTCAGGGTTCAGGCTGCGGGTGAGGCTTAGGTTTCAGGGTAAGGGTTGGCGTTAGGGTTAGGGTTAGGCTCCCGTTGAGGACTAGGGTCGAGATTGGGGTACGGATATGTGTTAGGGGGCATGTGCGTTGCAGGGCGCAGCTTATTGTTAGGGTAGGCCTCGGGGTTCAGGCTACAGATGAGGATTCGTATTCAGGGTAAGGGTTGGAGCTAGGGTTAGGGTTAGGCTCCCGGTGAGGCTTCGGGTCGAGATTGGGTTATGGATACGTGTTAGGGGGCGTGTGTGTTGCAGTGCGCAGCTGATCATTAGGGAAGGCCTCAGGTTTCATGCTGCGGGTGAGGCTTAGTGTTAAGGACAGGGCTGGATCTAGGGTTAGGGTTAGGCTCCCGGTCAGGCTTCAGGTCGAGATTGGGGTACGGATATGTGTTTGGGTGCGTGTGCGTTGAGGGGCGCAGGTTAACATTAGGGTAGACCTCAGGGTTCAGGCTGAGGGTGAGGCTTACTGTTCAGGGTTATTTTTGGAGCTAGCGTTAGGGTTAGTCAACCGGGGAGGCCTAGGATGGAGATTGTGGCACGGATACGTGTTAGGGGGCGTTTGCTTTGCAGGGCACGACTTATCCTTAGGGTAGGCCTCAGGGTTCAGGTTGCGGGTGAGGCTTCGGGTTCAGGGTCATGGTTGGAGGTAGGGTTAGATTTACGCTCCCGGTGAGGCTTACGGTCGGGATTGGGGTACGGAAACGTGTTAGGGGGCGTGTGCGTTGCAGGGCGTGGCTTATCGTTATAATACGCCTCAGGGTTCAGGCGTTGGGTGAGGCTTTGTGTTCAGGGTCAGGGTTGGAGCTAGGGTTAGGATTAGGCTCCCGGTGAGGCCTAGGGTCGAGATTAGGGTACAGGGACGTGTTAGGGGGCGTGTGCATTGCACCGCGCTGCTTATCATTAGGGTAGGCCTCAGGGCTCACGCTGCGGGTGAGGCTTATGTTTCAGGGTCAGTGTTGGAGTTAGGGTTATGGTTAGGCTCCCGGTGAGGCTTCGGTTCGAGTTTGGGGTACGGATACGTGTTAGGGGGCGTGTGCGTTGAAGGGCGTGGCTTATCGTTACGGTAAGACTCCGGGTTCAGTTTGCGGATGAGGCTTAGGTTTCAGGGTCAGGGTTGGAGCTCGGGTTAGGGTTAGGCTCCCGGTGAGGCCTAGGGTCGAGTTTGTGGTACGGATACGTGTTAGGGGGCGTATTACTTGCAGAGCGCGGCTTATCGTTAGGCTAGGCCTCAGGGTTCAGACTGCGGGTGAGGCTTCGGGTTCAGGGTCAGGGTTGGAGCTAGGGTTAGGGTTAGGCTCCCGCTGAAGCCTAGGTTCGAGATTGGGGTATGGATACGTGTTAGGGGTCGTGTGCGTTGCAGGGCACGACTTATCGTTATTGTAGTCCTCAGGGTTGAGGCTGTGGGTGAGGCTTAGGTTAAATGGTCAGGGTTTTAGGTAGGATTGGGGTTAGGCTCCCAGTGAGGTTTAGGGTCAAGATTGAGGAACGGATACGTGTTAGGGGGCGTGGGTGTTGCAGTGTGCGGCTGATCGTTAGGGTAGACCTCAGGTTTCAGGCTGAGGGTGAGGCTTAGGTTTCAGAGTCATGGTTGGATCTCGTGTTAGGGTTAGGCTCCCGGTGAGGCTTCGGATCGACATTGGGGTACGGATACGTGTTAAGGGGCGTGTGCGTTGCAGGGCGTGACTTATCGTTAGGGTAGTCTTCAGGTTTGAAGCTGTGGGTGAGGCTTAGTTTAAAGGGTCAGGGTTTAAGCTAGGGTTAGGATAAGGCACCCAGTGAGGTTTTGGGTCGAGATTGGGGAACGGATACGTGTTAGGGGGCGTGGGGGTTGCAGTGCGCGGCTGATCGTTAGGGTAGGCCTCCGTGTTCAGGCTGCGGGTGAGGCTTAGGTTTCAGGGTCATTGTTGGAGCTAGTGTTAGGGTTAGGCTCCCGGTGAGGCTTCGGGTTGAGATTGGGGTACCAATAAGTGTTAGGGGGCGTGTGATTTGCAGGGCGTGGTTTACAGTTAGGGTAGGCCTCAGGGTTCAGGCTGCAGGTGAGGCTTAGGGTTCAGAATAATGGTTGAAGCTAGGGTTATGGTTAGGCTCCAGGTGAGGCTTAGGGTCGCGATTGGGGTACGTATACCTGTTAGTGTGCGTGTGCGTTGCGTGGCGCAGGTTATTGTTATGGTAGGCCTCAGGTTTCAGGCTGCGGTGAGGCTTAGGGTTCAGGGTCATGGTTGGAGCTAGGGTTAGATTTAGGCTCCCGGTGAGGCTTACGGTCGAGATTGGGGTATGGATACGTGTTAGGGGGCGTGTGCATTGCAGGGTGCGGCTTATAGATAGGGTAGGCCTCAGGGATCAGTCTTCCTGTTAGGCTTAGGATTCAGGGTCAGGGTTGGAGCTAGGGTTAGGGTTAGGCTCCCGGTGAGGCCTAGGTTCGAGATTGGGGTACTGATACCTGTACCGGGTCGTGTGAGTTGCATGGCGTGGCTTATCGTGAGAGTAGGCCTTAGGGTTCAGGCTGAGGATGAGGCTTAGTTTTCAGGGTCAGCGTTGGAGCTCGGGTTACGGTTAGCCTCCTGGTGATACCTAGGGTCGAGATTGGGGTATGCATACGGGTTAGGGGGTGTATTCCTTGCAGAGCCCAGCTTATCATTAGGGTAGGCCTCAGGGTACAGACGGCGGGTGAGGCTTAGGTTTCAGGGTGAGGGTTGGAGCTAGGGTTAAGGTTCGGCTCCCGCTGAGGCCTAGGTTCGAGATTGGGGTACGGAAACGTGTTAGGGTGCGTGTGCGTTGCAGGGCGCAGCTTATCGTTATAATATGCCTCAGGGTTTAGGCTTTGGGTGAGGCTTTGTGTTCAGGGTCAGTGTTGGAGCTAGGGTTAGGATTAGGCTCCCAGTGAGGCCTAGGGTTGAGATTAGGGTACGGGGACGTGTTAGGGGGCGTGTGCGTTGCACCGCGCTGCTTATCATTAGGGTAAGCCTCAGGGCTCACGCTGCGGGCGAGGCTTATGTGTCAGGGTCAGTGTTGGAGTTAGGGTTATGGTTAGGCTCCCGGTGAGGCTTCGGTTCGAGTTTGGGGTACGGATACGTGTTAGGGGGCGTGTGCGTTGAAGGGCGTGGCTTATCGTTACGGTAGGACTTCGTGTTCAGTTTGCGGATGAGACTTAGGTTTCAGGGTCAGGGTTGGCGCTCGGGTTAGGGTTAGGTTCCCGGTGAGGCCTAGGGTCGAGTTTGGGGTACGGATACGTGTTAGGGGGCGTATTACTTGCAGAGCGCGGCTTATCGTTAGGCTAGGCCTCAGGGTTCAGACTGCGGATGAGGCTCCGGGTTCAGGGTCAGGGTTGGAGCTAGGGTAAGGGTTAGGCTCCCGCTGAGGCCTAGGTTCGAGATTGGGGTACGGATACGTGTTAGGGGTCGTTTGCGTTGCAGGGCGTGACTTATCGTTATTGTAGTCCTCAGGGTTGAGGCTGTGGGTGAGGCTTAGGTTAAACGGTCAGGGTTTTAGGTAGGATTAGGGTTAGGCTCCCAGTGAGGTTTAGGGTCAAGATTGAGGAACGGATACGTTTTAGGGGGCGTGGGTGTTGCAGTGTGCGGGTGATCGTTAGGGTAGACCTCAGGGTTCAGGCTGCGGGTGAGGCTTAGGGTTCAGGGTGATGCTTGTAGCTCCTGTTAGGGTTAGGCTCCCGGTGAGGCTTCGGGTTGAGATTGGGGTACCGATACATGTTAGGGGGCGTGTGAGTTGCAGGGCGTGGTTTAAAGTTAGGGTAGGCCTCAGGTTTCAGGCTGCGGGTGAGGCTTAGGGTTCAGAATCATGGTTGATGCTAGGGTTATTGTTAGACTCCCGGTGAGGCTTAGGGTCGCGATTTGGGTACGGATACCTGTTAGTATGCGTGTGCGTTGCGTGGCGCAGGTTATTGTTATGGTAGGCCTCAGGTTTCAGGCTGTGGTGAGGCTTAGGGTTCAGGGTCATGGTTGGAGCTAGGGTTAGATTTTGGCTCCCGGTGAGCCTTACGGTCGAGATTGGGGTATGGATACGAGTTAGGGGGCGTGTGCATTGCAGGGCGCAGCTTATAGTTAGGGTAGGCCTCAGGGATCAGTCTTCCGGTTAGGCTTAGGGATCAGGGTCAGGGTTGGAGCTAGGGTTAGGGTTAGGCTCCCGGTGAGGCCTAGGGTCGAGATTGGGGTACAGATACCTGTAACGGGTCGTGTGAGTTGCATAGCGTGGCTTATCGTGAGAGTTGCCCATAGGGTTCAGGCTGCGGATGAGGCTTAGTTTTCAGGGTCAGAGTTGGAGCTCGGGTTACGGTTAGGCTCCTGGTGATACTTGCAGACCCCAGCTTATCATTAGGTTAGGCCTCAGGGTTCAGACGGCGGGTGAGGCTTAGGTTTCAGGGTGAGGGTTGGAGCTAGGGTTAGGGTTCAGCTCCCGCTGAGGCCTAGGTTCGAGATTGGGGTACGGAAACGTGTTAGGGGGCGTATGCGTTGCAGAGCGTGGCATATCGTTACAATACGCCTCAGGGTTTAGGCTTTGTGTGAGGCTTTGTGTTCAGGGTCACGGTTGGAGTTTGGGTTAGGATTAGGTTCCCGGTGAGGCCTAGGGTCGAGATTAGGGTACGGGGACGTGTTAGGGTGCGTGTGCGTTGCACGGCGTTCCTTATCGTTAGGGTAGGCCTCAAGTATCGGGTTGCTGGTGAGGCTTATTGTTCAGGGTCAGGGTTGGAGCTAGGGTTAGGGTTAGGCTCCCGGAGAGGCTTTGGGTCGATAATGGGATACGGATATATGTTAGGGGTCGTGTGAGTTTCAGGGCGCGGCTGATCGTTAGGGAAGGCCTCAGGGTTCAGGCTGCTGTTGAGGCTTAGGGTTCAGGGTCAGGGTTGGAGCTAGGGTTAGGGTTAGGCTTCTGGTCAGGGTTAGGCTCGAGATTGGGGTACGGATACGTGTTAGTTGGCGTGTGCGTTGCAGGGCATGGCTTATCGTTACGGTATGCCTCAGGGTTCAGGTTGCGGGTGAGGTTTAGGTTTCACTGTCAGGTTTGGAGCTAAGGTTAGGTTTAGGCTCCCGGTGAGGCCTAGGGTCGAGATTGGGGTACGGATACGTTTTAGGGGGCGTGTGCGTTGCAGGGCGCTTCTTATAGTTAGGGTATGCCTCAGGGTTCATTCTTCCGGTTAGGCTTAGGTTTCAGGGTCAGGGTTGGAGCTAGGGTTAGAGTTAGGCTCCCCATGAGGCCTAGGGTCGAGATTGGGGTACGGATACGTGTAAGGGTGCGTGTGAGTTGCACGGCGCGGCTTATCTTTAGAGTGGGTCTCAGGGTTCAGGCTGTGGATGAGGCTTAGGATTCAGGGTCAGGGTTGGAGCTCGGGTTAGGTTTATGCTCCCGATGAGGCCTAGGGTCGAGGTTGGTGTACGGATACTTATTAGGGGTCGTGTGGTTTGCAGGGCGCCGCTTATCTTTAGGTTAGCCCTCAGGATTCAGGCTGCAGGTGAGGATTACTGTTCAGGGTGAGAGTTGGAGATAGGGTTATGGTTAGGCTTCCGGTGAGGCTTAGGGCCGAGATTGGGGTACTGATACATTTTAGGGGCGTGTTCTTTTCAGGGCGTGGGTTATCGTTAGGGTAGGCCTCAGGGTTCAGGCTGCGGGTGAGGCTTACGGTTCAGGGTGAGAGTTGGAGCTAGGGTTAGGTTTAGGCTCCCGGTGCGGCTTCGGGTCGAGATTGGGGTACGGATACGTGTTAGGGGGCGTGTGCGTTGCAGGGCGCGGCTTATCGTTAGTGTAGGCCACAGGGTTCAGTCTTCCTGTGAGGCTTAGTGTTCAGGGTCAGGGTTTGATCTAGAGTAAGCGTTTGACTCGCAGTGAGGCCTAGGGTTGAGATTCGGGTACGGATACGTGTTACGGAGAGTGTGCGTTGCAGGGCGCGGCTTATCGATAGGGTAGGCCTCAGGGTTCAGGATGTGGGTGAGACTTCGGTTTCAGGGTCAGGGTTGGAGCTAGTGTTAGGGTTAGGCTCCCTCTGAGGCCTAGGTTCGAGATTGGGTACGGATACGTGTTAGGGGGTGTGTGTGTTGCAGGGCGCGACTTATCGTTAGGGTAGGGCTCAGGGTTGTGGCTGCGGGTGAGGCTTAGTGTTCAGGTTAAGGGTTGGAATTAGGGTTCGGGTTAGGCTCCCGGTGAGGCCTAGTGTCGAGATTGGGGTACGGATATGTGTTAGGGGGTGTTGTTGTTGCAGGGCGCGGTTTATCGTTAGGGTAGGCCTCAGCGTTCAGGCTGCAGGTGAGGTTTATTGTTCAGGGTCAGGGTTGAAGCTAGGGTTAGGGTTAGGATCCCGGTGAGGCTCTGGGTCGAGATTGGGGTACGGATACGTGTTAAGGGGCGTGTGCCTTGCAGGGCGCGGCTTAACGTTAGGGTAGGCCTCAGGTTTCAGCCTGCGGATGAGGCTTAGGTTTCAGGGTCAGGGTTGGAGCTCGTGTTAGGGATAGGCTCCTGGTGAGGCCTAGGATTGAGATTGGTGTACGGAAACGTTTTACGGGGCGTGTGCATTGCAGGGCGCCGCTTATCGTTAGTTTAGGCCTCAGGGTTCAGGCTGCGGGTGAGGCTTATGGTTAAGGGTCATGGTTGGAGCTAGGGTTAGGGTTAGACTCTCAGTGAGGTTTAGGGTAGAGATTTGGGTACGGACACGTGTAAGGGGGCGTGTGTTTTGCTGGGCGTGGCTTATCATTTGGGTAGGCCTCAGAGTTCAGACTGCGGGTGAGGCTTAGTGTTCAGGGTAAGGGTTGGACTTCGGGTTAGGTTTAGGCTCCCGGTGAGGCCTAGCTTCGAGATTGGGGTACGGATATGTGTTATGGGGCATTTCGTTGCAGGGCGTGGCTTATCGTTAGCGTAGGCCTCAGGGTTCAGGCTGCAGATGAGCCTAAGCTTTCAGGGTCAGTGTTGGAGCTAGTGTTAATGTTAGGCTCCCGGTTAAGCCTAGGGTCGAGATTGGGCTACGGATATGTGTAAGGGGGCGTATGAGTGGCACGGCGCGGTTTATCGTTAGAGTAAGCCTCAGGGTTCAGGCTGCAGATGAGGCTTAGGTTTCAGGGACATGGTTGGAGCTCGGGTTAGGGTTAGGCTCCCGGTGAGGCCTAGGGTCGAGATTGTGGTACGGATACGTGTAAGGGGCATGTGAGTTGCCCGGCGGGCTTATCGTTAGCTTAGTCCTCAGGGTTCTGGCTGCCGGTGAGGCTTAGGGTTCAGGTTGAGAGTTGGAGATAGGGTTAGTGTTCAGGTTCTTGTGAGGCTTTGGGTCGAGATTGGGGTACGCATACGTGTTAGGAGGCGTGTTCGTTGCAGGGCGTGGGTTATCGTTAGGGTAGGCCTAAGGGTTCAGGCTGCGGGTGAGGCTAAGGGTTCAGGATCAGAGTTGAAGCTAGGGTTAGGTTTAGGCTCCAGGTGAGGATTCGGGTCGAGATTGGGGTACGGATACGTGTTAGGGGGCGTGTGCGTTGCAGGGCATGGCTTATCGTTAGTGTAGGCCTCAGGGTTCAGTCTTCCTGTGAGTCTTAAAGGTCAGGGTCAGGGTTGGAGCTAGCGTTAGCGTTCGGCTCCCGGGGAGGCTTAGGGTCGAGATTGGCGTACGGATACGTGTTAGGGGGAGTGTGCATTGCAGGGCGCAGCTTATCGTTACGGTAGGCCTCAGGGTTCAGGTTGCGGGTGAGGCTTAGGCTTCAGTGTGAGGTTTGGAGCTAGGATTAGGGTTTGGCTCCCTCTGAGGCCTGGTCCGAGATTGGGGTATGGATACGTGTTATGGGGAGTGTGCTTTGCAAGGCGCGGCTCATCGTTAGGGTAGGGCTCAGGGTTGTGGCTCTGGGTGAGGCTTAGGGTTCAGGATAAGTGTTGGAGTTAGGGTTAGGTTTAGGTTCCCGGTCACGCCTAGGGTCGAGATTGGGCTACGCATATGTGTTAGGGGGCGTTGTTTTTGCAGGGCGCGGCTTATCGTTAGGGTAGCCCTCAGGGTTCAGGCTGCAGGCGAGGCTTAGTGTTCAGGGTCAGGGTTTGAGCTAGGGTTAGGTTTAGACTCCCGGTGAGGCCTTCGGTGGAGATTGGGGTACGGATACGTGTTAGAGGCCGTGTGCATTGCAGGGCGTGGCTTATCGTTAGGGTAGGACTCACGTTCAGGCTGCGGGTGCGGGTGATGATTAGGGTTCAGGGTCAGGGTTTGAGCTAGGATTAGGGTTAGGCTCTCGCTGAATCCTACTGTCGAGATTGGGTTACGGATACGTGTTAGGGGGCGTGTTCATTGCGGGGCACGGCTGATCGTTAGGGTAGGCCTCAGCATACAGAGAGCGGGTGAGGCATAGTTGTCATGGTCAGGGTTGGAGCTAGGTTTAGGGTTAGGCTCCCGATGAGGCCTAGGGTGGAGATTGTGGTAAGGATACGTGTTAGGGGGCGTGTGTGTTGCAGGGCGCGGCTTATCGTTAGGGTAAGCCTCAGGGTTCAGGCTGCGGGTGAGGCTTAGTGTTCAGAGTCAGGGTTGGAGCTAGGGTTATGTTAGGCTCCCGCTTAAGGCTAGGGTCGAGATTGGGGTACGGATACGTGTTAGGGGGCATGTGCATTGCTTGGTGCGGCTTATCGTTAGGGTAGGCCTCAGGGTTCAGGCTGAGGGTGAGGCTTAGGGTTCAGGGTCAGGGTTGGAGCTTGGGTTAGGTTTTGTCTCCTGGTGAGGCCTATGGTGGAGATTGGGGTACGGATACGTGTTAGGGGGCGTGTGCGTTGCATTGCGCGGCTTATCGTTTGGGTACGCCTCAGGGTTCAGGCTGCGGGTGAGGCTTAAGGTTCAGGGTAAGGGCTGGACTTAGGGTTAGGATTAGGCTCCCAGTGAGGCCTAGGGTCGTGATTGGTGTACAGATATGTGTTAGGGGCGTTTTTGTTGCAGGACGTGGCTTATCGTTAGGGTAGGCGTCAGGGTTCAGTCTGCAGGTGAGGCTTAGGGTTCAGGGTCATGGTTGGCGAAGGGTTAGTGTTAGGCTCTCGCTGAGGCCTAGGCTCGAGATTGGGGTACGGATACGTGTTAGGGGTCGTTTTTGTTGCAGCGCGCGTCTTATCGTTAGGGTAGGTCTCAGGGTTCAGGCTGTGGTTGAGGCTTCATGTTCAGGGTGAGGGTTGGCCTTAGGGTTAGGGTTAGGCTCCCGGTGAGGCCTAGGTTCGCGATTGGGGTACGGATACGTGTTAGGGGGAGTGTGAGTTGCATGACGTGGCTTATTGTTAGAGTAGGCCTCAGGGTTCAGGCTGCGGATGAGGCTTAGGTTTCATGGTCAGGGTTGGAGCTCGGGTTAGGGTTAGGCTCCCGTTGAGGCCTAGGGTCGATATTGGGGTACGCATACTTGTTAAGGGGCATGTTCGTTGTAGGGCACCGCTTATCATTAGGTTAGGCCTCAGGGTTCAGTCTGCAGTTAAGGCTTAGGTTTCAGGGTCAGGGTTGGAGCTCGTGTTAGTGTTAGGCTCCCGGTGAGGCTTACGGTCGTGATTGGGGTACGTATACGTGTTAGGGGGCGTGTGCGATGGAGGGCGTGGCTTATCGTTAGGGTAGGCCTCATGGTTCAGGCTGCTGGTGAGGCTTAGGGTTGAGGGTAACGGTTGGACTTAGGGTTAGGTTTAGGATCCCAGTGCGGCCAAGGGTCTAGATTGGCGTACGGATATGTGTTACTGGGCGTTTTCTTTGCAGGGCGAGGCTTCTCGTTAGGGTAGGCCTCAGGGTTCAGACTGCGGGTGAGGCTTAGGGTTCAGGGTCTGGGTTGGATTTAGGGTTTTGGTCAGGCTCCCGGTGAGGCTTAGGCTCGAGATTGGTGTATGGATACGTGTTAGGGGGCTTGTGCGTTGCAGGGCGTGGCTTATAGTTAGGGTAGGCCTCAGGGTTCAGTCTTCCGGTTAGGCTTAGTGTTCACGGTCAGGGTTGGACCTAGGGTTAGCGTTAGGGTCCCGGTGAGGCCTAGGGCCGAGATTGGGGTATGGATACGTGTAAGGGGGCGTGTGAGTTGCACGGCGCGGATTATCATTAGAGTAGGCCTCAGGGTTCAGGCTACGGATGAGGCATAGTTTTCAGGGTCAGGGTTGGAGCTCGGGTTACGGTTATGCTCCCGGTGAGGCCTAGGGTCGAGATTGGGGTACGGATACTTGTTAAGGGGCATGTTCGTTGCAGGGCGCCGCTTATCATTAGGTTAGGCCTCAGGATACAGGCTGCAGTTGAGGATTACTGTTCAGGGTGAGAGTTGGAGCTGGGGTCAGGGTTTGGCTTCTGATGAGGCTTAGGGCCGAGATTGGGATACGGATAGGTGTTAGGGGGCGTGTTCGTTGCAGAGCGAGAGTCATTGTTAGGGTAGGCCTCTGGGTTCAGGCTGTGTTTGAGGCTTATCGTTCATGGTGAGAGTTGGAGCTACGGTTAGGGTTAGGCTCACGGTGAGGCTTTGGGTCGAGATTGGAGTACGGATACGTGTTAGGGGGCATGTGCATTACAGGGCACGGCTGATCGTTAGGGTAAGCCTCAGGGTTCATGATGCGGATGAGGCTTAGGGTTCAGGGTAACAGTTGGACTTAGGGTAAGGGTTTGGCTCCCAGTGCGGCCTAGGGTCAAGATTCTGGTAGGGATATGTGTTACAGGGCATTTTCTTTGCAGGGAGAGGCTTATCGTTAGGGAAGGCCTCAGAGTTCAGGCTGCGGGTGAGGTTTAGGGTTCAGTGTCATGGTTGGAACTAGGGTTTTGGTCAGGCTCCCGGTGAGGCTTAGGGTCGAGATTGCGGTATGGATACGTGTTAGGGGGAGTGTGCATTGCAGGGCGTGGCTTATCATTAGGGTAGGCCTAAGGGTTCAGGCTACGGATGAGGCTTAGGTTTCCGGGTCAGGGTTGGTGCTCGGGTTAGGGTTAGGCTCCCGGTGAGGCCTAGGGTCGAGATTGGGGTACGGATACTTGTTAGGGGGCGTGTACATTGCAGGGCGCCACTAATCATTAGGTTAGGCCTCAGGATTTAGGCTGCAGGTGAGGATTACTGTTCAGGGTGAGAGTTGGTGCTAGGGTTAGGGTTAGGCTTCCGGTGAGGCTAAAGGCCGAGATTGGGGTTCGGATACATGTTAGGGGGCGTGTTCGTTGCAGGGAGTGGCTTATCGTTAGCGGAGGCTTCAGGGTTCAGGCTGCGGGTGAGGCTTACGGTTCAGGGTCAGAGTTGGAGCTACGGTTAGGGTTAGGCTCCCGGTGAGGCTTCGGGTTGAGATTGGGGTTTGGATACGTGCTATGGGGCTTGTGCGTTGCAGGGCGCGGCTTATCGTTAGTGTAGGCCTCAGGGTTCAGTCGTCCTGTGAGGCTTAGGGTTCAGGGTCTGGGTTGGAGCTAGCGTTAGTGTTTGGCTCCCGGTGAGGCCTAGGGTCGAGATTGGGGTACAGATACGTGTTAGGGGGGTGTGTGTTGCAGGGCGCGGCTTTTCGTTAGGGTAGGGCTGAGGGTTGTGGCTGCGGGTGAGGCTTAGTGTTAAGGATAAGGGTTCGAGTTAGGGTTAGGGTTAGGCTCCTGGTGAGGCCTAGGGTCGAGATTGGGGTACGGATATGTGTTAGGGGGCGTTGTTTTTGCAAGGCATGGTTTATCGTTAGGGTAGGCCTCAGGGTTCAGGCTGCAGGTGAGGTTTATTGTTCAGTGTCAGGCTTGGAGCTAGGGTTAGGGTTCGGCTCCCGGTGAGGCCTAGGTTCGAGACTGGTGTACAGATAGGTGTTAGGGGGCGTTTTCGTTGCAGGGCGCGGCTTATCCTTAGCGTAGGCCTCAGGGTTCAGGCTGCAGGTGATGCGTAGCGTTCAAGGTCAGGGTTGGAGCTAGGGTTAGGGTTAGGATTCCGGTGAGGCTTAGGGTCGAGATTGGGGTACGGAAACGTGTTAGGGGGCGTGTGCATTGCAGGGCACCGTTGATCGTTAGGTTAAACCTCAGGGTTCAGGCCGCGGTTCATGCTTAGGTTTCAAGGTCAGGTTTGGAGCTAAGGTTAGATTTAGGCTCCCGGTGAGGCCTAGGGTCGAGATTGGGGTAGGGATACGTGTTTGGGGGCGTGTGCGTTGCAGGGCACGGCTTATAGTTAGGGTAGTCCTCAGGGTTCAATCTTCCGTTTAGGCTTAGGTTTCAGGGTCAGGGTTGGAGCTAGGGTTAGCGTTAGGCTCCCGGTGAGGCCTAGGGTCGAGATTGGTGTACGGATACGTGTAAGGGGGCGTGTGAGTTTCACGGCACGGCTTATCATTAGAGTAGGCCTCAGGGTTCAGGCTGCGGATGAGGCTTAGGTTTCCGGGTCAGGGTTGGTGCTCGGGTTAGGGTTAGGCTCCCAGTGAGGCCTAGGGTCGAGATTGGGGTACGGATACTTGTTAGGGGGCGTGTACATTGCAGGGCGCCGCTAATCATTAGGTTAGGCCTCAGGATTCAGGCTGCAGGTGAGGATTACTGTTCAGGGTGAGAGTTGGTGCTAGGGTTAGGGTTAGGCTTCCGGTGAGGCTAAGGGCCGAGATTGGGGTACGGATACATGTTAGGGGGCGTGTTCGTTGCAGGGAGTGGCTTATCGTTAGCGGAGGCCTCAGGGTTCAGGCTGCGGGTGAGGCTTACGGTTCAGGGTCAGAGTTGGAGCTACGGTTAGGGTTAGGCTCCCGGTGAGGCTTCGGGTCGAGATTGGGGTTTGGATACGTGCTATGGGGCTTGTGCGTTGCAGGGCGCGGCTTATCGTTAGTGTAGGCCTCAGGGTTCAGTCGTCCTGTGAGGCTTAGGGTTCAGGGTCTGGGTTGGAGCTAGCGTTAGCGTTTGGCTCCTGGTGAGGCCTAGGGTCGAGATTGGGGTACGGATACGTGTTAGGGGGGTGTGTGTTGCAGGGCGCGGCTTATCGTTAGGGTAGGGCTGAGGGTTGTGGCTGCGGGTGAGGCTTAGTGTTAAGGATAAGGGTTCGAGTTAGGGTTAGGGTTAGGCTCCTGGTGATTCCTAGTGTCGAGATTGGGGTACGGATATGTGTTAGGGGGCGTTGTTTTTGCAGGGCGTGGTTTATCGTTAGGGTAGGCCTCAGGGTTCAGGCTGCAGGTGAGGTTTATTGTTCAGTGTCCGGCTTGGAGCTAGGGTTAGGGTTCGGCTCCCGGTGAGGCCTAGGGTCGAGATTGGGGTACGGATACGTGTTAGGGGGGTGTGTGTTGCAGGGCGCGGCTTATCGTTAGGGTAGGGCTGAGGGTTGTGGCTGCGGGTGAGGCTTAGTGTTAAGGATAAGGGTTAGAGTTAGGGTTAGGGTTAGGCTCCTGGTGAGGCCTAGGGTCGAGATTGGGGTACGGATATGTGTTAGGGGGCGTTGTTTTTGCAGGGCGTGGTTTATCCTTAGGGTAGGCCTCAGGGTTCAGGCTGCAGGTGAGGTTTATTGTTCAGGGTCAGGCTTGGACTTAGGGTTAGGGTTAGGCCCCCGGTGAGGCCTAGGTTCGAGACTGGGGTACGGATAGGTGTTAGGGGGCGTTTTCATTGCAGGGCGCGGCTTATCCTTAGCGTAAGCCTCAGGGTTCAGGCTGCAGGTGATGCGTAGCGTTCAGGGTCAGGGTTGGAGCTAGGGTTAGGGTTAGGATTCCGGTGAGGCTTAGGGTTGAGATTGGGGTACGGATACGTGTTAGGGGGCGTGTGCATTGCAGGGCACGGCTGATCGTTAGGTTAAACCTCAGGGTTCAGGCCGCGGTTCATGCTTAGGTTTCAAGGTCAGGTTTGGAGCTAAGGTTAGATTTAGGCTCCCGGTGAGGCCTAGGTTCGAGATTGGGGTAGGGATACGTGTTTGGGGGCGTGTGCGTTGCAGGGCATGGCTTATGGTTAGGGTAGTCCTCAGGGTTCAGTCTTCCGTTTAGGCTTAGGTTTCAGGGTCAGGGTTGGAGCTAGGGTTAGCGTTAGGCTCCCGGTGAGGCCTAGGGTCGAGATTGGTGTACGGATACATGTAAGAGGGCGTGTGAGTTGCACGGCACGGCTTATCATTAGAGTAGGCCTCAGGGTTCAGGCTGCGCATGAGGCTTAGGTTTCCGGGTCAGGGTTGGTGCTCGGGTTAGGGTTAGGCTCCCGGTGAGGCCTAGGGTCGAGATTGGGGTACGGATACTTGTTAGGCGGAGTGTACATTGCAGGGCGCCGCTAATCATTAGGTTAGGCCTCAGGATTCAGGCTGCAGGTGAGGATTACTGTTCAGGGTGAGAGTTGGTGCTAGGGTTAGGGTTAGGCTTCCGGTGAGGCTAAGGGCAGAGATTGGGGTACGGATACGTGTTAGGGGGCGTGTTCGTTGCAGGGAGTGGCTTATCGTTAGCGGAGGCCTCAGGGTTCAGGCTGCGGGTGAGGCTTACGGTTCAGGGTCAGAGTTGGAGCTACGGTTAGGGTTAGGCTCCCGGTGAGGCTTCGGGTCGAGATTGGGGTATGGATACGTGCTATGGGGCTTGTGCGTTGCAGGGCGCGGCTTATCGTTAGTGTAGGCCTCAGGGTTCAGTCGTCCTGTGAGGCTTAGGGTTCAGGGTCTGGGTTGGAGCTAGCGTTAGCGTTTGGCTCCCGGTGAGGCCTAGGGTCGAGATTGGGGTACGGATACGTGTTAGGGGTGTGTGTGTTGCAGGGCGCGGCTTATCGTTAGGGTAGGGCTGAGGGTTGTGGCTGCGGGTGAGGCTTAGTGTTAAGGATAAGGGTTCGAGTTAGGGTTAGGTTTAGGCTCCTGGTGAGGCCTAGGGTCGAGATTGGGGTACGGATATGTGTTAGGGGGTGTTGTTTTTGCAGGGCGTGGTTTATCGTTAGGGTAGACCTCAGGGTTCAGGCTGCAGGTGAGGTTTATTGTTCAGGGTCAGGCTTGGAGCTAGGGTTAGGGTTAGGCTCCCGGTGAGGCCTAGGGTCGAGATTGGGGTACGGATACGTGTTAGTGGTGTGTGTGTTGCAGGGCGCGGCTTATCGTTAGGGTAGGGCTGAGGGTTGTGGCTGCGGGTGAGGCTTAGTGTTAAGGATAAGGGTTCGAGTTAGGGTTAGGGTTAGGCTCCCGCTGAGGCCTGGGGTGGAGATTGTGGTACGGATACGTGTTAGGGGTTGGTGCGTTTCAGGGCCCGGCTTATCCTTAGGATAGGCCTTAGGGATCAGGCTGTGGTTGAGGCTTAGGGTTCAGGGTCAGTGTTGGAGCTAGGGTTAGGTTTAGTCTCCCGGTGAGGCCTTCGGTGGAGATTGGGGTACTGATACTTGTTAGGGGGCGTGTGCGTTTCAGGGCGCGGCTTATTGTTAGGGTAGGCCTCAGGGTTCAGGCCGCGGGTGAGGTTTAGGGTTTAGGGTCTGGGTTGGAGCTAGGGTTAGGTGTAGTCTCCCGGTGAGGCCTATGGTGGAGATTGGGGTACGGATACGTGTTAGGGTGCGTGTGGGTTGCAGGGCGTGCCTGATGGTTAGGGTAGGCCTCAGGGTTCATGCTGCGGGTGAGGCTTAGTGTTCATGGTCAGGGTTGGAGCTAGGGTTATGGTTAGTCTCCCGGTGAGGCCTATGGTCGGGATTGTGGTACGGGTACATGTTAGGGCACGTGTGCGTTTCAGGGCGCGGTTTATCGTTAGGGTAGGCATCAGGGTTCAGGCTGCGGGTGAGGCTTAGTGTTCAGTGTCAGGGTTGGACCTAGGGTTAGGTTTCGTCTCGCGGTGAGGCCTATGGTGGAGATTGGGGTACGGACACGTGTTAGAGGGCATGTGCGTTGCGGGGCACGGCTTAGTGTTAGGGTAGGCCTCAGTGTCAGGCTGCGGGTGAGGCTTAGGGTTCAGGGTCAGGGTTGGACTCAGGGTTAGGGTTAGGCTTCCGGTGTGGCCTAGGGTCGCGATTGGGGTACGGATATGTGTTAGGGGGTTTTTCGTTGCAGGGCGCAGCTTATCGTTACGGTAGGCCTCAGGGTTCAGGCTGTGTGTGAGGCTTAGGGTTCAGGGTCAGGATTGGAGCTAGGGTTAGGTTTATGCTCTCTCTTAGGCCTAGGGTCGAGTTTGGAGTACGGATACGTGTTAGGGGGCGTGTGCATTGCAGGGCACGACTGATCGTTAGGGTAGGGCTCAGGGTTCAGGCTGCAGGTGAGGCTTAGGGTTCAGGGTCAGGGTTGAGCTAGGGTTAGATTTAGGCTCCCGGTGAGGCTTCTTGTCAAGATTGAGGTCCGGATACGTGTTAGGGGGCGTGTGCGTTGCAGGGCATGGCTTATAGTTAGGATAGGCCTCAGGCTTCGGTCTTCCGGTTAGGCTTAGGTTTCAGGGACAGGGATGGAGCTAGGGTTAGCGTTAGGCTCCCGGTGAGGCCTAGGCTCGAGATTGGGGTACGGATACGTGTAAGGGGGCGTGTGCGTTGCACCGCGTGGCTTGTCGTTAGGGTAGTCTTCAGGGCTCAGACTGCGGGTGAGGCATAGTGTTCAGGGTCAGGGTTGGAGCTCGGGTTAGGGTTAGGCTCCCAGTGAGACCGAGGGTCGAGATTGGGGTACGGATACCTGTTACGGGGCGTGTGTGTTGCCGGGCGCCGCTTAAAGTTAGGTTAGGCCTCAGGGTTCAGGCTGCGGGTGAGGCTTAGGATTCAGGGTCAGATTTGGAGCTAAGGTTAGGTTTACGCTTCGGGTGAGGCCTAGTTTCGAGATTGGTGTACGGATACGTGTTAGTTGGCGTGTGCGTTGCAGGGTACGGCTTATCGTTATGGTAGGCCTCAGGGTTCAGGCTGCGGGTGAGGCTGAGTGTTCAGGGTCAGGATTGGAGCTAGGGTTAGGGTTTGGCTCCCGGTGAGGCTTCGGGTCGAGATTGGGGTATGGATACGTATTAGGGGGCCTGTGTGTTGCAGGGCGCGGCTGATCGTTAGGGTAGGCCTCAGGGTTCATGCTGCGGGTGAGGCTTAGGGTTCAGGTCAGGGTTGGATCTAGGTTTAGTTTTAGGCTCCCGGTGAGTTCTAGGGTCAAGATTGGGGAACGGATACGTGTTAGCGGGCGTGGGTGTTGTAGTGTGTGGCTGATCGTTTGGGTAGACCTCAGGGTTCAGGCTGCAGGTGAGGCTTAGGTTTCAGGGTCAGGGTTGGAGCTAGGGTTAGGGTTAGGCTCACGGTGAGGCTTCGGGTCGAGATTCGGGTATGGATACGTGTTAGGGTGGGTGTGCGTTGCAGGGCGAGGCTAATCGTTAGGGTAGGCCACAGGGATCAGTCTTCGGCTGAGGCTTAGGGTTCAGGGTCATGGTTGGAGCTAATGTTAGGTTTAATATCCCAGTGAGGCCTAGGGTGGAGATTGGGGTACGGATACGTGTTCTGGGGCGTGTGCGTTGCACGGCGCAGCTTATATTTAGTGTTGGCCTCAGGGTTCAGGCTGCGGGTGAGGCTTAGGATTCAGTGTCAGATTTGGAGCTAAGGTTAGGTTTAGGCTTCGGGTGAGGCCTAAGATCGAGATTGGGGTACGGACACGTGTTAGTTGGCGTGTGCGTTGCACGGCGCGGCTTATCGTTATGGTAGGCCTCAGGGTTCAGGCTGCCGGGGAGGCTTAGTGTTCAGGGTCAGGATTGGAGCTAGGGTTTGGGTTAGGCTCCCTATGAGCTTTCGGGTAGAGATTGGGGTATGGATACGTGTTAGGGGATGTGGCGTTGCAGGGCGCGGCTTATCGTTAGGGTAGGCCTCAGGGTTCAGGCTGCGGGTGAGGCTTAGGTTTCAGGGTAAGGGTTGGAGTTAGGGTTAGGGTTAGGCTCCCGTTGAGGACTAGGGTCGAGATTGGGGTACGGATATGTGTTAGGGGGCATGTGCGTTGCAGGGCGCAGCTTATTCTTAGGGTAGGCCTCGGGGTTCAGGCTACAGATGAGGATTCGTATTCAGGGTAAGGGTTGGAGCTAGGGTTAGGGTTAGGCTCCCGGTGAGGCTTCGGGTCGAGATTGGGTTATGGATACGTGTTAGGGGGCGTGTGTGTTGCAGTGCGCAGCTGATCATTAGGGAAGGCCTCAGGTTTCATGCTGCGGGTGAGGCTTAGTGTTAAGGACAGGGCTGGATCTAGGGTTAGGGTTAGGCTCCCGGTCAGGCTTCAGGTCGAGATTGGGGTACGGATATGTGTTTGGGCGCGTGTGCGTTGAGGGGCGCGGGTTAACATTAGGGTAGACCTCAGGGTTCAGGCTGAGGGTGAGGCTTACTGTTCAGGGTTATTTTTGGAGCTAGCGTTAGGGTTAGTCAACCGGGGAGGCCTAGGATGGAGATTGTGGCACGGATACGTGTTAGGGGGCGTTTGCTTTGCAGGGCACGACTTATCCTTAGGGTAGGCCTCAGGGTTCAGGCTGCGGGTGAGGCTTCGGGTTCAGGGTCATGGTTGGAGGTAGGGTTAGATTTACGCTCCCGGTGAGGCTTACGGTCGGGATTGGGGTACGGAAACGTGTTAGGGGGCGTGTGCGTTGCAGGGCGTGGCTTATCGTTATAATACGCCTCAGGGTTCAGGCGTTGGGTGAGGCTTTGTGTTCAGGGTCAGGGTTGGAGCTAGGGTTAGGATTAGGCTCCCGGTGAGGCCTAGGGTCGAGATTAGGGTACAGGGACGTGTTAGGGGGCGTGTGCATTGCACCGCGCTGCTTATCATTAGGGTAGGCCTCAGGGCTCACGCTGCGGGTGAGGCTTATGTTTCAGGGTCAGTGTTGGAGTTAGGGTTATGGTTAGGCTCCCGGTGAGGATTCGGTTCGAGTTTGGGGTACGGATACGTGTTAGGGGGCGTGTGCGTTGAAGTGCGTGGCTTATCGTTACGGTAAGACTCCGGGTTCAGTTTGCGGATGAGGCTTAGGTTTCAGGGTCAGGGTTGGAGCTCGGGTTAGGGTTAGGCTCCCGGTGAGGCCTAGGGTCGAGTTTGGGGTACGGATACGTGTTAGGGGGCGTATTACTTGCAGAGCGCGGCTTATCGTTAGGCTAGGCCTCAGGGTTCAGACTGCGGGTGAGGCTTCGGGTTCAGGGTCAGGGTTGGAGCTAGGGTTAGGGTTAGGCTCCCGCTGAAGCCTAGGTTCGAGATTGGGGTACGGATACGTGTTAGGGGTCGTGTGCGTTGCAGGGCACGACTTATCGTTATTGTAGTCCTCAGGGTTGAGGCTGTGGGTGAGGCTTAGGTTAAATGGTCAGGGTTTTAGGTAGGATTGGGGTTAGGCTCCCAGTGAGGTTTAGGGTCAAGATTGAGGAACGGATACGTGTTAGGGGGCGTGGGTGTTGCAGTGTGCGGCTGATCGTTAGGGTAGACCTCAGGTTTCAGGCTGAGGGTGAGGCTTAGGTTTCAGAGTCATGGTTGGATCTCGTGTTAGGGTTAGGCTCCCGGTGAGGCTTCGGATCGACATTGGGGTACGGATACGTGTTAAGGGGCGTGTGCGTTGCAGGGCGTGACTTATCGTTAGGGTAGTCTTCAGGTTTGAAGCTGTGGGTGAGGCTTAGTTTAAAGGGTCAGGGTTTTAGCTAGGGTTAGGATAAGGCACCCAGTGAGGTTTTGGGTCGAGATTGGGGAACGGATACGTGTTAGGGGGCGTGGGGGTTGCAGTGCGCGGCTGATCGTTAGGGTAGGCCTCCGTGTTCAGGCTGCGGGTGAGGCTTAGGTTTCAGGGTCATTGTTGGAGCTAGTGTTAGGGTTAGGCTCCCGGTGAGGCTTCGGGTTGAGATTGGGGTACCAATAAGTGTTAGGGGGCGTGTGATTTGCAGGGCGTGGTTTACAGTTAGGGTAGGCCTCAGGGTTCAGGCTGCAGGTGAGGCTTAGGGTTCAGAATAATGGTTGAAGCTAGGGTTATGGTTAGGCTCCAGGTGAGGCTTAGGGTCGCGATTGGGGTACGGATACCTGTTAGTGTGCGTGTGCGTTGCGTGGCGCAGGTTATTGTTATGGTAGGCCTCAGGTTTCAGGCTGCGGTGAGGCTTAGGGTTCAGGGTCATGGTTGGAGCTAGGGTTAGATTTAGGCTCCCGGTGAGGCTTACGGTCGAGATTGGGGTATGGATACGTGTTAGGGGGCGTGTGCATTGCAGGGTGCGGCTTATAGATAGGGTAGGCCTCAGGGATCAGTCTTCCTGTTAGGCTTAGGATTCAGGGTCAGGGTTGGAGCTAGGGTTAGGGTTAGGCTCCCGGTGAGGCCTAGGTTCGAGATTGGGGTACTGATACCTGTACCGGGTCGTGTGAGTTGCATGGCGTGGCTTATCGTGAGAGTAGGCCTTAGGGTTCAGGCTGAGGATGAGGCTTAGTTTTCAGGGTCAGCGTTGGAGCTCGGGTTACGGTTAGCCTCCTGGTGATACCTAGGGTCGAGATTGGGGTATGCATACGGGTTAGGGGGTGTATTCCTTGCAGAGCCCACCTTATCATTAGGGTAGGCCTCAGGGTACAGACGGCGGGTGAGGCTTAGGTTTCAGGGTGAGGGTTGGAGCTAGGGTTAAGGTTCGGCTCCCGCTGAGGCCTAGGTTCGAGATTGGGGTACGGAAACGTGTTAGGGGGCGTGTGCGTTGCAGGGCGCGGCGTATCGTTACAATACACCTCAGGGTTTAGTCTTTGGGTGAGGCTTTGTGTTCAGGGTCAGGGTTGGAGGTAGGGTTAAGGTTCGGCTCCCGCTTTGGCCTAGGTTCGAGATTGGGGTACGGAAACGTGTTAGGGGGCGTGTGCGTTGCAGGGTGCGGTGTATCGTTACAATACACCTCAGGGTTTAGTCTTTGGGTGAGGCTTTGTGTTCAGGTCAGGGTTGGAGGTAGGGTTAGGATTAGGCTCCCAGTGAGGCCTAGGGTCGATATTAGGGTACGGCGACGTGTTAGGGTGTGTGTGCATTGCACGGCGCTGCGTATAGTTAGGGTAGGCCTCAGGGCTCACGCTGCGGGTGAGGCTTATGGGTCAGGGTCAGCGTTGGAGTTAGGGTTAGGGTTAGGCTCCCGGTGAGGCTTTGGTTCGAGTTTGGGGTACGGATACGTGTTACGGAGCGTGTGCGTTGAAGGGCGTGGCTTAAAATTAGGGTAGGCCTCAGGGTTGAGGCTGTGGGTGAGGCTTAGTTTAAACGGTCAGGGTTTTAGGTAAGATTAGGGTTAGGCTCCCAGTGAGGTTTAGAGTCAAGATTGGGGAACGGATACGTGTTACGGGGCGTGGGTGTTGCAGTGTGTGGCTGACCGTTAGGGTAGACCGCAGGGTTCAGGCTGCGGGTGAGGCTTAGGGTTCAGGGTCATGGTTGAAGCTAGTGTTAGGGTTAGGCTCCCGGTGAGGCTTCGGATCGACATTGTGGTACGGATACGTGTTAGGGGGCGTGTGCGTTGCAGGGCGTGACTTATCGTTAGGGTAGGCCTCAGGGTTCAGGCTGCCGGTGAGGCTTAGTGTTCAGGGTCCGGGTTGGACCTAGGGTTCCGGTTAGGCTCCCGGTGAGTCCTAGGTTCGAGATTGGGGTATGGATACGTGTTAGGGGACGTGTGCATTGCAGGGCGTTGCTTATCGTTAGAGTAGGACTCAGGGTTCAGGTTGCGGATCACGCTTAGTTTTCAGGGTCAGGGTTGGAGCTCGGGTTAGGGTTAGGCTCCCGGTTAGGCCTAGGATCCAGTTTGGGGTACGGATACGTGTTAGGGGTCGTATTCCTTGCATATCGCGTTTTATCATTAGGGTAGGCCTCAGGATTCAGACGGAGGGTGAGGCTTAGGATTCAGGGTCAGGGTTGGAGCTAGTGTTACGGTTAGGCTCCCGGTGAGGCTTCGGATCGAGATTGGGGTACGGATACGTGTTATGGGCCGTGTGCGTTGCAGGGCGCAGCTTATCGTTAGGGTACGCCTCAAGGTTCACACTGCAGGTGAGGCTTAGTGTTTAGGGTCAGGGTTGGAGCTAGGGTTAGGGTTAGGCTCCCGGTTAGGTGTAGGGTCGAGATTGGGGTAAGTATACGTGGTAGTGGGCATGTGCGTTGCAGGGCGCGGCTTATCGTTAGGGTAGGCCTCAAGGTTCAGGCTGCAGTTGAGGCTTAGGTTTCAGGGTCAGGGTTCGAGCTAGGGCTAGGGTTAGGGTCCCGGTGAAGCTTCGGGACGAGATTCGGGTATGGATACGTGTTAGGGTGCGTTTGCGTTGCAGGGCGCGGTTTATCGTTAGGGTAGGCCTCAGGGATCAGGCTTCGGCTGATGCTTAGTGTTCAGGGTCATGGTTGGAGGTAAGGTTAGGTTTAATCTCCCAGTGAGGCCTAGGGTTGAGATTGGGGTACGGATTCGTGTTAGGGGGCGTGTGCGTTGCACGGCGCAGCTTATCGTTAGTGTTGGCCTCAATGTTCATGCTGCGGGTGAGGCTTAGGATTCACGGTCTGAGTTGGAGCTAGGGTTAGGGTTTGGCTCTCGCACAGGCCTAGGGTGTAAATTGGGTTACGGATACGTGTTAGGGGGCATGTGCATTGCAGGGCGTGGCTTATCGTTAGGGTAGGGCTCTGGGTTCAGTCTGCAGGTGAGGCTTAGGGTTCATGGTCAGGGTTGGAGCTAGGGTTATTGTTCGGCTCCCGGTGAGACCTAGGGTCGAGATTGTGGTATGGATACGTGTTAGGGGGCGTGTGCGTTGCAGGGCGTGGCTTATCGTTATAGTAGGCCTCAGGGTTCAGGCTTCGGGTGAGGCTTAGGGTTCAGGGTCAGGATTGTAGCTACGGTTAGGATTAGGCTCCCGGTGAGGGCTGGGTCGAGATAAGGGTATCCATATGTGTTCGGGGCGTGTGCGTTGCACCGCGCTGCTTATCATTAGGGTAGGCCTCACGGTTCAGGCTGTGGGTGAGGCTTAGTGTTCACGGTCAGGGTTGGAGCTAGGGTAAGGGTTAGGCTCCCGGTGAGGCTTCGGGTCGAGATTGGGGTACGGATACGTGTTAGGGGGCGTGTGTCTTGCAGTGCGCAGCTGATCATTAGGGTAGGCCTCAGGGTTCATGCTGCGGGGTAGGCTTAGTGTTAAGGACAGGGCTGGATCTAGGGTTAGGGTTAGGCTCCCGGTGAGGGTTCGTGTCGAGATTTGGGTACGGATATGTGTTTGGGCGCGTGTGCGTTGAGGGGCGCGGGTTAACATTAGGGTAGACCTCAGGGTTCACGCTGAGGGTGAGGCTTAGTGTTCAGGGTTATTTTTGGAGCTAGGGTTAGGCTTAGTCACCCGGGGAGGCCTAGGGTGGAGATTGTGTTACGGATACGTGTTAGGGGGCGTTTGCTTTGCAGGGCGTGACTTACCCTTAGGGTAGGCCTCAGGGTTCAGGCTGCGGATGAGGTTTAGTGTTTAGGGTCTGGGTTGGAGCTAGGGTTAGGTGTAGTCTCCCGGTGAGGCCTATGGTGGAGATTGGGGTACGGAAACGTGTTAGGGTGCGTGTGCATTGCAGGGCGTTCCTGATGGTTAGGGTAGGCCTCAGGGTTCATGCTGCGGGTGAGGCTTAGTGTTCATGGTCAGGGTTGGAGCTAGGGTTATCGTTAGTCTCCCGGTGAGGCCTATGGTCGGGATTGTGTTACGGGTACGTGTTAGGGCGCGTGTGCGTTTCAGGGCGCGGTTTATCATTAGGGTAGGCATCAGGGTTCAGGCTGTGCGTGAGGCTTAGTGTTCAGTGTCAGGGTTGGAGCTAAGGTTAGGTTTCGTCTCGCGGTGAGGCCTATGGTGGAGATTGGGGTACGGACACGTCTTAGGGGGCATGTGCGTTGCAGGGCGCGGCTTAGCGTTATGGTAGGCCTCAGGGTTCAGCCTGTGGGTGAGGCTTAGGTTTCAGGGTAAGGGTTGGACTTAGGGTTAGGGTTAGGTTTCCAGTGAGGCCTAGGGTTGCGATTGGGGTACGGATATGTGTAAGGGGGCGTTTTCGTTGCTGGGCACGTCTTATCGTTAGGGTAGGCCCCAGTTCAGGCTGTCGGTAAGGCTTCGAGTTCCGGGCCAGTGTTGGAGCGAGAGTTCGGGTTAGGCTCTCGCTGAGTCTTAGGGTCGACATTGGGTTACGGATACGTGTTAGGGGGCGTGTGCATTGAAGGGCACAGCTGATCGTTAGGGTAGGCCTCATGGTTCAGGCTGCAGGAGAGGCTTAGGGTTCAGGGTCAGGATTGGAGCGAGGGTTAGGTTTAGTCTACCTGTGAGTCCTTCGGTGGAGATTGGGGTACAGATACGTGTTAGGGGGCGTGTGCGTTGCAGGGCGCGGCTTATGGTTAGGGTAGGTCTCAGGGTTCAGGCTGAGGGTGAGGTTTAGGGTTCAGAGTCTGGGTTGGAGCTAGGGTTAGGGTTAGGCTCCCGGTGAGGCCTATGGAGGAGATTGCGGTAGGGATAAGTGTTAGGGTTCGTGTGCGTTCCAGGGTGCGGCTTATCACTAGGTTAGGCCTCAGGTTCAGGCTGCGGGTGAGGCTTAGGTTTCAGGGTAATGTTTGGATGTAGGGTTAGGGTTAGGCTCCCGGTGCGGCCTACGGTGGAGATTGGGGTACGGATACGTGTTAGGGGGCGTGTGGGTTGCATGGCGCGGCTTATCGTTAGGGTGGGCCTCTGGGTTCCGGCTGCGGGTGAGGCATAGGGTTCAGGGTAAGGGTTGGACTTCTGGTTAGGGTTAGGCTCCCGGTTAGGCCTAGGGTCGCGATTGGGGTACGGATATGTGTTAACGGGAGTTTTCGTTGCAGGGCGCGGCTTATCGTTAGCATAGGCCTCAGGGTTCAGGCTGTGGGTGAGGCTTAGGGTTCAGGGTCAGGATTGGAGCTAGGGTTACGGTTCGTCTCTTGCAGAGGCCTAGGGTCGAGTTTGGAGTACGGATACGTGTTAGGGAGCGTGTGCATGGCAGGGCACGGCTTAGCGTTAGGGTAGCCTTCGGGGTTCAGGCTGCGGGTGAGACTTAGGGTTCAGGGTCAGAGTTGGAGCTAGGGTTAGGGTTAGGCTCCTGGTGAGGCCTGGGTCGAGATTGTGGAATGGATACGTGTTAGGGGGCATGTGCATTGCAGGGCGCTGCTGATCGTTAGGGTAGGCCTCAGGGTTCAGGCTGCGCGTGAGGCTTAGGGGTCAAGGTCAGGGTTGGAGCTAGGGTTAGGGTTAGGCTCCCGGTGAGGCCTGGGGTGGAGATTGTGGTACGGATACGTGTTAGGGGTTGGTGCGTTTCAGGGCCCGGCTTATCCTTAGGATAGGCCTTAGGGATCAGGCTGTGGTTGAGGCTTAGGGTTCAGGGTCAGTGTTGGAGCTAGGGTTAGGTTTAGTCTCCCGGTGAGGCCTTCGGTGGAGATTGGGGTACTGATACTTGTTAGGGGGCGTGTGCGTTTCAGGGCGCGGCTTATTGTTAGGGTAGGCCTCAGGGTTCAGGCCGCGGGTGAGGTTTAGGGTTTAGGGTCTGGGTTGGAGCTAGGGTTAGGTGTAGTCTCCCGGTGAGGCCTATGGTGGAGATTGGGGTACGGATACGTGTTAGGGTGCGTGTGGGTTGCAGGGCGTGCCTGATGGTTAGGGTAGGCCTCAGGGTTCATGCTGCGGATGAGGCTTAGTGTTCATGGTCAGGGTTGGAGCTAGGGTTATGGTTAGTCTCCCGGTGAGGCCTATGGTCGGGATTGTGGTACGGGTACATGTGAGGGCACGTGTGCGTTTCAGGGCGCGGTTTATCGTTAGGGTAGGCATCAGGGTTCAGGCTGCGGGTGAGGCTTAGTGTTCATGGTCAGGGTTGGAGCTAGGGTTATGGTTAGTCTCCCGGTGAGGCTTAGGGTCGCGATTGGGGTACGGATACCTGTTAGTGTGCGTGTGCGTTGCGTGGCGCAGGTTATTGTTATGGTAGGCCTCAGGTTTCAGGCTGCGGTGAGGCTTAGTTTTCAGGGTCATGGTTGGAGCTAGGGTTAGATTTAGGCTCCTGGTGAGGCTTACGGTCGAGATTGTGGTATGGATACGTGTTAGGGGGCGTGTGCATTGCAGGGCGCGGCTTATAGTTAGGGTAGGCCTCAGGGATCAGTCTTCCTGTTAGGCTTAGGATTCAGGGTCAGGGTTGGAGCTAGGGTTAGGGTTAGGCTCCTGGTGAGGCCTAGGTTCGAGATTGGGGTACTGATACCTGTACCGGGTCGTGTGAGTTGCATGGCGTGGCTTATCGTGAGAGTAGGCCTTAGGGTTCAGGCTGAGGATGAGGCTTAGTTTTCAGGGTCAGCGTTGGAGCTCGGGTTACGGTTAGCCTCCTGGTGATACCTAGGGTCGAGATTGGGGTATGCATACGGGTTAGGGGGTGTATTCCTTGCAGAGCCCAGCTTATCATTAGGGTAGGCCTCAGGGTACAGACGGCGGGTGAGGCTTAGGTTTCAGGGTGAGGGTTGGAGCTAGTGTTACGGTTAGGCTCCCGGTGAGGCTTCGGATCGAGATTGGGGTACGGAAACGTGTTAGGGGGCGTGTGCGTTGCAGGGCGCGGCGTATCGTTACAATACGCCTCAGGGTTTAGGCTTTGGGTGAGGCTTTGTGTTCAGGGTCAGGGTTGGAGGTAGGGTTAGGGTTAGGCTCCCGGTGAGGCCTAGGGTCGAGATTAGGGTACGGGGACGTGTTAGGGTGCGTGTGCGTTGCACGGCGCTGCTTATCGTTAGGGTAGGCCTCAAGTATCGGGTTGCTGGTGAGGCTTATTTTTCAGGGTCAGGGTTGGAGCTAGGGTTAGGGTTAGGCTCCCGGAGAGGCTTTGGGTCGATATTGGGATACGGATATATGTTAGGGGTCGTGTGAGTTTCAGGGCGCGGCTGATCGTTAGGGAAGGCCTCAGGGTTCAGGCTGCTGTTGAGGCTTAGGGTTCAGGGTCAGGGTTGGAGCTTGGGTTAGGGTTAGGATTCTGGTCAGGCTTAGGCTCGAGATTGGGGTACGGATACGTGTTAGGGGGCGTGTGCGTTGCAGGGCGTGGCTTATCGTTACGGTATGCCTCAGGGTTCAGGTTGCGGGTGAGGTTTGGGTTTCAGTGTCAGGTTTGGAGCTAAGGTTAGGTTTAGGCTCCCCGTGAGGCCTAGGGTCGAGATTGGGGTACGGATACGTTTTAGGGGGCGTGTGCGTTGCAGGGCGCTGCTTATAGTTAGGGTATGCCTCAGGGTTCATTCTTCCGGTTAGGCTTAGGTTTCAGAGTCAGGGTTGGAGCTAGGGTTAAGGTTCGGCTCCCGCTGAGGCCTAGGTTCGAGATTGGGGTACGGAAACGTGTTAGGGGGCGTGTGCATTGCAGGGCGTGTCGTATCGTTACAATACACCTCAGGGTTTAGGCTTTGGGTGAGGCTTTGTGTTCAGGGTCAGGGTTGGAGGTAGGGTTAGGATTAGGCTCCCAGTGAGGCCTAGGGTCGATATTAGGGTACAGCGACGTGTTAGGGTGAGTGTGCATTGCACGTCGCTGCGTATCGTTAGGGTAGGCCTCAGGGCTCACGCTGCGGGTGAGGCTTATGGGTCAGGGTCAGCGTTGGAGTTAGGGTTAGGGTTAGGCTCCCTTTGAGGCTTTGGTTCGAGTTTGGGGTACGGATACGTGTTACGGGGCGTGTGCGTTGAAGGGCGTGGCTTATCGTTAGGGTAGGCCTCAGGGTTGAGGCTGTGGGTGAGGCCTAGTTTAAACGCTCAGGGTTTTAGGTAAGATTAGGGTTAGGCTCCCAGTGAGGTTTAGAGTCAAGATTGGGGAACGGATACGTGTTACTGGGCGTGGGTGTTGCAGTGTGAGGCTGACCGTTAGGGTAGACCGCAGGGTTCAGGCTGGGGGTGAGGCTTAGGGTTCAGGGTCATGGTTGAAGCTAGTGTTAGGGTTAGGCTCCCGGTGAGGCTTCGGATCGACATTGGGGTACGGATACGTGTTAGGGGGCGTGTGCGTTGCAGGGCGTGACTTATCATTAGGGTAGGCCTCAGGGTTCAGGCTGCCGGTGAGGCTTAGTGTTCAGAGTCCGGGTTGGACCTAGGGTTCCGGTTAGGCTCCCGGTGAGTCCTAGGTTCGAGATTGGGGTATGGATACGTGTTAGGGGACGTGTGCATTGCAGGGCGTTGCTTATCGTTAGAGTAGGACTCAGGGTTCAGGTTGCGGATCACGCTTAGTTTTCAGGGTCAGGGCTGGAGCTGGGGTTAGGGTTAGGCTCCCGGTTAGGCTTAGGGTCCAGTTTGGGGTACGGATACGTGTTAGGGGTCGTATTCCTTGCATATCGCGTTTTATCATTAGGGTAGGCCTCAGGATTCAGACGGAGGGTGAGGCTTAGGATTCAGGGTCAGGGTTGGAGCTAGTGTTACGGTTAGGCTCCCGGTGAGGCTTCGGATCGAGATTGGGGTACGGATACGTGTTATGGGCCGTGTGCGTTGCAGGGCGCAGCTTATCGTTAGCGTACGCCTCAAGGTTCACACTGCAGGTGAGGCTTAGGTTTTAGGGTCAGGGTTGGAGCTAGGGTTAGGGTTAGGCTCCCGGTTAGGGGTAGGGTCGAGATTGGGGTAAGTATACGTGTTAGTGGGCATGTGCGTTGCAGGGCGCGGCTTATCGTTAGGGTAGGCCTCAAGGTTCAGGCTGCAGTTGAGGCTTAGGTTTCAGGGTCAGGGTTCGAGCTAGGGCTAGGGTTAGGGTCCCGGTGAAGCTTCGGGACGAGATTCGAGTATGGATACGTGTTACGGTGCGTTTGCGTTGCAGGGCGCGGTTTATCGTTAAGGTAGGCCTCAGGGATCAGGCTTCGGCTGATGCTTAGTGTTCAGGGTCATGGTTGGAGGTAAGGTTAGGTTTAATCTCCCAGTGAGGCCTAGGGTTGAGATTGGGGTACGGATTCGTGTTAGGGGGCGTGTGCGTTGCACGGCGCAGCTTATCGTTAGTGTTGGCCTCAATGTTCATGCTGCGGGTGAGGCTTAGGATTCACGGTCTGAGTTGGAGCTAGGGTTAGGTTTTGGCTCTCGCACAGGCCTAGGGTCTAAATTGGGTTACGGATACGTGTTAGGGGGCATGTGCATTGCAGGGCGTGGCTTATCGTTAGGGTAGGGCTCTGGGTTCAGTCTGCAGGTGAGGCTTAGGGTTCAGGGTCAGGGTTGGAGCTAGGGTTAGGGTTCAGCTCCCGGTGACGCTTATGGTCGAGATTGGGGTACGCAGACATGTTATGGGGCCTGTGATTTGCATGGCGTGGTTTATCGTTGGGGGAGGCCTCAGGGATCAGTCTGCAGGTGAGGCTTAGGGTTCAGGGTCAGGATTGGAGCTAGGGTTAGAATTAGGCTCCCAGTGAGGCTTACGGTCGAGATTGGGGTATGGATACGTGTTAGGGGGCGTGTGCATTGCAGGGCGCGGATTATAGTTAGGGTAAGCCTCAGGGATCAGTCTTCCGGTTAGGCTAAGTGTTCAGGGTCAGTGTTGGATCTAGGGTAAGGGTTCGGCTCCCGCTGAGGCCTAGGTTCGAGATTGGGGTACGGAAACGTGTTAGGGGGTGTGTGCGTTGCAGGGCGCGGCTTATCGTTATAATACGCCTCAGGGTTCCAGCTTTGGGTGAGGCTTTGTGTTCAGGGTCAGGGTTGGAGCTATGGTTAGGATTAGGCTCCCAGTGAGGCTTAGGGTCGAGATTAGGGTACGGGGACGTGTTAGGGGGCGTGTGCGTTGCACCGCGCTGCTTATCATTAGGGTAAGCCTCAGGGCTCACGCTGCGTGCGAGGCTTATGTGTCAGGGTCAGTGTTGGAGTTAGGGTTATGGTTAGGCTCCCGGTGAGGCTTCGGTTCGAGTTTGGGGTACGGATACGTGTTAGGGGGCGTGTGCGTTGAAGGGCGTGGCTTATCGTTACGGTAAGACTCCGGGTTCAGTTTGCGGATGAGGCTTAGGTTTCAGGGTCAGGGTTGGAGCTCGGGTTAGGGTTAGGCTCCCGGTGAGGCCTAGGGTCGAGTTTGGGGTACGGATACGTGTTAGGGGGCGTATTACTTGCAGAGCGCAGCTTATCGTTAGGCTAGGCCTCAGGGTTCAGACTGCGGGTGAGGCTTCGGGTTCAGGGTCAGGGTTGGAGCTAGGGTTAGGGTTAGGCTCCCGCTGAGGCCTAGGTTCGAGATTGGGGTACGGATACGTGTTAGGGGTCGTGTGCGTTGCAGGGCACGACTTATCGTTATTGTAGTCCTCAGGGTTGAGGCTGTGGGTGAGGCTTAGGTTAAATGGTCAGGGTTTTAGGTAGGATTGGGGTTAGGCTCCCAGTGAGGTTTAGGGTCAAGATTGAGGAACGGATACGTGTTAGGGGGCGTGGGTGTTGCAGTGTGCGGCTGATCGTTAGGGTAGACCTCAGGGTTCAGGCTGAGGGTGAGGCTTAGGTTTCAGAGTCATGGTTGGATCTCGTGTTAGGGTTAGGCTCCGGTGAGGCTTCAGATCGACATTGGGGTACGGATACGTGTTAAGGGGCGTGTGCGTTGCAGGGCGTGACTTATCGTTAGGGTAGTCTTCAGGTTTGAAGCTGTGGGTGAGGCTTAGTTTAAAGGGTCAGGGTTTTAGCTAGGGTTAGGATAAGGCACCCAGTGAGGTTTTGGGTCGAGATTGGGGAACGGATACGTGTTAGGGGGCGTGGGGGTTGCAGTGCGCGGCTGATCGTTAGGGTAGGCCTCCGTGTTCAGGCTGCGGGTGAGGCTTAGGTTTCAGGGTGACGGTTGGAGCTAGTGTTACGGTTAGGCTCCCAGTGAGGCTTCGGGTTGAGATTGGGGTACCAATACGTGTTAGGGGGCGTGTGAGTTGCAGGGCGTGGTTTACAGTTAGGGTAGGCCTCAGGGTTCAGGCTGCGGGTGAGGCTTATTGTTCAGAATCATGGTTGAAGCTAGGGTTATTGTTAGGCTCCCGGTGAGGCTTAGGGTCGCGATTGGGGTACGTATACCTGTTAGTGTGCGTGTGCGTTGCGTGGCGCAGGTTATTGTTATGGTAGGCCTCAGGTTTCAGGCTGTGGTGAGGCTTAGGGTTCAGGGTCATGGTTGGAGCTAGGGTTAGAATTAGGCTCCCGGTGAGCCTTACGGTCGAGATTGGGGTACGGATACGAGTAAGGGGGCGTGTGCATTGCAGGGCGCGGCTTATAGTTAGGGTAGGCCTCAGGGATCAGTCTTCCGGTTAGGCTTAGGGATCAGGGTCAGGGTTGGAGCTAGGGTTAGGGTTAGGCTCCCGGTGAGGCCTAGGGTCGAGATTGGGGTACGGATACCTGTAACGGGTCGTGTGAGTTGCAAAGCGTGGCTTATCATGATAGTAGGCCTTAGGGTTCAGGCTGCGGATGAGGCTTAGTTTTCAGGGTCAGGGTTGAAGCTCGGGTTACGGTTAGGCTCCTGGTGATACTTGCAGACCCCAGCTTATCATTAGGGTAGGCCTCAGGGTTCAGACGGCGGGTGAGGCTTAGGTTTCAGGGTGAGGGTTGGAGCTAGGGTTCGGGTTCGGCTCCCGCTGAGGCCTAGTTTCGAGATTGGGGTACGGAAACGTGTTAGGGGGCGTGTGCGTTGCAGGGCGCGGCGTATCGTTACAATACGCCTCAGGGTTTAGGCTTTGTGTGAGGCTTTGTGTTCAGGGTCACGGTTGGAGTTTGGGTTAGGATTAGGCTCCCGGTGAGGCCTAGGGTCGAGATTAGGGTACGGGGACGTGTTAGGGTGCGTGTGCGTTGCACGGCGCTGCTTATCATTAGGGTAGGCCTCAGGGCTCACGCTGCGGGTGAGGCTTATGTTTCAGGGTCAGTGTTGGAGTTAGGGTTATGGTTAGGCTCCCGGTGAGGCTTCGGTTCGAGTTTGGGGTACGGATACGTGTTAGGGGGCGTGTGCGTTGAAGGGCGTGGCTTATCGTTACGGTAAGACTCCGGGTTCAGTTTGCGGATGAGGCTTAGGTTTCAGGGTCAGGGTTGGAGCTCGGGTTAGGGTTAGGCTCCCGGTGAGGCCTAGGGTCGAGTTTGGGGTACGGATACGTGTTAGGGGGCGTATTACTTGCAGAGCACGGCTTATCGTTAGGCTAGGCCTCAGGGTTCAGACTGCGGGTGAGGCTTCGGGTTCAGGGTCAGGGTTGGAGCTAGGGTTAGGGTTAGGCTCCCGCTGAGGCCTAGGTTCGAGATTGGGGTACGGATACGTGTTAGGGGTCGTGTGCGTTGCAGGGCACGACTTATCGTTATTGTAGTCCTCAGGGTTGAGGCTGTGGGTGAGGCTTAGGTTAAATGGTCAGGGTTTTAGGTAGGATTGGGGTTAGGCTCCCAGTGAGGTTTAGGGTCAAGATTGAGGAACGGATACGTGTTAGGGGGCGTGGGTGTTGCAGTGTGCGGCTGATCGTTAGGGTAGACCTCAGGGTTCAGGCTGAGGGTGAGGCTTAGGTTTCAGAGTCATGGTTGGATCTCGTGTTAGGGTTAGGCTCCCGGTGAGGCTTCGGATCGACATTGGGGTACGGATACGTGTTAAGGGGCGTGTGCGTTGCAGGGCGTGACTTATCGTTAGGGTAGTCTTCAGGTTTGAAGCTGTGGGTGAGTCTTAGTTTAAAGGGTCAGGGTTTTAGCTAGGGTTAGGATAAGGCACCCAGTGAGGTTTTGGGTCGAGATTGGGGAACGGATACGTGTTAGGGGGCGTGGGTGTTGCAGTGCGAGGCTGATCGTTAGGGTAGGCCTCCGTGTTCAGGCTGCGGGTGAGGCTTAGGTTTCAGGGTCATTGTTGGAGCTAGTGTTAGAGTTAGGCTCCCGGTGAGGCTTCGGGTTGAGATTGGGGTACCAATACGTGTTACGGGGCGTGTGAATTGCAGGGCGTGGTTTACAGTTAGGGTAGGCCTCAAGGTTCAGGCTGCGGATGAGGCTTAGGGTTCAGAATAATGGTTGAAGCTAGGGTTATGGTTAGGCTCCCGGTGAGGCTTAGGGTCGCGATTGGGGTACGTATACCTGTTAGAGTGCGTGTGCGTTGCGTGGCGCAGGTTATTGTTATGGTAGGCCTCAGGTTTCAGGCTGTGGTGAGGCTTAGGGTTCAGGGTCATGGTTGGAGCTAGGGTTAGAATTAGGCTCCCAGTGAGGCTTACGGTCGAGATTGCGGTATGGATACGTGTTAGGGGGCGTGTGCATTGCAGGGCGCGGCTTATAGTTAGGGTAGGCCTCAGGGATCAGTCTTCCGGTTAGGCTAAGTGTTCAGGGTCAGGGTTGGATCTAGGGTAAGGGTTCGGCTCCCGCTGAGGCCTAGGTTCGAGATTGGGGTACGGAAACGTGTTAGGGGGCGTGTGCGTTGCAGGGCGCGGCTTATCATTAGGGTAAGCCTCAGGGCTCACGCTGCGTGCGAGGCTTATGTGTCAGGGTCAGTGTTGGAGTTAGGGTTATGGTTAGGCTCCCGGTGAGGCTTCGGTTCGTGTTTGCGGTACGGATACGTGTTAGGGGGCGTGTGCGTTGAAGGGCGTGGCTTATCGTTACGGTAAGACTCCGGGTTCAGTTTGCGGATGAGGCTTAGGTTTCAGGGTCAGGGTTGGAGCTCGGGTTAGGGTTAGGCTCCCGCTGAGGCCTAGGTTCGAGATTGGGGTACGGATACGTGTTAGGGGTCGTGTGCGTTGCAGGGCACGACTTATCGTTATTGTAGTCCTCAGGGTTGAGGCTGTGGGTGAGGCTTAGGTTAAATGGTCAGGGTTTTAGGTAGGATTGGGGTTAGGCTCCCAGTGAGGTTTAGGGTCAAGATTGAGGAACGAATACGTGTTAGGGGGCGTGGGTGTTGCAGTGTGCGGCTGATCGTTAGGGTAGACCTCAGGGTTCAGGCTGAGGGTGAGGCTTAGGTTTCAGAGTCATGGTTGGATGTCGTGTTAGGGTTAGGCTCCCGGTGAGGCTTTGGATCGACATTGGGGTACGGATAGGTGTTAAGGGGCGTGTGCGTTGCAGTGCGTGACTTATCGTTAGGGTAGTCTTCAGGTTTGAAGCTGTGGGTGAGGCTTAGTTTAAAGGGTCAGGGTTTTAGCTAGGGTTAGGATAAGGCACCCAGTGAGGTTTTGGGTCGAGATTGGGGAACGGATACGTGTTAGGGGGCGTGGGGGTTGCAGTGCGCGGCTGATCGTTAGGGTAGGCTTCCGTGTTCAGGCTGCGGGTGAGGCTTAGGGTTCAGGGTGATGGTTGGAGCTAGTGTTAGGGTTAGGCTCCCGGTGAGGCTTCGGGTTGAGATTAGGGTACCGATACGTGTTAGGGGGCGTGTGAGTTGCAGGGCGTGGTTTACAGTTAGGGTAGGCCTCAAGGTTCAGGCTGCGGGTGAGGCTTAGGGTTCAGAATCATGGTTGAAGCTAGGGTTATTGTTAGGCTCCCGGTGAGGCTTAGGGTCGCGATTGGGGTACGTATACCTGTTAGTGTGCATGTGCGTTGCGTGGCGCAGGTTATTGTTATGGTAGGCCTCAGGTTTCAGGCTGTGGTGAGGCTTAGGGTTCAGGGTCATGGTTGGAGCTAGGGTTAGATTTAGACTCCCGGTGAGGCTTACGGTCGAGATTCGGGTACAGATAAGTGTTAGGGGGCGTTTGCGTTGCAGGGAGTGGCTTATCGATAGGGTAGGCCTCAGGGTTCAGACTGGGGATGAGGCTTAGGTTTCAGGGTCAGGCTGGGAGCTAGGGTTAGGGTTAGGCTCCCTCTGAGGCCTAGGTTCGAGATTGGGGTACGGATACGTGTTTGGGGGCGTTTGCGTTGCAGGGCGCGACTTAACATTAGGGTAGGCCTCAGGGTTCAGGCTGCGGGTGAGACTTAGTGTTCAGGGTCACGTTTGGAACTAGGGATAGGTTTAGGCTCCCCGTGAGGCTTTGGGTCGAGATTGGGGTACGGATACGTGTTAGGGGACGTGTTCATTGCAGGGCGTGGCTGGTCGTTAGGGTAGGCCGCAGGTATTGAGCTGTTGGTCAGGCTTAGATTTCAGGGTCAGGGTTGGAGCTACGGTTAGTGTTAGACTCCCGGTGAGGCTTACGGTTGAAATTGGGGTACGGATACGTGTTAGGGGGTGTGTGCGTTGGAGGGCGTGTCTTATCGTTAGGGTAGGCCTCAGGGTTCAGGATGCTGGTGCGGCTTAGTGTTCAGGGTAACGGTTGGACTTAGGGCTAGGTTTAGGATCCCAGTGCGGCCAAGGGTCGAGATTGGCGTACGTATATGTGTTACAGGGCGTTTTTTTGCAGGGCGAGGCTTCTCGTTAGGGTAGGCCTCAGGGTTCAGACTGCAGGTGAGGCTTAGGGTTCAGGGTCTGGGTTGGATTTAGGGCTTTGGTCAGGCTCCCGGTGAGGCTTAGGGTCGAGATTGGTGTATGGGTACGTGTTAGCGGGTGTGTGCGTTGCAGGGCGCGGCTTATATTTAGGGTAGGCCTCAGGGTTCCGTCTTCCGGTTAGGCTTAGGGTTCAGGGTCAGGGTTGGAGCTAGGGTTAGCGTTAGGGTCCCAGTGAGGCCTAGGGTCGGGATTGGGGTACGGATACGTGTAAGGGAGCGTGTGAGTTGCATGGCGTGGCTTATCGTTAGAGTAGGCCTCAGGGTTCAGGCTGAAGATGAGGCTTAGAGTTCAGGGTCAGGGTTTGAGCTAGGGTTAGGTTTATGCTCTCTCTGAGGCCTAGGGTCGAGTTTGGAGTACGGATACGTGTTAGGGGGCGTGTGCATTTCAGGGCACGGCTAATCGTTAGGGTAGCCCTCAGGGTTCAGGCTGTGGGTGAGGCTTAGAGTTCATGGTCAGGGTTGGAGCTAGTGTTAGGGGTAGGCTCCTGGTGAGGCCAGGGTCGAGATTGTGGTACGGATACGTGTTAGACGGCATGTGCATTGAAGGGCTCTGCTGATCGTTAGGGTAGGCCTCAGGGTTCAGGCTGCGGGTGAGGCTTAGTGTTCATGGTCAGGGCTGTAGCTAGGGTTAGGGTTAGGCTCCTGGTGATGCCTAGGGTCGAGATTGTGGTACGGATACGTGTTAGGGGGCGTGTGCATTGCAGGGCACGGCTGATCTTTAGGGTAGGCCTCAGGGTTCAGGCTGTGGGTGAGGCTTAGTGGTCATGGTCAGGTTTGGAGCTAGGGTTAGGTTTAGTCTCCCGGTGAGGACTTCAGTGGAGATTCGGGTACGGAAACGTGTTAGGGGGCGTGTGCGTTGCATGGCGTGGTTTATCCTTAGGGTGGGCCTCTGGGTTCCGGCTGCAGGTGAGGCATAGGGTTCAGGGTAAGGGTTGGACTTCGGGTTAGGTTTAGGCTTCCGGTGAGGCCTAGGTTCGCGATTGGGTTACGGATATGTGTTAACGGGGGTTTTCGTTGCAGGGCGCGGCTTATCGTGAGCGTAGGTCTCAGGGTTCAGGCTGTGGGTGAGGCTTAGGGTTCAGGGTCAGGATTGGAGCTAGGGTTAGGGTTAGGCTCTTGCTGAGGCCTAGGGTCGAGTTTGGAGTACGGATACGTGTTAGGGAGCGTGTGCATTGCAGGGCACGGCTGATCGTTTGGGTAGCCCTCGGGGTTCAGGCTGCGGGTGAGACTTAGGGTTCATGGTCAGGGTTGGAGCTAGGGTTAGGGTTAGGCTGCTGGTGAGGCCAGGGTCGAGATTGTGGAACGGATACGTGTTAGGGGGCATGTGCATTGCAGGGCGCTGCTGATCGTTAGGGTAGGCCTCAGGGTTCAGGCTGCGGGTGAGGTTTAGGGTTCAGAGTCTGGGTTGGAGCTAGGGTTAGGGTTAGGCTCCTGGTGAGGCCTATGGAGGAGATTGCGGTAGGGATAAGGGTTAGGGTTCGTGTGCGTTCCAGGGCGCTGCTTATCACTAGGTTAGGCCTCAGGTTCAGGCTGCTGGTGAGGCTTAGGGTACAGGGTAATGTTTGGATGTAGGGTTAGGGTTAGGTTCCCGCTGTGGCCTACGGTGGAGATTGGGGTACGGATACGTGTTAGGGGGTGTGTGGGTTTCAGGGCGCGGCTTATCGTTAGGGTAGGCCTCAGGGTTCAGGCTGCGGGCGAGGCTTAGTGTTCAGCGTAAGGGTTGGACTTAGGGTTAGGTTTAGGCTCCCGGTGAGGCCTAGGGTCGTGATTGGGCTACGGATATGTGTAAGGGGGCGTGTGAGTGGCACGGCGCGGTTTATCGTTAGAGTAAGCCTCAGGGTTCAGACTGCAGATGAGGCTTAGGTTTCAGGGACATGGTTGGAGCTCGGGTTAGGGTTAGGCTCCCGGTGAGGCCTAGGGTTGTGATTGTGGTACGGATACTTGTTAGGGGGCGTGTGGGTTGCAGGGCGCCACTTTTCGTTAACGTAGGCCTCAGGGTTCAGGCTGCAGGTGAGGCTTAGCGTTCAGGTTCAGTGTTGGAGCTAGGGTTAGTGTTAGGCTCCCGGTGAGGCCTAGGGTCGAGATTGGGGTACGAATACGTGTAAGGGGCATGTGAGTTGCCCGGCGTGGCTAATCGTTAGCTTAGGCCTCAGGGTTCTGACTGTGGGTGAGGCTTAGGGTTCAGGGTGAGAGTTGGAGCTAGGGTTAGTGTTCAAGTTCTTGTGAGGCTTTGGGTCGAGATTGGGGTACGCATACGTGTTAGGATGCGTGTTCGTTGCAGGGCGTGGGTTATCGTTAGGGTAGGCCTAAGGGTTCAGGCTGCGGGTGAGGCTAAGGGTTCAGGGTCAGAGTTGAAGCTAGGGTTAGGTTTAGGCTCCAGGTGAGGATTCGGGTCCAGATTGGGGTACGGTTACGTGTTAGGGGGCGTGTGCGTTGCAGGGCGTGGCTTATCGTTAGTGTAGGCCTCAGGGTTCAGTCTTCCTGTGAGTCTTAAGGGTCAGGGTCAGGGTTCGAGCTAGCGTTAGCGTTCGGCTCCCGGTGAGGCTTAGGGTCGAGATTGGCGTACGGATACGTGTTAGGGGGAGTGTGCATTGCAGGGCGCAGCTTAACGTTACGGTAGGCCTCAGGGTTCAGGTTGCGTGTGAGGCTTAGGCTTCTGGGTGAGGTTTGGAGATAGGATTAGGGTTAGGCTCCAACTGAGGCCTGGTCCGAGATTGGGGTATGGATACGTGTTATGGGGAGTGTGCTTTGCAAGGCGTGGCTCATCGTTAGGGTAGGGCTCAGGGTTGTGGCAGTGGGTGAGGCTTAGGGTTCAGGATAAGTGTTGGAATTAGGGTTAGGTTTAGGTTCCCGGTCACGCCTAGGGTCGAGATTGGGCTACGGATATGTGTTAGGGGGCGTTGTTTTTGCAGGGCACGGCTTATCGTTAGGGTAGCCCTCAGGGTTCAGGCTGCAGGTGAGGCTTAGGGTTCAGGGTCAGGGTTTGAGCTAGGGTTAGGTTTAGGCTCCCGGTGAGGCCTTCGTTGGAGATTGGGGTACGGATACGTGTTAGAGGCTTTGTGCATTGCAGGGCACGGCTTATCGTTAGGGTAGGACTCACGTTCAGGCTGCGGGTGCGGGTGATGATTAGGGTTCAGGGTCAGGGTTTGAGCTAGGATTAGGGTTAGGCTCTTGCTGAATCCTACTGTCGAGATTGGGTTACGGATACGTGTTAGGGGGCGTGTTCATTGCGGGGCACGGCTGATCATTAGGGTAGGCCTCAGTGTACAGGGAGCGGGTGAGGCATAGTTGTCATGGTCAGGGTTGGAGCTAGGTTTAGGGTTAGGCTCCCGATGAGGCCTAGCGTGGAGATTG
This sequence comes from Kogia breviceps, assembly GCF_026419965.1. Classification (NCBI taxonomy): domain Eukaryota; kingdom Metazoa; phylum Chordata; class Mammalia; order Artiodactyla; family Physeteridae; genus Kogia; species Kogia breviceps. The sequence continues at coordinate 87,198,350 of NC_081316.1, forward strand.
GGGTACGGATACGTGTCAGGGGGCGTGTGTGCTGCAGGGCGCGGCTTATCGGTAGGGTAAGCCTCATGTATCGGGCTGGGGGTGAGGCTTATTGTTCAGAGTCAGGGTTGGAGCTAGGTTTAGGGTTATGCTCCCGGTGAGGCTTTGGGTCGAGATTTGGGTACGGATATATGTTAGGGGGCGTGTGAGTTTCAGGGCGCGGCTTATCATTAGGGTAGGCCTCAGGTTTCAGGATGCAGGTGAGGCTTAGGGTTCAGTGTATCGGTTGGACTTAGGGTTAGGGTTAGGCTCGCGGTGAGGCCTAGGTTCGAGAGTGGGGTACGGATATGTGTTAGGGGGCGTTTTCGTTGCAGGGCGTGGCTTATCCTTAGCGTAAGCCTCAGGTTTCAGGCTGCAGGTGAGGCTTACGGTTCAGTCAGGGTTGGAACTAGGGTTAGGTTTAGGCTTCTGGTGAGGCTTAGGGTCGAGATTGGGGTACAGATACGTGGTAGGGGTCGTTTTTGTTGCAGGGTGCGGCTTATCCTTAGCGTAGGCCTCAGGGTTCAGGCTGCGGGTGATGCCTAGGGTTCAGGGTCAGGGTTGGAACTAGGGTTAGGTTTAGGCTTCTGGTGAGGCTTAGGGTCGAGATTGTGGTAGTGATATGTGGTAGGGGGCGTGTGCGTTGCAGGGCGCGGCTTATCTGTAGTGTAGGCCTCAGGGTTCAGTCTTCCTGTGAGGCTTAGGGTTCAGGGTCAGTGTTGGAGCTTGCATTAGCGTTCGGCTCGCTGTGAGGCCTAAGGTCGAGATTGGGATAGGGATACGTGTTAGGGGGCATGTGCGTTGCAGGGCGTGGCTTATCGTTACAGTAGGCCTTAGGGTTCAGGCTGCGGGTGAGGCTTAGTTTTCAGGGTCAGGTTTGGAGCTAAGGTTAGGTTTAAGCTCCCGGTGAGGCCAAGGGTCGAGATTGGGGTACGGATACGTGTTAGTGGGCGTGTGCGTTGCATAGCGCCACTTATCTTTAGGTTAGGCCTCAGGATTCAGGCTGCAGTTGAGGATTACTGTTCAGGGTGAGAGTTGGAGCTAGGGTTAGGGTTAGGCTTCCGGTGAGGCTTAGAGCCGAGATTGGGGTATTGATACGTGTTAGGGGGCGTGTGCGTGGCAGGGCGTGGCTTATCGTTAGTGTAGGCCTCAGAGTTCAGTCTTCCTGTGAGGGTTCGGGTTCAGGGTCAGGGTTTGAGCTAGAGTTAGCGTTCAGCTCGCGGTGAGGCCTAGGGTCGAGATTCGGGTACAGATAAGTGTTAGGGGGCGTTTGCGTTGCAGGGAGTGGCTTATCGATAGGGTAGGCCTCAGGGTTCAGACTGGGGATGAGGCTTAGGTTTCAGGGTCAGGCTGGGAGCTAGGGTTAGGGTTAGGCTCCCTCTGAGGCCTAGGTTCGAGATTGGGGTACGGATACGTGTTAGGGGGCGTTTGCGTTGCAGGGCGCGACTTAACATTAGGGTAGGCCTCAGGGTTCAGGCTGCGGGTGAGACTTAGTGTTCAGGGTCACGTTTGGAGCTAGGGATAGGTTTAGGCTCCCCGTGAGGCTTTGGGTCGAGATTGGGGTACGGATACGTGTTAGGGGGCGTGTTCATTGCAGGGCGTGGCTGGTCGTTAGGGTAGGCCGCAGGTATTGGGCTGTTGGTCAGGCTTAGATTTCAGGGTCAGGGTTGGAGCTACGGTTAGTGTTAGACTCCCGGTGAGGCTTACGGTTGAAATTGGGGTAAGGATACGTGTTAGGGGGTGTGTGCGTTGGAGGGCGTGTCTTATCGTTAGGGTAGGCCTCAGGGTTCAGGATGCTGGTGCGGCTTAGTGTTCAGGGTAACGGTTGGATTAGGGCTAGGTTTAGGATCCCAGTGCGGCCAAGGGTCGAGATTGGCGTACGTATATGTGTTACAGGGCGTTTTTTTGCAGGGCGAGGCTTCTCGTTAGAGTAGGCCTCAGGGTTCAGACTGCAGGTGAGGCTTAGGGTTCAGGGTCTGGGTTGGATTTAGGGCTTTGGTCAGGCTCCCGGTGAGGCTTAGGGTCGAGATTGGTGTATGGGTACGTGTTAGGGGGTGTGTGCGTTGCAGGGCGCAGCTTATATTTAGGGTAGGCCTCAGGGTTCCGTCTTCCGGTTAGGCTTAGGGTTCAGGGTCAGGGTTGGAGCTAGGGTTAGCGTTAGGGTCCCAGTGAGGCCTAGGGTCGGGATTGGGGTACGGATACGTGTAAGGGAGCGTGTGAGTTGCATGGCGTGGCTTATCGTTAGAGTAGGCCTCAGGGTTCAGGCTGAAGATGAGGCTTAGAGTTCAGGGTCAGGGTTGGAGCTAGGGTTAGGTTTATGCTCTCTCTGAGGCCTAGGGTCGAGTTTGGAGTACGGATACGTGTTAGGGGGCGTGTGCATTTCAGGGCACGGCTAATCGTTAGGGTAGCCCTCAGGGATCAGGCTGTGGGTGAGGCTTAGAGTTCATGGTCAGGGTTGGAGCTAGTGTTAGGGGTAGGCTCCTGGTGAGGCCAGGGTCGAGATTGTGGTATGGATACATGTTAGACGGCATGTGCATTGAAGGGCGCTGCTGATCGTTAGGGTAGGCCTCAGGGTTCAGGCTGCGGGTGAGGCTTAGGGTTCATGGTCAGGGCTGGAGCTAGGGTTAGGGTTAGGCTCCTGGTGATGCCTAGGGTCGAGATTGTGGTACGGATACGTGTTAGGGGGCGTGTGCATTGCAGGGCACGGCTGATCTTTAGGGTAGGCCTCAGGGTTCAGGCTGCGGGTGAGGCTTAGTGGTCATGGTCAGGTTTGGAGCTAGGGTTAGGTTTAGTCTCCCGGTGAGGACTTCGGTGGAGATTCGGGTACGGAAACGTGTTAGGGGGCGTGTGCGTTGCATGGCGTGGTTTATCCTTAGGGTGGGCCTCTGGGTTCCGGCTGCGGGTGAGGCGTAGGGTTCAGGGTAAGGGTTGGACTTCGGGTTAGGTTTAGGCTTCCGGTGAGGCCTAGGTTCGCGATTGGGTTACGGATATGTGTTAACGGGGGTTTTCGTTGCAGGGCGCGGCTTATCGTGAGCGTAGGTCTCAGGGTTCAGGCTGTGGGTGAGGCTTAGGGTTCAGGGTCAGGATTGGAGCTAGGGTTAGGGTTAGGCTCTCGCTGAGGCCTAGGGTCGAGTTTGGAGTACGGATACGTGTTAGGGAGCGTGTGCATTGCAGGGCACGGCTGATCGTTTGGGTAGCCCTCGGGGTTCAGGCTGCGGGTGAGACTTAGGGTTCATGGTCAGGGTTGGAGCTAGGGTTAGGGTTAGGCTGCTGGTGAGGCCAGGGTCGAGATTGTGGAACGGATACGTGTTAGGGGGCATGTGCATTGCAGGGCGCTGCTGATCGTTAGGGTAGGCCTCAGGGTTCAGGCTGCGCGTGAGGCTTAGGGGTCAAGGTCAGGGTTGGAGCTAGGGTTAGGGTTAGGCTCCCGGTGAGGCCAGGGGTGGAGATTGTGGTACGGATACGTGTTAGGGGTTGGTGCGTTTCAGGGCCCGGCTTATCCTTAGGGTAGGCCTTAGGGATCAGGCTGTGGTTGAGGCTTAGGGTTCAGGGTCAGTGTTGGAGCTAGGGTTAGGTTTAGTCTCCCGGTGAGGCCTTCGTTGGAGATTGGGGTACTGATACTTGTTAGGGGGCGTGTGCGTTTCAGGGCACGGCTTATTGTTAAGGTAGGCCTCAGGGTTCAGGCTGCGTGTGAGGTTTAGTGTTTAGGGTCTGGGTTGGAGCTAGGGTTAGGTGTAGTCTCCCGGTGAGGCCTATGGTGGAGATTGGGGTACGGATACGTGTTAGGGTGCGTGTGGGTTGCAGGGCGTGCCTGATGGTTAGGGTAGGCCTCAGGGTTCATGCTGCGGGTGAGGCTTAGTGTTCATGGTCAGGGTTGGAGCTAGGGTTATGGTTAGTCTCCCAGTCAGGCCTGTGGTCCGGATTGTGGTACGGGTACCTGTTAGGGCACGTGTGCGTTTCAGGGCGCGGTTTATCGTTAGGGTAGGCATCAGGGTTCAGGCTGCGGGTGAGGCTTAGTGTTCAGTGTCAGGGTTGGAGCTAGGGTTAGGTTTTGTGTCGCGGTGAGGCCTATGGTGGAGATTGGGGTACGGACACGTGTTAGGGGGCATGTGCGTTGCGGGGCACGGCTTAGCGTTAGGGTAGGCCTCAGGGTTCAGCCTGTGGGTGAGGCTTAGGTTTCAGCGTAAGGGTTGGACTTAGGGTTAGGGTTAGGTTCCCAGTGAGGCCTAGGGTCGCGATTGCTGTACGGATATGTGTTAGGGGGCGTTTTCGTTGCAGGGCACGGCTTATCGTTAGGGTAGGCCCCAGTTCAGGCTGTCGGTAAGGCTTCGAGTTCCGGGTCAGGGTTGGAGCGAGAGTTAGCGTTAGGCTCTCGCTGAGTCCTATGGTCGAGATTGGGTTACGGATACGTGTTAGGGGGCGTGTGCATTGAAGGGCACGGCTGATCGTTAGGGTAGGCCTCATGGTTCAGGCTGCGGGAGAGGCTTAGGGTTCAGGGTCAGGATTGGAGCGAGGGTTAGGTTTAGTCTACCGGTGAGTCCTTCGGTGGAGATTGGGGTACCGATACGTGTTAGAGGGCGTGTGCATTGCAGGGCGTGGCTTATGGTTAGGGTAGGCCTCAGGGTTCAGGCTGCGGGTGAGGTTTAGGGTTCAGAGTCTGGGTTGGAGCTAGGGTTAGGGTTAGGCTCCCGGTGAGGCCTATGGAGGAGATTGTGGTAGGGATAAGGGTTAGGGTTCGTGTTCGTTCCAGGGCGCTGCTTATCACTAGGTTAGGCCTCAGGTTCAGGCTGCTGGTGAGGCTTAGGGTTCAGGGTAATGTTTGGATGTAGGGTTAGGGTTAGGTTCCCGCTGTGGCCTACGGTGGAGATTGGGGTACGGATACGTGTTAGGGGGTGTGTGGGTTTCAGGGCGCGGCTTATCGTTAGGGTAGGCCTCAGGGTTCAGGCTGCGGGCGAGGCTTAGTGTTCAGGGTAAGGGTTGGACTTAGGGTTAGGTTTAGGCTCCCGGTGAGGCCTAGGGTCGAGATTGGGCTACGGATATGTGTAAGGGGGCGTGTGAGTGGCACGGCGCGGTTTATCGTTAGAGTAAGCCTCAGGGTTCAGACTGCAGATGAGGCTTAGGTTTCAGGGACATGGTTGGAGCTCGGGTTAGGGTTAGGCTCCCGGTGAGGCCTAGGGTGGAGATTGTGGTACGGATACGTGTTAGGGGACGTCTGCGTTGCATGGCGTGGCTTATCGTTAGGGTAGGCCTCTGGGTTCAGGCTGCGGGTGAGGTTTAGCGTTCAGGGTAAGGGTTGGATTTAGGGTTAGGGTTAGGCTCCCGGTGAGGCGTAGGTTCTCGATTCGGGTACGGATATGTGTTAGGGGGCGTTTTATTTGCAGGGCGTGGCTTATCGTTAGGGTAGGCCTCAGGGATCCGGCTGCGGGTGAGGCTTAGGGTTCAGGGTCAGTTTCGGAGCTAGGATTAGGGTTAGGCTCTCGCTGAATCCTACGGTCGAGATTGGGTTACGGATACGTGTTAGGGAGCGTGTGCATTGCAGGGCATGGCTGATCGTTAGGGTAGGCCTCAGGGTACAGGGTGCGGGTGAGGCTTAGGGATCATGGTCAGGGTTAGAGCTAGGGTTAGGGTGAGGCTCCCGGTGAGGCCTAGGGTGGAGATTGGGGTACGGATATGTGTTTTGGGGCCTGTGCATTGCAGGGCGCGGCTTATCGTTAGGGTAGGCCTCACGTTCAGGCTGCGGGCGAGGCTTAGGTTTAGGTGTCAGGGTTGGAGCTAGGGTTAGGTTTAGGCTCCCGGTGAGGCCTTCGGTCCAGATTGGGGTACGAATACGTGTTAGGGGCCGTGTGGGTTGCAGGGCGCAGCTTATCGTTAGGGTAGGCCTCAGGGTTCCGGTGCGGGTGAGGCTTAGTGTTCAGGATCAGGGTTGGAGCTAGGGTTAGGGTTACGCTATCGCTGAGGCCTAGGGTGGAGATTTGGGTACGGATACGTGCTAGGGGGCGTGTGCATTGCAGGGCACGGCTGATCATTAGGGTTCAGGCTGCGTGTGAGGCTTAGGGTTCAGGGTAAGGGTTGCACTTAGGTTTAAGGTTAGGCTCCCGGTGAGGCCTAGGTTCGTGATTGGGGTACGGATATGTGTTAGGGGGCGTTTTTGTTGCAGGGCGTGGCTTATCGTTAGGGTAGGTCTCAGGGTTCAGGCTGCGGTTGAGGATTAGGGTTCAGGGCCAGAATTCGAGCTAGAGTTAAGGTAACGCTCTCGCTGAGGGCTAGGGTCGAGATTGGGGTAGGTATACGTGTTAGGGGGCGTGAGCATTGCAGGGCATGGCTGATCATTAGGGTAGGCCTCAGGGTTCAGTCTGCGGGTGAGGCTTAGGGTTCATGATCAGGGTTGGAGGTAGGTTTAGGGATAGGATCCCAGTGAGGCCTAGGGTCGCGAATGGGGTACGGATATGTGTAAGGGGGCGTTTTCGTTGCTGGGCACGTCTTATCGTTAGGGTAGGCCCCAGTTCAGGCTGTCGGTAAGGCTTCGAGTTCCGGGCCAGTGTTGGAGCGAGAGTTCGGGTTAGGCTCTCGCTGAGTCTTAGGGTCGACATTGGGTTACGGATACGTGTTAGGGGGCGTGTGCGTTGCAGGGCGTGGCTTATCGTTAGGGTAGGCCTAAGGGTTCATGCTGCAGGTGAGGCTTAGGGTTCAGGGTCAGAGTTGAAGCTAGGGTTAGGTTTATGATCCCGGTGAGGCTTCGGTTCGAGATTGGGGTACGGATACGTGTTAGATGGCGTGTGCCTTGCAGGGCGTGGCTTATCGTTAGTGTAGGCCTCAGGGTTCAGTCTTCCTGTCAGGCTTAAGGTTCAGGGTCAGGGTTCGAGGTAGCATTAGCGTTCGGCTCCCGGTGAGGCTTAGGGTCGAGATTGGGGTACGGATATATGTTAGGGAGCGTGTGAGTTTCAGGGCGCAGCTTATCGTTAGGGTAGGCCTCAGGGTTCAGGATGCAGGTGAGGCTTAGGGTTCAGGGTATCGGTTGGACTTAGGGTTAGGGTTAGGCTCACGGTGAGGCCTAGGTTCGAGACTGGGGTACGTATATGTGTTAGGGGGCGTTCTCGTTTCAGGGCGCGGTTTATCCTTAGCGTAGGCCTCAGGGATCAGGCTGCAGGTGAGGCTTACGTTTCAGGATCAGGCTTGGAACTAGGGTTAGGTTTAGGCTTCTGATGAGGCTTAGGGTCGAGATTGGGGTACGGATACGTGGTAGGGGGCGTTTTCATTGCAGGGCATGGCTTATCCTTAGTGTAGGCCTCAGGGCTCAGGCTGCGGGTGATGCTTAGGGTTCAGGGTCAGGTTTGGAACTAGGGTTAGGTTTAGGCTTCCGGTGAGGCCTATGGTCGAGATTGGGGTACTGATACGTGGTACGGTGCGTGTGCGTTGCAGGGCGCATCTTATTGGTAGTGTAGGCCTCAGGGTTCAGTCTTCCTGTGAGGCTTAGGGTTCAGGGTCAGGGTTGGAGCTTGCGTTAGCGTTTTTCTCGCTGTGAGGCCTAAGGTCGAGATTGGGGTACGGATACGTGTTAGGGGCGTTTGCGTTGCACGGCATGGCTTATCAATAGGGTAGGCCTCAGGGTTCAGGCTGGGGGTGAGGCTTAGGTTTCAGGGTCAGGCTGGGAGCTAGGGTTAGGGTTAGGCTCCCTCTGAGGCCTAGGTTCGAGATTGGGGTACGGATATGTGTTAGGGGGCGTTTGCGTTGCAGGGCGCGACTTAACATTAGGGTAGGCCTCAGGGTTCAGCCTGCGGGTGAGACTTAGTGTTCAGGGTAAGGTTTGGAGCTAGGGATAGGTTTAGGCTCCCCGTGAGGCTTTGGGTCGAGATTGGTGTACGGATACGTGTTAGGGGGCGTGTGCATTGCAGGGCGCGGCTGATCGTTAGGGTAGGCCTCAAGTATCGGATTGCTGGTGAGGCTTATTGTTCAGGGTCAGGGTTGGAGCTAGAGTTAGGGTTAGGATCCCGGAGAGGCTTTTGGTCGAGATTGGGGTACGGATATGTGTTAAGGGGCGTGTGCCTTGCAGGGCGCGGCTAAACGTTAGGGTAGGCCTCAGGTTTCAGCCTGCGGATGAGGCTTAGGTTTCAGGGTCAGGGTTGGAGCTCGGGTTAGGGTTAGACTCCTGGTGAGGCCTGGTTTGAGATTGGTGTACGGAAACGTGTTTGGGGGCGTGTGCATTTCAGGGCACGGCTAATCGTTAGGGTAGCCCTCAGGGTTCAGGCTGTGGGTGAGGCTTAGGGTTCAGGGTCTGGGTTGGATTTAGGGCTTTTGTCAGGCTCCCGGTGAGGCTTAGGGTCGAGATTGGTGTATGGGTACATGTTAGGGGGTGTGTGCGTTGCAGGGCACGGCTTATATTTAGGGTAGGCCTCAGGGTTCCGTCTTCCGGTTAGGCTTAGGGTTCAGGGTCAGGGTTGGAGCTAGGGTTAGCGTTAGGGTCCCAGTGAGGCCTAGGGTCGAGATTGGGGTACGGATACGTGTAAGGGAGCATGTGAGTTGCACGGCGTGGCTTATCGTTAGAGTAGGCCTCAGGGTTCAGGCTGAAGATGAGGCTTAGAGTTCAGGGTCAGGGTTGGAGCTAGGGTTAGGTTTATGCTCTCTCTGAGGCCTAGGGTCGCGTTTGGAGTACGGATACGTGTTAGGGGGCGTGTGCATTTCAGGGCATGGCTAATCGTTAGGGTAGCCCTCAGGGTTCAGGCTGTGGGTGAGGCTCAGAGCTCATGGTCAGGGTTGGAGCTAGTGTTAGGGGTAGGCTCCTGGTGAGGCCAGGGTCGAGATTGTGGTACTGATACGTGTTAGGCGGCATGTGCATTGAAGGGCGCTGCTGATCGTTAGGGTAGGCCTCAGGGTTCAGGCTGCGGGTGAGGCTTAGGGTTCATGGTCAGGGCTGGAGCTAGGGTTAGGGTTAGGCTCCTGGTGATGCCTAGGGTCGAGATTGTGGTACGGATACGTGTTAGGGGGCGTGTGCATTGCAGGGCACGGCTGATCTTTAGGGTAGGCCTCAGGGTTCAGGCTGCGGGTGAGGCTTAGTGGTCATGGTCAGGTTTGGAGCTAGGGTTAGGTTTAGTCTCCCGGTGAGGACTTCGGTGGAGATTCGGGTACGGAAACGTGTTAGGGGGCGTGTGCGTTGCATGGCGTGGTTTATCCTTAGGGTGGGCCTCTGGGTTCCGGCTGCGGGTGAGGCATAGGGTTCAGGGTAAGGGTTGGACTTCGGGTTAGGGTTAGGCTCCCGGTGAGGCCTAGGTTCGCGATTGGGGTACGGATATGTGTTAACGGGGGTTTTCGTTGCAGGGCGCGGCTTATCGTGAGCGTAGGCCTCAGGGTTCAGGCTGTGGGTGAGGCTTAGGGTTCAGGGTCAGGATTGGAGCTAGGGTTAGGGTTAGGCTCTCGCTGAGGCCTAGGGTCGAGTTTGGAGTACGGATACGTGTTAGGGAGCATGTGCATTGCAGGGCACGGCTGATCGTTTGGGTAGCCCTTGGGGTTCAGGCTGCGGGTGAGACTTAGGGTTCATGGTCAGGGTTGGAGCTAGGGTTAGGGTTAGGCTCCTGGTGAGGCCAGGTTCGAGATTGTGGAACGGATACGTGTTAGGGGGCATGTGCATTGCAGGGCGCTGCTGATCGTTAGGGTAGGCCTCAGGGTTCAGGCTGCGCGTGAGGCTTAGGGGTCAAGGTCAGGGTTGGAGGTAGGGTTAGGGTTAGGCTCCCGGTGAGGCCTGGGGTGGAGATTGTGGTACGGATACGTGTTAGGGGTTGGTGCGTTTCAGGGCCCGGCTTATCCTTAGGGTAGGCCTTAGGGATCAGGCTGTGGTTGAGGCTTAGGGTTCAGGGTCAGTGTTGGAGCTAGGGTTAGGTTTAGTCTCCCGGTGAGGCCTTCGTTGGAGATTGGGGTACTGATACTTGTTAGGGGGCGTGTGCGTTTCAGGGCACGGCTTATTGTTAAGGTAGGCCTCCGGGTTCAGGCTGCGGGTGAGGTTTAGGGTTTAGGGTCTGGGTTGGAGCTAGGGTTAGGTGTAGTCTCCCGGTGAGGCCTATGGTGGAGATTGGGGTACGGATATGTGTTAGGGGGCATGTGCGTTGCAGGGCACGGCTTAGCGTTAGGGTAGGCCTCAGGGTTCAGCCTGCGGGTGAGGCTTAGGTTTCAGGGTAAGGGTTGGACTTAGGGTTAGGGTTAGGTTCCCAGTGAGGCCTAGGGTTGCGATTGCTGTACGGATATGTGTTTGGGGGCGTTTTCATTGCAGGGCACGGCTTATCGTTAGGGTAGGCCCCAGTTCAGGATGTCGGTAGGGCTTCGAGTTCCGGGTCAGGGTTGGAGCGAGAGTTAGGGTTAGGCTCTCGCTGAGTCCTATGGTCGAGATTGGGTTACGGATACGTGTTAGGGGGCGTGTGCATTGAAGGGCACGGCTGATCGTTAGGGTAGGCCTCATGGTTCAGGCTGCGGGAGAGGCTTAGGGTTCAGGGTCAGGATTGGAGCGAGGGTTAGGTTTAGTCTACCTGTGAGTCCTTCGGTGGAGATTGGGGTACCGATACGTGTTAGGGGGCGTGTGCATTGCAGGGCGTGGCTTATGGTTAGGGTAGGCCTCAGGGTTCAGGCTGCGGGTGAGGTTTAGGGTTCAGAGTCTGGGTTGGAGCTAGGGTTAGGGTTAGGTTCCTGGTGAGGCCTATGGAGGAGATTGCGGTAGGGATAAGGGTTAGGGTTCGTGTGCGTTCCAGGGCGCTGCTTATCACTAGGTTAGGCCTCAGGTTCAGGCTGCTGGTGAGGCTTAGGGTTCAGGGTAATGTTTGGATGTAGGGTTAGGGTTAGGTTCCCGGTGTGGCCTACGGTGGAGATTGGGGTACGGATACGTGTTGGGGGTGTGTGGGTTTCAGGGCGCGGCTTATCGATAGGGTAGGCCTCAGGGTTCAGGCTGCGGTTGAGGCTTAGTGTTCAGGGTCAGGTTTGGAGCTAGGGTTAGGTTTAGGCTCAAGGTGAGGCCTTCGGTAGAAATTAGGGTACAGATACGTTTTAGGGGGCTTGTGCGTTGCAGGGCACGGCTTATCCTTAGGATAGGCCCCCCTTTCAGGTTGCGGGTTAGGCTTAGGTTTCAGGGTAAGGGTTGGACTTAGGGTTAGGGTTATGCTCCAAGTGAGGCCTAGGGTCGCGATTGGGGTACGGATATGTGTTAGGGGTTTTTTTCGTTGCAGGGCGCGGCTTATTGTTAGGGTAGGCCTCAGGGTTCAGGCTGCGAGTGAGGCTTAGGGTTCAGGGCCAGGGTTGGAGCTAGAGTTAAGGTTACGCACATGCTGAGGCCTACGGTCGAGATTGGTGTACGGATACGTGTTAGGGGGCGTGTGCGTTGCATGGCGTGGCTTATCGTTAGGGTACGCCTCAGGGTTCAGTATGCGGCTGAGGCTTAGGTTTCAGGGTAAGGGTTGGCCTTAGGTTTAGGGTTAGGCTCCCGGTGAGGCCTAGGTTCGCGATTGTGGTACGGATATGTGTTAGGTGGCGTTTTCGTTGCAGGGCGTAGCTTACCCTTAGGGTAGGCCTCAGGGTTCAGCCTGCGGGTGAGTCTTAGTGGTCATGGTCAGGGTTGGAGCTAGGGTTAGGGTTAGGCTCCCGGTGAGGCCTAGGGTGGAGATTGTGGTACGGATACGTGTTAGGGGACGTCTGCGTTGCATGGCGTGGCTTATCGTTAGGGTAGGCCTCTGGGTTCAGGCTGCGGGTGAGGTTTAGCGTTCAGGGTAAGGGTTGGATTTAGGGTTAGGGTTAGGCTCCCGGTGAGGCGTAGGTTCTCGATTCGGGTACGGATATGTGTTAGGGGGCGTTTTATTTGCAGGGCGTGGCTTATCGTTAGGGTAGGCCTCAGGGATCCGGCTGCGGGTGAGGCTTAGGGTTCAGGGTCAGTTTCGGAGCTAGGATTAGGGTTAGGCTCTCGCTGAATCCTACGGTCGAGATTGGGTTACGGATACGTGTTAGGGAGCGTGTGCATTGCAGGGCATGGCTGATCGTTAGGGTAGGCCTCAGGGTACAGGGTGCGGGTGAGGCTTAGGGATCATGGTCAGGGTTAGAGCTAGGGTTAGGGTGAGGCTCCCGGTGAGGCCTAGGGTGGAGATTGGGGTACGGATATGTGTTTTGGGGCCTGTGCATTGCAGGGCGCGACTTATCATTAGGGTAGTCCTCAACGTTCAGGCTGCGGGTGAGGGTTGGTGTTCAGCGTCAGGGATGGAGCTAGGGTTAGGGTTAGAATTCCGGTTAGGCCTAGAGTCAAGATTGGGGTACGGATACGTGTTAGGGGGCGTGTGCTTTGCAGGGCACGGCTTTTCGTTAGGGTAGGCCTCAGGGATCAGGCTGCATGTGAGGTTTAGTATTCAGGGTCAGGGTTGGAGGTAGGGTTAGGGTTAGGCTCCCGGTGAGGGCTATGGTGGAGATTGTGGTATGGATACGTGTTAGGATGCGTGTGCGTTGCAGGGCGCGGCTTATCGTTAGGGTTGGCCTCACGTTCAGGCTGCGGGCGGGGCTTAGGTTTAGGTGTCAGGGTTGGAGCTAGGGTTAGGTTTAGGCTCCCGGTGAGGCCTTCGGTCCAGATTGGGGTACGAATACGTGTTAGGGGCCGTGTGGGTTGCAGGGCGCAGCTTATCGTTAGGGTAGTCCGCAGGGTTCAGGTGTGGGTGAGTCTTAGTGTTCAGGGTCAGGGTTGGAGCTAGGGTTAGGGTTACGCTATCGCTGAGGCCTAGGGTGGAGATTTGGGTACGGATATGTGCTTGGGGGCGTGTGCATTGCAGGGCACGGCTGATCATTAGGGTTCAGGCTGCGTGTGAGGCTTAGGGTTCAGGGTAAGTGTTGCACTTAGGTTTAAGGTTAGGCTCCCGGTGAGGCCTAGGTTCGTGATTGGGGTACGGATATGTGTTAGGGGGCGTTTTTGTTGCAGGGCGTGGCATATCGTTAAGGTAGGTCTCAGGGTTCAGGCTGCGGTTGAGGCTTAGGGTTCAGGGCCAGAATTGGAGCTAGAGTTATGGTAACGCTCTCGCTGAGGGCTAGGGTCGAGATTGGGGTAGGTATACGTGTTAGGGGGCGTGAGCATTGCAGGGCATGGCTGATCATTAGGGTAGGCCTCAGGTTTCAGGCTGCGGGTGAGGCTTAGGGTTCATGATCAGGGTTGGAGGTAGGTTTAGGGGTAGGATCCCAGTGAGGCCTAGGGTCGCGAATGGGGTACGGATATGTGTTAGTGGGCATTTTTGTTGCAGTGCGTGGCTTATCGTTAGGGTAGGCCTAAGGGTTCAGGCTGCGGGTGAGGCTTAGGGTCCAGGGTCAGGGTTGGAGATAGGGTTAGGGTGAGGGTCCCGCTTAGGCCTAGGGTCGAGATTGGGGTACAGATACTTGTTAGGGGGCGTGTGCATTGCAGGGCACAGCTGATCGTTAGGGAAGGCCTCAGGGTTCAGTCTGCGTGGGAGGCTTAAGGTTCATGGTCAGGGTTGGAGCTTGGGTTAGGGTTAGGCTCGCGGTGAGGCCTAGGGTCGAGATTTTGGTATGGATTCTTGTTAGGGGGTGTGTGCGTTGCAGGGCGTGGCTTATCGTTAGGGTAGGCCTCAGGGTTCTGGCTGCGGGTGAGGCTTAGCGTTCAGGGTAAGGGTTGGACTTAGGGTTAGGGTTAGGCTTCCGGTGAGGCCTAGGGTCGCGATTGGGGTACAGATATGTGTTAGGGGGCATTTTCGTTGCAGGGCGCAGCTTATCGTTAGTGTAGGCCTCACGGTTCAGGCTGCGGGTGAGGCTTAGGGTTCAGGGTCAGGGTTGGAGCTGGGTTAGGGTTAGGCTTCTGGTGAGGCCTAGGGTCGAGATTGGGGTACAGATACGTGTTAGGTGGCGTGTGCGTTGCAGGGCGTGGCTTATCGTTAGGGTAGGCCTAAGGTTCATGCTGCAGGTGAGGCTTAGGGTTCAGGGTCAGAGTTGAAGCTAGGGTTAGGTTTATGATCCCGGTGAGGATTCGGTTCGAGATTGGGGTACGGATACGTGTTAGATGGCGTGTGCCTTGCAGGGCGTGGCTTATCGTTAGTGTAGGCCTCAGGGTTCAGTCTTCCTGTCCGGCTTAAGGTTCCGGGTCAGGGTTCGAGGTAGCATTAGCGTTCGGCTCCCGGTGAGGCTTAGGGTCGAGATTGGGGTACAGATATATGTTAGGGGGCGTGTGAGTTTCAGGGCACAGCTTATCGTTAGGGTAGGCCTCAGGGCTCAGGATGCAGGTGAGGCTTAGGGTTCAGGGTATCGGTTGGACTTAGGGATAGGGTTACGCTTACGGTGAGGCCTAGGTTCGAGACTGGGGTACGGATATGTGTTAGGGTGCGTTCTCGTTGCAGGGCGCGGTTTATCCTTAGCGTAGGCCTCAGGGATCAGGCTGCAGGTGAGGCTTACGTTTCAGGATCAGGTTTGGAACTAGGGTTAGGTTTAGGCTTCTGATGAGGCTTATGGTCAAGATTGGGGTACGGATACGTGGTAGGGGGCGTTTTCATTGTAGGGCGTGGCTTATCCTTAGCGTAGGCCTCAGGGCTCAGGCTGCGGGTGATGCTTAGGGTTCAGGGTCAGGTTTGGAACTAGGGTTAGGTTTAGGCTTCCGGTGAGGCTTAGGGTCGAGATTGGGGTACTGATACGTGGTACGGTGCGTGTGCGTTGCAGGGCGCATCTTATTGGTAGTGTAGGCCTCAGGGTTCAGTCTTCCTGTGAGGCTTAGGGTTCAGGGTCAGGGTTGGAGCTTGCGTTAGCGTTTTTCTCGCTGTGAGGCCTAAGGTCGAGATTGGGGTACGGATACTTGTTAGGGGGCGTGTGCGTTGCAGGGCGTGGCTTATCGTTACAGTAGGCCTTAGGGTTCAGGCTGTGGGTGAGGCTTAGTTTTCAGGGTCAGGTTTGGAGCTAAGGTTAGGTTTAAGCTCCCGGTGAGGCCAAGGGTCGAGATTGGGGTACGGATACGTGTTAGGGGGCGTGTGCGTTGCATAGCACCGCTTATCTTTAGGTTAGGCCTCAGGATTCAGGCTGCAGTTGAGGATTACTGTTCAGAGTGAGAGTTGGAGCTAGGGTTAGGTTTAGGCTTCCGGTGAGGCTTAGGGCCGAGATTGGGGTATTGATACGTGTTAGGGGGCGTGTGGGTTGCAGGGCGCGGCTTATCGTTAGGGTTGGCCTCACGTTCAGGCTGCGGGCGGGGCTTAGGTTTAGGTGTCAGGGTTGGAGCTAGGGTTAGGTTTAGGCTCCCGGTGAGGCCTTCGGTCCAGATTGGGGTACGAATACGTGTTAGGGGCCATGTGGGTTGCAGGGCGCAGCTTATCGTTAGGGTAGTCCGCAGGGTTCAGGTGTGGGTGAGTCTTAGTGTTCAGGGTCAGGGTTGGAGCTAGGGTTAGGGTTACGCTATCGCTGAGGCCTAGGGTGGAGATTTGGGTACGGATATGTGCTAGGGGGCGTGTGCATTGCAGGGCACGGCTGATCATTAGGGTTCAGGCTGCGTGTGAGCCTTAGGGTTCAGGGTAAGTGTTGCACTTAGGTTTAAGGTTAGGCTCCCGGTGAGGCCTAGGTTCGTGATTGGGGTACGGATATGTGTTAGGGGGCGTTTTTGTTGCAGGGCGTGGCTTATCGTTAAGGTAGGTCTCAGGGTTCAGGCTGCGGTTGAGGCTTAGGGTTCAGGGCCAGAATTGGAGCTAGAGTTATGGTAACGCTCTCGCTGAGGGCTAGGGTCGAGATTGGGGTAGGTATACGTGTTAGGGGGCGTGAGCATTGCAGGGCATGGCTGATCATTAGGGTAGGCCTCAGGTTTCAGGCTGCGGGTGAGGCTTAGGGTTCATGATCAGGGTTGGAGGTAGGTTTAGGGGTAGGATCCCAGTGAGGCCTAGGGTCGCGAATGGGGTACGGATATGTGTTAGTGGGCATTTTTGTTGCAGTGCGTGGCTTATCGTTAGGGTAGGCCTAAGGGTTCAGGCTGCGGGTGAGGCTTAGGGTCCAGGGTCAGGGTTGGAGATAGGGTTAGGGTGAGGATCCCGCTTAGGCCTAGGGTCGAGATTTTGGTATGGATTCTTGTTAGGGGGTGTGTGCGTTGCAGGGCGTGGCTTATCGTTAGGGTAGGCCTCAGGGTTCTGGCTGCGGGTGAGGCTTAGCGTTCAGGGTCAGGGTTGGACTTAGGGTTAGGGTTAGGCTTCCGGTGAGGTCTAGGGTCGCGATTGGGGTACAGATATGTGTTAGGGGGCATTTTCGTTGCAGGGCGCAGCTTATCGTTAGTGTAGGCCTCACGGTTCAGGCTGCGGGTGAGGCTTAGGGTTCAGGGTCAGGGTTGGAGCTGGGTTAGGGTTAGGCTTCTGGTGAGGCCTAGGGTCGAGATTGGGGTACAGATACGTGTTAGGTGGCGTGTGCGTTGCAGGGCGTGGCTTATCGTTAGGGTAGGCCTAAGGTTCATGCTGCAGGTGAGGCTTAGGGTTCAGGGTCAGAGTTGAAGCTAGGGTTAGGTTTATGATCCCGGTGAGGATTCGGTTCGAGATTGGGGTACGGATACGTGTTAGATGGCGTGTGCCTTGCAGGGCGTGGCTTATCGTTAGTGTAGGCCTCAGGGTTCAGTCTTCCTGTCCGGCTTAAGGTTCCGGGTCAGGGTTCGAGGTAGCATTAGCGTTCGGCTCCCGGTGAGGCTTAGGGTCGAGATTGGGGTACAGATATATGTTAGGGGGCGTGTGAGTTTCAGGGCACAGCTTATCGTTAGGGTAGGCCTCAGGGCTCAGGATGCAGGTGAGGCTTAGGGTTCAGGGTATCGGTTGGACTTAGGGATAGGGTTACGCTTACGGTGAGGCCTAGGTTCGAGACTGGGGTACGGATATGTGTTAGGGTGCGTTCTCGTTGCAGGGCGCGGTTTATCCTTAGCGTAGGCCTCAGGGATCAGGCTGCAGGTGAGGCTTACGTTTCAGGATCAGGTTTGGAACTAGGGTTAGGTTTAGGCTTCTGATGAGGCTTATGGTCAAGATTGGGGTACGGATACGTGGTAGGGGGCGTTTTCATTGCAGGGCGTGGCTTATCCTTAGCGTAGGCCTCAGGGCTCAGGCTGCGGGTGATGCTTAGGGTTCAGGGTCAGGTTTGGAACTAGGGTTAGGTTTAGGCTTCCGGTGAGGCTTAGGGTCGAGATTGGGGTACTGATACGTGGTACGGTGCGTGTGCGTTGCAGGGCGCATCTTATTGGTAGTGTAGGCCTCAGGGTTCAGTCTTCCTGTGAGGCTTAGGGTTCAGGGTCAGGGTTGGAGCTTGCGTTAGCGTTTTTCTCGCTGTGAGGCCTAAGGTCGAGATTGGGGTACGGATACTTGTTAGGGGGCGTGTGCGTTGCAGGGCGTGGCTTATCGTTACAGTAGGCCTTAGGGTTCAGGCTGTGGGTGAGGCTTAGTTTTCAGGGTCAGGTTTGGAGCTAAGGTTAGGTTTAAGCTCCCGGTGAGGCCAAGGGTCGAGATTGGGGTACGGATACGTGTTAGGGGGCGTGTGCGTTGCATAGCGCCGCTTATCTTTAGGTTAGGCCTCAGGATTCAGGCTGCAGTTGAGGATTACTGTTCAGAGTGAGAGTTGGAGCTAGGGTTAGGTTTAGGCTTCCGGTGAGGCTTAGGGCCGAGATTGGGGTATTGATACGTGTTAGGGGGCGTGTGGGTTGCAGGGCGCGGCTTATCGTTAGTGTAGGCCTCAGGGTTCAGTCTTCCTGTGAGGGTTCGGGTTCAGGGTCAGGGTTTGAGCTAGAGTTAACGTTCGGCTCGCGGTGAGGCCTAGGGTCGAGATTCGGGTACGGATACGTGTTAGGGGTGTTTGCGTTGCAGGGCATGGCTTATCAATAGGGTAGGCCTCAGGGTTCAGGCTGCGGGTGAGGCTTAGGTTTCAGGGTCAGGCTGGGAGCTAGGGTTAGGGTTAGGATCCCTCTGAGGCCTAGGTTCGAGATTGGGGTACGGATACGTGTTAGGGGGCGTTTGCATTGCAGGGCGCGACTTAACATTAGGGTAGGCCTCAGGGTTCAGGCTGCGGGTGAGACTTAGTGTTCAGGGTCAGGTTTGGAGCTAGGGATAGGTTTAGGCTCCTCGTGAGGCTTTGCGTCGAGATTGGTGTATGGATACGTGTTAGGGGGCGTGTTCATTGCAGGGTGTGGCTGATCGTTAGGGTAGTCCGCAGGTATTGGGCTGTTGGTCAGGCTTGGATTTCAGGGTCAGGGTTGGAGCTACGTTTAGGGTTAGACTCCCGGTGAGGCTTACGGTCGAGATTGGGGTACGGATACGTGTTAGCGGGCGTGTGCGTTGGAGGGCGTGGCTTATCGTTAGGGTAGGCCTCAGGGTTTAGGCTGCTGGTGAGGCTTAGTGTTCAGGGTAACGGTTGGACCTAGGGTTAGGTTTAGGATCCCAGTGCGGCCAAGGGTCGAGATTGGCGTACTGATATGTGTTACAGGGCGTTTTCTTTGCAGGGCGAGGCTTCTCGTTAGGCTAGGCCTCAGGGCTCAGACTGCGGGTGAGGCTTAGTGTTCAGGGTAAGGGTTGGACTTAGGGTTAGGTTTAGGCTCCCGGTGAGGCCTAGGGTCGAGATTGGGCTACGGATATGTGTAAGGGGGCGTGTGAGTGGCACAGCGCGGTTTATCGTTAGAGTAAGCCTCAGGGTTCAGACTGCAGATGAGGCTTAGGTTTCAGGGACATGGTTGGAGCTCGGGTTAGGGTTAGGCTCCCAGTGAGGCCTAGGGTTGTGATTGTGGTACGGATACTTGTTAGGGGGCGTGTGGGTTGCAGGGCGCCACTTTTCGTTAACGTAGGCCTCAGGGTTCAGGCTGCAGGTGAGGCTTAGCGTTCAGGTTCAGTGTTGGAGCTAGGGTTAGTGTTAGGCTCCCGGTGAGGCCTAGGGTCGAGATTGGGGTACGAATACGTGTAAGGGGCATGTGAGTTGCCCGGCGTGGCTAATCGTTAGCTTAGGCCTCAGGGTTCTGACTGTGGGTGAGGCTTAGGGTTCAGGGTGAGAGTTGGAGCTAGGGTTAGTGTTCAAGTTCTTGTGAGGCTTTGGGTCGAGATTGGGGTACGCATACGTGTTAGGAGGCGTGTTCGTTGCAGGGCGTGGGTTATCGTTAGGGTAGGCCTAAGGGTTCAGGCTGTGGGTGAGGCTAAGGGTTCAGGGTCAGAGTTGAAGCTAGGGTTAGGTTTAGGCTCCAGGTGAGGATTCGGGTCCAGATTGGGGTACGGATACGTGTTAGGGGGCGTGTGCGTTGCAGGGCGTGGCTTATCGTTAGTGTAGGCCTCAGGGTTCAGTCTTCCTGTGAGTCTTAAGGGTCAGGGTCAGGGTTCGAGCTAGCGTTAGCGTTCGGCTCCCGGTGAGGCTTAGGGTCGAGATTGGCGTACGGATACGTGTTAGGGGGAGTGTGCATTGCAGGGCGCAGCTTATCGTTACGGTAGGCCTCAGGGTTCAGGTTGCGTGTGAGGCTTAGGCTTCAGGGTGAGGTTTGGAGATAGGATTAGGGTTAGGCTCCAACTGAGGCCTGGTCCGAGATTGGGGTATGGATACGTGTTATGGGGAGTGTGCTTTGCAAGGCGTGGCTCATCGTTAGGGTAGGGCTCAGGGTTGTGGCAGTGGGTGAGGCTTAGGGTTCAGGATAAGTGTTGGAATTAGGGTTAGGTTTAGGTTCCCGGTCATGCCTAGGGTCGAGATTGGGCTACGGATATGTGTTAGGGGGCGTTGTTTTTGCAGGGCGCGGCTTATCGTTAGGGTAGCCCTCAGGGTTCAGGCTGCAGGTGAGGCTTAGGGTTCAGGGTCAGGGTTTGAGCTAGGGTTAGGTTTAGGCTCCCGGTGAGGCCTTCGGTGGAGATTGGGGTACGGATACGTGTTAGAGGCTGTGTGCATTGCAGGGCACGGCTTATCGTTAGGGTAGGACTCACGTTCAGGCTGCCGGTGCGGGTGATGATTAGGGTTCAGGGTCAGGGTTTGAGCTAGGATTAGGGTTAGGCTCTTGCTGAATCCTACTGTCGAGATTGGGTTACGGATACATGTTAGGGGGCGTGTTCATTGCGGGGCACGGCTGATCGTTAGGGTAGGCCTCAGCGTACAGGGAGCGGGTGAGGCATAGTTGTCATAGTCAGGGTTGGAGCTAGGTTTAGGGTTGGGCTCCCGATGAGGCCTAGGGTGGAGATTGTGGTAAGGATACGTGTTAGGGGGCGTGTGTGTTGCAGGGTGCGGCTTATCGTTAGGGTAAGCCTCCGGGTTCAGGCTGCGGGTGAGGCTTAGTGTTCAGAGTCAGGGTTGGACCTAGGGTTAAGTTAGGCTCCCGCTTAAGGCTAGGGTCGAGATTGGGGTATGGATACGTGTTAGGGGGTGTGTGCGTTGCTTGGTGCGGCTTATCGTTAGGGTAGGCCTCTGGGTTCAGGTTGACGGTGAGGCTTAGGGTTCAGGGTCAGCGTTGGAGCTTGGGTTAGGTTTTGTCTCCCGGTGAGACCTATGGTGGAGATAGGGGTACGGATAGGTGTTAGGGGGCGAGTGCGTTGCATTGTGCGGCTTATCGTTAGGGTACGCCTCAGGGTTCAGGCTGCGGGTGAGACTTAGTGTTCAGGGTCACGTTTGGAGCTAGGGATAGGTTTAGGCTCCCCGTGAGGCTTTCGGTCGAGACTGGGGTATGGATACGTGTTAGGGGTCGTGTTCATTGCAGGGCGTGTCTGCTCGTTAGGGTAGGACGCAGGTATTGGGCTGCTCGTCAGGCTTAGATTTCAGGGTCAGGGTTGGAGCTACGGTTAGGGTTAGGCTTCCGGTGAGGCTTACGGTCGAGATTGGGGTACGGATACGTGTTAGGGGGCGTGTGCGTTGGAGGGGGTGGCTTATCGTTAGGGTAGGCCTCAGGGTTCAGGCTGCTGGTGAGGCTTAGGGTTGAGGTTAACGGTTGGAATTAGGGTTAGGTTTAGGATCCCAGTGCGGCCAAGGGTCGAGATTTCGTACGGATATGTGTTACTGGGCGTTTTCTTTGCAGGGCGAGGCTTCTCGTTAGGGTAGGCCTCAGGGTTCAGACTGCGGGTGAGGTTTAGGGTTCAGGGTCTGGGTTGGATTTAGGGTTTTGGTCAGGCTCCCGGTGAGGCTTAGGGTCGAGATTGGTGTATGGATACGTGTTAGGCGCTTGTGCGTTGCAGGGCGCGGCTTATAGTTAGGGTAGTCCTCAGGTTTCAGTCTTCCGGTTAGGCTTAGTGTTCAGTGTCAGGGTTGGACCTAGGGTTAGCGTTCGGGTCCCGGTGAGGCCTAGGGTCGAGATTGGGGTACAGATAAGTGTAAGGGGGCGTGTGAGTTGCACGGCGCGGATTATCATTAGAGTAGGCCTCAGGGTTCAGGCTGCGGATGAGGCATAGATTTCAGGGTCAGGGTTGGAGCTCGGGTTACGGTTATGCTCCCGGTGAGGCCTAGGGTTGAGATTGGGGTACGGATACTTGTTAGGGGGCATGTGCATTGCAGGGCGCCGCTTATCATTAGGTTAGGCCTCAGGATACAGGCTGCAGTTGAGGATTACTGTTCAGGGTGTGAGTTGGAGCTAGGGTCAGGGTTAGGCTTCTGATGAGGCTTAGGGCCGAGATTGGGGTACGGATAGGTGTTAGGGGGCGTGTTCGTTGCAGGGCGTGAGTCATTGTTAGGGTAGGCCTCTGGGTTCAGGCTGCGTTTGAGGCTTATCGTTCATGGTGAGAGTTGGAGCTAGGGTTAGGGTTAGGCTCCCGGTGAGGGTTTGGGTCGAGATTGGGGTATGGATACGTGTTAAGGGGCGTGTGCCTTGCAGGGCGTGGCTTATCGTTATGGTAGTCCTCATGGTTCAGGCTGCGGGTGAGGCTTAGGAGTCAGGGTAACGGTTGGACTTAGGGTTAGGGTAAGGCTCCCGGTGAGGCCTAGGTTCGAGACTGGGGTACGGATATGTGTTAGGGGGCGTTTTCGTTGCAGAGCACGGCTTATCCTTAGCGTAGCCCTCAGGGTTCAGGCTGCAGGTGATGCGTAGCATTCAGGGTCAGGGTTTTAGCTAGGGTTAGGGTTAGGCTTCCGGTGAGGCTTAGGGTCGAGTTTGGGGTACGGATACGTGTTAGGGGGCGTGTGCATTGCAGGGCACAGCTGATCGTTAGGTTAAGCCTCAGGGTTCAGGCCGCGGTTCATTCTTAGGTTTCAAGGTCAGGTTTGGAGCTAAGTTTAGATTTAGGCTCCCGGTGAGGCCTAGGGTAGAGATTGGGGTAGCGATACGTGTAACAGGGCGTGTGAGTTGCACGTCACGGCTTATCATTAGGGTAGGCGTCAGGGTTCAGGCTGCGGGTGAAGCATAGGTTTCAGGGTCAGGGTTGGAGTTAGGCTTAGTGTTAGGCTCGAGGTGAGGCCTAGGGTCGAGATTGGGGTACAGATATGTGTTAGGGGGCGTGTGCCTTGCAGGGCGCAGCTTATCGTTAGGGTAGGACTCAGGGTTCAGGCTGCGGGTGAGGCTTGGTGTTCACGGTAAGGATTGAAGCGAGGGTTAGGGTTAGGCTCCCAGTGAGCCTTCGGGTCGAGATTGGGGTACTGATACGTGTTAGGGGGCGTGTGTGTTGCAGAGCGTGGCTGCTCATTAGGGCAGGCCTCAGGGTTCAGGCTGCGGGTGAGGCTTAGGGATCAGGTCAAGGTTGGATCTAGGGTCAGGGTTAGGCTCCCGGTGAGGCTTTGGGTCGAGATTGGGGTACGGATACGTGTTTGGGCGCGTGTGCGTTGCCCGGCGTGGTTTATCGTTAGGGTAGGCCTCAGGGTTCAGGCTGCGGGTGAGGATTAGGGTTCAGGTTCATGGTTGGAGCTAGTGTTATTGATAGGCTCCCGGTGAGGCCTACGGTCGAGATTGGGGTACGGACACTTGTAAGGGGGCCTGTGAGTTGCATGGCGCTGCTTATTGTTAGAGTAGGCCTTAGGGTTCAGTCTGCATGTGAGGCTTAGGGTTCAGGGTCAGGGTTGGACCTCGGGTTAGGGTTAGGCTCCTGGTGAGGCCTAGGGTCGAGATTGGGGTATGGATACGTGTTAGGGGGCGTATTCCTTGCAGAGCGTTGCTTACCATTAGGGTAGGCCTCAGGGTTCAGACGGCGGGTGGGGCTTACGGTTCAGGGTCAGCGTTGGAGCTAGGGTTAGGTTTAGGCACTCGCTGAGGCCTAGGTTCCAGATTGGGGTACGGAAACATGTTAGGGGGCGTGTGCGTTGCAGGGCGTGGCTTATCGTTATAATACGCCTCAGGGTTCAGGCTTTGGGTGAGGTTTAGTGTTCACGGTCAGGGTTGGAGCTAAGGTTAGGATTAGGCTCCCGGTGAGGCCTACAGTCGAGATTAGGGTACGGGTACGTGTTTGGGGCCGTGTGGTTTGCAACGCGCTGCTTATCGTTACGGTAGGCCTCAGGGCTCACCCTGCGAGTGATGCTTATGTCAGGGTCATGGTTGGAGTTAGGGTTAGGGTTAGGCTCCCGGTGAGGCCTAGGGTCGAGATTGGGGTAGGGATACGTGTTAGGGGGCGTGTGCGTTGCAGGGCGCGGCTTATAGTTAGGGTAGTCCTCAGGGTTCAGTCTTCCGTTTAGGCTTAGGTTTCAGGGTCAGGGTTGGAGCTAGGGTTAGCGTTAGGCTCCCGGTGAGGCCTAGGTTCGAGATTGGGGTACGGCTACATGTAAGGGGGCGTGTGAGTTGCACGGCACGGCTTATCATTAGAGTAGGCCTCAGGGTTCAGGCTGCGGATGAGGCTTAGGTTTCCGGGTCAGGGTTGGTGCTCGGGTTAGGGTTAGGCTCCCGGTGAGGCCTAGGGTCGAGATTGGGGTACGGATACTTGTTAGGGGGCGTGTACGTTGCAGGGCGCCGCTAATCATTAGGTTAGGCCTCAGGATTCAGGCTACAGGTGAGGATTACTGTTCAGGGTGAGAGTTGTAGCTAGGGTTAGGTTTAGGCTTCCAGTGAGGCTCAGGGCCGAGATTGGGGTACGGATACGTGTTAGGGGGCGTGTTAGTTAGAGGGCGTGGCTTATCGTTAGGGGAGGCCTCAGGGTTCAGGCTGCGGGTGAGGCTTACGGTTCAGGGTCAGAGTTGGAGCTACGGTTAGGTTTAGGCTCCCGGTGAGGCTTCGGGTCGAGATTGGGGTATGGATACGTGCTATGGGGCTTGTGCGTTGCATGGCGCGGCTTATCATTAGTGTTGGCCTCAGGGTTCAGTCGTCCTGTGAGGCTTAGGGTTTTGTGTCAGGGTTGGAGCTAGCGTTAGCGTTTGGCTCCCGGTGAGGCCTAGGGTCGAGATTGAGTTACGGATACGTGTTAGGGGTGTGTGTGTTGCAGGGTGCGGCTTATCGTTAGGGTAGGGCTCAGGGTTGTGGCTGAGGGTGAGGCTTAGTTTTCAGGATAAGGGTTCGAGTTAGGGTTAGGTTTAGTCTCCTGGTGAGGCCTAGGGTCGAGATTGGTATACGGATATGTGTTAGGGGTCGTTGTTTTTGCAGGGCGTGGTTTATCGTTAGGGTAGGCCTCAGGGTTCAGGCTGCAGGTGAGGTTTATTGTTCAGGGTCTGGCTTAGAGCTAGGGTTAGGCTTAGGCTACCGGTGAGGCTTTGGGTCGATATTGGGGTACGGATTCGTGTTAAGGGGCGTGTGCCTTGCAGGGCGTGGGTTAACGTTAGGGTAGGCCTCAGGGATCAGGCTGCGGGTGAGACTTAGGGTTCAGGGTCAGGTTTGGAGCTAGGGGTTGGTTTAGGCTCCCTGTGAGGCTTTGGGTCGAGATTGTGGTACGGATACTTGTTAGGGGGCGTGTGAGTTGCAGGGCATGGATGACGTTAGGGTAGGCCTCACGTATCGGGCTGCGGGTGAGGCTTACGATTCTGGGTCAGTGTTGGAACTAGGGGTAGCGTTAGGCTTCCGGTGAGGCTTAGTGTCGAGATTGGGGTACGGATACGTGTTACGGGGCGTGTGCATTTCAGGGCGTGGCTTATCGTTACGGTAGGCCTCAGGGTTCAGGCTGCGGTTGAGGCTTAGGGTTCAGGGTCAGGTTTGGAGCTAAGGTTAGGTTTAGGCTCCCGGTGAGGCCTAGGGTCGAGAATCGGGTAGGGATATGTGTTAGGGGTCGTGTGCGTTGCAGGGCGCGTCTCATCGTTAGGCTAGGCCTCAGAGTTCAGGCTGCAGGTGAGGCTTAGTGTTCAGGGCCAGGGTTGGAGCTAGGGTTAGTTTTAGGCTCCCGTTGATGCTTTGGGTCAAGATTGGCGTACGGACACGTTTTAGGGCGTGTGTGCGTTGCAGGGCGCGGCTGATCGTTAGGGTAGTCCTCAGGGTTCAGGCTGCGGGTGAGACTTAGTGTTAAGGGTCAGGGTTGGAGCCAGGGGTAGGTTTAGGCGCCCGGTGTGTCTTTGGGTCGAGATTGGGGTACGGATACGTGTTAGGGGACATGGCGTTGCAGCGCGCGGCTTATCGTTAGTGTAGGCCTCAGGGTTCAGGCTGCGGATGAGGCTTAGTGTTCAGGGTAACGGTTGGACTTAGAGTTAGGGTTATGCTCCCCGTGATGCCTAGGGTTGAGATTGGGGTACAGATATTGGTTACAGGATGTTTTCTTTGCAGGGCGAGGCTTATCGTTACGGTAGTCCTCAGGGTTCAGGCTGCGGGTGAGGCTTAGGGTTCAGGGTCAAGGTTGGAGCTAGGGTTAGGGTTAGGTTCCCGGTGAGGCCTAGGGTCGAGATTGGTGTACGGATACTTGTTAGGGGGCGTGTGCGTTGCAGGGCGCCGCTTATCGTTAGGTTAGGCCTCAGGGTTTAGCCTGCGGTTGAGGCTTAGAGTTCAGGGTGAGAGTTGGAGCTAGGGTTAGGGTTGGGCTCCCGGTGAGGCTTTGGGTCGAGATTGTGTTACGGAAACGTGTTAAGGGGCGTGTGCCTTGCAGGGCGCGGCTTAACGTTAGGGTAGGCCTCAGGGTTCAGGCTTCGGGTGAAATTTAGTGTTAAGTGTCAGATTTGGAGCTATGGGTAGGTTTAGGCTACCTGTGAGGCTTTGGGTCGAGATTGGTGTACGGATACGTGTTAGGGGGCGTGTGCATTGCAGGGCGCGGCTGATCGTTACGGTAGGCCTCAAGTATCGGGTTGCTGGTGAGGCTTATTGTTCAGGGTCAGGGTTGGAGCTAGAGTTAGGGTTAGGATCCCGGAGAGGCTTTGCGTCGAGATTGGGGTACGGATACGTGTTAAGGGGCGTGTGCATTGCAGGGCGCGGCTAAACGTTAGGGTAGGCCTCAGGTTTCAGCCTGCGGATGAGGCTTAGATTTCAGGGTCAGGGTTGGAGCTCAGGTTAGGGTTAGACTCCTGGTGAGGCCTGGTTTGAGATTGGTGTACGGAAACGTGTTTGGGGGCGTGTGCATTGCAGGGTGCCGCTTATCGTTAGTTTAGGCCTCAGGGTTCAGGCTGCGGGTGAGGCTTTTGGTTAAGGGTCATGGTTGGAGCTAGGGTTAGGGTTAGACTCCCAGTGAGGTTTAGGGTAGAGATTTGGGTACGGATACGTGTAAGGGCGCGTGTGTGTTTCTGGGCGTGGCTTATCATTTGGGTAGGCCTCAGGGTTCAGACTGCGGGTGAGGCTTAGTGTTCAGGGTAAGGGTTGGACTTAGGGTTAGGTTTAGGCTCCCGGTGAGGCCTAGGGTCGAGATTGGGCTACGGATATGTGTAAGGGGGCGTGTGAGTGGCACGGCGCGGTTTATCGTTAGAGTAAGCCTCAGGGTTCAGACTGCAGATGAGGCTTAGGTTTCAGGGACATGGTTGGAGCTCGGGTTAGGGTTAGGCTCCCAGTGAGGCCTAGGGTTGTGATTGTGGTACGGATACTTGTTAGGGGGCGTGTGGGTTGCAGGGCGCCACTTTTCGTTAACGTAGGCCTCAGGGTTCAGGCTGCAGGTGAGGCTTAGCGTTCAGGTTCAGTGTTGGAGCTAGGGTTAGTGTTAGGCTCCCGGTGAGGCCTAGGGTCGAGATTGGGGTACGAATACGTGTAAGGGGCATGTGAGTTGCCCGGCGTGGCTAATCGTTAGCTTAGGCCTCAGGGTTCTGACTGTGGGTGAGGCTTAGGGTTCAGGGTGAGAGTTGGAGCTAGGGTTAGTGTTCAAGTTCTTGTGAGGCTTTGGGTCGAGATTGGGGTACGCATACGTGTTAGGAGGCGTGTTCGTTGCAGGGCGTGGGTTATCGTTAGGGTAGGCCTAAGGGTTCAGGCTGTGGGTGAGGCTAAGGGTTCAGGGTCAGAGTTGAAGCTAGGGTTAGGTTTAGGCTCCAGGTGAGGATTCGGGTCCAGATTGGGGTACGGATACGTGTTAGGGGGCGTGTGCGTTGCAGGGCGTGGCTTATCGTTAGTGTAGGCCTCAGGGTTCAGTCTTCCTGTGAATCTTAAGGGTCAGGGTCAGGGTTCGAGCTAGCGTTAGCGTTCGGCTCCCGGTGAGGCTTAGGGTCGAGATTGGCGTACGGATACGTGTTAGGGGGAGTGTGCATTGCAGGGCGCAGCTTATCGTTACGGTAGGCCTCAGGGTTCAGGTTGCGTGTGAGGCTTAGGCTTCAGGGTGAGGTTTGGAGATAGGATTAGGGTTAGGCTCCAACTGAGGCCTGGTCCGAGATTGGGGTATGGATACGTGTTATGGGGAGTGTGCTTTGCAAGGCGTGGCTCATCGTTAGGGTAGGGCTCAGGGTTGTGGCAGTGGGTGAGGCTTAGGGTTCAGGATAAGTGTTGGAATTAGGGTTAGGTTTAGGTTCCCGGTCATGCCTAGGGTCGAGATTGGGCTACGGATATGTGTTAGGGGGCGTTGTTTTTGCAGGGCGCGGCTTATCGTTAGGGTAGCCCTCAGGGTTCAGGCTGCAGGTGAGGCTTAGGGTTCAGGGTCAGGGTTTGAGCTAGGGTTAGGTTTAGGCTCCCGGTGAGGCCTTCGGTGGAGATTGGGGTACGGATACGTGTTAGAGGCTGTGTGCATTGCAGGGCACGGCTTATCGTTAGGGTAGGACTCACGTTCAGGCTGCCGGTGCGGGTGATGATTAGGGTTCAGGGTCAGGGTTTGAGCTAGGATTAGGGTTAGGCTCTTGCTGAATCCTACTGTCGAGATTGGGTTACGGATACATGTTAGGGGGCGTGTTCATTGCGGGGCACGGCTGATCGTTAGGGTAGGCCTCAGCGTACAGGGAGCGGGTGAGGCATAGTTGTCATAGTCAGGGTTGGAGCTAGGTTTAGGGTTGGGCTCCCGATGAGGCCTAGGGTGGAGATTGTGGTAAGGATACGTGTTAGGGGGCGTGTGTGTTGCAGGGTGCGGCTTATCGTTAGGGTAAGCCTCCGGGTTCAGGCTGCGGGTGAGGCTTAGTGTTCAGAGTCAGGGTTGGACCTAGGGTTAAGTTAGGCTCCCGCTTAAGGCTAGGGTCGAGATTGGGGTATGGATACGTGTTAGGGGGTGTGTGCGTTGCTTGGTGCGGCTTATCGTTAGGGTAGGCCTCTGGGTTCAGGTTGACGGTGAGGCTTAGGGTTCAGGGTCAGCGTTGGAGCTTGGGTTAGGTTTTGTCTCCCGGTGAGACCTATGGTGGAGATAGGGGTACGGATAGGTGTTAGGGGGCGAGTGCGTTGCATTGTGCGGCTTATCGTTAGGGTACGCCTCAGGGTTCAGGCTGCGGGTGAGACTTAGTGTTCAGGGTCACGTTTGGAGCTAGGGATAGGTTTAGGCTCCCCGTGAGGCTTTCGGTCGAGACTGGGGTATGGATACGTGTTAGGGGTCGTGTTCATTGCAGGGCGTGTCTGCTCGTTAGGGTAGGACGCAGGTATTGGGCTGCTCGTCAGGCTTAGATTTCAGGGTCAGGGTTGGAGCTACGGTTAGGGTTAGGCTTCCGGTGAGGCTTACGGTCGAGATTGGGGTACGGATACGTGTTAGGGGGCGTGTGCGTTGGAGGGGGTGGCTTATCGTTAGGGTAGGCCTCAGGGTTCAGGCTGCTGGTGAGGCTTAGGGTTGAGGTTAACGGTTGGAATTAGGGTTAGGTTTAGGATCCCAGTGCGGCCAAGGGTCGAGATTTCGTACGGATATGTGTTACTGGGCGTTTTCTTTGCAGGGCGAGGCTTCTCGTTAGGGTAGGCCTCAGGGTTCAGACTGCGGGTGAGGTTTAGGGTTCAGGGTCTGGGTTGGATTTAGGGTTTTGGTCAGGCTCCCGGTGAGGCTTAGGGTCGAGATTGGTGTATGGATACGTGTTAGGCGCTTGTGCGTTGCAGGGCGCGGCTTATAGTTAGGGTAGTCCTCAGGTTTCAGTCTTCCGGTTAGGCTTAGTGTTCAGTGTCAGGGTTGGACCTAGGGTTAGCGTTCGGGTCCCGGTGAGGCCTAGGGTCGAGATTGGGGTACAGATAAGTGTAAGGGGGCGTGTGAGTTGCACGGCGCGGATTATCATTAGAGTAGGCCTCAGGGTTCAGGCTGCGGATGAGGCATAGATTTCAGGGTCAGGGTTGGAGCTCGGGTTACGGTTATGCTCCCGGTGAGGCCTAGGGTTGAGATTGGGGTACGGATACTTGTTAGGGGGCATGTGCATTGCAGGGCGCCGCTTATCATTAGGTTAGGCCTCAGGATACAGGCTGCAGTTGAGGATTACTGTTCAGGGTGTGAGTTGGAGCTAGGGTCAGGGTTAGGCTTCTGATGAGGCTTAGGGCCGAGATTGGGGTACGGATAGGTGTTAGGGGGCGTGTTCGTTGCAGGGCGTGAGTCATTGTTAGGGTAGGCCTCTGGGTTCAGGCTGCGTTTGAGGCTTATCGTTCATGGTGAGAGTTGGAGCTAGGGTTAGGGTTAGGCTCCCGGTGAGGGTTTGGGTCGAGATTGGGGTATGGATACGTGTTAAGGGGCGTGTGCCTTGCAGGGCGTGGCTTATCGTTATGGTAGTCCTCATGGTTCAGGCTGCGGGTGAGGCTTAGGAGTCAGGGTAACGGTTGGACTTAGGGTTAGGGTAAGGCTCCCGGTGAGGCCTAGGTTCGAGACTGGGGTACGGATATGTGTTAGGGGGCGTTTTCGTTGCAGAGCACGGCTTATCCTTAGCGTAGCCCTCAGGGTTCAGGCTGCAGGTGATGCGTAGCATTCAGGGTCAGGGTTTTAGCTAGGGTTAGGGTTAGGCTTCCGGTGAGGCTTAGGGTCGAGTTTGGGGTACGGATACGTGTTAGGGGGCGTGTGCATTGCAGGGCACAGCTGATCGTTAGGTTAAGCCTCAGGGTTCAGGCCGCGGTTCATTCTTAGGTTTCAAGGTCAGGTTTGGAGCTAAGTTTAGATTTAGGCTCCCGGTGAGGCCTAGGGTAGAGATTGGGGTAGCGATACGTGTAACAGGGCGTGTGAGTTGCACGTCACGGCTTATCATTAGGGTAGGCGTCAGGGTTCAGGCTGCGGGTGAAGCATAGGTTTCAGGGTCAGGGTTGGAGTTAGGCTTAGTGTTAGGCTCGAGGTGAGGCCTAGGGTCGAGATTGGGGTACAGATATGTGTTAGGGGGCGTGTGCCTTGCAGGGCGCAGCTTATCGTTAGGGTAGGACTCAGGGTTCAGGCTGCGGGTGAGGCTTGGTGTTCACGGTAAGGATTGAAGCGAGGGTTAGGGTTAGGCTCCCAGTGAGCCTTCGGGTCGAGATTGGGGTACTGATACGTGTTAGGGGGCGTGTGTGTTGCAGAGCGTGGCTGCTCATTAGGGCAGGCCTCAGGGTTCAGGCTGCGGGTGAGGCTTAGGGATCAGGTCAAGGTTGGATCTAGGGTCAGGGTTAGGCTCCCGGTGAGGCTTTGGGTCGAGATTGGGGTACGGATACGTGTTTGGGCGCGTGTGCGTTGCCCGGCGTGGTTTATCGTTAGGGTAGGCCTCAGGGTTCAGGCTGCGGGTGAGGATTAGGGTTCAGGTTCATGGTTGGAGCTAGTGTTATTGATAGGCTCCCGGTGAGGCCTACGGTCGAGATTGGGGTACGGACACTTGTAAGGGGGCCTGTGAGTTGCATGGCGCTGCTTATTGTTAGAGTAGGCCTTAGGGTTCAGTCTGCATGTGAGGCTTAGGGTTCAGGGTCAGGGTTGGACCTCGGGTTAGGGTTAGGCTCCTGGTGAGGCCTAGGGTCGAGATTGGGGTATGGATACGTGTTAGGGGGCGTATTCCTTGCAGAGCGTTGCTTACCATTAGGGTAGGCCTCAGGGTTCAGACGGCGGGTGGGGCTTACGGTTCAGGGTCAGCGTTGGAGCTAGGGTTAGGTTTAGGCACTCGCTGAGGCCTAGGTTCCAGATTGGGGTACGGAAACATGTTAGGGGGCGTGTGCGTTGCAGGGCGTGGCTTATCGTTATAATACGCCTCAGGGTTCAGGCTTTGGGTGAGGTTTAGTGTTCACGGTCAGGGTTGGAGCTAAGGTTAGGATTAGGCTCCCGGTGAGGCCTACAGTCGAGATTAGGGTACGGGTACGTGTTTGGGGCCGTGTGGTTTGCAACGCGCTGCTTATCGTTACGGTAGGCCTCAGGGCTCACCCTGCGAGTGATGCTTATGTCAGGGTCATGGTTGGAGTTAGGGTTAGGGTTAGGCTCCCGGTGAGGCCTAGGGTCGAGATTGGGGTAGGGATACGTGTTAGGGGGCGTGTGCGTTGCAGGGCGCGGCTTATAGTTAGGGTAGTCCTCAGGGTTCAGTCTTCCGTTTAGGCTTAGGTTTCAGGGTCAGGGTTGGAGCTAGGGTTAGCGTTAGGCTCCCGGTGAGGCCTAGGTTCGAGATTGGGGTACGGCTAGATGTAAGGGGGCGTGTGAGTTGCACGGCACGGCTTATCATTAGAGTAGGCCTCAGGGTTCAGGCTGCGGATGAGGCTTAGGTTTCCGGGTCAGGGTTGGTGCTCGGGTTAGGGTTAGGCTCCCGGTGAGGCCTAGGGTCGAGATTGGGGTACGGATACTTGTTAGGGGGCGTGTACGTTGCAGGGCGCCGCTAATCATTAGGTTAGGCCTCAGGATTCAGGCTACAGGTGAGGATTACTGTTCAGGGTGAGAGTTGTAGCTAGGGTTAGGTTTAGGCTTCCAGTGAGGCTCAGGGCCGAGATTGGGGTACGGATACGTGTTAGGGGGCGTGTTAGTTAGAGGGCGTGGCTTATCGTTAGGGGAGGCCTCAGGGTTCAGGCTGCGGGTGAGGCTTACGGTTCAGGGTCAGAGTTGGAGCTACGGTTAGGTTTAGGCTCCCGGTGAGGCTTCGGGTCGAGATTGGGGTATGGATACGTGCTATGGGGCTTGTGCGTTGCATGGCGCGGCTTATCATTAGTGTTGGCCTCAGGGTTCAGTCGTCCTGTGAGGCTTAGGGTTTTGTGTCAGGGTTGGAGCTAGCGTTAGCGTTTGGCTCCCGGTGAGGCCTAGGGTCGAGATTGAGTTACGGATACGTGTTAGGGGTGTGTGTGTTGCAGGGTGCGGCTTATCGTTAGGGTAGGGCTCAGGGTTGTGGCTGAGGGTGAGGCTTAGTTTTCAGGATAAGGGTTCGAGTTAGGGTTAGGTTTAGTCTCCTGGTGAGGCCTAGGGTCGAGATTGGTATACGGATATGTGTTAGGGGTCGTTGTTTTTGCAGGGCGTGGTTTATCGTTAGGGTAGGCCTCAGGGTTCAGGCTGCAGGTGAGGTTTATTGTTCAGGGTCTGGCTTAGAGCTAGGGTTAGGCTTAGGCTACCGGTGAGGCTTTGGGTCGATATTGGGGTACGGATTCGTGTTAAGGGGCGTGTGCCTTGCAGGGCGTGGGTTAACGTTAGGGTAGGCCTCAGGGATCAGGCTGCGGGTGAGACTTAGGGTTCAGGGTCAGGTTTGGAGCTAGGGGTTGGTTTAGGCTCCCTGTGAGGCTTTGGGTCGAGATTGTGGTACGGATACTTGTTAGGGGGCGTGTGAGTTGCAGGGCACGGATGACGTTAGGGTAGGCCTCACGTATCGGGCTGCGGGTGAGGCTTACGATTCTGGGTCAGTGTTGGAACTAGGGGTAGCGTTAGGCTTCCGGTGAGGCTTAGTGTCGAGATTGGGGTACGGATACGTGTTACGGGGCGTGTGCATTTCAGGGCGTGGCTTATCGTTACGGTAGGCCTCAGGGTTCAGGCTGCGGTTGAGGCTTAGGGTTCAGGGTCAGGTTTGGAGCTAAGGTTAGGTTTAGGCTCCCGGTGAGGCCTAGGGTCGAGAATCGGGTAGGGATATGTGTTAGGGGTCGTGTGCGTTGCAGGGCGCGTCTCATCGTTAGGCTAGGCCTCAGAGTTCAGGCTGCAGGTGAGGCTTAGTGTTCAGGGCCAGGGTTGGAGCTAGGGTTAGTTTTAGGCTCCCGTTGATGCTTTGGGTCAAGATTGGCGTACGGACACGTTTTAGGGCGTGTGTGCGTTGCAGGGCGCGGCTGATCGTTAGGGTAGTCCTCAGGGTTCAGGCTGCGGGTGAGACTTAGTGTTAAGGGTCAGGGTTGGAGCCAGGGGTAGGTTTAGGCGCCCGGTGTGTCTTTGGGTCGAGATTGGGGTACGGATACGTGTTAGGGGACATGGCGTTGCAGCGCGCGGCTTATCGTTAGTGTAGGCCTCAGGGTTCAGGCTGCGGATGAGGCTTAGTGTTCAGGGTAACGGTTGGACTTAGAGTTAGGGTTATGCTCCCCGTGATGCCTAGGGTTGAGATTGGGGTACAGATATTGGTTACAGGATGTTTTCTTTGCAGGGCGAGGCTTATCGTTACGGTAGTCCTCAGGGTTCAGGCTGCGGGTGAGGCTTAGGGTTCAGGGTCAAGGTTGGAGCTAGGGTTAGGGTTAGGTTCCCGGTGAGGCCTAGGGTCGAGATTGGTGTACGGATACTTGTTAGGGGGCGTGTGCGTTGCAGGGCGCCGCTTATCGTTAGGTTAGGCCTCAGGGTTTAGCCTGCGGTTGAGGCTTAGAGTTCAGGGTGAGAGTTGGAGCTAGGGTTAGGGTTGGGCTCCCGGTGAGGCTTTGGGTCGAGATTGTGTTACGGAAACGTGTTAAGGGGCGTGTGCCTTGCAGGGCGCGGCTTAACGTTAGGGTAGGCCTCAGGGTTCAGGCTTCGGGTGAAATTTAGTGTTAAGTGTCAGATTTGGAGCTATGGGTAGGTTTAGGCTACCTGTGAGGCTTTGGGTCGAGATTGGTGTACGGATACGTGTTAGGGGGCGTGTGCATTGCAGGGCGCGGCTGATCGTTACGGTAGGCCTCAAGTATCGGGTTGCTGGTGAGGCTTATTGTTCAGGGTCAGGGTTGGAGCTAGAGTTAGGGTTAGGATCCCGGAGAGGCTTTGCGTCGAGATTGGGGTACGGATACGTGTTAAGGGGCGTGTGCATTGCAGGGCGCGGCTAAACGTTAGGGTAGGCCTCAGGTTTCAGCCTGCGGATGAGGCTTAGATTTCAGGGTCAGGGTTGGAGCTCAGGTTAGGGTTAGACTCCTGGTGAGGCCTGGTTTGAGATTGGTGTACGGAAACGTGTTTGGGGGCGTGTGCATTGCAGGGTGCCGCTTATCGTTAGTTTAGGCCTCAGGGTTCAGGCTGCGGGTGAGGCTTTTGGTTAAGGGTCATGGTTGGAGCTAGGGTTAGGGTTAGACTCCCAGTGAGGTTTAGGGTAGAGATTTGGGTACGGATACGTGTAAGGGCGCGTGTGTGTTTCTGGGCGTGGCTTATCATTTGGGTAGGCCTCAGGGTTCAGACTGCGGGTGAGGCTTAGTGTTCAGGGTAAGGGTTGGACTTAGGGTTAGGTTTAGGCTCCCGGTGAGGCCTAGGGTCGAGATTGGGCTACGGATATGTGTAAGGGGGCGTGTGAGTGGCACGGCGCGGTTTATCGTTAGAGTAAGCCTCAGGGTTCAGACTGCAGATGAGGCTTAGGTTTCAGGGACATGGTTGGAGCTCGGGTTAGGGTTAGGCTCCCAGTGAGGCCTAGGGTTGTGATTGTGGTACGGATACTTGTTAGGGGGCGTGTGGGTTGCAGGGCGCCACTTTTCGTTAACGTAGGCCTCAGGGTTCAGGCTGCAGGTGAGGCTTAGCGTTCAGGTTCAGTGTTGGAGCTAGGGTTAGTGTTAGGCTCCCGGTGAGGCCTAGGGTCGAGATTGGGGTACGAATACGTGTAAGGGGCATGTGAGTTGCCCGGCGTGGCTAATCGTTAGCTTAGGCCTCAGGGTTCTGACTGTGGGTGAGGCTTAGGGTTCAGGGTGAGAGTTGGAGCTAGGGTTAGTGTTCAAGTTCTTGTGAGGCTTTGGGTCGAGATTGGGGTACGCATACGTGTTAGGAGGCGTGTTCGTTGCAGGGCGTGGGTTATCGTTAGGGTAGGCCTAAGGGTTCAGGCTGTGGGTGAGGCTAAGGGTTCAGGGTCAGAGTTGAAGCTAGGGTTAGGTTTAGGCTCCAGGTGAGGATTCGGGTCCAGATTGGGGTACGGATACGTGTTAGGGGGCGTGTGCGTTGCAGGGCGTGGCTTATCGTTAGTGTAGGCCTCAGGGTTCAGTCTTCCTGTGAATCTTAAGGGTCAGGGTCAGGGTTCGAGCTAGCGTTAGCGTTTGGCTCCCGGTGAGGCTTAGGGTCGAGATTGGCGTACGGATACGTGTTAGGGGGAGTGTGCATTGCAGGGCGCAGCTTATCGTTACGGTAGGCCTCAGGGTTCAGGTTGCGTGTGAGGCTTAGGCTTCAGGGTGAGGTTTGGAGATAGGATTAGGGTTAGGCTCCAACTGAGGCCTGGTCCGAGATTGGGGTATGGATACGTGTTATGGGGAGTGTGCTTTGCAAGGCGTGGCTCATCGTTAGGGTAGGGCTCAGGGTTGTGGCAGTGGGTGAGGCTTAGGGTTCAGGATAAGTGTTGGAATTAGGGTTAGGTTTAGGTTCCCGGTCATGCCTAGGGTCGAGATTGGGCTACGGATATGTGTTAGGGGGCGTTGTTTTTGCAGGGCGCGGCTTATCGTTAGGGTAGCCCTCAGGGTTCAGGCTGCAGGTGAGGCTTAGGGTTCAGGGTCAGGGTTTGAGCTAGGGTTAGGTTTAGGCTCCCGGTGAGGCCTTCGGTGGAGATTGGGGTACGGATACGTGTTAGAGGCTGTGTGCATTGCAGGGCACGGCTTATCGTTAGGGTAGGACTCACGTTCAGGCTGCCGGTGCGGGTGATGATTAGGGTTCAGGGTCAGGGTTTGAGCTAGGATTAGGGTTAGGCTCTTGCTGAATCCTACTGTCGAGATTGGGTTACGGATACATGTTAGGGGGCGTGTTCATTGCGGGGCACGGCTGATCGTTAGGGTAGGCCTCAGCGTACAGGGAGCGGGTGAGGCATAGTTGTCATAGTCAGGGTTGGAGCTAGGTTTAGGGTTGGGCTCCCGATGAGGCCTAGGGTGGAGATTGTGGTAAGGATACGTGTTAGGGGGCGTGTGTGTTGCAGGGTGCGGCTTATCGTTAGGGTAAGCCTCCGGGTTCAGGCTGCGGGTGAGGCTTAGTGTTCAGAGTCAGGGTTGGACCTAGGGTTAAGTTAGGCTCCCGCTTAAGGCTAGGGTCGAGATTGGGGTATGGATACGTGTTAGGGGGTGTGTGCGTTGCTTGGTGCGGCTTATCGTTAGGGTAGGCCTCTGGGTTCAGGTTGACGGTGAGGCTTAGGGTTCAGGGTCAGCGTTGGAGCTTGGGTTAGGTTTTGTCTCCCGGTGAGACCTATGGTGGAGATAGGGGTACGGATAGGTGTTAGGGGGCGAGTGCGTTGCATTGTGCGGCTTATCGTTAGGGTACGCCTCAGGGTTCAGGCTGCGGGTGAGACTTAGTGTTCAGGGTCACGTTTGGAGCTAGGGATAGGTTTAGGCTCCCCGTGAGGCTTTCGGTCGAGACTGGGGTATGGATACGTGTTAGGGGTCGTGTTCATTGCAGGGCGTGTCTGCTCGTTAGGGTAGGACGCAGGTATTGGGCTGCTCGTCAGGCTTAGATTTCAGGGTCAGGGTTGGAGCTACGGTTAGGGTTAGGCTTCCGGTGAGGCTTACGGTCGAGATTGGGGTACGGATACGTGTTAGGGGGCGTGTGCGTTGGAGGGGGTGGCTTATCGTTAGGGTAGGCCTCAGGGTTCAGGCTGCTGGTGAGGCTTAGGGTTGAGGTTAACGGTTGGAATTAGGGTTAGGTTTAGGATCCCAGTGCGGCCAAGGGTCGAGATTTCGTACGGATATGTGTTACTGGGCGTTTTCTTTGCAGGGCGAGGCTTCTCGTTAGGGTAGGCCTCAGGGTTCAGACTGCGGGTGAGGTTTAGGGTTCAGGGTCTGGGTTGGATTTAGGGTTTTGGTCAGGCTCCCGGTGAGGCTTAGGGTCGAGATTGGTGTATGGATACGTGTTAGGCGCTTGTGCGTTGCAGGGCGCGGCTTATAGTTAGGGTAGTCCTCAGGTTTCAGTCTTCCGGTTAGGCTTAGTGTTCAGTGTCAGGGTTGGACCTAGGGTTAGCGTTCGGGTCCCGGTGAGGCCTAGGGTCGAGATTGGGGTACAGATAAGTGTAAGGGGGCGTGTGAGTTGCACGGCGCGGATTATCATTAGAGTAGGCCTCAGGGTTCAGGCTGCGGATGAGGCATAGATTTCAGGGTCAGGGTTGGAGCTCGGGTTACGGTTATGCTCCCGGTGAGGCCTAGGGTTGAGATTGGGGTACGGATACTTGTTAGGGGGCATGTGCATTGCAGGGCGCCGCTTATCATTAGGTTAGGCCTCAGGATACAGGCTGCAGTTGAGGATTACTGTTCAGGGTGTGAGTTGGAGCTAGGGTCAGGGTTAGGCTTCTGATGAGGCTTAGGGCCGAGATTGGGGTACGGATAGGTGTTAGGGGGCGTGTTCGTTGCAGGGCGTGAGTCATTGTTAGGGTAGGCCTCTGGGTTCAGGCTGCGTTTGAGGCTTATCGTTCATGGTGAGAGTTGGAGCTAGGGTTAGGGTTAGGCTCCCGGTGAGGGTTTGGGTCGAGATTGGGGTATGGATACGTGTTAAGGGGCGTGTGCCTTGCAGGGCGTGGCTTATCGTTATGGTAGTCCTCATGGTTCAGGCTGCGGGTGAGGCTTAGGAGTCAGGGTAACGGTTGGACTTAGGGTTAGGGTAAGGCTCCCGGTGAGGCCTAGGTTCGAGACTGGGGTACGGATATGTGTTAGGGGGCGTTTTCGTTGCAGAGCACGGCTTATCCTTAGCGTAGCCCTCAGGGTTCAGGCTGCAGGTGATGCGTAGCATTCAGGGTCAGGGTTTTAGCTAGGGTTAGGGTTAGGCTTCCGGTGAGGCTTAGGGTCGAGTTTGGGGTACGGATACGTGTTAGGGGGCGTGTGCATTGCAGGGCACAGCTGATCGTTAGGTTAAGCCTCAGGGTTCAGGCCGCGGTTCATTCTTAGGTTTCAAGGTCAGGTTTGGAGCTAAGTTTAGATTTAGGCTCCCGGTGAGGCCTAGGGTAGAGATTGGGGTAGCGATACGTGTAACAGGGCGTGTGAGTTGCACGTCACGGCTTATCATTAGGGTAGGCGTCAGGGTTCAGGCTGCGGGTGAAGCATAGGTTTCAGGGTCAGGGTTGGAGTTAGGCTTAGTGTTAGGCTCGAGGTGAGGCCTAGGGTCGAGATTGGGGTACAGATATGTGTTAGGGGGCGTGTGCCTTGCAGGGCGCAGCTTATCGTTAGGGTAGGACTCAGGGTTCAGGCTGCGGGTGAGGCTTGGTGTTCACGGTAAGGATTGAAGCGAGGGTTAGGGTTAGGCTCCCAGTGAGCCTTCGGGTCGAGATTGGGGTACTGATACGTGTTAGGGGGCGTGTGTGTTGCAGAGCGTGGCTGCTCATTAGGGCAGGCCTCAGGGTTCAGGCTGCGGGTGAGGCTTAGGGATCAGGTCAAGGTTGGATCTAGGGTCAGGGTTAGGCTCCCGGTGAGGCTTTGGGTCGAGATTGGGGTACGGATACGTGTTTGGGCGCGTGTGCGTTGCCCGGCGTGGTTTATCGTTAGGGTAGGCCTCAGGGTTCAGGCTGCGGGTGAGGATTAGGGTTCAGGTTCATGGTTGGAGCTAGTGTTATTGATAGGCTCCCGGTGAGGCCTACGGTCGAGATTGGGGTACGGACACTTGTAAGGGGGCCTGTGAGTTGCATGGCGCTGCTTATTGTTAGAGTAGGCCTTAGGGTTCAGTCTGCATGTGAGGCTTAGGGTTCAGGGTCAGGGTTGGACCTCGGGTTAGGGTTAGGCTCCTGGTGAGGCCTAGGGTCGAGATTGGGGTATGGATACGTGTTAGGGGGCGTATTCCTTGCAGAGCGTTGCTTACCATTAGGGTAGGCCTCAGGGTTCAGACGGCGGGTGGGGCTTACGGTTCAGGGTCAGCGTTGGAGCTAGGGTTAGGTTTAGGCACTCGCTGAGGCCTAGGTTCCAGATTGGGGTATGGAAACATGTTAGGGGGCGTGTGCGTTGCAGGGCGTGGCTTATCGTTATAATACGCCTCAGGGTTCAGGCTTTGGGTGAGGTTTAGTGTTCACGGTCAGGGTTGGAGCTAGGGTTAGGATTAGGCTCCCGGTGAGGCCTACAGTCGAGATTAGGGTACGGGTACGTGTTTGGGGCCGTGTGGTTTGCAACGCGCTGCTTATCGTTACGGTAGGCCTCAGGGCTCACCCTGCGAGTGATGCTTATGTCAGGGTCATGGTTGGAGTTAGGGTTAGGGTTAGGCTCCCGGTGAGGCCTAGGGTCGAGATTGGGGTAGGGATACGTGTTAGGGGGCGTGTGCGTTGCAGGGCGCGGCTTATAGTTAGGGTAGTCCTCAGGGTTCAGTCTTCCGTTTAGGCTTAGGTTTCAGGGTCAGGGTTGGAGCTAGGGTTAGCGTTAGGCTCCCGGTGAGGCCTAGGTTCGAGATTGGGGTATGGCTACATGTAAGGGGGCGTGTGAGTTGCACGGCACGGCTTATCATTAGAGTAGGCCTCAGGGTTCAGGCTGCGGATGAGGCTTAGGTTTCCGGGTCAGGGTTGGTGCTCGGGTTAGGGTTAGGCTCCCGGTGAGGCCTAGGGTCGAGATTGGGGTATGGATACTTGTTAGGGGGCGTGTACGTTGCAGGGCGCCGCTAATCATTAGGTTAGGCCTCAGGATTCAGGCTACAGGTGAGGATTACTGTTCAGGGTGAGAGTTGTAGCTAGGGTTAGGTTTAGGCTTCCAGTGAGGCTCAGGGCCGAGATTGGGGTACGGATACGTGTTAGGGGGCGTGTTAGTTAGAGGGCGTGGCTTATCGTTAGGGGAGGCCTCAGGGTTCAGGCTGCGGGTGAGGCTTACGGTTCAGGGTCAGAGTTGGAGCTACGGTTAGGTTTAGGCTCCCGGTGAGGCTTCGGGTCGAGATTGGGGTATGGATACGTGCTATGGGGCTTGTGCGTTGCATGGCGCGGCTTATCATTAGTGTTGGCCTCAGGGTTCAGTCGTCCTGTGAGGCTTAGGGTTTTGTGTCAGGGTTGGAGCTAGCGTTAGCGTTTGGCTCCCGGTGAGGCCTAGGGTCGAGATTGAGTTACGGATACGTGTTAGGGGTGTGTGTGTTGCAGGGTGCGGCTTATCGTTAGGGTAGGGCTCAGGGTTGTGGCTGAGGGTGAGGCTTAGTTTTCAGGATAAGGGTTCGAGTTAGGGTTAGGTTTAGTCTCCTGGTGAGGCCTAGGGTCGAGATTGGTATACGGATATGTGTTAGGGGTCGTTGTTTTTGCAGGGCGTGGTTTATCGTTAGGGTAGGCCTCAGGGTTCAGGCTGCAGGTGAGGTTTATTGTTCAGGGTCTGGCTTGGAGCTAGGGTTAGGCTTAGGCTACCGGTGAGGCTTTGGGTCGATATTGGGGTACGGATACGTGTTAAGGGGCGTGTGCCTTGCAGGGCGTGGGTTAACGTTAGGGTAGGCCTCAGGGATCAGGCTGCGGGTGAGACTTAGGGTTCAGGGTCAGGTTTGGAGCTAGGGGTTGGTTTAGGCTCCCTGTGAGGCTTTGGGTCGAGATTGTGGTACGGATACTTGTTAGGGGGCGTGTGAGTTGCAGGGCACGGATGACGTTAGGGTAGGCCTCACGTATCGGGCTGCGGGTGAGGCTTACGATTCTGGGTCAGTGTTGGAACTAGGGGTAGCGTTAGGCTTCCGGTGAGGCTTAGTGTCGAGATTGGGGTACGGATACGTGTTACGGGGCGTGTGCATTTCAGGGCGTGGCTTATCGTTACGGTAGGCCTCAGGGTTCAGGCTGCGGTTGAGGCTTAGGGTTCAGGGTCAGGTTTGGAGCTAAGGTTAGGTTTAGGCTCCCGGTGAGGCCTAGGGTCGAGAATCGGGTAGGGATATGTGTTAGGGGTCGTGTGCGTTGCAGGGCGCGTCTCATCGTTAGGCTAGGCCTCAGAGTTCAGGCTGCAGGTGAGGCTTAGTGTTCAGGGCCAGGGTTGGAGCTAGGGTTAGTTTTAGGCTCCCGTTGATGCTTTGGGTCAAGATTGGCGTACGGACACGTTTTAGGGCGTGTGTGCGTTGCAGGGCGCGGCTGATCGTTAGGGTAGTCCTCAGGGTTCAGGCTGCGGGTGAGACTTAGTGTTAAGGGTCAGGGTTGGAGCCAGGGGTAGGTTTAGGCGCCCGGTGTGTCTTTGGGTCGAGATTGGGGTACGGATACGTGTTAGGGGACATGGCGTTGCAGCGCGCGGCTTATCGTTAGTGTAGGCCTCAGGGTTCAGGCTGCGGATGAGGCTTAGTGTTCAGGGTAACGGTTGGACTTAGAGTTAGGGTTATGCTCCCCGTGATGCCTAGGGTTGAGATTGGGGTACAGATATTGGTTACAGGAAGTTTTCTTTGCAGGGCGAGGCTTATCGTTACGGTAGTCCTCAGGGTTCAGGCTGCGGGTGAGGCTTAGGGTTCAGGGTCAAGGTTGGAGCTAGGGTTAGGGTTAGGGTCCCTGTGAGGCCTAGGGTCGAGATTGGGGTACCAATACGTGTTAGGGGGTGTGTGCGTCGCAGGGTGTGGCTTATCTTTAGGGTAGGCCTCAGGGTTCAGGCTGCAAGTGAGGTGTAGATTTCAGCGTCAGGGTTGGAGTTAGGGTTTGGGTTAGGCTCCCAGTGAGGTTTAGGGTCGAGATTGTGGAACAAGTACGTGTTGCCAGCATGTAGCTTACAGGGCGCGGCTTATCGTTAGGGTAGGCCTCAGGGATCAGGCTGCAGGTGACGCTTAGGTTTCAGGGTCAGGGTTGGAGCTAGGGTTAGGTTTAGGCTCCCGGTGAGGCTTCGAGTCGAGATTCGGGTATGGATACGAGTTAGGGTGCGTGTGCGTTGCTGGGCGCGGCTTATCTTTAGGGTAGGCCTCAGGGATCAGGCTTCGGCTGAGGCTTAGGGTTCAGGGTCATGGTTGGAGCTAAGGTTAGGTTTAATCTCCCAGTGAGGCCTAGGGTGCAGATTGGGGTACGGATACGTGTTAGAGGGCATGTGCATTTCACGGCGCAGCTTATAGTTAGTGTTTGCCTCAGGGTTCAGGCTGCCTGTGAGGCTTAGAGTTCAGGGTAAGGGTTTGCCTTAGGGTTAGGGTTTGGCTCTTGCTGTGGCCTAGGGTCTAAATTAGGTTACGGATACGTGTTAGGGGGCATGTGCATTGCAGGGCACGGCTTATCGTTAGGGTAGGGCTCAGGGTTCAGCTGAAGCTGAGGCTTAGGTTTCAGGGTCAGGGTTGGAGCTCGCGTTAGGGTTAGGCTCCTGGTGACGCTTAGGGTCGAGATTGGGGTACGGAGACGTGTTACGGGTCCTGTGATTTGCATTGCACGGTTTATCATTGGGGGAGGCCTCAGGGATCAGTCTGCAGGTGAGGCTTAGGATTCAGGGTCAGGGTTGGAGCTAGGGTTAGGGATAGGCTACCGGTGAGTCTTCGGGTCGAGATTGGGGTATGGATACGTGTTAGGGGGCATGTGCATTGCAGGGCACGCCTTATCGTTAGGGTAGGCCTCAAGGTTCAGGCTGCGGGTGAGGCTTAGTGTTCAGGGTCAGGGTTGGAGCTAGGGTTAAGTTTAGGCTCCCGGTGAGACCTAGAGTCGAGATTGGGGTACGGATACGTGTTATGGGGCATGTGCGTTGCAGGGCGCGTCTTACAGTTAGGGTAGGCCTCAGGGTTCAGTCTTCCGGTGAGGCTTAGTGTTCAGGGTCAGGTTTGGAGCTTGGGTTAGCGTTAGGCTGCCGGTGAGGCCTAGGGTCGAGATTGGGGTACGGATACGTGTTGGGGGACGTGTGCGTTGCCGGGCGCCGCTTAACGTTAGGTTAGGCCTCAGGGTTCAAGCTGCGGGTGAGGCTTAGGTTTCAGGGTCAGGGTTGGAGCTAGGGTTAGGTTTAGGCTCCCAGTGAGGTTTTGGGTCGAGATTGGGGTACAGATACGTGTGAAGGGGCTTTTGCATTGCAGGGCACGGCTAATCGTTAGGTTACCCCTCAGGGTTCAGGCTGCGAGTGAGGCTTAGGATTCAGGGTCAGATTTGGAGCTAAGGTTAGGTTTCGGCTTCGGGTGAGGCCTATGGTCTAGATTGTGGTACGGATACATGTTAGTTGGCGTGTGCGTTCCAGGGCGTGGCTTATCGTTATGGTAGGCCTCAGGGTTCACGCTGTGGGTGAGGCTTAGTGTTCAGGGTCAGGATTGGAGCTAGGGTTTGGGTTAGGCTCCCTGTGAGCTTTCCGGTCGAGATTTTGTTATGGATACATGTTTGGGGGCGTGTGCATTGCAGGGCATGGCTTATCGTTAGGGTAGGCCTCAGGGTTCAGGCTTCAGGTGAGACTTAGTGTTAAGGGTCAGGGTTGGAGCTAGGGGTAGGTTTAGGTGCCCGGTGAGTCTTTGGGTCGAGATTGGGGTACGGATATGTGTTAGGGGACGTGGCGTTGCAGGGCGCGGCTTATCATTAGGGTGGGCCTCAGGGTTCAGGCTGCGGGTGAGGAATAGGTTTCAGGGTCAGGGTTGGAGTTAGGGTTAGTGTTAGGCTCCAGGTGAGGCCTAGGGTCGAGATTGGGGTACGGATATGATTTAGGGGGCGAGTGCGTTGCAGGGCGCAGCATACCGTTAGGGTAGGACTCAGGGTTCCGGCTGCGGGTGAGGCTTGGTGTTCAGGGTAAGGATTGAAGCGAGGGTTAGGGTTAGGCTCCCAGTGAGGCTTCGGGTCGAGATTAGGGTACTGATACGTGTTAGGGGGACTGTGTGTTGCAGGGCGTGGCTGCTCATTAGGGCAGGCCTCAGGGTTCAGGCTTTGGGTGAGGCTTAGGGTTCAGGTCAAGGTTGGATCTAGGGTTAGGGTTAGGCTCCCTGTGAGGCTTTGGGTCGAGATTGGGGTATGGATACGTGTTTGGGCGCGTGTGCGTTGTGGGGCGTGGTTTATCGTTAGGGTAGGCCTCAGGGTTCAGGCTACGGGTGAGGATTAGGGTTCAGGGTCAGGGTTGGTGCTAGTGTTATCGATAGGCTCCCGGTGAGGCCTAGGGTCGAGATTGGGGTACGGATACTTGTAAGGGGGCCTGTGAGTGGCATGGCGCTGCTTATTGTTAGAGTAGGCCTTAGGGTTCAGTCTGCATGTGAGGCTTAGGGTTCAGGGTCAGGGTTGGAGCTCGGGTTAGGGTTAGGCTCCTGGTGAGGCCTAG
The DNA here is from genome assembly GCF_026419965.1 of Kogia breviceps. Classification (NCBI taxonomy): domain Eukaryota; kingdom Metazoa; phylum Chordata; class Mammalia; order Artiodactyla; family Physeteridae; genus Kogia; species Kogia breviceps. The sequence goes on from NC_081316.1 coordinate 87,242,802, forward strand.
GGTCGAGATTGGGGTATGGATACGTGTTAGGGGGCGTATTCCTTGCAGAGCGTTGCTAACCATTAGGGTAGGCCTCAGGGTTCAGACGGCGGGTGAGGCTTAAAGTTCAGGGTCAGCGTTGGAGCTAGGGTTAGGTTTAGGCACTCACTGAGGCCTATGTTCCAGATTGCGGTACGGATACTTGTTAGGGGGCGTGTACGTTGCAGGGTGCCGCTAATCATTAGGTTAGGCCTCAGGATTCAGGCTGCAGGTGAGGATTACTGTTCAGGGTGAGAGTTGGAGCTAGAGTGAGGGTTACGCTTCCGGTGAGGCTCAGGGCCGAGATTGGGGTACGGATACGTGTTAGGGGGCGTGTTCGTTACAGGGCGTGGCTTATCGTTAGGGGAGGCCTCAGGGTTCAGGCTGCGGTTGAGGCTTACGGTTCAGGGTCAGAGTTGGAGCTACGGTTAAGTTTAGGCTCCCGGTGAGGCTTCGGGTCGAGATTGGGGTATGGATACGTGCTATGGGGCTTGTGCGTTGCAGGGCGCGGCTTATCGTTAGTGTAGGACTCAGGGTTCAGTCGTCCTGTGAGGCTCAGGGTTCAGGGTCAGGGTTGGAGCTAGCGTTAGCGTTTGGCTCCCGGTGAGGCCTAGGGTCGAGATTGGGGTACGGATACGTGTTAGGGGGGTGTGTGTTGCAGGGCGCGGCTTATCATTAGGGTAGGGCTGAGGGTTGTGGCTGCGGGTGAGGCTTAGTGTTCAGGATAAGGGTTCGAGTTAGGGTTAGGGTTAGGCTCCTAGTGAGGCCTAGGGTCGAGATTGGGGTACGGATATGTGTTAGGAGGCGTTGTTTTTGCAGGGCGTGGTTTATCGTTAGGGTAGGCCTCAGGGTTCAGGCTGCAGGTGAGGTTTATTGTTCAGGGTCAGGCTTGGAGCTAGGGTTAGGCTTAGGCTCCCGGTGAGGCTTTGGGTCGAGATTGGGGTACAGATACGTGTTAAGGGGCGTGTGCCTTGCAGGGCGCGGCTTAACGTTAGGGTAGGCCTCAGGGATCAGGCTGCGGGTGAGACTTAGGGTTCAGGGTCAGGTTTGGAGCTAGGGGTTGGTTTAGGCTCCCTGTGAGGCTTTGGGTCGAGATTGTGGTACGGATACTTGTTAGGGGGCGTGTGAGTTGCAGGGCACGGATGACGTGAGGGTAGGCCTGCGGGTGAGGCTTACGATTCAGGGTCAGTGTTGGAACTAGGGTTAGCGTTAGGCTTCCGGTGAGGCTTAGGGTCGAGATTGGGGTACGGATACGTGTTAGGGGGCGTGTGCGTTGCAGGGCGTGGCTTATCGTTACGGTAGGGCTCAGGGTTCAGGCTGCGGTTGAGGCTTAGGGTTCAGGGTCAGGTTTGGAGCTAAGGTTAGGTTTAGGCTCCCGGTGAGGCCTAGGGTCGATAATGGGGTAGGGATATGTGTTAGGGGTCGTGTGTGTTGCAGGGCGCGTCTCATGGTTAGGCTAAGCCTCAGAGTTCAGGCTGCGGGTGAGGCTTAGTGTTCAGGGCCAGGGTTGGAGCTAGGGTTAGTTTTAGGCTCCCGTTGATGCTTTGGGTCAAGATTGGCATACGGACACGTTTTAGGGCGTGTGTGCGTTGCAGGGCGGGGCTGATCGTTAGGGTAGTCCTCAGGGTTTAGGCTGTGGGTGATTCTTAGGTTTCAGGGTCAGGGTTGGAGCTAGGGTAAGGGCTATGCTCCCACTGAGGCTTATGGTCGAGTTTGGAGTACAGATACGTGTTAGGGGGAGTGTGTTGCAGGGCGCGGCTTATCGTTAGTGTAGGCCTCAGGGTTCAGGCTGCGGATGAGGCTTAGTGTTCAGGGTAACGGTTGGACTTAGAGTTAGGGTTATGCTCCCCGTGAGGCCTAGGGTTGAGATTGGGGTACAGATATTGGTTACAGGACGTTTTCTTTGCAGGGCAAGGCTTATAGTTACGGTAGTCCTCAGGGTTCAGGCTGCGGGTGAGGCTTAGGATTCAGGGTCAAGGTTGGAGCTAGGGTTAGGGTTAGGGTCCCTGTGAGGCCTAGGGTCGAGATTGGGGTACGGATACGTGTTAGGGGGCGTGTGCGTCGCAGGGTGTGGCTTATCTTTAGGGTAGGCCTCAGGGTTCAGGCTGCAGGTGAGGCATAGAATTCAGCATCAGGGTTGGAGTTAGGGTTTGGGTTAGGCTCCCAGTGAGGTTTAGGGTCGAGATTGTGGAACGAGTACGTGTTGCCAGCATGTAGCTTACAGGGCGCGGCTTATCGTTAGGGTAGGCCTCAGGGTTCAGGCTGTGGGTCAGACTTAGTGTTCAGAGTCAGGTTTGGAGCTAGGGATAGATATAGGATCCCGGTGAGGCTTTGGGTCGAGATTGGGGTGTGGATACGTGTTAGGGGGCGTGTGCATTGCAGGGCACGGCTGATCGTTAGGGTAGGCCTCAGGGTTCAGGCTTCATGTGAGGCTTATGGTTAAGGGTCGCGGTTGGAGCTACGGTTAGGGTTAGGTCCCCGGTGAGGCATAGGCTCGAGATTGGGGTATGGATACGTATTAGGGGACATGTGCGTTGCAGGGCGCGACTTATTGTTAGGGTAGTCCTCAGGGTTCAGGCTGCGGGTGTAGCTTAGTGGTCAGGGTCAGGGTTGAAGCTAGGGTAAGGTTTAGGCTCCCGGTTAGGCTTATGGTCGAGATTGGGTTACAGATACGTATTCGGGGGCGTGTGCGTTGCAGGGCCCTGCTTTTCGTTAGTGTAGGCCTCAGGGTTCAGGTTGCAGATGAGGCTTAGTTTTCAGGGTCAGGGTTGGAGCTAGTTTTTGGATTCTCTCCCACTGAGGCCTAGGGTCGAGATTACGGTACGGATACGTGTTAGGGGGCGTGTGCGTTGCACGGCGCGGCTAATGATTAGGTAGGCCTCATGGTTCAGGCTGCGGGTGAGGCTTACTGTACAGGGTCAGGGTTTTACCTATGGTTATGGGTAGGCACCCGGTGAGGTGAAGCGTCGAGATTGGGGTACGGATACGTGTTAGGGGGCGATTACATTGCAGGGCGCGACTTTTCATTAGGGTAGCCCTCAGGGCTCAGGCTGCAGGTGAGGCTTAGTGTTGAGGGTCATGGTTGGAGGTAGGGTAATGGTTAGGCTCCCGGTGAGGCTTTGGGTCGAGATTGGGATACGGATACCTGTCAGGGGCCGTGTGCGTTGCAGGGCGCTGCTTATCGTTAGGGGAGGCCTCAGGGTTCAGGCTGCGGGTGAGGTTTAGGGTTCAGGGTCAGGGTTGGACCTGGGGTTAGGTTTAGGCTCCTGGTGAGGCTTCTTTTCGAGACTGGGGTATGGATACGTGTTAGAGGGCGTGTGCGTTGCAGGGCTTGGCTTATGGTTAGGGTAGGCCTCAGTGTTTTGGCTTCGGCTGAGGCTTAGAGTTCAGGGTCAGTTTTGGAGCTAGGGTTGGGATTAGGCACACGGTGAGGGCTAGGGTCGAGATTGGGGTACGGATACGTGTTATGGGGTGTGTGCGTTGCAGGGCATCGCTTATCGTTAGGGTAGGCCTCAGGATTCAGGCTGCGGGTGAGGCTTAGTGTTCAGGGTAAGGGTTGGACTTAGGGTTAGGTTTAGGCTCCCGGTGTGGGTTATGTTCGAGATTGGGATACGGATATGTGTTAGGGGGCGTTTTCTTTGCAGGGCGTGACTTATGGTTAGCGTAGGCCTCAGGGTTCAGGCTGCAGTTGAGGATTAGCGTTCAGGGTCCGGTTTGGAGCCCTTTTTAGTGTTAGGCTCCCGGTGAGGCTTCGGGTTGAGATTGGGGTACGGATACGTGTTAGGGGGCGTATTTGTTGCAGGGCGCGGCTGATGGGTACGGTAGGCCTCAGGTTACAGGCTGCGGGTGAGGCTTAGGGTTCATGGTCAGGGTTGGAGCTAGGGTTAGGGTTTGGCTCCCGCTGAGGCCTAGTTTGGAGATTGGGGTACGGATAGTTGTTTGGGGTCATGTGCGTTGCAGGGCGCGGCTTATCTTTAGGGTACGACTCAGGTTTGAGGCTGCGGGGGAGGCTTAGGTTGCAGGGCCAGGGTTTAACTAGCATTAGGTTTAAGCTCCCAGTGATGTTTAGGGTCAAGTTTGGGGTACGGATACGTGTTAGGGGGCGTGTGCGTTGCACGCCGTGGCTTATCGTTAGGGTAGGCCTCAGGATTCAGGCTGCGGGTGACGCTTAGATTTCACGGTCACCGTTGGAGCTAGGGTTAGGTTTAGTCTACCAGTGAGTCCTAGGATCGATATTGCGGTACGGATACGTGTTGGGGGTCGTGTGTGTTGCAGGGCGCGGCTGATCGTTAGGATAGGCCTCAGGGTTCAGACTGTGGGTGAGGCTTAGGGTTCAGGGTCAGGGTTGGATCTATGGTTAGATTTAGACTCCCGGTCAGGCTTCGGGTCCAGATTGGGGTACGGATACGTGTTAGGGGTTGTGTGAGTTGCAGGGCGCGGCTGATCGTTAGGTAGGCCTCAGGTATCAGGCTGCGGGTGAGGCTTAGTATTCAGGGTCAGGGTTGGAGCTAGGGTTAGGGTTAGGCTCCCTTTGAGGCTTCGGGTCGACATTGGTGTACAGATACGTTTTCGGGGGCGTGTGCGTTGCAGGGCGTGTCTGATCGTTAGGGTAGGCCTCAGGATTCAGGCTGCGGGTGAATCTTAGGGTTCAGGTTAACGGTTGGACATAGGGTTAGGGTTAGCCACCCGGTGAGGCCTAGGGTCGTGATAGGCGTACGGATATGTGTTACGGGGCGTTTTCTTCGCAGGCCCCAGTTTATCGTAAGGGTAGGCCTCAGGGTTCAGGCTGCAGGTGAGGCTTATGGTTCAGGGCCATGGTTGGAGCTAGGGTTAGGGTTCGGCTCCCAGTGATATTTAGGGTCGAGATTCGGGTACGGATACGTGTTCGGGTGCGTGTGCGTTGCAGGGCGTCGCTTATCATTAGGGTAGGCCTCAGGGTTCAGGCTGCGGGTGAGGCGTAGTGTTCAGGGTAAGCGTTGGACTTAGGGTTAGGATTAGACTCCCTGTGAGGCCTAGGTTCGAGATTGGGGTACGGATATGTGTTAGGAGGCGTTTTCGTTGCACGGCGCCGCTTATCATTAGCTTAGGCCTCAGGGTTCAGGCTGCGGGTGAGGGTTAGGGTTCAGGGTGAGAGTTGGAGGTACGGTTAGTTTTAGGCTTCCTGTGAGGCTTAGGGTTGAGATTGGGGTACGGATACGTGTTAGGCGGCGTGTTCGTTGCAGTGCGTGGGTTATCGTTAGGGTAGGCCTAAGGGTTCAGGCTGCGGGTGAGGCTTAGCGTTCAGAGTCAGACTTGAAGCTAGGGTTAGGTTTCGGCTCCCGGTGAGGCTTCAGGTCGAGATTGAGGTACGGATAACTGTTTGGGGGAGTCTGCGTTGCAGGGCGCGGCTTATCGTTCGGGTAGGGCTCAGAGTTGTGGCTGCGGGTGAGGCTTAGTGTTCAAGGTAAGGGTTGGACTTAGGGTTAGGGTTAGGTTCCCGGTGAGGCCTAGGGTCAAGATTCGGCTACGGATATGTGTTAGGGGGCGTGTGCCTTGCACCGCGCTGCTTATCATTACGGTAGGCCTCACGGTTCAGGCTGCGGGTGAGGCTTAGGGTTCAGGCTCAGGGTTGGAGCTAGGGTAATGGTTAGGCTCCTGGTGAGGCTTCGGGTCGAGATTAGGGTACGGATACGTGTAAGGGGGCGTGTGCCTTTTACGGCGCGACTTATCGTTAGAGTAGCTCTCAGGGTTCATGCTGCGGGTGAGGCTTAGTGTTCAGGGTCATGGTTGGACCTAAGGTTAGGGTTAGGCTCCCGGTTAGGGCTAGGGTCGAGATTGGGGTACGGATACGTGGTAGGGAGCGTGTGCGTTGCAGTGCGCGGCTTATCATTAGGTTAGGCCTCAGGGTTCAGGCTGCGGGTCAGGCTTCGTGTTCAGGGTGAGGGTTGGAGCTAGGGTTAGGTTTAGGCTCCTGCTGAGGCCTAGGTTCGAGATTGTGGTACTGATACGTGTTATGGGGCGTGTGCGTTTCAGGGCGCGACTTATCGTTATTGTAGTCCTCAGGGTTGAGGCTGTGGGTGAGGTTTAGGTTAAAGGGTCAGGGTTTAATCTAGGGTTAGGGTTAGGCTCCCAGTGAGGTTTAGGGTCGAGATTGGGGAACGGATACATGTTACGGGGCATGGGTGTTGCAGTGTGCGGCTGATCATTACGGTAGACCTCAGTGTTCAGGCTGCGGGTGATGCTTAGTCTTTAGGGTCAGGGTTGGAGCTAGGGTTAGGGTTAGGCTCCCTGTTAGGGGTAGGGTCGAGATTGGGGTAAGGATACGTGTTAGTGGGCATGTGCGTTGCAGGGCGTGGCTTATCGTTAGGGTAGGCCTCAGGGTTCAGGCTGCAGGTGAGGCTTAGGTTTCAGGGTCAGGGTTGGAGCTAGGGTTAGGGTTAGGCTCACGCTGAGGCTTCGGGTCGAGATTCGTGTATGGATAGGAGTTAAGGTGCGTGTGCGTTGCAGGGGGAGTCTTATCGTTAAGGAAGTCCTCTGGGATCAGGATTCGGCTGAGGCTTAGTGTTCAGGGTCATGGTTGGAGCTAAGGTAGGTTTAATCTCCCAGGGAGGCCTAGGGTGGAGATTGGGGTACGGATACGTGTTAGGGGCATGTGCGTTTCACGGCGCAGCTTATCATTAGTGTTGGCCTCAGGGTTTAGGCTGCGTGTGAGGCTTAGTGTTCAGGGTAAGGGTTGGCCTTAGGCTTAGGGTTTGTCTCTCGCAGAGGCCTAGGGTTTAATTAGTTTACTGATATGTGTTAGGGGGCATGTGCATTGCAGGGCACGGCTTATCGGTAGGGTCGGGCTCAGGGTTCAGGCTGCAGGTGAGGCTTAGGGTTCAGGGTCAGGGTTGGAGGTAGGGTTAGGGTTAGGCTCCCGGTGAGTCTTCGGGTCGAGATTGGGGTACGGATACGTGTTAGGGGGCATGTGCATCGCAGGGAACGGCTTATCGTTAGGGTAGGCCTCAAGGTTCAGGCTGCGGCCGAGGCTTAGTGTTCAGGGTAACGGTTGGACTAAGGGTTAGGGTTAGGCTCCCGGTGAGGCCTAGGGACGAGATTTGGGAATGGATATGTGTTAAGGGGCATTTTATTTGCAGGGCGCGGCTTATCGTTAGGGTAGGCCTCAGGGTTCAGGCTGCGTTTGAAGCTTAGAGTTCAGGGTCAGGGTTGGAGCTCGGGTTAGGGTTAGGCACCCGGTGAGGCGTAGGTTCGACAATGGCGTATGGATACGTTTTAGGGGCGATTGCGTTGCAGGGCGTGACTTATCCTTACGAAAGGCCTCAGGGATCAGGCTGCACGTGAGGCTTAGGGTTCAGGGTCAGGGTTGGAGCTAGGGTTAGATTTAGGATGCCGGTGAGGCTTCGTGTCGAGATTGGGGTACGGATACGTGTTCAAGGGCGTGTGCGTTGCAGGGCACGGCTTATAGTTAGGGTAGGCCTCAGGGTTCAGTCTTCCGGTTAGGCTTAGGTTTCAGGGTCAGTGTTGGAGCTACGGTTAGCATTAGGCTCCTGGTGAGGCCTTGGGTCGAGATTGGGGTAAGGATACGTGTAAGGGGGCGTGTGGGTTGCACGGCGTGGCTTATGGTTAGAGTAGGCCTCAGTGTTCAGGCTGCGGTTGAGGCTTATGGTTCAGGGTCACGGTTGGAGCTACGGTTAGGGTTAGGCTCACGCTGAGGCATAGGGTCCAGATTGGGGTACGGATACATGTTATGGGGCATTGGCATTGCAGGGCACGTCTGATCATTAGGGTAGGCCTCAGGGTTCAGTCTGCGGGTAGGCTTAGTGTTCAGGGTCAGGGTTGGAGCTAGAGTTAGGTTTAGGCTCCCTGGGAGACCTAGGGTCGAGATTGCGGTCCAGATACGTGTTAGGGGGCATTTGCGTTCAGGGCGCGGCTTATTGTTTGGGTAGGCCGCAGGGTTCACTCTTCCGGTGAGGCGCAGGGTTCAGGGTCAGGGTTGGAGCTCGGGTTAGGGTTAGGCTCCCAGTGAGGCCTAGGGTCGAGATTGAGGTACGGATACGTGTTAGGGGGTGTGTGCTTTGCCGGGCGCCGCTTAACATTAGGTTAGGCCTCAGGGTTCAAGCTGCGGGTGAGGCTTAGGTTTCACGGTCAAGGTTGGAGCTAGGGTTAGTGTTAGGTTCCCAGTGAGGTTTTGGGTCGAGATTGGGGTACGGATACGTGTTAGGGGGCGTGTGCATTGCAGGGCACGGCTGATCGTTAGGGTACGCCTCAGAGTTCAGGCTGCGGGTGAGGCTTAGGGTTCAGGGTCAGATTTGGAGCTAAGGTTAGGTTTAGGCTTCGGGTGAGGCCTAGGGTCTAGATTGTGGTACGGATACATGTTGGTTGGCATGTGCGTTCCAGGGCGAGGCTTATCGATACGGTAGGCCTCAGGGTTCAGGCTGCGTGTGAGGCTTAGTGTTCAGGGTCATGGTTGGAGTTAGTGTTAGGGTTAAGCTCCCGGTGAGGCTTCGGAACGAGATTGGGGTACGGATACGTGTTAGGGGGGGTGTGCGTTGCAGGACGCGGCTTATCGTTAGGGTAGGCCTCAAGGTTCAGGCTGCAGTTGAGGCTTAGTGTTCAGGCTCAGGGTTGGAGCTAGGGTTAGCGTTAGGCTCCCGGTTAGGGGTAGGGTCGAGATTGGGGTTCGGATACGTGTTAGTGGGCATGTGCGTTGCAGGGCGTGGCTTATCATTAGGGTAGGCCTCAGGGTTCAGGTTGCAGGTGAGGCTTAGGTTTCAGGGTCAGGGTTGGAGCTAGGGTTAGGGATAGGCTACCGGTGAGTCTTCGGGTCGAGATTGGGGTATAGATACGTGTTAGGGGGCATTTGCATTGCAGGGCACGCCTTATCGTTAGGGTAGGCCTCAAGGGTCAGGCTGCGGGTGAGGCTTAGTGTTCAGGGTCATGGTGGGAGCTAGGGTTAGGTTTAGGCTCCCGGTGAGACCTAGGGTCGAGATTGGGGTACGGATACGTGTTAGGGGGCATGTGCGTTGCAGGGCGCGGCTTATAGTTAGGGTAGGCCTCAGGGTTCAGTGTTCCGGTGAGGCTTAGTGTTCAGAGTCAGGTTTGGAGCTTGGGTTAGCGTTAGGCTGCCGGTGAGGCCTAGGGTCGAGATTGGGGTACGGATACGTGTTGGGGGACGTGTGCGTTGCTGGGCGCCGCTTAACGTTAGGTTAGGCCTCAGGGTTCAAGCTGCGGGTGAGGCTTAGGTTTCAGGGTCATGGTTGGAGCTAGGGTTACGGTTAGGCGCCCAGTGAGATTTGGGTCGAGATTGGGGTACAGATACGTGTGAAGGGGCGTGTGCATTGCAGGGCACGGCTGATCGTTAGGTTACGCCTCAGGGTTCAGGCTGCGGGTGAGGCTTAGGATACAGGGTCAGATTTGGAGCTAAGGTTAGGTTTCGGCTTCGGGTGTGGCCTAGGGTCTAGATTGGGGTACGGATACATGATCGTTGGCGTGTGCGTTCCAGGGCGTGGCTTATCGTTACGGTAGGCCTCAGGGTTCACGCTGTGGGTGAGGCTTAGTGTTCAGGGTCTGGATTGGAGCTAGGGTTTGGGTTAGGCTCCCTGTGAGCTTTCGGGTCGAGATTGTTATGGATACCTGTTAGGCGGCGTGTGCATTGCAGGGCGCGCCTTATCGTTAGGGTAGGCCTCAGGGTTCAGACTGCGGGTGAGACTTAGTGTTAAGGGTCAGGGTTGGAGCCAGGGGTAGGTTTAGGCGCCGGGTGGGTCTTTGGGTCGAGATTGGGGTACGGACACGTGTTAGGGGACGTGGCGTTGCAGGGCGCGGCTTATCATTAGGGTAGGCCTCAGGGTTCAGGCTGGGTGTGAGGCATAGGTTTCAGGGTCAGGGTTGGAGTTAGGGTTAGTGTTAGTCTCCCGGTGAGGCCTATGGTCGGGATTGTGTTACGGGTACGTGTTAGGGCGCGTGTGCATTTCAGGGCGCGGATTATCGTTAGGGTAGGCATCAGGGTTCAGGCTGGGCGTGAGGCTTAGTGTTCAGTGTCAGGGTTGGAGCTAAGATTAGGTTTCGTCTCGCGGTGAGGCCTATGGTGGAGATTGGGGTACGGACACGTGTTAGGGGGCATGTGCGTTGCAGGGCGCGGCTTAGCGTTATGGTAGGCCTCAGGGTTCAGCCTGTGGGTGAGGCTTAGGTTTCAGGGTAAGGGTTGGACTTAGGGTTAGGGTTAGGTTTCCAGTGAGGCCTAGGGTCGCGATTGGGGTACGGATATGTGTTAGGGGGCGTTTTCGTTGCTGGGCACGTCTTATCGTTAGGGTAGGCCCCAGTTCAGGCTGTCGGTAAGGCCTCGAGTTCCGGGCCAGTGTTGGAGCGAGAGTTCGGGTTAGGCTCTCGCTGAGTCTTAGGGTCGACATTGGGTTACGGATACGTGTTAGGGGGCGTGTGCATTGAAGGGCACGGCTGATCGTTAGGGTAGGCCTCATGGTTCAGGCTGCGGGAAAGGCTTAGGGTTCAGGGTCAGGATTGGAGCGAGGGTTAGGTTTAGTCTACCTGTGAGTCCTTCGGTGGAGATTGGGGTACAGATACGTGTTAGGGGGCGTGTGCGTTGCAGGGCGCGGCTTATGGTTAGGGTAGGTCTCAGGGTTCAGGCTGAGGGTGAGGTTTAGGGTTCAGAGTCTGGGTTGGAGCTAGGGTTAGGGTTAGGCTCCCGGTGAGGCCTATGGAGGAGATTGCGGTAGGGATAAGTGTTAGGGTTCGTGTGCGTTCCAGGGTGCGGCTTATCACTAGGTTAGGCCTCAGGTTCAGGCTGCGGGTGAGGCTTAGGTTTCAGGGTAATGTTTGGATGTAGGGTTAGGGTTAGGCTCCCGGTGCGGCCTACGGTGGAGATTGGGGTACGGATACGTGTTAGGGGGCGTGTGGGTTGCATGGCGCGGCTTATCGTTAGGGTGGGCCTCTGGGTTCCGGCTGCGGGTGAGGCATAGGGTTCAGGGTAAGGGTTGGACTTCGGGTTAGGGTTAGGCTCCTGGTTAGGCCTAGGGTCGCGATTGGGGTACGGATATGTGTTAACGGGAGTTTTCGTTGCAGGGCGCGGCTTATCGTTAGCGTAGGCCTCAGGGTTCAGGCTGTGGGTGAGGCTTAGGGTTCAGGGTCAGGATTGGAGCTAGGGTTACGGTTCGTCTCTTGCTTAGGCCTAGGGTCGAGTTTGGAGTACGGACACGTGTTAGTTGGCGTGTGCGTTGCACGGCGCGGCTTATCGTTATGGTAGGCCTCAGGGTTCAGGCTGCGGGTGAGGCTTAGTGTTCAGGGTCAGGATTGGAGCTAGGGTTTGGGTTAGGCTCCCTATGAGCTTTCGGGTAGAGATTGGGGTACGGATACGTGTTAGGGGATGTGGCGTTGCAGGGCGCGGCTTATCGTTAGGGTAGGCCTCAGGGTTCAGGCTGCGGGTGAGGCTTAGGTTTCAGGGTAAGGGTTGGAGTTAGGGTTAGGGTTAGGCTCCCGTTGAGGACTAGGGTCGAGATTGGGGTACAGATATGTGTTAGGGGGCATGTGCGTTGCAGGGCGCAGCTTATTGTTAGGGTAGGCCTCGGGGTTGAGGCTACAGATGAGGATTCGTATTCAGGGTAAGGGTTGGAGCTAGGGTTAGGGTTAGGCTCCCGGTGAGGCTTCGGGTCGAGATTGGGTTACGGATACGTGTTAGGGGGCATGTGTGTTGCAGTGCGCAGCTGATCATTAGGGTAGGCCTCAGGTTTCATGCTGCGAATGAGGCTTAGTGTTAAGGACAGGGCTGGATCTAGGGTTAGGGTTAGGCTCCCGGTCAGGCTTCAGGTCGAGATTGGGGTACGGATATGTGTTTGGGCGCGTGTGCGTTGAGGGGCGCGGGTTAACATTAGGGTAGACCTCAGGGTTCAGGCTGAGGGTGAGGCTTCCTGTTCAGGGTTATTTTTGGAGCTAGCGTTAGGGTTAGTCAACCGGGGAGGCCTAGGGTGGAGATTGAGGTACGGATACGTGTTAGGGGGCGTTTGCTTTGCAGGGCGCGACTTATCCTTAGGGTAGGCCTCAGGGTTCAGGCTGCGGGTGAGGCTTCGGGTTCAGGGTCATGGTTGGAAGTAGGGTTAGATTTACGCTCCCGGTGAGGCTTACGGTCGGGATTGGGGTACGGAAACGTGTTAGGGGGCGTGTGCGTTGCAGGGCGTGGCTTATCGTTATAATACGCCTCAGGGTTCAGGCGTTGGGTGAGGCTTTGTGTTCAGGATCAGGGTTGGAGCTAGGGTTAGGATTAGGCTCCCGGTGAGGCCTAGGGTCGAGATTAGGGTACAGGGACGTGTTAGGGGGCGTGTGCATTGCACCGCGCTGCTTATCATTAGGGTAGGCCTCAGGGCTCACGCTGCGGGTGAGGCTTATGTTTCAGGGTCAGTGTTGGAGTTAGGGTTATGGTTAGGCTCCCGGTGAGGCTTCGGTTCGAGTTTGGGGTACGGATACGTGTTAGGGGGCGTGTGCATTGAAGGGCGTGGCTTATCGTTACGGTAAGACTCCGGGTTCAGTTTGCGGATGAGGCTTAGGTTTCAGGGTCAGGGTTGGAGCTCGGGGTAGGGTTAGGCTCCCGGTGAGGCCTAGGGTCGAGTTTGGGGTACGGATACGTGTTAGGGGGCGTATTACTTGCAGAGCGCGGCTTATCGTTAGGCTAGGCCTCAGGGTTCAGACTGCGGGTGAGGCTTCGGGTTCAGGGACAGGGTTGGAGCTAGGGTTAGGGTTAGGCTCCCGCTGAGGCCTAGGTTCGAGATTGGGGTACGGATACGTGTTAGGGGTCGTGTGCGTTGCAGGGCACGACTTATCGTTATTGTAGTCCTCAGTGTTGAGGCTGTGGGTGAGGCTTAGGTTAAATGGTCAGGGTTTTAGGTAGGATTGGGGTTAGGCTCCCAGTGAGGTTTAGGGTCAAGATTGAGGAACGGATACGTGTTAGGGGGCGTGGGTGTTGCAGTGTGTGGCTGATCGTTAGGGTAGACCTCAGGGTTCAGGCTGAGGGTGAGGCTTAGGTTTCAGAGTCATGGTTGGATCTCGTGTTAGGGTTAGGCTCCCAGTGAGGCTTCGGATCGACATTGGGGTACGGATACGTGTTAAGGGGCGTGTGCGTTGCAGGGCGTGACTTATCGTTAGGGTAGTCTTCAGGTTTGAAGCTGTGGGTGAGGCTTAGTTTAAAGGGTCAGGGTTTTAGCTAGGGTTAGGATAAGGCACCCAGTGAGGTTTTGGGTCGAGATTGGGGAACGGATACATGTTAGGGGGCGTGGGGGTTGCAGTGCGCGACTGATCATTAGGGTAGGCCTCCGTGTTCAGGCTGCGGGTGAGGCTTAGGTTTCAGGGTCATTGTTGGAGCTAGTGTTAGGGTTAGGCTCCCGGTGAGGCTTCGGGTTGAGATTGGGGTGCCAATACGTGTTAGGGGGCGTGTGAGTTGCAGGGCGTGGTTTACAGTTAGGGTAGGCCTCAGGGTTCAGGCTGCGGGTGAGGCTTAGGGTTCAGAATAATGGTTGAAGCTAGGGTTATGGTTAGGCTCCCGGTGAGGCTTGGGGTCGCGATTGGGGTACGGATACCTTTTAGTGTGCGTGTGCGTTGCGTGGCGCAGGTTATTGTTATGGTAGGCCTCAGGTTTCAGGCTGCGGTGAGGCTTAGGGTTCAGGGTCATGGTTGGAGCTAGGGTTAGATTTAGGCTACCGGTGAGGCTTACGGTCGAGATTGGGGTATGGATACGTGTTAGGGCGCGTGTGCATTGCAGGGCGCGGCTTATAGATAGGGTAGGCCTCAGGGATCAGTCTTCCTGTTAGGCTTAGGATTCAGGGTCAGGGTTGGAGCTAGGGTTAAGGTTAGGCTCCCGGTGAGGCCTAGGTTCGAGATTGGGGTACTGATACCTGTACCGGGTCGTGTGAGTTGCATGGCGTGGCTTATCGTGAGAGTAGGCCTTAGGGTTCAGGCTGAGGATGAGGCTTAGTTTTCAGGGTCAGCGTTGGAGCTCGGGTTACGGTTAGCCTCCTGGTGATACCTAGGGTCGAGATTGGGGTATGCATACGGGTTAGGGGGTGTATTCCTTGCAGAGCCCACCTTATCATTAGGGTAGGCCTCAGGGTACAGACGGCGGGTGAGGCTTAGGTTTCAGGGTGAGGGTTGGAGCTAGGGTTAAGGTTCGGCTCCCGCTGAGGCCTAGGTTCGAGATTGGGGTACGGAAACGTGTTAGGGGGCGTGTGCGTTGCAGGGCGCGGCGTATCGTTACAATACACCTCAGGGTTTAGGCTTTGGGTGAGGCTTTGTGTTCAGGGTCAGGGTTGGAGGTAGGGTTAGGATTAGGCTCCCAGTGAGGCCTAGGGTCGATATTACGGTACGGCGACGTGTTAGGGTGCGTGTGCCTTGCACGGCGCTGCGTATCGTTAGGGTAGGCCTCAGGGCTCACGCTGCGGGTGAGGCTAATGGGTCAGGGTCAGCGTTGGAGTTAGGGTTAGGGTTAGGCTCCCGGTGAGGCTTTGGTTCGAGTTTGGGCTACGGATACGTGTTACGGGGCGTGTGCGTTGAAGGGCGTGGCTTATCGTTAGGGTAGGCCTCAGGGTTGAGGCTGTGGGTGAGGCTTAGTTTAAACGGTCAGGGTTTTAGGTAAGATTAGGGTTAGGCTCCCAGTGAGGTTTAGAGTCAAGATTGGGGAACGGATACGTGTTACGGGGCGTGGGAGTTGCAGTTTGCGGCTGACCGTTAGGGTAGACCGCAGGGTTCAGGCTGCGGGTGAGGCTTAGGGTTCAGGGTCATGGTTGAAGCTAGTGTTAGGGTTAGGCTCCCGGTGAGGCTTCGGATCGACATTGGGGTACGGATACGTGTTTGGGGGCGTGTGCGTTGGAGGGCGTGACTTATCGTTAGGGTAGGCCTCAGGGTTCAGGCTGCCGGTGAGGCTTAGTGTTCAGGGTCCGGGTTGGACCTAGGGTCCCGGTTAGGCTCCCGGTGAGGCCTAGGTTCGAGATTGGGGTATGGATACGTGTTAGGGGACGTGTGCATTGCAGGGCGTTGCTTATCGTTAGAGTAGGACTCAGGGTTCAGGTTGCGGATCAGGCTTAGTTTTCAGGGTCAGGGTTGGAGCTCGGGTTAGGGTTAGGCTCCCGGTTAGGCCTAGGGTCCAGTTTGGGGTACGGATACGTGTTAGGGGTCGTATTCCTTGCATATCGCGTTTTATCATTAGGGTAGGCCTCAGGATTCAGACGGATGGTGAGGCTTAGGATTCAGGGTCAGGGTTGGAGCTAGTGTTACGGTTAGGCTCCCGGTGAGGCTTCGGATCAAGATTGGGGTACGGATACGTGTTATGGGCCGTGTGCGTTGCAGGGCGCAGCTTATCGTTAGGGTACGCCTCAAGGTTCACACTGCAGGTGAGGCTTAGTGTTTAGGGTCAGGGTTGGAGCTAGGGTTAGGGTTAGGCTCCCGGTTAGGGGTAGGGTCGAGATTGGGGTAAGTATACGTGTTAGTGGGCATGTGCGTTGCAGGGCGCGGCTTATCGTTAGGGTAGGCCTCAAGGTTCAGGCTGCAGTTGAGGCTTAGGTTTCAGGGTCAGGGTTCGAGCTAGGGCTAGGGTTAGGGTCCCGGTGAAGCTTCGGGACGAGATTCGGGTATGGATACGTGTTAGGGTGCGTTTGCGTTGCAGGGCGCGGTTTATCGTTAGGGTAGGGCTCAGGGATCAGGCTTCCGCTGATGCTTAGTGTTCAGGGTCATGGTTGGAGGTAAGGTTAGGTTTAATCTCCCAGTGAGGCCTAGGGTTGAGATTGGGGTACGGATTCTTGTTTGGGGGTGTGTGCGTTGCACGGCGCAGCTTATCGTTAGTGTTGGCCTCAATGTTCATGCTGCGGGTGAGGCTTAGGATTCACGGTCTGAGTTGGAGCTAGGGTTAGGGTTTGGCTCTCGCACAGGCCTAGGGTCTAAATTGGGTTACGGATACGTGTTAGGGGGCATGTGCATTGCAGGGCGTGGCTTATCGTTAGGGTAGGGCTCTGGGTTCAGTCTGCAGGTGAGGCTTAGGGTTCAGGGTCAGGGTTGGAGCTAGGGTTAGGGTTCAGCTCCCGGTGACGCTTATGGTCGAGATTGGGGTACGCAGACATGTTATGGGGCCTGTGATTTGCATGGCGTGGTTTATCGTTGGGGGAGGCCTCAGGGATCAGTCTGCAGGTGAGGCTTAGGGTTCAGGGTCAGGGTTGGAGCTAGGGTTATTGTTCGGCTCCCGGTGAGACCTAGGGTCGAGATTGTGGTATGGATACGTGTTAGGGGGCGTGTGCGTTGCAGGGCGTGGCTTATCGTTATAGTAGGCCTCAGGGTTCAGGCTTCGGGTGAGGCTTAGGGTTCAGGGTCAGGGTTGTAGCTACGGTTAGGATTAGGCTCCCGGTGAGGGCTGGGTCGAGATAAGGGTATGGATATGTGTTCGGGGCGTGTGCGTTGCACAGCGCTGCTTATCATTAGGGTAGGCCTCACGGTTCAGGCTGCGGGTGAGGCTTAGTGTTCACGGTCAGGGTTGGAGCTAGGGTAAGGGTTAGGCTCCCGGTGAGGCTTCGGGTCGAGATTGGGGTACGGATACGTGTTAGGGGGCGTGTGTGTTGCAGTGCGCAGCTGATCATTAGGGTAGGCCTCAGGGTTCATGCTGCGGGGTAGGCTTAGTGTTAAGGACAGGGCTGGATCTAGGGTTAGGGTTAGGCTCCCGGTGAGGCTTCGGGTCGAGATTGGGGTACGGATACGTGTTTGGGCGCGTGTGCGTTGAGGGGCGCGGGTTAACATTAGGGTAGACCTCAGGGTTCACGCTGAGGGTGAGGCTTAGTGTTCAGGGTTATTTTTGGAGCTAGGGTTAGGCTTAGTCACCCGGGGAGGCCTAGGGTGGAGATTGTGTTACGGATACGTGTTAGGGGGCGTTTGCTTTGCAGGGCGCGACTTATCCTTAGGGTAGGCCTCAGGGTTCAGGCTGCGGATGAGGTTTAGTGTTTAGGGTCTGGGTTGGAGCTAGGGTTAGGTGTAGTCTCCCGGTGAGGCCTATGGTGGAGATTGGGGTACGGATACGTGTTAGGGTGCGTGTGCATTGCAGGGCGTTCCTGATGGTTAGGGTAGGCCTCAGGGTTCATGCTGCGGGTGAGGCTTAGTGTTCATGGTCAGGGTTGGAGCTAGGGTTATGGTTAGTCTCCCGGTGAGGCCTATGGTCGGGATTGTGTTACGGGTACGTGTTAGGGCGCGTGTGCGTTTCAGGGCGCGGTTTATCGTTAGGGTAGGCATCAGGGTTCAGGCTGCGCATGAGGCTTAGTGTTCAGTGTCAGGGTTGGAGCTAAGGTTAGGTTTCGTCTCGCGGTGAGGCCTATGGTGGAGATTGGGGTACGGAGACGTGTTAGGGGGCATGTGCGTTGCAGGGCGCGGCTTAGCGTTATGGTAGGCCTCAGGGTTCAGCCTGTGGGTGAGGCTTAGGTTTCAGGGTAAGGGTTGGACTTAGGGTTAGGGTTAGGTTTCCAGTGAGGCCTAGGGTCGCGATTGGGGTACGGATATGTGTTAGGGGGCGTTTTCGTTGCTGGGCACGTCTTATCGTTAGGGTAGGCCCCAGTTCAGGCTGTCGGTAAGGCCTCGAGTTCCGGGCCAGTGTTGGAGCGAGAGTTCGGGTTAGGCTCTCGCTGAGTCTTAGGGTCGACATTGGGTTACGGATACGTGTTAGGGGGCGTGTGCATTGAAGGGCACGGCTGATCGTTAGGGTAGGCCTCATGGTTCAGGCTGCGGGAGAGGCTTAGGGTTCAGGGTCAGGATTGGAGCGAGGGTTAGGTTTAGTCTACCTGTGAGTCCTTCGGTGGAGATTGGGGTACAGATACGTGTTAGGGGGCGTGTGCGTTGCAGGGCGCGGCTTATGGTTAGGGTAGGTCTCAGGGTTCAGGCTGAGGGTGAGGTTTAGGGTTCAGAGTCTGGGTTGGAGCTAGGGTTAGGGTTAGGCTCCCGGTGAGGCCTATGGAGGAGATTGCGGTAGGGATAAGTGTTAGGGTTCGTGTGCGTTCCAGGGTGCGGCTTATCACTAGGTTAGGCCTCAGGTTCAGGCTGCGGGTGAGGCTTAGGTTTCAGGGTAATGTTTGGATGTAGGGTTAGGGTTAGGCTCCCGGTGCGGCCTACGGTGGAGATTGGGGTACGGATACGTGTTAGGGGGCGTGTGGGTTGCATGGCGCGGCTTATCGTTAGGGTGGGCCTCTGGGTTCCGGCTGCGGGTGAGGCATAGGGTTCAGGGTAAGGGTTGGAATTCGGGTTAGGGTTAGGCTCCCGGTTAGGCCTAGGTTCGCGATTGGGGTACGGATATGTGTTAGGGGGTTTTTCGTTGCAGGGCGCAGCTTATCGTTACGGTAGGCCTCAGGGTTCAGGCTGTGGGTGAGGCTTAGGGTTCAGGGTCAGGATTGGAGCTAGGGTTAGGTTTATGCTCTCTCTTAGGCCTAGGGTCGAGTTTGGAGTACGGATACGTGTTAGGGGGCGTGTGCATTGCAGGGCACGGCTGATCGTTAGGGTAGGGCTCAGGGTTCAGGCTGCAGGTGAGGCTTAGGGTTCAGGGTCAGGGTTGAGCTAGGTTTAGATTTAGGCTCCCGGTGAGGCTTCTTGTCAAGATTGAGGTCCGGATACGTGTTAGGGGGCGTGTGCGTTGCAGGGCATGGCTTATAGTTAGGATAGGCCTCAGGGTTCGGTCTTCCGGTTAGGCTTAGGTTTCAGGGACAGGGATGGAGCTAGGGTTAGCGTTAGGCTCCCGGTGAGGCCTAGGCTTGAGATTGGGGTACGGATACGTGTAAGGGGGCGTGTGCGTTGCACCGCGTGGCTTGTCGTTAGGGTAGTCTTCAGGGCTCAGACTGCGGGTGAGGCATAGTGTTCAGGGTCAGGGTTGGAGCTCGGGTTAGGGTTAGGCTCCCAGTGAGACCGAGGGTCGAGATTGGGGTACGGATACCTGTTACGGGGCGTGTGTGTTGCCGGGCGCCGCTTAAAGTTAGGTTAGGCCTCAGGGTTCAGGCTGCGGGTGAGGCTTAGGATTCAGGGTCAGATTTGGAGCTAAGGTTAGGTTTACGCTTCGGGTGAGGCCTAGTTTCGAGATTGGTGTACGGATACGTGTTAGTTGGCGTGTGCGTTGCAGGGTACGGCTTATCGTTATGGTAGGCCTCAGGGTTCAGGCTGCGGGTGAGGCTGAGTGTTCAGGGTCAGGATTGGAGCTAGGGTTAGGGTTTGGCTCCCGGTGAGGCTTCGGGTCGAGATTGGGGTATGGATACGTATTAGGGGGCCTGTGTGTTGCAGGGCGCGGCTGATCGTTAGGGTAGGCCTCAGGGTTCATGCTGCGGGTGAGGCTTAGGGTTCAGGTCAGGGTTGGATCTAGGTTTAGTTTTAGGCTCCCGGTGAGTTCTAGGGTCAAGATTGGGGAACGGATACGTGTTAGTGGGCGTGGGTGTTGTAGTGTGTGGCTGATCATTTGGGTAGACCTCAGGGTTCAGGCTGCAGGTGAGGCTTAGGTTTCAGGGTCAGGGTTGGAGCTAGGGTTAGGGTTAGGCTCACGGTGAGGCTTCGGGTCGAGATTCGGGTATGGATACGTGTTAGGGTGGGTGTGCGTTGCAGGGCGAGGCTAATCGTTAGGGTAGGCCACAGGGATCAGTCTTTGGCTGAGGCTTAGGGTTCAGGGTCATGGTTGGAGCTAATGTTAGGTTTAATATCCCAGTGAGGCCTAGGGTGGAGATTGGGGTACGGATACGTGTTCTGGGGCGTGTGCGTTGCACGGCGCAGCTTATATTTAGTGTTGGCCTCAGGGTTCAGGCTGCGGGTGAGGCTTAGGATTCAGTGTCAGATTTGGAGCTAAGGTTAGGTTTAGGCTTCGGGTGAGGCCTAGGATCGAGATTGGGGTACGGACACGTGTTATTTGGCGTGTGCGTTGCACGGCGCGGCTTATCGTTATGGTAGGCCTCAGGGTTCAGGCTGCCAGTGAGGCTTAGTGTTCAGGGTCAGGATTGGAGCTAGGGTTTGGGTTAGGCTCCCTATGAGCTTTCGGGTAGAGGTTGGGGTACGGATACATGTTAGGGGATGTGGCGTTGCAGGGCGCGGCTTATCGTTAGGGTAGGCCTCAGGGTTCAGGCTGCGGGTGAGGCTTAGGGTTCAGGGTCAGGATTGGAGCTAGGGTTACGGTTCGTCTCTTGCTGAGGCCTAGGGTCGAGTTTGGAGTACGGATACGTGTTATGGAGCGTGTGTATGGCAGGGCACGGCTTAGCGTTAGGGTAGCCCTCGGGGTTCAGGCTGCGGGTGAGACTTAGGGTTCAGGGTCAGAGTTGGAGCTAGGGTTAGGGTTAGGCTCCTGGTGAGGCCTGGGTCGAGATTGTGGAACGGATACGTGTTAGGGGGCATGTGCATTGCAGGGCGCTGCTGATCGTTAGGGTAGGCCTCAGGGTTCAGGCTGCGCGTGAGGCTTAGGGGTCAAGGTCAGGGTTGGAGCTAGGGTTAGGGTTAGGCTCCCGGTGAGGCCTGGGGTGGAGATTGTGGTACGGATACGTGTTAGGGGTTGGTGCGTTTCAGGGCCCGGCTTATCCTTAGGATAGGCCTTAGGGATCAGGCTGTGGTTGAGGCTTAGGGTTCAGGGTCAGTGTTGGAGCTAGGGTTAGGTTTAGTCTCCCGGTGAGGCCTTCGGTGGAGATTGGGGTACTGATACTTGTTAGGGGGCGTGTGCGTTTCAGGGCGCGGCTTATTGTTAGGGTAGGCCTCAGGGTTCAGGCCGCGGGTGAGGTTTAGGGTTTAGGGTCTGGGTTGGAGCTAGGGTTAGGTGTAGTCTCCCGGTGAGGCCTATGGTGGAGATTGGGGTACGGATACGTGTTAGGGTGCGTGTGGGTTGCAGGGCGTGCCTGATGGTTAGGGTAGGCCTCAGGGTTCATGCTGCGGGTGAGGCTTAGTGTTCATGGTCAGGGTTGGAGCTAGGGTTATGGTTAGTCTCCCGGTGAGGCCTATGGTCGGGATTGTGGTACGGGTACATGTTAGGGCACGTGTGCGTTTCAGGGCGCGGTTTATCGTTAGGGTAGGAATCAGGGTTCAGGCTGCGGGTGAGGCTTATTGTTCAGTGTCAGGGTTGGACCTAGGGTTAGGTTTCGTCTTGCGGTGAGGCCTATGGTGGAGATTGGGGTACGGACACGTGTTAGGGGGCATGTGCGTTGCGGGGCATGGCTTAGCGTTAGGGTAGGCCTCAGTGTCAGGCTGTGGGTGAGGCTTAGGGTTCAGGGTCAGGGTTGGACTTAGGGTTAGGGTTAGGCTTCCAGTGTGGCCTAGGGTCGCGATTGGGGTACGGATATGTTTTAGGGGGTTTTTCATTGCAGGGCGCAGCTTATCGTTACGGTAGGCCTCAGGGTTCAGGCTGTGTGTGAGGCTTAGGGTTCAGGGTCAGGATTGGAGCCAGGGTTAGGTTTATGCTCTCTCTTAGGCCTAGGGTCGAGTTTGGAGTACGGATACGTGTTAGGGGGCGTGTGCATTGCAGGGCACGACTGATCGTTAGGGTAGGGCTCAGGGTTCAGGCTGCAGGTGAGGCTTAGGGTTCAGGGTCAGGGTTGAGCTAGGGTTAGATTTAGGCTCCCGGTGAGGCTTCTTGTCAAGATTGAGGTCCGGATACGTGTTAGGGGGCGTGTGCGTTGCAGGGCATGGCTTATAGTTAGGATAGGCCTCAGGGTTCGGTCTTCCGGTTAGGCTTAGGTTTCAGGGACAGGGATGGAGCTAGGGTTAGCGTTAGGCTCCCGGTGAGGCCTAGGCTTGAGATTGGGGTACGGATACGTGTAAGGGGGCGTGTGCGTTGCACCGCGTGGCTTGTCGTTAGGGTAGTCTTCAGGGCTCAGACTGCGGGTGAGGCATAGTGTTCAGGGTCAGGGTTGGAGCTCGGGTTAGGGTTAGGCTCCCAGTGAGACCGAGGGTCGAGATTGGGGTACGGATACCTGTTACGGGGCGTGTGTGTTGCCGGGCGCCGCTTAAAGTTAGGTTAGGCCTCAGGGTTCAGGCTGCGGGTGAGGCTTAGGATTCAGGGTCAGATTTGGAGCTAAGGTTAGGTTTACGCTTCGGGTGAGGCCTAGTTTCGAGATTGGTGTACGGATACGTGTTAGTTGGCGTGTGCGTTGCAGGGTACGGCTTATCGTTATGGTAGGCCTCAGGGTTCAGGCTGCGGGTGAGGCTGAGTGTTCAGGGTCAGGATTGGAGCTAGGGTTAGGGTTTGGCTCCCGGTGAGGCTTCGGGTCGAGATTGGGGTATGGATACGTATTAGGGGGCCTGTGTGTTGCAGGGCGCGGCTGATCGTTAGGGTAGGCCTCAGGGTTCATGCTGCGGGTGAGGCTTAGGGTTCAGGTCAGGGTTGGATCTAGGTTTAGTTTTAGGCTCCCGGTGAGTTCTAGGGTCAAGATTGGGGAACGGATACGTGTTAGCGGGCGTGGGTGTTGTAGTGTGTGGCTGATCGTTTGGGTAGACCTCAGGGTTCAGGCTGCAGGTGAGGCTTAGGTTTCAGGGTCAGGATTGGAGCTAGGGTTAGGGTTAGGCTCACGGTGAGGCTTCGGGTCGAGATTCGGGTATGGATACGTGTTAGGGTGGGTGTGCGTTGCAGGGCGAGGCTAATCGTTAGGGTAGGCCACAGGGATCAGTCTTCGGCTGAGGCTTAGGGTTCAGGGTCATGGTTGGAGCTAATGTTAGGTTTAATATCCCAGTGAGGCCTAGGGTGGAGATTGGGGTACGGATACGTGTTCTGGGGCGTGTGCGTTGCACGGCGCAGCTTATATTTAGTGTTGGCCTCAGGGTTCAGGCTGCGGGTGAGGCTTAGGATTCAGTGTCAGATTTGGAGCTAAGGTTAGGTTTAGGCTTCGGGTGAGGCCTAGGATCGAGATTGGGGTACGGACACGTGTTATTTGGCGTGTGCGTTGCACGGCGCGGCTTATCGTTATGGTAGGCCTCAGGGTTCAGGCTGCCGGTGAGGCTTAGTGTTCAGGGTCAGGATTGGAGCTAGGGTTTGGGTTAGGCTCCCTATGAGCTTTCGGGTAGAGGTTGGGGTACGGATACATGTTAGGGGATGTGGCGTTGCAGGGCGCGGCTTATCGTTAGGGTAGGCCTCAGGGTTCAGGCTGCGGGTGAGGCTTAGGTTTCAGGGTAAGGGTTGGAGTTAGGGTTAGGGTTAGGCTCCCGTTGAGGACTAGGGTCGAGATTGGGGTACGGATATGTGTTAGGGGGCATGTGCGTTGCAGGGCGCAGCTTATTGTTAGGGTAGGCCTCGGGGTTGAGGCTACAGATGAGGATTCGTATTCAGGGTAAGGGTTGGAGCTAGGGTTAGGGTTAGGCTCCTGGTGAGGCTTCGGGTCGAGATTGGGTTACGGATACGTGTTAGGGGACGTGTGTGTTGCAGTGCGCAGCTGATCATTAGGGTAGGCCTCAGGTTTCATGCTGCGGGTGAGGCTTAGTGTTAAGGACAGGGCTGGATCTAGGGTTAGGGTTAGGCTCCCGGTCAGGCTTCAGGTCGAGATTGGGGTACGGATATGTGTTTGGGCGCGTGTGCGTTGAGGGGCGCGGGTTAACATTAGGGTAGACCTCAGGGTTTAGGCTGAGGGTGAGGCTTACTGTTCAGGGTTATTTTTGGAGCTAGCGTTAGGGTTAGTCAACCGGGGAGGCCTAGGGTGGAGATTGTGGTACGGATACGTGTTAGGGGGCGTTTGCTTTGCAGGACGCGACTTATCCTTCGGGTAGGCCTCAGGGTTCAGGCTGCGGGTGAGGCTTCGGGTTCAGGGTCATGGTTGGAGGTAGGGTTAGATTTACGCTCCCGGTGAGGCTTACGGTCGGGATTGGGGTACGGAAACGTGTTAGGGGGCGTGTGCGTTGCAGGGCGTGGCTTATCGTTATAATACGCCTCAGGGTTCAGGCGTTGGGTGAGGCTTTGTGTTCAGGATCAGGGTTGGAGCTAGGGTTAGGATTAGGCTCCCGGTGAGGCCTAGGGTCGAGATTAGGGTACAGGGACGTGTTAGGGGGCGTGTGCATTGCACCGCGCTGCTTATCATTAGGGTAGGCCTCAGGGCTCACGCTGCGGGTGAGGCTTATGTTTCAGGGTCAGTGTTGGAGTTAGGGTTATGGTTAGGCTCCCGGTGAGGCTTCGGTTCGAGTTTGGGGTACGGATACGTGTTAGGGGGCGTGTGCGTTGAAGGGCGTGGCTTATCGTTACGGTAAGACTCCGGGTTCAGTTTGCGGATGAGGCTTAGGTTTCAGGGTCAGGGTTGGAGCTCGGGTTAGGGTTAGGCTCCCGGTGAGGCCTAGGGTCGAGTTTGGGGTACGGATACGTGTTAGGGGGCGTATTACTTGCAGAGCGCGGCTTATCGTTAGGCTAGGCCTCAGGGTTCAGACTGCGGGTGAGGCTTCGGGTTCAGGGTCAGGGTTGAAGCTAGGGTTAGGGTTAGGCACCCGCTGAGGCCTAGGTTCGAGATTGGGGTACGGATACGTGTTAGGGGTCGTGTGCGTTGCAGGGCACGACTTATCGTTATGGTTGTCCTCAGGGTTGAGGCTGTGGGTGAGGCTTAGGTTAAATGGTCAGGGTTTTAGGTAGGATTGGGGTTAGGCTCCCAGTGAGGTTTAGGGTCAAGATTGAGGAACGGATACGTGTTAGGGGGCGTGGGTGTTGCAGTGTGCGGCTGATCGTTAGGGTCGACCTCAGGGTTCAGGCTGAGGGTGAGGCTTAGGTTTCAGAGTCATGGTTGGATCTCGTGTTAGGGTTAGGCTCCCAGTGAGGCTTCGGATCGACATTGGGGTACGGATGCGTGTTAAGGGGCGTGTGCGTTGCAGGGCGTGATTTATCGTTAGGGTAGTCTTCAGGTTTGAAGCTGTGGGTGAGGCTTAGTTTAACGGGTCAGGGTTTTAGCTAGGGTTAGGATAAGGCACCCAGTGAGGTTTTGGGTCGAGATTGGGGAACGGATACGTGTTAGGGGGCGTGGGGGTTGCAGTGCACGGCTGATCGTTAGGGTAGGCCTCCGTGTTCAGGCTGCGGGTGAGGCTTAGGTTTCAGGGTCATTGTTGGAGCAAGTGTTAGGGTTAGGCTCCCGGTGAGGCTTCGGGTTGAGATTGGGGTACCAATACGTGTTAGGGGGCGTGTGAGTTGCAGGGCGTGGTTTACAGTTAGGGTAGGCCTCAGGGTTCAGGCTGCGGGTGAGGCTTAGGGTTCAGAATAATGGTTGAAGCTAGGGTTATGGTTAGGCTCCCCGTGAGGCTTGGGGTCGCGATTGGGGTACGGATACCTGTTAGTGTGCGTGTGCGTTGCGTGGCGCAGGTTATTGTTATGGTAGGCCTCAGGTTTCAGGCTGCGGTGAGGCTTAGGGTTCAGGGTCATGGTTGGAGCTAGGGTTAGATTTAGGCTCCCGGTGAGGCTTACGGTCGAGATTGGGGTATGGATACGTGTTAGGGCGCGTGTGCATTGCAGGGCGCGGCTTATAGTTAGGGTAGGCATCAGGGATCAGTCTTCCTGTTAGGCTTAGGATTCAGGGTCAGGGTTGGAGCTAGGGTTAGGGTTAGGCTCCCGGTGAGGCCTAGGTTCGAGATTGGGGTACTGATACCTGTACCGGGTCGTGTGAGTTGCATGGCGTGGCTTATCGTGAGAGTAGGCCTTAGGGTTCAGGCTGAGGATGAGGCTTAGTTTTCAGGGTCAGCGTTGGAGCTCGGGTTACGGTTAGCCTCCTGGTGATACCTAGGGTCGAGATTGGGGTATGCATACGGGTTAGGGGGTGTATTCCTTGCAGAGCCCAGCTTATCATTAGGGTAGGCCTCAGGGTACAGACGGCGGGTGAGGCTTAGGTTTCAGGGTGAGGGTTGGAGCTAGTGTTACGGTTAGGCTCCCGGTGAGGCTTCGGATCGAGATTGGGGTACGGAAACATGTTAGGGGGCGTGTGCGTTGCAGGGCGCGGTGTATCATTACAATACGACTCAGGGTTTAGGCTTTGGGTGAGGCTTTGTGTTCAGGGTCAGGGTTGGAGGTAGGGTTAGGATTAGGCTCCCGGTGAGGCCTAGGGTCGAGATTAGGGTACGGGGACGTGTTAGGGTGCGTGTGCGTTGCACGGCGCTGCTTATCGTTAGGGTAGGCCTGAAGTATCGGGTTGCTGGTGAGGCTTATTGTTCAGGGTCAGGGTTGGAGCTAGGGTTAGGGTTAGGCTCCCGGAGAGGCTTTGGGTCGATATTGGGGTACGGATATATGTTAGGGGTCGTGTGAGTTTCAGGGCGCGGCTGATCGTTAGGGAAGGCCTCAGGGTTCAGGCTGCTGTTGAGGCTTAGGGTTCAGGGTCAGGGTTGGAGCTAGGGTTAGGGTTAGGCTTCTGGTCAGGCTTAGGCTCGAGATTGGGGTACGGATACGTGTTAGGGGGCGTGTGCGTTGCAGGGCGTGGCTTATCGTTACGGTATGCCTAAGGGTTCAGGTTGCGGGTGAGGTTTAGGTTTCAGTGTCAGGTTTGGAGCTAAGGTTAGGTTTAGGCTCCCCGTGAGGCCTAGGGTCGAGATTGGGGTATGGATAGGTTTTAGGGGGCGTGTGCATTGCAGAGCGCTGCTTATACTTAGGGTATGCCTCAGGGTTCATTCTTCCGGTTAGGCTTAGGTTTCATAGTCAGGGTTGGAGCTAGGTTTAAGGTTCGGCTCCCGCTGAGGCCTAGGTTCGAGATTGGGGTACGGAAACGTGTTAGGGGGCGTGTGCATTGCAGGGCGTTGCTTATCGTTAGAGTAGGACTCAGGGTTCAGGTTGCAGATCAGGCTTAGTTTTCAGGGTCAGGGTTGGAGCTCGGGTTAGGGTTAGGCTCCCGGTTAGGCCTAGGGTCCAGTTTCGGGTACGGATACGTGTTAGGGGTCGTATTCCTTGCATATCGCGGTTTATCATTAGGGTAGGCCTCAGGATTCAGACAGAGGGCGAGGCTTAGGATTCAGGGTCAGGGTTGGAGCTAGTGTTACGGTTAGGCTCCCGGTGAGGCTTCGGATCGAGATTGGGGTACGGATACGTGTTATGGGCCGTGTGCGTTGCAGGGCGCAGCTTATCGTTAGGGTACGCCTCAAGGTTCACACTGCAGGTGAGGCTTAGTGTTTAGGGTCAGGGTTGGAGCTAGGGTTAGGTTTAGGCTCCCAGTTAGGGGTAGGGTCGAGATTGGGGTAAGTATACGTGTTAGTGGGCATGTGCGTTGCAGGGCGCGGCTTATCGTTAGGGTAGGCCTCAAGGTTCAGGCTGCAGTTGAGGCTTAGGTTTCAGGGTCAGGGTTCGAGTTAGGGCTAGGGTTAGGGTCCCGGTGAAGCTTCGGGACGAGATTCGGGTATGGATACGTGTTAGGGTGCGTTTGCGTTGCAGGGCGCGGTTTATCGTTAGGGTAGGCCTCAGGGATCAGGCTTCGGCTGATGCTTAGTGTTCAGGGTCATGGTTGGAGGTAAGGTTAGGTTTAATCTCCCAGTGAGGCCTAGGGTTGAGATTGGGGTACGGATTCGTGTTTGGGGGCGTGTGCGTTGCACGGCGCAGCTTATCGTTAGTGTTGGCCTCAATGTTCATGCTGCGGGTGTGGCTTAGGATTCACAGTCTGAGTTGGAGCTAGGGTTAGGGTTTGGCTCTCGCACAGGCCTAGGGTCTAAATTGGGTTACGGATACGTGTTAGGGGGCATGTGCATTGCAGGGCGTGGCTTATCGTTAGGGTAGGGCTCTGGGTTCAGTCTGCAGGTGAGGCTTAGGGTTCAGGGTCAGGGTTGGAGCTAGGGTTAGGGTTCAGCTCCCGGTGACGCTTATGGTCGAGATTGGGGTACGCAGACATGTTATGGGGCCTGTGATTTGCATGGCGTGGTTTATCGTTGGGGGAGGCCTCAGGGATCAGTCTGCAGGTGAGGCTTAGGGTTCAGGGTCAGGGTTGGAGCTAGGGTTATTGTTCGGCTCCCGGTGAGACCTAGGGTCGAGATTGTGGTATGGATACGTGTTAGGGGGCGTGTGCGTTGCAGGGCGTGGCTTATCGTTATAGTAGGCCTCAGGGTTCAGGCTTCGGGTGAGGCTTAGGGTTCAGGGTCAGGGTTGTAGCTACGGTTAGGATTAGGCTCCCGGTGAGGGCTGGGTCGAGATAAGGGTACGGATATGTGTTCGGGGCGTGTGCGTTGCACCGCGCTGCTTATCATTAGGGTAGGCCTCACGGTTCAGGCTGCGGGTGAGGCTTAGTGTTCACGGTCAGGGTTGGAGCTAGGGTAAGGGTTAGGCTCCCGGTGAGGCTTCGGGTCGAGATTGGGGTATGGATACGTGTTAGGGGGCGTGTGTGTTGCAGTGCGCAGCTGATCATTAGGGTAGGCCTCAAGGTTCATGCTGCGGGGTAGGCTTAGTGTTAAGGACAGGGCTGGATCTAGGGTTAGGGTTAGGCTCCCGGTGAGGCTTCGGGTCGAGATTGGGGTACGGATACGTGTTTGGGCGCGTGTGCGTTGAGGGGCGCGGGTTAACATTAGGGTAGACCTCAGGGTTCACGCTGAGGGTGAGGCTTAGTGTTCAGGGTTATTTTTGGAGCTAGGGTTAGGCTTAGTCACCCGGGGAGGCCTAGGGTGGAGATTGTGTTACGGATACGTGTTAGGGGGCGTTTGCTTTGCAGGGCGCGACTTATCCTTAGGGTAGGCCTCAGGGTTCAGGCTGTGGATGAGGTTTAGTGTTTAGGGTCTGGGTTGGAGCTAGGGTTAGGTGTAGTCTCCCGGTGAGGCCTATGGTGGAGATTGGGGTACGGATACGTGTTAGGGTGCGTGTGCATTGCAGGGCGTTCCTGATGGTTAGGGTAGGCCTCAGGGTTCATGCTGCGGGTGAGGCTTAGTGTTCATGGTCAGGGTTGGAGCTAGGGTTATGGTTAGTCTCCCGGTGAGGCCTATGGTCGGGATTGTGTTACGGGTACGTGTTAGGGCGCGTGTGCGTTTCAGGGCGCGGTTTATCGTTAGGGTAGGCATCAGGGTTCAGGCTGCGCATGAGGCTTAGTGTTCAGTGTCAGGGTTGGAGCTAAGGTTAGGTTTCGTCTCGCGGTGAGGCCTATGGTGGAGATTGGGGTACGGAGACGTGTTAGGGGGCATGTGCGTTGCAGGGCGCGGCTTAGCGTTATGGTAGGCCTCAGGGTTCAGCCTGTGGGTGAGGCTTAGGTTTCAGGGTAAGGGTTGGACTTAGGGTTAGGGTTAGGTTTCCAGTGAGGCCTAGGGTCGCGATTGGGGTACGGATATGTGTTATGGGGCGTTTTCGTTGCTGGGCACGTCTTATCGTTAGGGTAGGCCCCAGTTCAGGCTGTCGGTAAGGCCTCGAGTTCCGGGCCAGTGTTGGAGCGAGAGTTCGGGTTAGGCTCTCGCTGAGTCTTAGGGTCGACATTGGCTTACGGATACGTGTTAGGGGGCGTGTGCATTGAAGGGCACGGCTGATCGTTAGGGTAGGCCTCATGGTTCAGGCTGCGGGAGAGGCTTAGGGTTCAGGGTCAGGATTGGAGCGAGGGTTAGGTTTAGTCTACCTGTGAGTCCTTCGGTGGAGATTGGGGTACAGATACGTGTTAGGGGGCGTGTGCGTTGCAGGGCGCGGCTTATGGTTAGGGTAGGTCTCAGGGTTCAGGCTGAGGGTGAGGTTTAGGGTTCAGAGTCTGGGTTGGAGCTAGGGTTAGGGTTAGGCTCCCGGTGAGGCCTATGGAGGAGATTGCGGTAGGGATAAGTGTTAGGGTTCGTGTGCGTTCCAGGGTGCGGCTTATCACTAGGTTAGGCCTCAGGTTCAGGCTGCGGGTGAGGCTTAGGTTTCAGGGTAATGTTTGGATGTAGGGTTAGGGTTAGGCTCCCGGTGCGGCCTACGGTGGAGATTGGGGTACGGATACGTGTTAGGGGGCGTGTGGGTTGCATGGCGCGGCTTATCGTTAGGGTGGGCCTCTGGGTTCCGGCTGCGGGTGAGGCATAGGGTTCAGGGTAAGGGTTGGACTTCGGGTTAGGGTTAGGCTCCCGGTTAGGCCTAGGGTCGCGATTGGGGTACGGATATGTGTTAACGGGGGTTCTCGCTGCAGGGCGCGGCTTATCGTTAGCGTAGGCCTCAGGGTTCAGGCTGTGGGTGAGGCTTAGGGTTCAGGGTCAGGATTGGAGCTAGGGTTACGGTTCGTCTCTTGCTGAGGCCTAGGGTCGAGTTTGGAGTACGGATACGTGTTAGGGAGCGTGTGCATGGCAGGGCACGGCTTAGCGTTAGGGTAGCCCTCAGGGTTCAGGCCTCGGGTGAGACTTAGGGTTCATGGTCAGAGTTGGAGCTAGGGTTAGGGTTAGGCTCCTGGTGAGGCCTGGGTCGAGATTGTGGAAGGGATACGTGTTAGGGGGCATGTGCATTGCAGGGCGCTGCTGATTGTTAGGGTAGGCCTCAGGGTTCAGGCTGCGCGTGAGGCTTAGGGGTCAAGGTCAGGGTTGGAGCTAGGGTTAGGGTTAGGCTCCCGGTGAGGCCTGGGGTGGAGATTGTGGTACGGATACGTGTTAGGGGTTGGTGCGTTTCAGGGCCCGGCTTATCCTTAGGATAGGCCTTAGGGATCAGGCTGTGGTTGAGGCTTAGGGTTCAGGGTCAGTGTTGGAGCTAGGGTTAGGTTTAGTCTCCCGGTGAGGCCTTCGGTGGAGATTGGGGTACTGATACTTGTTAGGGGGCGTGTGCGTTTCAGGGCGCGGCTTATTGTTAGGGTAGGCCTCAGGGTTCAGGCCGCGGGTGAGGTTTAGGGTTTAGGGTCTGGGTTGGAGCTAGGGTTAGGTGTAGTCTCCCGGTGAGGCCTATGGTGGAGATTGGGGTACGGATACGTGTTAGGGTGCGTGTGGGTTGCAGGGCGTGCCTGATGGTTAGGGTAGGCCTCAGGGTTCATGCTGCGGGTGAGGCTTAGTGTTCATGGTCAGGGTTGGAGCTAGGGTTATGGTTAGTCTCCCGGTGAGGCCTATGGTCGGGATTGTGGTACGGGTACATGTTAGGGCACGTGTGCGTTTCAGGGCGCGGTTTATCGTTAGGGTAGGCATCAGGGTTCAGGCTGCGGGTGAGGCTTAGTGTTCAGTGTCAGGGTTGGACCTAGGGTTAGGTTTCGTCTTGCGGTGAGGCCTATGGTGGAGATTGGGGTACGGACACGTGTTAGGGGGCATGTGCGTTGCGGGGCACGGCTTAGCGTTAGGGTAGGCCTCAGTGTCAGGCTGTGGGTGAGGCTTAGGGTTCAGGGTCAGGGTTGGACTTAGGGTTAGGGTTAGGCTTCCGGTGTGGCCTAGGGTCGCGATTGGGGTACGGATATGTGTTAGGGGGTTTTTCGTTGCAGGGCGCAGCTTATCGTTACGGTAGGCCTCAGGGTTCAGGCTGTGTGTGAGGCGTAGGGTTCAGGGTCAGGATTGGAGCTAGGGTTAGGTTTATGCTCTCTCTTAGGCCTAGGGTCGAGTTTGGAGTACGGATACGTGTTAGGGGGCGTGTGCATTGCAGGGCACGGCTGATCGTTAGGGTAGGCCTCATGGTTCAGGCTGCGGGAGAGGCTTAGGGTTCAGGGTCAGGATTGGAGCGAGGGTTAGGTTTAGTCTACCTGTGAGTCCTTCGGTGGAGATTGGGGTACAGATACGTGTTAGGGGGCGTGTGCGTTGCAGGGCGCGGCTTATGGTTAGGGTAGGTCTCAGGGTTCAGGCTGAGGGTGAGGTTTAGGGTTCAGAGTCTGGGTTGGAGCTAGGGTTAGGGTTAGGCTCCCGGTGAGGCCTATGGAGGAGATTGCGGTAGGGATAAGTGTTAGGGTTCGTGTGCGTTCCAGGGTGCGGCTTATCACTAGGTTAGGCCTCAGGTTCAGGCTGCGGGTGAGGCTTAGGTTTCAGGGTAATGTTTGGATGTAGGGTTAGGGTTAGGCTCCCGGTACGGCCTACGGTGGAGATTGGGGTACGGATACGTGTTAGGGGGCGTGTGGGTTGCATGGCGCGGCTTATCGTTAGGGTGGGCCTCTGGGTTCCGGCTGCGGGTGAGGCATAGGGTTCAGGGTAAGGGTTGGAATTCGGGTTAGGGTTAGGCTCCCGGTTAGGCCTAGGTTCGCGATTGGGGTACGGATATGTGTTAGGGGGTTTTTCGTTGCAGGGCGCAGCTTATCGTTACGGTAGGCCTCAGGGTTCAGGCTGTGGGTGAGGCTTAGGGTTCAGGGTCAGGATTGGAGCTAGGGTTAGGTTTATGCTCTCTCTTAGGCCTAGGGTCGAGTTTGGAGTATGGATACGTGTTAGGGGGCGTGTGCATTGCAGGGCACGGCTGATCGTTAGGGTAGGGCTCAGGGTTCAGGCTGCAGGTGAGGCTTAGGGTTCAGGGTCAGGGTTGAGCTAGGTTTAGATTTAGGCTCCCGGTGAGGCTTCTTGTCAAGATTGAGGTCCGGATACGTGTTAGGGGGCGTGTGCGTTGCAGGGCATGGCTTATAGTTAGGATAGGCCTCAGGGTTCGGTCTTCCGGTTAGGCTTAGGTTTCAGGGACAGGGATGGAGCTAGGGTTAGCGTTAGGCTCCCGGTGAGGCCTAGGCTTGAGATTGGGGTACGGATACGTGTAAGGGGGCGTGTGCGTTGCACCGCGTGGCTTGTCGTTAGGGTAGTCTTCAGGGCTCAGACTGCGGGTGAGGCATAGTGTTCAGGGTCAGGGTTGGAGCTCGGGTTAGGGTTAGGCTCCCAGTGAGACCGAGGGTCGAGATTGGGGTACGGATACCTGTTACGGGGCGTGTGTGTTGCCGGGCGCCGCTTAAAGTTAGGTTAGGCCTCAGGGTTCAGGCTGCGGGTGAGGCTTAGGATTCAGGGTCAGATTTGGAGCTAAGGTTAGGTTTACGCTTCGGGTGAGGCCTAGTTTCGAGATTGGTGTACGGATACGTGTTAGTTGGTGTGTGCGTTGCAGGGTACGGCTTATCGTTATGGTAGGCCTCAGGGTTCAGGCTGCGGGTGAGGCTGAGTGTTCAGGGTCAGGATTGGAGCTAGGGTTAGGGTTTGGCTCCCGGTGAGGCTTCGGGTCGAGATTGGGGTATGGATACGTATTAGGGGGCCTGTGTGTTGCAGGGCGCGGCTGATCGTTAGGGTAGGCCTCAGGGTTCATGCTGCGGGTGAGGCTTAGGGTTCAGGTCAGGGTTGGATCTAGGTTTAGTTTTAGGCTCCCGGTGAGTTCTAGGGTCAAGATTGGGGAACGGATACGTGTTAGCGGGCGTGGGTGTTGTAGTGTGTGGCTGATCATTTGGGTAGACCTCAGGGTTCAGGCTGCAGGTGAGGCTTAGGTTTCAGGGTCAGGGTTGGAGCTAGGGTTAGGGTTAGGCTCACGGTGAGGCTTCGGGTCGAGATTCGGGTATGGATACGTGTTAGGGTGGGTGTGCGTTGCAGGGCGAGGCTAATCGTTAGGGTAGGCCACAGGGATCAGTCTTTGGCTGAGGCTTAGGGTTCAGGGTCATGGTTGGAGCTAATGTTAGGTTTAATATCCCAGTGAGGCCTAGGGTGGAGATTGGGGTACGGATACGTGTTCTGGGGCGTGTGCGTTGCACGGCGCAGCTTATATTTAGTGTTGGCCTCAGGATTCAGGCTGCGGGTGAGGCTTAGGATTCAGTGTCAGATTTGGAGCTAAGGTTAGGTTTAGGCTTCGGGTGAGGCCTAGGATCGAGATTGGGGTACGGACACGTGTTATTTGGCGTGTGCGTTGCACGGCGCGGCTTATCGTTATGGTAGGCCTCAGGGTTCAGGCTGCCAGTGAGGCTTAGTGATCAGGGTCAGGATTGGAGCTAGGGTTTGGGTTAGGCTCCCTATGAGCTTTCGGGTAGAGGTTGGGGTACGGATACATGTTAGGGGATGTGGCGTTGCAGGGCGCGGCTTATCGTTAGGGTAGGCCTCAGGGTTCAGGCTGCGGGTGAGGCTTAGGGTTCAGGGTCAGGATTGGAGCTAGGGTTACGGTTCGTCTCTTGCTGAGGCCTAGGGTCGAGTTTGGAGTACGGATACGTGTTATGGAGCGTGTGTATGGCAGGGCACGGCTTAGCGTTAGGGTAGCCCTCGGGGTTCAGGCTGCGGGTGAGACTTAGGGTTCAGGGTCAGAGTTGGAGCTAGGGTTAGGGTTAGGCTCCTGGTGAGGCCTGGGTCGAGATTGTGGAACGGATACGTGTTAGGGGGCATGTGCATTGCAGGGCGCTGCTGATCGTTAGGGTAGGCCTCAGGGTTCAGGCTGCGCGTGAGGCTTAGGGGTCAAGGTCAGGGTTGGAGCTAGGGTTAGGGTTAGGCTCCCGGTGAGGCCTGGGGTGGAGATTGTGGTACGGATACGTGTTAGGGGTTGGTGCGTTTCAGGGCCCGGCTTATCCTTAGGATAGGCCTTAGGGATCAGGCTGTGGTTGAGGCTTAGGGTTCAGGGTCAGTGTTGGAGCTAGGGTTAGGTTTAGTCTCCCGGTGAGGCCTTCGGTGGAGATTGGGGTACTGATACTTGTTAGGGGGCGTGTGCGTTTCAGGGCGCGGCTTATTGTTAGGGTAGGCCTCAGGGTTCAGGCCGCGGGTGAGGTTTAGGGTTTAGGGTCTGGGTTGGAGCTAGGGTTAGGTGTAGTCTCCCGGTGAGGCCTATGGTGGAGATTCGGGTACGGATACGTGTTAGGGTGCGTGTGGGTTGCAGGGCGTGCCTGATGGTTAGGGTAGGCCTCAGGGTTCATGCTGCGGGTGAGGCTTAGTGTTCATGGTCAGGGTTGGAGCTAGGGTTATGGTTAGTCTCCCGGTGAGGCCTATGGTCGGGATTGTGGTACGGGTACATGTTAGTGCACGTGTGCGTTACAGGGCGCGGTTTATCGTTAGGGTAGGCATCAGGGTTCAGGCTGCGGGTGAGGCTTAGTGTTCAGTGTCAGGGTTGGACCTAGGGTTAGGTTTCGTCTTGCGGTGAGGCCTATGGTGGAGATTGGGGTACGGACACGTGTTAGGGGGCATGTGCGTTGCGGGGCACGGCTTAGCGTTAGGGTAGGCCTCAGTGTCAGGCTGTGGGTGAGGCTTAGGGTTCAGGGTCAGGGTTGGACTTAGGGTTAGGGTTAGGCTTCCAGTGTGGCCTAGGGTCGCGATTGGGGTACGGATATGTTTTAGGGGGTTTTTCGTTGCAGGGCGCAGCTTATCGTTACGGTAGGCCTCAGGGTTCAGGCTGTGTGTGAGGCTTAGGGTTCAGGGTCAGGATTGGAGCTAGGGTTAGGTTTATGCTCTCTCTTAGGCCTAGGGTCGAGTTTGGAGTACGGATACGTGTTAGGGGGCGTGTGCATTGCAGGGCACGACTGATCGTTAGGGTAGGGCTCAGGGTTCAGGCTGCAGGTGAGGCTTAGGGTTCAGGGTCAGGGTTGAGCTAGGGTTAGATTTAGGCTCCCGGTGAGGCTTCTTGTCAAGATTGAGGTCCGGATACGTGTTAGGGGGCGTGTGCGTTGCAGGGCATGGCTTATAGTTAGGATAGGCCTCAGGGTTCGGTCTTCCGGTTAGGCTTAGGTTTCAGGGACAGGGATGGAGCTAGGGTTAGCGTTAGGCTCCCGGTGAGGCCTAGGCTTGAGATTGGGGTACGGATACGTGTAAGGGGGCGTGTGCGTTGCACCGCGTGGCTTGTCGTTAGGGTAGTCTTCAGGGCTCAGACTGCGGGTGAGGCATAGTGTTCAGTGTCAGGGTTGGAGCTCGGGTTAGGGTTAGGCTCCCAGTGAGACCGAGGGTCGAGATTGGGGTACGGATACCTGTTACGGGGCGTGTGTGTTGCCGGGCGCCGCTTAAAGTTAGGTTAGGCCTCAGGGTTCAGGCTGCGGGTGAGGCTTAGGATTCAGGGTCAGATTTGGAGCTAAGGTTAGGTTTACGCTTCGGGTGAGGCCTAGTTTCGAGATTGGTGTACGGATACGTGTTAGTTGGCGTGTGCGTTGCAGGGTACGGCTTATCGTTATGGTAGGCCTCAGGGTTCAGGCTGCGGGTGAGGCTGAGTGTTCAGGGTCAGGATTGGAGCTAGGGTTAGGGTTTGGCTCCCGGTGAGGCTTCGGGTCGAGATTGGGGTATGGATACGTATTAGGGGGCCTGTGTGTTGCAGGGCGCGGCTGATCGTTAGGGTAGGCCTCAGGGTTCATGCTGCGGGTGAGGCTTAGGGTTCAGGTCAGGGTTGGATCTAGGTTTAGTTTTAGGCTCCCGGTGAGTTCTAGGGTCAAGATTGGGGAACGGATACGTGTTAGCGGGCGTGGGTGTTGTAGTGTGTGGCTGATCGTTTGGGTAGACCTCAGGGTTCAGGCTGCAGGTGAGGCTTAGGTTTCAGGGTCAGGATTGGAGCTAGGGTTAGGGTTAGGCTCACGGTGAGGCTTCGGGTCGAGATTCGGGTATGGATACGTGTTAGGGTGGGTGTGCGTTGCAGGGCGAGGCTAATCGTTAGGGTAGGCCACAGGGATCAGTCTTCGGCTGAGGCTTAGGGTTCAGGGTCATGGTTGGAGCTAATGTTAGGTTTAATATCCCAGTGAGGCCTAGGGTGGAGATTGGGGTACGGATACGTGTTCTGGGGCGTGTGCGTTGCACGGCGCAGCTTATATTTAGTGTTGGCCTCAGGGTTCAGGCTGCGGGTGAGGCTTAGGATTCAGTGTCAGATTTGGAGCTAAGGTTAGGTTTAGGCTTCGGGTGAGGCCTAGGATCGAGATTGGGGTACGGACACGTGTTATTTGGCGTGTGCGTTGCACGGCGCGGCTTATCGTTATGGTAGGCCTCAGGGTTCAGGCTGCGGGTGAGGCTTAGTGTTCAGGGTCAGGATTGGAGCTAGGGTTTGGGTTAGGCTCCCTATGAGCTTTCGGGTAGAGGTTGGGGTACGGATACATGTTAGGGGATGTGGCGTTGCAGGGCGCGGCTTATCGTTAGGGTAGGCCTCAGGGTTCAGGCTGCGGGTGAGGCTTAGGTTTCAGGGTAAGGGTTGGAGTTAGGGTTAGGGTTAGGCTCCCGTTGAGGACTAGGGTCGAGATTGGGGTACGGATATGTGTTAGGGGGCATGTGCGTTGCAGGGCGCAGCTTATTGTTAGGGTAGGCCTCGGGGTTGAGGCTACAGATGAGGATTCGTATTCAGGGTAAGGGTTGGAGCTAGGGTTAGGGTTAGGCTCCTGGTGAGGCTTCGGGTCGAGATTGGGTTACGGATACGTGTTAGGGGACGTGTGTGTTGCAGTGCGCAGCTGATCATTAGGGTAGGCCTCAGGTTTCATGCTGCGGGTGAGGCTTAGTGTTAAGGACAGGGCTGGATCTAGGGTTAGGGTTAGGCTCCCGGTCAGGCTTCAGGTCGAGATTGGGGTACGGATATGTGTTTGGGCGCGTGTGCGTTGAGGGGCGCGGGTTAACATTAGGGTAGACCTCAGGGTTTAGGCTGAGGGTGAGGCTTACTGTTCAGGGTTATTTTTGGAGCTAGCGTTAGGGTTAGTCAACCGGGGAGGCCTAGGGTGGAGATTGTGGTACGGATACGTGTTAGGGGGCGTTTGCTTTGCAGGACGCGACTTATCCTTCGGGTAGGCCTCAGGGTTCAGGCTGCGGGTGAGGCTTCGGGTTCAGGGTCATGGTTGGAGGTAGGGTTAGATTTACGCTCCCGGTGAGGCTTACGGTCGGGATTGGGGTACGGAAACGTGTTAGGGGGCGTGTGCGTTGCAGGGCGTGGCTTATCGTTATAATACGCCTCAGGGTTCAGGCGTTGGGTGAGGCTTTGTGTTCAGGATCAGGGTTGGAGCTAGGGTTAGGATTAGGCTCCCGGTGAGGCCTAGGGTCGAGATTAGGGTACAGGGACGTGTTAGGGGGCGTGTGCATTGCACCGCGCTGCTTATCATTAGGGTAGGCCTCAGGGCTCACGCTGCGGGTGAGGCTTATGTTTCAGGGTCAGTGTTGGAGTTAGGGTTATGGTTAGGCTCCCGGTGAGGCTTCGGTTCGAGTTTGGGGTACGGATACGTGTTAGGGGGCGTGTGCGTTGAAGGGCGTGGCTTATCGTTACGGTAAGACTCCGGGTTCAGTTTGCGGATGAGGCTTAGGTTTCAGGGTCAGGGTTGGAGCTCGGGTTAGGGTTAGGCTCCCGGTGAGGCCTAGGGTCGAGTTTGGGGTACGGATACGTGTTAGGGGGCGTATTACTTGCAGAGCGCGGCTTATCGTTAGGCTAGGCCTCAGGGTTCAGACTGCGGGTGAGGCTTCGGGTTCAGGGTCAGGGTTGAAGCTAGGGTTAGGGTTAGGCACCCGCTGAGGCCTAGGTTCGAGATTGGGGTACGGATACGTGTTAGGGGTCGTGTGCGTTGCAGGGCACGACTTATCGTTATGGTTGTCCTCAGGGTTGAGGCTGTGGGTGAGGCTTAGGTTAAATGGTCAGGGTTTTAGGTAGGATTGGGGTTAGGCTCCCAGTGAGGTTTAGGGTCAAGATTGAGGAACGGATACGTGTTAGGGGGCGTGGGTGTTGCAGTGTGCGGCTGATCGTTAGGGTCGACCTCAGGGTTCAGGCTGAGGGTGAGGCTTAGGTTTCAGAGTCATGGTTGGATCTCGTGTTAGGGTTAGGCTCCCAGTGAGGCTTCGGATCGACATTGGGGTACGGATGCGTGTTAAGGGGCGTGTGCGTTGCAGGGCGTGATTTATCGTTAGGGTAGTCTTCAGGTTTGAAGCTGTGGGTGAGGCTTAGTTTAACGGGTCAGGGTTTTAGCTAGGGTTAGGATAAGGCACCCAGTGAGGTTTTGGGTCGAGATTGGGGAACGGATACGTGTTAGGGGGCGTGGGGGTTGCAGTGCACGGCTGATCGTTAGGGTAGGCCTCCGTGTTCAGGCTGCGGGTGAGGCTTAGGTTTCAGGGTCATTGTTGGAGCAAGTGTTAGGGTTAGGCTCCCGGTGAGGCTTCGGGTTGAGATTGGGGTACCAATACGTGTTAGGGGGCGTGTGAGTTGCAGGGCGTGGTTTACAGTTAGGGTAGGCCTCAGGGTTCAGGCTGCGGGTGAGGCTTAGGGTTCAGAATAATGGTTGAAGCTAGGGTTATGGTTAGGCTCCCCGTGAGGCTTGGGGTCGCGATTGGGGTACGGATACCTGTTAGTGTGCGTGTGCGTTGCGTGGCGCAGGTTATTGTTATGGTAGGCCTCAGGTTTCAGGCTGCGGTGAGGCTTAGGGTTCAGGGTCATGGTTGGAGCTAGGGTTAGATTTAGGCTCCCGGTGAGGCTTACGGTCGAGATTGGGGTATGGATACGTGTTAGGGCGCGTGTGCATTGCAGGGCGCGGCTTATAGTTAGGGTAGGCATCAGGGATCAGTCTTCCTGTTAGGCTTAGGATTCAGGGTCAGGGTTGGAGCTAGGGTTAGGGTTAGGCTCCCGGTGAGGCCTAGGTTCGAGATTGGGGTACTGATACCTGTACCGGGTCGTGTGAGTTGCATGGCGTGGCTTATCGTGAGAGTAGGCCTTAGGGTTCAGGCTGAGGATGAGGCTTAGTTTTCAGGGTCAGCGTTGGAGCTCGGGTTACGGTTAGCCTCCTGGTGATACCTAGGGTCGAGATTGGGGTATGCATACGGGTTAGGGGGTGTATTCCTTGCAGAGCCCAGCTTATCATTAGGGTAGGCCTCAGGGTACAGACGGCGGGTGAGGCTTAGGTTTCAGGGTGAGGGTTGGAGCTAGTGTTACGGTTAGGCTCCCGGTGAGGCTTCGGATCGAGATTGGGGTACGGAAACATGTTAGGGGGCGTGTGCGTTGCAGGGCGCGGTGTATCATTACAATACGACTCAGGGTTTAGGCTTTGGGTGAGGCTTTGTGTTCAGGGTCAGGGTTGGAGGTAGGGTTAGGATTAGGCTCCCGGTGAGGCCTAGGGTCGAGATTAGGGTACGGGGACGTGTTAGGGTGCGTGTGCGTTGCACGGCGCTGCTTATCGTTAGGGTAGGCCTGAAGTATCGGGTTGCTGGTGAGGCTTATTGTTCAGGGTCAGGGTTGGAGCTAGGGTTAGGGTTAGGCTCCCGGAGAGGCTTTGGGTCGATATTGGGGTACGGATATATGTTAGGGGTCGTGTGAGTTTCAGGGCGCGGCTGATCGTTAGGGAAGGCCTCAGGGTTCAGGCTGCTGTTGAGGCTTAGGGTTCAGGGTCAGGGTTGGAGCTAGGGTTAGGGTTAGGCTTCTGGTCAGGCTTAGGCTCGAGATTGGGGTACGGATACGTGTTAGGGGGCGTGTGCGTTGCAGGGCGTGGCTTATCGTTACGGTATGCCTAAGGGTTCAGGTTGCGGGTGAGGTTTAGGTTTCAGTGTCAGGTTTGGAGCTAAGGTTAGGTTTAGGCTCCCCGTGAGGCCTAGGGTCGAGATTGGGGTATGGATAGGTTTTAGGGGGCGTGTGCATTGCAGAGCGCTGCTTATACTTAGGGTATGCCTCAGGGTTCATTCTTCCGGTTAGGCTTAGGTTTCATAGTCAGGGTTGGAGCTAGGTTTAAGGTTCGGCTCCCGCTGAGGCCTAGGTTCGAGATTGGGGTACGGAAACGTGTTAGGGGGCGTGTGCATTGCAGGGCGTTGCTTATCGTTAGAGTAGGACTCAGGGTTCAGGTTGCAGATCAGGCTTAGTTTTCAGGGTCAGGGTTGGAGCTCGGGTTAGGGTTAGGCTCCCGGTTAGGCCTAGGGTCCAGTTTCGGGTACGGATACGTGTTAGGGGTCGTATTCCTTGCATATCGCGGTTTATCATTAGGGTAGGCCTCAGGATTCAGACAGAGGGCGAGGCTTAGGATTCAGGGTCAGGGTTGGAGCTAGTGTTACGGTTAGGCTCCCGGTGAGGCTTCGGATCGAGATTGGGGTACGGATACGTGTTATGGGCCGTGTGCGTTGCAGGGCGCAGCTTATCGTTAGGGTACGCCTCAAGGTTCACACTGCAGGTGAGGCTTAGTGTTTAGGGTCAGGGTTGGAGCTAGGGTTAGGTTTAGGCTCCCAGTTAGGGGTAGGGTCGAGATTGGGGTAAGTATACGTGTTAGTGGGCATGTGCGTTGCAGGGCGCGGCTTATCGTTAGGGTAGGCCTCAAGGTTCAGGCTGCAGTTGAGGCTTAGGTTTCAGGGTCAGGGTTCGAGTTAGGGCTAGGGTTAGGGTCCCGGTGAAGCTTCGGGACGAGATTCGGGTATGGATACGTGTTAGGGTGCGTTTGCGTTGCAGGGCGCGGTTTATCGTTAGGGTAGGCCTCAGGGATCAGGCTTCGGCTGATGCTTAGTGTTCAGGGTCATGGTTGGAGGTAAGGTTAGGTTTAATCTCCCAGTGAGGCCTAGGGTTGAGATTGGGGTACGGATTCGTGTTTGGGGGCGTGTGCGTTGCACGGCGCAGCTTATCGTTAGTGTTGGCCTCAATGTTCATGCTGCGGGTGTGGCTTAGGATTCACAGTCTGAGTTGGAGCTAGGGTTAGGGTTTGGCTCTCGCACAGGCCTAGGGTCTAAATTGGGTTACGGATACGTGTTAGGGGGCATGTGCATTGCAGGGCGTGGCTTATCGTTAGGGTAGGGCTCTGGGTTCAGTCTGCAGGTGAGGCTTAGGGTTCAGGGTCAGGGTTGGAGCTAGGGTTAGGGTTCAGCTCCCGGTGACGCTTATGGTCGAGATTGGGGTACGCAGACATGTTATGGGGCCTGTGATTTGCATGGCGTGGTTTATCGTTGGGGGAGGCCTCAGGGATCAGTCTGCAGGTGAGGCTTAGGGTTCAGGGTCAGGGTTGGAGCTAGGGTTATTGTTCGGCTCCCGGTGAGACCTAGGGTCGAGATTGTGGTATGGATACGTGTTAGGGGGCGTGTGCGTTGCAGGGCGTGGCTTATCGTTATAGTAGGCCTCAGGGTTCAGGCTTCGGGTGAGGCTTAGGGTTCAGGGTCAGGGTTGTAGCTACGGTTAGGATTAGGCTCCCGGTGAGGGCTGGGTCGAGATAAGGGTACGGATATGTGTTCCGGGCGTGTGCGTTGCACCGAGCTGCTTATCATTAGGGTAGGCCTCACGGTTCAGGCTGCGGGTGAGGCTTAGTGTTCACGGTCAGGGTTGGAGCTAGGGTAAGGGTTAGGCTCCCGGTGAGGCTTCGGGTCGAGATTGGGGTATGGATACGTGTTAGGGGGCGTGTGTGTTGCAGTGCGCAGCTGATCATTAGGGTAGGCCTCAAGGTTCATGCTGCGGGGTAGGCTTAGTGTTAAGGACAGGGCTGGATCTAGGGTTAGGGTTAGGCTCCCGGTGAGGCTTCGGGTCGAGATTGGGGTACGGATACGTGTTTGGGCGCGTGTGCGTTGAGGGGCGCGGGTTAACATTAGGGTAGACCTCAGGGTTCACGCTGAGGGT
This sequence comes from Kogia breviceps, assembly GCF_026419965.1. NCBI lineage: Eukaryota > Metazoa > Chordata > Mammalia > Artiodactyla > Physeteridae > Kogia > Kogia breviceps. The sequence continues at coordinate 87,284,998 of NC_081316.1, forward strand.
GAGGCTTAGTGTTCAGGGTTATTTTTGGAGCTAGGGTTAGGCTTAGTCACCCGGGGAGGCCTAGGGTGGAGATTGTGTTACGGATACGTGTTAGGGGGCGTTTGCTTTGCAGGGCGCGACTTATCCTTAGGGTAGGCCTCAGGGTTCAGGCTGTGGATGAGGTTTAGTGTTTAGGGTCTGGGTTGGAGCTAGGGTTAGGTGTAGTCTCCCGGTGAGGCCTATGGTGGAGATTGGGGTACGGATACGTGTTAGGGTGCGTGTGCATTGCAGGGCGTTCCTGATGGTTAGGGTAGGCCTCAGGGTTCATGCTGCGGGTGAGGCTTAGTGTTCATGGTCAGGGTTGGAGCTAGGGTTATGGTTAGTCTCCCGGTGAGGCCTATGGTCGGGATTGTGTTACGGGTACGTGTTAGGGCGCGTGTGCGTTTCAGGGCGCGGTTTATCGTTAGGGTAGGCATCAGGGTTCAGGCTGCGCATGAGGCTTAGTGTTCAGTGTCAGGGTTGGAGCTAAGGTTAGGTTTCGTCTCGCGGTGAGGCCTATGGTGGAGATTGGGGTACGGAGACGTGTTAGGGGGCATGTGCGTTGCAGGGCGCGGCTTAGCGTTATGGTAGGCCTCAGGGTTCAGCCTGTGGGTGAGGCTTAGGTTTCAGGGTAAGGGTTGGACTTAGGGTTAGGGTTAGGTTTCCAGTGAGGCCTAGGGTCGCGATTGGGGTACGGATATGTGTTAGGGGGCGTTTTCGTTGCTGGGCACGTCTTATCGTTAGGGTAGGCACCAGTTCAGGCTGTCGGTAAGGCCTCGAGTTCCGGGCCAGTGTTGGAGCGAGAGTTCGGGTTAGGCTCTCGCTGAGTCTTAGGGTCGACATTGGGTTACGGATACGTGTTAGGGGGCGTGTGCATTGAAGGGCACGGCTGATCGTTAGGGTAGGCCTCATGGTTCAGGCTGCGGGAGAGGCTTAGGGTTCAGGGTCAGGATTGGAGCGAGGGTTAGGTTTAGTCTACCTGTGAGTCCTTCGGTGGAGATTGGGGTACAGATACGTGTTAGGGGGCGTGTGCGTTGCAGGGCGCGGCTTATGGTTAGGGTAGGTCTCAGGGTTCAGGCTGAGGGTGAGGTTTAGGGTTCAGAGTCTGGGTTGGAGCTAGGGTTAGGGTTAGGCTCCCGGTGAGGCCTATGGAGGAGATTGCGGTAGGGATAAGTGTTAGGGTTCGTGTGCGTTCCAGGGTGCGGCTTATCACTAGGTTAGGCCTCAGGTTCAGGCTGCGGGTGAGGCTTAGGTTTCAGGGTAATGTTTGGATGTAGGGTTAGGGTTAGGCTCCCGGTGCGGCCTACGGTGGAGATTGGGGTACGGATACGTGTTAGGGGGCGTGTGGGTTGCATGGCGCGGCTTATCGTTAGGGTGGGCCTCTGGGTTCCGGCTGCGGGTGAGGCATAGGGTTCAGGGTAAGGGTTGGACTTCGGGTTAGGGTTAGGCTCCCGGTTAGGCCTAGGGTCGCGATTGGGGTACGGATATGTGTTAACGGGGGTTCTCGCTGCAGGGCGCGGCTTATCGTTAGCGTAGGCCTCAGGGTTCAGGCTGTGGGTGAGGCTTAGGGTTCAGGGTCAGGATTGGAGCTAGGGTTACGGTTCGTCTCTTGCTGAGGCCTAGGGTCGAGTTTGGAGTACGGATACGTGTTAGGGAGCGTGTGCATGGCAGGGCACGGCTTAGCGTTAGGGTAGCCCTCAGGGTTCAGGCCTCGGGTGAGACTTAGGGTTCATGGTCAGAGTTGGAGCTAGGGTTAGGGTTAGGCTCCTGGTGAGGCCTGGGTCGAGATTGTGGAAGGGATACGTGTTAGGGGGCATGTGCATTGCAGGGCGCTGCTGATTGTTAGGGTAGGCCTCAGGGTTCAGGCTGCGCGTGAGGCTTAGGGGTCAAGGTCAGGGTTGGAGCTAGGGTTAGGGTTAGGCTCCCGGTGAGGCCTGGGGTGGAGATTGTGGTACGGATACGTGTTAGGGGTTGGTGCGTTTCAGGGCCCGGCTTATCCTTAGGATAGGCCTTAGGGATCAGGCTGTGGTTGAGGCTTAGGGTTCAGGGTCAGTGTTGGAGCTAGGGTTAGGTTTAGTCTCCCGGTGAGGCCTTCGGTGGAGATTGGGGTACTGATACTTGTTAGGGGGCGTGTGCGTTTCAGGGCGCGGCTTATTGTTAGGGTAGGCCTCAGGGTTCAGGCCGCGGGTGAGGTTTAGGGTTTAGGGTCTGGGTTGGAGCTAGGGTTAGGTGTAGTCTCCCGGTGAGGCCTATGGTGGAGATTGGGGTACGGATACGTGTTAGGGTGCGTGTGGGTTGCAGGGCGTGCCTGATGGTTAGGGTAGGCCTCAGGGTTCATGCTGCGGGTGAGGCTTAGTGTTCATGGTCAGGGTTGGAGCTAGGGTTATGGTTAGTCTCCCGGTGAGGCCTATGGTCGGGATTGTGGTACGGGTACATGTTAGGGCACGTGTGCGTTTCAGGGCGCGGTTTATCGTTAGGGTAGGCATCAGGGTTCAGGCTGCGGGTGAGGCTTAGTGTTCAGTGTCAGGGTTGGACCTAGGGTTAGGTTTCGTCTTGCGGTGAGGCCTATGGTGGAGATTGGGGTACGGACACGTGTTAGGGGGCATGTGCGTTGCGGGGCACGGCTTAGCGTTAGGGTAGGCCTCAGTGTCAGGCTGTGGGTGAGGCTTAGGGTTCAGGGTCAGGGTTGGACTTAGGGTTAGGGTTAGGCTTCCGGTGTGGCCTAGGGTCGCGATTGGGGTACGGATATGTGTTAGGGGGTTTTTCGTTGCAGGGCGCAGCTTATCGTTACGGTAGGCCTCAGGGTTCAGGCTGTGTGTGAGGCGTAGGGTTCAGGGTCAGGATTGGAGCTAGGGTTAGGTTTATGCTCTCTCTTAGGCCTAGGGTCGAGTTTGGAGTACGGATACGTGTTAGGGGGCGTGTGCATTGCAGGGCACGGCTGATCGTTAGGGTAGGCCTCATGGTTCAGGCTGCGGGAGAGGCTTAGGGTTCAGGGTCAGGATTGGAGCGAGGGTTAGGTTTAGTCTACCTGTGAGTCCTTCGGTGGAGATTGGGGTACAGATACGTGTTAGGGGGCGTGTGCGTTGCAGGGCGCGGCTTATGGTTAGGGTAGGTCTCAGGGTTCAGGCTGAGGGTGAGGTTTAGGGTTCAGAGTCTGGGTTGGAGCTAGGGTTAGGGTTAGGCTCCCGGTGAGGCCTATGGAGGAGATTGCGGTAGGGATAAGTGTTAGGGTTCGTGTGCGTTCCAGGGTGCGGCTTATCACTAGGTTAGGCCTCAGGTTCAGGCTGCGGGTGAGGCTTAGGTTTCAGGGTAATGTTTGGATGTAGGGTTAGGGTTAGGCTCCCGGTACGGCCTACGGTGGAGATTGGGGTACGGATACGTGTTAGGGGGCGTGTGGGTTGCATGGCGCGGCTTATCGTTAGGGTGGGCCTCTGGGTTCCGGCTGCGGGTGAGGCATAGGGTTCAGGGTAAGGGTTGGAATTCGGGTTAGGGTTAGGCTCCCGGTTAGGCCTAGGTTCGCGATTGGGGTACGGATATGTGTTAGGGGGTTTTTCGTTGCAGGGCGCAGCTTATCGTTATGGTAGGCCTCAGGGTTCAGGCTGTGGGTGAGGCTTAGGGTTCAGGGTCAGGATTGGAGCTAGGGTTAGGTTTATGCTCTCTCTTAGGCCTAGGGTCGAGTTTGGAGTACGGATACGTGTTAGGGGGCGTGTGCATTGCAGGGCACGGCTGATCGTTAGGGTAGGGCTCAGGGTTCAGGCTGCAGGTGAGGCTTAGGGTTCAGGGTCAGGGTTGAGCTAGGTTTAGATTTAGGCTCCCGGTGAGGCTTCTTGTCAAGATTGAGGTCCGGATACGTGTTAGGGGGCGTGTGCGTTGCAGGGCATGGCTTATAGTTAGGATAGGCCTCAGGGTTCGGTCTTCCGGTTAGGCTTAGGTTTCAGGGACAGGGATGGAGCTAGGGTTAGCGTTAGGCTCCCGGTGAGGCCTAGGCTTGAGATTGGGGTACGGATACGTGTAAGGGGGCGTGTGCGTTGCACCGCGTGGCTTGTCGTTAGGGTAGTCTTCAGGGCTCAGACTGCGGGTGAGGCATAGTGTTCAGGGTCAGGGTTGGAGCTCGGGTTAGGGTTAGGCTCCCAGTGAGACCGAGGGTCGAGATTGGGGTACGGATACCTGTTACGGGGCGTGTGTGTTGCCGGGCGCCGCTTAAAGTTAGGTTAGGCCTCAGGGTTCAGGCTGCGGGTGAGGCTTAGGATTCAGGGTCAGATTTGGAGCTAAGGTTAGGTTTACGCTTCGGGTGAGGCCTAGTTTCGAGATTGGTGTACGGATACGTGTTAGTTGGCGTGTGCGTTGCAGGGTACGGCTTATCGTTATGGTAGGCCTCAGGGTTCAGGCTGCGGGTGAGGCTGAGTGTTCAGGGTCAGGATTGGAGCTAGGGTTAGGGTTTGGCTCCCGGTGAGGCTTCGGGTCAAGATTGGGGTATGGATACGTATTAGGGGGCCTGTGTGTTGCAGGGCGCGGCTGATCGTTAGGGTAGGCCTCAGGGTTCATGCTGCGGGTGAGGCTTAGGGTTCAGGTCAGGGTTGGATCTAGGTTTAGTTTTAGGCTCCCGGTGAGTTCTAGGGTCAAGATTGGGGAACGGATACGTGTTAGTGGGCGTGGGTGTTGTAGTGTGTGGCTGATCATTTGGGTAGACCTCAGGGTTCAGGCTGCAGGTGAGGCTTAGGTTTCAGGGTCAGGGTTGGAGCTAGGGTTAGGGTTAGGCTCACGGTGAGGCTTCGGGTCGAGATTCGGGTATGGATACGTGTTAGGGTGGGTGTGCGTTGCAGGGCGAGGCTAATCGTTAGGGTAGGCCACAGGGATCAGTCTTTGGCTGAGGCTTAGGGTTCAGGGTCATGGTTGGAGCTAATGTTAGGTTTAATATCCCAGTGAGGCCTAGGGTGGAGATTGGGGTACGGATACGTGTTCTGGGGCGTGTGCGTTGCACGGCGCAGCTTATATTTAGTGTTGGCCTCAGGGTTCAGGCTGCGGGTGAAGCTTAGGATTCAGTGTCAGATTTGGAGCTAAGGTTAGGTTTAGGCTTCGGGTGAGGCCTAGGATCGAGATTGGGGTACGGACACGTGTTATTTGGCGTGTGCGTTGCACGGCGCGGCTTATCGTTATGGTAGGCCTCAGGGTTCAGGCTGCCAGTGAGGCTTAGTGTTCAGGGTCAGGATTGGAGCTAGGGTTTGGGTTAGGCTCCCTATGAGCTTTCGGGTAGAGGTTGGGGTACGGATACATGTTAGGGGATGTGGCGTTGCAGGGCGCGGCTTATCGTTAGGGTAGGCCTCAGGGTTCAGGCTGCGGGTGAGGCTTAGGGTTCAGGGTCAGGATTGGAGCTAGGGTTACGGTTCGTCTCTTGCTGAGGCCTAGGGTCGAGTTTGGAGTACGGATACGTGTTATGGAGCGTGTGTATGGCAGGGCACGGCTTAGCGTTAGGGTAGCCCTCGGGGTTCAGGCTGCGGGTGAGACTTAGGGTTCAGGGTCAGAGTTGGAGCTAGGGTTAGGGTTAGGCTCCTGGTGAGGCCTGGGTCGAGATTGTGGAACGGATACGTGTTAGGGGGCATGTGCATTGCAGGGCGCTGCTGATCGTTAGGGTAGGCCTCAGGGTTCAGGCTGCGCGTGAGGCTTAGGGGTCAAGGTCAGGGTTGGAGCTAGGGTTAGGGTTAGGCTCCCGGTGAGGCCTGGGGTGGAGATTGTGGTACGGATACGTGTTAGGGGTTGGTGCGTTTCAGGGCCCGGCTTATCCTTAGGATAGGCCTTAGGGATCAGGCTGTGGTTGAGGCTTAGGGTTCAGGGTCAGTGTTGGAGCTAGGGTTAGGTTTAGTCTCCCGGTGAGGCCTTCGGTGGAGATTGGGGTACTGATACTTGTTAGGGGGCGTGTGCGTTTCAGGGCGCGGCTTATTGTTAGGGTAGGCCTCAGGGTTCAGGCCGCGGGTGAGGTTTAGGGTTTAGGGTCTGGGTTGGAGCTAGGGTTAGGTGTAGTCTCCCGGTGAGGCCTATGGTGGAGATTGGGGTACGGATACGTGTTAGGGTGCGTGTGGGTTGCAGGGCGTGCCTGATGGTTAGGGTAGGCCTCAGGGTTCATGCTGCGGGTGAGGCTTAGTGTTCATGGTCAGGGTTGGAGCTAGGGTTATGGTTAGTCTCCCGGTGAGGCCTATGGTCGGGATTGTGGTACGGGTACATGTTAGGGCACGTGTGCGTTTCAGGGCGCGGTTTATCGTTAGGGTAGGAATCAGGGTTCAGGCTGCGGGTGAGGCTTATTGTTCAGTGTCAGGGTTGGACCTAGGGTTAGGTTTCGTCTTGCGGTGAGGCCTATGGTGGAGATTGGGGTACGGACACGTGTTAGGGGGCATGTGCGTTGCGGGGCATGGCTTAGCGTTAGGGTAGGCCTCAGTGTCAGGCTGTGGGTGAGGCTTAGGGTTCAGGGTCAGGGTTGGACTTAGGGTTAGGGTTAGGCTTCCAGTGTGGCCTAGGGTCGCGATTGGGGTACGGATATGTTTTAGGGGGTTTTTCATTGCAGGGCGCAGCTTATCGTTACGGTAGGCCTCAGGGTTCAGGCTGTGTGTGAGGCTTAGGGTTCAGGGTCAGGATTGGAGCCAGGGTTAGGTTTATGCTCTCTCTTAGGCCTAGGGTCGAGTTTGGAGTACGGATACGTGTTAGGGGGCGTGTGCATTGCAGGGCACGACTGATCGTTAGGGTAGGGCTCAGGGTTCAGGCTGCAGGTGAGGCTTAGGGTTCAGGGTCAGGGTTGAGCTAGGGTTAGATTTAGGCTCCCGGTGAGGCTTCTTGTCAAGATTGAGGTCCGGATACGTGTTAGGGGGCGTGTGCGTTGCAGGGCATGGCTTATAGTTAGGATAGGCCTCAGGGTTCGGTCTTCCGGTTAGGCTTAGGTTTCAGGGACAGGGATGGAGCTAGGGTTAGCGTTAGGCTCCCGGTGAGGCCTAGGCTTGAGATTGGGGTACGGATACGTGTAAGGGGGCGTGTGCGTTGCACCGCGTGGCTTGTCGTTAGGGTAGTCTTCAGGGCTCAGACTGCGGGTGAGGCATAGTGTTCAGGGTCAGGGTTGGAGCTCGGGTTAGGGTTAGGCTCCCAGTGAGACCGAGGGTCGAGATTGGGGTACGGATACCTGTTACGGGGCGTGTGTGTTGCCGGGCGCCGCTTAAAGTTAGGTTAGGCCTCAGGGTTCAGGCTGCGGGTGAGGCTTAGGATTCAGGGTCAGATTTGGAGCTAAGGTTAGGTTTACGCTTCGGGTGAGGCCTAGTTTCGAGATTGGTGTACGGATACGTGTTAGTTGGCGTGTGCGTTGCAGGGTACGGCTTATCGTTATGGTAGGCCTCAGGGTTCAGGCTGCGGGTGAGGCTGAGTGTTCAGGGTCAGGATTGGAGCTAGGGTTAGGGTTTGGCTCCCGGTGAGGCTTCGGGTCGAGATTGGGGTATGGATACGTATTAGGGGGCCTGTGTGTTGCAGGGCGCGGCTGATCGTTAGGGTAGGCCTCAGGGTTCATGCTGCGGGTGAGGCTTAGGGTTCAGGTCAGGGTTGGATCTAGGTTTAGTTTTAGGCTCCCGGTGAGTTCTAGGGTCAAGATTGGGGAACGGATACGTGTTAGCGGGCGTGGGTGTTGTAGTGTGTGGCTGATCGTTTGGGTAGACCTCAGGGTTCAGGCTGCAGGTGAGGCTTAGGTTTCAGGGTCAGGATTGGAGCTAGGGTTAGGGTTAGGCTCACGGTGAGGCTTCGGGTCGAGATTCGGGTATGGATACGTGTTAGGGTGGGTGTGCGTTGCAGGGCGAGGCTAATCGTTAGGGTAGGCCACAGGGATCAGTCTTCGGCTGAGGCTTAGGGTTCAGGGTCATGGTTGGAGCTAATGTTAGGTTTAATATCCCAGTGAGGCCTAGGGTGGAGATTGGGGTACGGATACGTGTTCTGGGGCGTGTGCGTTGCACGGCGCAGCTTATATTTAGTGTTGGCCTCAGGGTTCAGGCTGCGGGTGAAGCTTAGGATTCAGTGTCAGATTTGGAGCTAAGGTTAGGTTTAGGCTTCGGGTGAGGCCTAGGATCGAGATTGGGGTACGGACACGTGTTATTTGGCGTGTGCGTTGCACGGCGCGGCTTATCGTTATGGTAGGCCTCAGGGTTCAGGCTGCCAGTGAGGCTTAGTGTTCAGGGTCAGGATTGGAGCTAGGGTTTGGGTTAGGCTCCCTATGAGCTTTCGGGTAGAGGTTGGGGTACGGATACATGTTAGGGGATGTGGCGTTGCAGGGCGCGGCTTATCGTTAGGGTAGGCCTCAGGGTTCAGGCTGCGGGTGAGGCTTAGGTTTCAGGGTAAGGGTTGGAGTTAGGGTTAGGGTTAGGCTCCCGTTGAGGACTAGGGTCGAGATTGGGGTACGGATATGTGTTAGGGGGCATGTGCGTTGCAGGGCGCAGCTTATTGTTAGGGTAGGCCTCGGGGTTGAGGCTACAGATGAGGATTCGTATTCAGGGTAAGGGTTGGAGCTAGGGTTAGGGTTAGGCTCCTGGTGAGGCTTCGGGTCGAGATTGGGTTACGGATACGTGTTAGGGGACGTGTGTGTTGCAGTGCGCAGCTGATCATTAGGGTAGGCCTCAGGTTTCATGCTGCGGGTGAGGCTTAGTGTTAAGGACAGGGCTGGATCTAGGGTTAGGGTTAGGCTCCCGGTCAGGCTTCAGGTCGAGATTGGGGTACGGATATGTGTTTGGGCGCGTGTGCGTTGAGGGGCGCGGGTTAACATTAGGGTAGACCTCAGGGTTTAGGCTGAGGGTGAGGCTTACTGTTCAGGGTTATTTTTGGAGCTAGCATTAGGGTTAGTCAACCGGGGAGGCCTAGGGTGGAGATTGTGGTACGGATACGTGTTAGGGGGCGTTTGCTTTGCAGGACGCGACTTATCCTTCGGGTAGGCCTCAGGGTTCAGGCTGCGGGTGAGGCTTCGGGTTCAGGGTCATGGTTGGAGGTAGGGTTAGATTTACGCTCCCGGTGAGGCTTACGGTCGGGATTGGGGTACGGAAACGTGTTAGGGGGCGTGTGCGTTGCAGGGCGTGGCTTATCGTTATAATACGCCTCAGGGTTCAGGCGTTGGGTGAGGCTTTGTGTTCAGGATCAGGGTTGGAGCTAGGGTTAGGATTAGGCTCCCGGTGAGGCCTAGGGTCGAGATTAGGGTACAGGGACGTGTTAGGGGGCGTGTGCATTGCACCGCGCTGCTTATCATTAGGGTAGGCCTCAGGGCTCATGCTGCGGGTGAGGCTTATGTTTCAGGGTCAGTGTTGGAGTTAGGGTTATGGTTAGGCTCCCGGTGAGGCTTCGGTTCGAGTTTGGGGTACGGAAACGTGTTAGGGGGCGTGTGCGTTGCAGGGCGCGGTGTATCGTTACAATACGCCTCAGGGTTTAGGCTTTGGGTGAGGCTTTGTGTTCAGGGTCAGGGTTGGAGGTAGGGTTAGGATTAGGCTCCCGGTGAGGCCTAGGGTCGAGATTAGGGTACGGGGACGTGTTAGGGTGCGTGTGCATTGCACGGCGCTGCTTATCGTTAGGGTAGGCCTGAAGTATCGGGTTGCTGGTGAGGCTTATTGTTCAGGGTCAGGGTTGGAGCTAGGGTTAGGGTTAGGCTCCCGGAGAGGCTTTGGGTCGATATTGGGGTACGGATATATGTTAGGGGTCGTGTGAGTTTCAGGGCGCGGCTGATCGTTAGGGAAGGCCTCAGGGTTCAGGCTGCTGTTGAGGCTTAGGGTTCAGGGTCAGGGTTGGAGCTAGGGTTAGGGTTAGGCTTCTGGTCAGGCTTAGGCTCGAGATTGGGGTACGGATACGTGTTAGGGGGCGTGTGCGTTGCAGGGCGTGGCTTATCGTTACGGTATGCCTAAGGGTTCAGGTTGCGGGTGAGGTTTAGGTTTCAGTGTCAGGTTTGGAGCTAAGGTTAGGTTTAGGCTCCCCGTGAGGCCTAGGGTCGAGATTGGGGTACGGATAGGTTTTAGGGGGCGTGTGCATTGCAGGGCGCTGCTTATACTTAGGGTATGCCTCAGGGTTCATTCTTCCGGTTAGGCTTAGGTTTCATAGTCAGGGTTGGAGCTAGGTTTAAGGTTCGGCTCCCGCTGAGGCCTAGGTTCGAGATTGGGGTACGGAAACGTGTTAGGGGGCGTGTGCATTGCAGGGCGTTGCTTATCGTTAGAGTAGGACTCAGGGTTCAGTTTGCAGATCAGGCTTAGTTTTCAGGGTCAGGGTTGGAGCTCGGGTTAGGGTTAGGCTCCCGGTTAGGCCTAGGGTCCAGTTTGGGGTACGGATACGTGTTAGGGGTCGTATTCCTTGCATATCGCGGTTTATCATTAGGGTAGGCCTCAGGATTCAGACAGAGGGCGAGGCTTAGGATTCAGGGTCAGGGTTGGAGCTAGTGTTACGGTTAGGCTCCCGGTGAGGCTTCGGATCGAGATTGGGGTACGGATACGTGTTATGGGCCGTGTGCGTTGCAGGGCGCAGCTTATCGTTAGGGTACGCCTCAAGGTTCACACTGCAGGTGAGGCTTAGTGTTTAGGGTCAGGGTTGGAGCTAGGGTTAGGGTTAGGCTCCCGGTTAGGGGTAGGGTCGAGATTGGGGTAAGTATACGTGTTAGTGGGCATGTGCGTTGCAGGGCGCGGCTTATCGTTAGGGTAGGCCTCAAGGTTCAGGCTGCAGTTGAGGCTTAGGTTTCAGGGTCAGGGTTCGAGTTAGGGCTAGGGTTAGGGTCCCGGTGAAGCTTCGGGACGAGATTCGGGTATGGATACGTGTTAGGGTGCGTTTGCGTTGCAGGGCGCGGTTTATCGTTAGGGTAGGCCTCAGGGATCAGGCTTCGGCTGATGCTTAGTGTTCAGGGTCATGGTTGGAGGTAAGGTTAGGTTTAATCTCCCAGTGAGGCCTAGGGTTGAGATTGGGGTACGGATTCGTGTTTGGGGGCGTGTGCGTTGCACGGCGCAGCTTATCGTTAGTGTTGGCCTCAATGTTCATGCTGCGGGTGTGGCTTAGGATTCACAGTCTGAGTTGGAGCTAGGGTTAGGGTTTGGCTCTCGCACAGGCCTAGGGTCTAAATTGGGTTACGGATACGTGTTAGGGGGCATGTGCATTGCAGGGCGTGGCTTATCGTTAGGGTAGGGCTCTGGGTTCAGTCTGCAGGTGAGGCTTAGGGTTCAGGGTCAGGGTTGGAGCTAGGGTTAGGGTTCAGCTCCCGGTGACGCTTATGGTCGAGATTGGGGTACGCAGACATGTTATGGGGCCTGTGATTTGCATGGCGTGGTTTATCGTTGGGGGAGGCCTCAGGGATCAGTCTGCAGGTGAGGCTTAGGGTTCAGGGTCAGGGTTGGAGCTAGGGTTATTGTTCGGCTCCCGGTGAGACCTAGGGTCGAGATTGTGGTATGGATACGTGTTAGGGGGCGTGTGCGTTGCAGGGCGTGGCTTATCGTTATAGTAGGCCTCAGGGTTCAGGCTTCGGGTGAGGCTTAGGGTTCAGGGTCAGGGTTGTAGCTACGGTTAGGATTAGGCTCCCGGTGAGGGCTGGGTCGAGATAAGGGTACGGATATGTGTTCGGGGCGTGTGCGTTGCACCGCGCTGCTTATCATTAGGGTAGGCCTCACGGTTCAGGCTGCGGGTGAGGCTTAGTGTTCACGGTCAGGGTTGGAGCTAGGGTAAGGGTTAGGCTCCCGGTGAGGCTTCGGGTCGAGATTGGGGTACTGATACGTGTTAGGGGGCGTGTGTGTTGCAGTGCGCAGCTGATCATTAGGGTAGGCCTCAGGGTTCATGCTGCGGGGTAGGCTTAGTGTTAAGGACAGGGCTGGATCTAGGGTTAGGGTTAGGCTCCCGGTGAGGCTTCGGGTCGAGATTGGGGTACGGATACATGTTTGGGCGCGTGTGCGTTGAGGGGCGCGGGTTAACATTAGGGTAGACCTCAGGGTTCACGCTGAGGGTGATGCTTAGTGTTCAGGGTTATTTTTGGAGCTAGGGTTAGGCTTAGTCACCCGGGGAGGCCTAGGGTGGAGATTGTGTTACGGATACGTGTTAGGGGGCGTTTGCTTTGCAGGGCGCGACTTATCCTTAGGGTAGGCCTCAGGGTTCAGGCTGCGGATGAGGTTTAGTGTTTAGGGTCTGGGTTGGAGCTAGGGTTAGGTGTAGTCTCCCGGTGAGGCCTATGGTGGAGATTGGGGTACGGATACGTGTTAGGGTGCGTGTGCATTGCAGGGCGTTCCTGATGGTTAGGGTAGGCCTCAGGGTTCATGCTGCGGGTGAGGCTTAGTGTTCATGGTCAGGGTTGGAGCTAGGGTTATGGTTAGTCTCCCAGTCAGGCCTGTGGTCCGGATTGTGGTACGGGTACCTGTTAGGGCACGTGTGCGTTTCAGGGCGCGGTTTATCGTTAGGGTAGGCATCAGGGTTCAGGCTGCGCGTGAGGCTTAGTGTTCAGTGTCAGGGTTGGAGCTAAGGTTAGGTTTCGTCTCGCGGTGAGGCCTATGGTGGAGATTGGGGTACGGAGACGTGTTAGGGGGCATGTGCGTTGCAGGGCGCGGCTTAGCGTTATGGTAGGCCTCAGGGTTCAGCCTGTGGGTGAGGCTTAGGTTTCAGGGTAAGGGTTGGACTTAGGGTTAGGGTTAGGTTTCCAGTGAGGCCTAGGGTCGCGATTGGGGTACGGATATGTGTTAGGGGGCGTTTTCGTTGCTGGGCACGTCTTATCGTTAGGGTAGGCCCCAGTTCAGGCTGTCGGTAAGGCCTCGAGTTCCGGGCCAGTGTTGGAGCGAGAGTTCGGGTTAGGCTCTCGCTGAGTCTTAGGGTCGACATTGGGTTACGGATACGTGTTAGGGGGCGTGTGCATTGAAGGGCACGGCTGATCGTTAGGGTAGGCCTCATGGTTCAGGCTGCGGGAGAGGCTTAGGGTTCAGGGTCAGGATTGGAGCGAGGGTTAGGTTTAGTCTACCTGTGAGTCCTTCGGTGGAGATTGGGGTACAGATACGTGTTAGGGGGCGTGTGCGTTGCAGGGCGCGGCTTATGGTTAGGGTAGGTCTCAGGGTTCAGGCTGAGGGTGAGGTTTAGGGTTCAGAGTCTGGGTTGGAGCTAGGGTTAGGGTTAGGCTCCCGGTGAGGCCTATGGAGGAGATTGCGGTAGGGATAAGTGTTAGGGTTCGTGTGCGTTCCAGGGTGCGGCTTATCACTAGGTTAGGCCTCAGGTTCAGGCTGCGGGTGAGGCTTAGGTTTCAGGGTAATGTTTGGATGTAGGGTTAGGGTTAGGCTCCCGGTGCGGCCTACGGTGGAGATTGGGGTACGGATACGTGTTAGGGGGCGTGTGGGTTGCATGGCGCGGCTTATCGTTAGGGTGGGCCTCTGGGTTCCGGCTGCGGGTGAGGCATAGGGTTCAGGGTAAGGGTTGGACTTCGGGTTAGGGTTAGGCTCCCGGTTAGGCCTAGGGTCGCGATTGGGGTACGGATATGTGTTAACGGGGGTTCTCGCTGCAGGGCGCGGCTTATCGTTAGCGTAGGCCTCAGGGTTCAGGCTGTGGGTGAGGCTTAGGGTTCAGGGTCAGGATTGGAGCTAGGGTTACGGTTCGTCTCTTGCTGAGGCCTAGGGTCGAGTTTGGAGTACGGATACGTGTTAGGGAGCGTGTGCATGGCAGGGCACGGCTTAGCGTTAGGGTAGCCCTCAGGGTTCAGGCCGCGGGTGAGACTTAGGGTTCATGGTCAGAGTTGGAGCTAGGGTTAGGGTTAGGCTCCTGGTGAGGCCTGGGTCGAGATTGTGGAAGGGATACGTGTTAGGGGGCATGTGCATTGCAGGGCGCTGCTGATTGTTAGGGTAGGCCTCAGGGTTCAGGCTGCGCGTGAGGCTTAGGGGTCAAGGTCAGGGTTGGAGCTAGGGTTAGGGTTAGGCTCCCGGTGAGGCCTGGGGTGGAGATTGTGGTACGGATACGTGTTAGGGGTTGGTGCGTTTCAGGGCCCGGCTTATCCTTAGGATAGGCCTTAGGGATCAGGCTGTGGTTGAGGCTTAGGGTTCAGGGTCAGTGTTGGAGCTAGGGTTAGGTTTAGTCTCCCGGTGAGGCCTTCGGTGGAGATTGGGGTACTGATACTTGTTAGGGGGCGTGTGCGTTTCAGGGCGCGGCTTATTGTTAGGGTAGGCCTCAGGGTTCAGGCCGCGGGTGAGGTTTAGGGTTTAGGGTCTGGGTTGGAGCTAGGGTTAGGTGTAGTCTCCCGGTGAGGCCTATGGTGGAGATTGGGGTACGGATACGTGTTAGGGTGCGTGTGGGTTGCAGGGCGTGCCTGATGGTTAGGGTAGGCCTCAGGGTTCATGCTGCGGGTGAGGCTTAGTGTTCATGGTCAGGGTTGGAGCTAGGGTTATGGTTAGTCTCCCGGTGAGGCCTATGGTCGGGATTGTGGTACGGGTACATGTTAGGGCACGTGTGCGTTTCAGGGCGCGGTTTATCGTTAGGGTAGGCATCAGGGTTCAGGCTGCGGGTGAGGCTTAGTGTTCAGTGTCAGGGTTGGACCTAGGGTTAGGTTTCGTCTTGCGGTGAGGCCTATGGTGGAGATTGGGGTACGGACACGTGTTAGGGGGCATGTACGTTGCGGGGCACGGCTTAGCGTTAGGGTAGGCCTCAGTGTCAGGCTGTGGGTGAGGCTTAGGGTTCAGGGTCAGGGTTGGACTTAGGGTTAGGGTTAGGCTTCCGGTGTGGCCTAGGGTCGCGATTGGGGTACGGATATGTGTTAGGGGGTTTTTCGTTGCAGGGCGCAGCTTATCGTTACGGTAGGCCTCAGGGTTCAGGCTGTGTGTGAGGCGTAGGGTTCAGGGTCAGGATTGGAGCTAGGGTTAGGTTTATGCTCTCTCTTAGGCCTAGGGTCGAGTTTGGAGTACGGATACGTGTTAGGGGGCGTGTGCATTGCAGGGCACGGCTGATCGTTAGGGTAGGCCTCATGGTTCAGGCTGCGGGAGAGGCTTAGGGTTCAGGGTCAGGATTGGAGCGAGGGTTAGGTTTAGTCTACCTGTGAGTCCTTCGGTGGAGATTGGGGTACAGATACGTGTTAGGGGGCGTGTGCGTTGCAGGGCGCGGCTTATGGTTAGGGTAGGTCTCAGGGTTCAGGCTGAGGGTGAGGTTTAGGGTTCAGAGTCTGGGTTGGAGCTAGGGTTAGGGTTAGGCTCCCGGTGAGGCCTATGGAGGAGATTGCGGTAGGGATAAGTGTTAGGGTTCGTGTGCGTTCCAGGGTGCGGCTTATCACTAGGTTAGGCCTCAGGTTCAGGCTGCGGGTGAGGCTTAGGTTTCAGGGTAATGTTTGGATGTAGGGTTAGGGTTAGGCTCCCGGTACGGCCTACGGTGGAGATTGGGGTACGGATACGTGTTAGGGGGCGTGTGGGTTGCATGGCGCGGCTTATCGTTAGGGTGGGCCTCTGGGTTCCGGCTGCGGGTGAGGCATAGGGTTCAGGGTAAGGGTTGGAATTCGGGTTAGGGTTAGGCTCCCGGTTAGGCCTAGGTTCGCGATTGGGGTACGGATATGTGTTAGGGGGTTTTTCGTTGCAGGGCGCAGCTTATCGTTATGGTAGGCCTCAGGGTTCAGGCTGTGGGTGAGGCTTAGGGTTCAGGGTCAGGATTGGAGCTAGGGTTAGGTTTATGCTCTCTCTTAGGCCTAGGGTCGAGTTTGGAGTACGGATACGTGTTAGGGGGCGTGTGCATTGCAGGGCACGGCTGATCGTTAGGGTAGGGCTCAGGGTTCAGGCTGCAGGTGAGGCTTAGGGTTCAGGGTCAGGGTTGAGCTAGGTTTAGATTTAGGCTCCCGGTGAGGCTTCTTGTCAAGATTGAGGTCCGGATACGTGTTAGGGGGCGTGTGCGTTGCAGGGCATGGCTTATAGTTAGGATAGGCCTCAGGGTTCGGTCTTCCGGTTAGGCTTAGGTTTCAGGGACAGGGATGGAGCTAGGGTTAGCGTTAGGCTCCCGGTGAGGCCTAGGCTTGAGATTGGGGTACGGATACGTGTAAGGGGGCGTGTGCGTTGCACCGCGTGGCTTGTCGTTAGGGTAGTCTTCAGGGCTCAGACTGCGGGTGAGGCATAGTGTTCAGGGTCAGGGTTGGAGCTCGGGTTAGGGTTAGGCTCCCAGTGAGACCGAGGGTCGAGATTGGGGTACGGATACCTGTTACGGGGCGTGTGTGTTGCCGGGCGCCGCTTAAAGTTAGGTTAGGCCTCAGGGTTCAGGCTGCGGGTGAGGCTTAGGATTCAGGGTCAGATTTGGAGCTAAGGTTAGGTTTACGCTTCGGGTGAGGCCTAGTTTCGAGATTGGTGTACGGATACGTGTTAGTTGGCGTGTGCGTTGCAGGGTACGGCTTATCGTTATGGTAGGCCTCAGGGTTCAGGCTGCGGGTGAGGCTGAGTGTTCAGGGTCAGGATTGGAGCTAGGGTTAGGGTTTGGCTCCCGGTGAGGCTTCGGGTCAAGATTGGGGTATGGATACGTATTAGGGGGCCTGTGTGTTGCAGGGCGCGGCTGATCGTTAGGGTAGGCCTCAGGGTTCATGCTGCGGGTGAGGCTTAGGGTTCAGGTCAGGGTTGGATCTAGGTTTAGTTTTAGGCTCCCGGTGAGTTCTAGGGTCAAGATTGGGGAACGGATACGTGTTAGTGGGCGTGGGTGTTGTAGTGTGTGGCTGATCATTTGGGTAGACCTCAGGGTTCAGGCTGCAGGTGAGGCTTAGGTTTCAGGGTCAGGGTTGGAGCTAGGGTTAGGGTTAGGCTCACGGTGAGGCTTCGGGTCGAGATTCGGGTATGGATACGTGTTAGGGTGGGTGTGCGTTGCAGGGCGAGGCTAATCGTTAGGGTAGGCCACAGGGATCAGTCTTTGGCTGAGGCTTAGGGTTCAGGGTCATGGTTGGAGCTAATGTTAGGTTTAATATCCCAGTGAGGCCTAGGGTGGAGATTGGGGTACGGATACGTGTTCTGGGGCGTGTGCGTTGCACGGCGCAGCTTATATTTAGTGTTGGCCTCAGGGTTCAGGCTGCGGGTGAAGCTTAGGATTCAGTGTCAGATTTGGAGCTAAGGTTAGGTTTAGGCTTCGGGTGAGGCCTAGGATCGAGATTGGGGTACGGACACGTGTTATTTGGCGTGTGCGTTGCACGGCGCGGCTTATCGTTATGGTAGGCCTCAGGGTTCAGGCTGCCAGTGAGGCTTAGTGTTCAGGGTCAGGATTGGAGCTAGGGTTTGGGTTAGGCTCCCTATGAGCTTTCGGGTAGAGGTTGGGGTACGGATACATGTTAGGGGATGTGGCGTTGCAGGGCGCGGCTTATCGTTAGGGTAGGCCTCAGGGTTCAGGCTGCGGGTGAGGCTTAGGGTTCAGGGTCAGGATTGGAGCTAGGGTTACGGTTCGTCTCTTGCTGAGGCCTAGGGTCGAGTTTGGAGTACGGATACGTGTTATGGAGCGTGTGTATGGCAGGGCACGGCTTAGCGTTAGGGTAGCCCTCGGGGTTCAGGCTGCGGGTGAGACTTAGGGTTCAGGGTCAGAGTTGGAGCTAGGGTTAGGGTTAGGCTCCTGGTGAGGCCTGGGTCGAGATTGTGGAACGGATACGTGTTAGGGGGCATGTGCATTGCAGGGCGCTGCTGATCGTTAGGGTAGGCCTCAGGGTTCAGGCTGCGCGTGAGGCTTAGGGGTCAAGGTCAGGGTTGGAGCTAGGGTTAGGGTTAGGCTCCCGGTGAGGCCTGGGGTGGAGATTGTGGTACGGATACGTGTTAGGGGTTGGTGCGTTTCAGGGCCCGGCTTATCCTTAGGATAGGCCTTAGGGATCAGGCTGTGGTTGAGGCTTAGGGTTCAGGGTCAGTGTTGGAGCTAGGGTTAGGTTTAGTCTCCCGGTGAGGCCTTCGGTGGAGATTGGGGTACTGATACTTGTTAGGGGGCGTGTGCGTTTCAGGGCGCGGCTTATTGTTAGGGTAGGCCTCAGGGTTCAGGCCGCGGGTGAGGTTTAGGGTTTAGGGTCTGGGTTGGAGCTAGGGTTAGGTGTAGTCTCCCGGTGAGGCCTATGGTGGAGATTGGGGTACGGATACGTGTTAGGGTGCGTGTGGGTTGCAGGGCGTGCCTGATGGTTAGGGTAGGCCTCAGGGTTCATGCTGCGGGTGAGGCTTAGTGTTCATGGTCAGGGTTGGAGCTAGGGTTATGGTTAGTCTCCCGGTGAGGCCTATGGTCGGGATTGTGGTACGGGTACATGTTAGGGCACGTGTGCGTTTCAGGGCGCGGTTTATCGTTAGGGTAGGAATCAGGGTTCAGGCTGCGGGTGAGGCTTATTGTTCAGTGTCAGGGTTGGACCTAGGGTTAGGTTTCGTCTTGCGGTGAGGCCTATGGTGGAGATTGGGGTACGGACACGTGTTAGGGGGCATGTGCGTTGCGGGGCATGGCTTAGCGTTAGGGTAGGCCTCAGTGTCAGGCTGTGGGTGAGGCTTAGGGTTCAGGGTCAGGGTTGGACTTAGGGTTAGGGTTAGGCTTCCAGTGTGGCCTAGGGTCGCGATTGGGGTACGGATATGTTTTAGGGGGTTTTTCATTGCAGGGCGCAGCTTATCGTTACGGTAGGCCTCAGGGTTCAGGCTGTGTGTGAGGCTTAGGGTTCAGGGTCAGGATTGGAGCCAGGGTTAGGTTTATGCTCTCTCTTAGGCCTAGGGTCGAGTTTGGAGTACGGATACGTGTTAGGGGGCGTGTGCATTGCAGGGCACGACTGATCGTTAGGGTAGGGCTCAGGGTTCAGGCTGCAGGTGAGGCTTAGGGTTCAGGGTCAGGGTTGAGCTAGGGTTAGATTTAGGCTCCCGGTGAGGCTTCTTGTCAAGATTGAGGTCCGGATACGTGTTAGGGGGCGTGTGCGTTGCAGGGCATGGCTTATAGTTAGGATAGGCCTCAGGGTTCGGTCTTCCGGTTAGGCTTAGGTTTCAGGGACAGGGATGGAGCTAGGGTTAGCGTTAGGCTCCCGGTGAGGCCTAGGCTTGAGATTGGGGTACGGATACGTGTAAGGGGGCGTGTGCGTTGCACCGCGTGGCTTGTCGTTAGGGTAGTCTTCAGGGCTCAGACTGCGGGTGAGGCATAGTGTTCAGGGTCAGGGTTGGAGCTCGGGTTAGGGTTAGGCTCCCAGTGAGACCGAGGGTCGAGATTGGGGTACGGATACCTGTTACGGGGCGTGTGTGTTGCCGGGCGCCGCTTAAAGTTAGGTTAGGCCTCAGGGTTCAGGCTGCGGGTGAGGCTTAGGATTCAGGGTCAGATTTGGAGCTAAGGTTAGGTTTACGCTTCGGGTGAGGCCTAGTTTCGAGATTGGTGTACGGATACGTGTTAGTTGGCGTGTGCGTTGCAGGGTACGGCTTATCGTTATGGTAGGCCTCAGGGTTCAGGCTGCGGGTGAGGCTGAGTGTTCAGGGTCAGGATTGGAGCTAGGGTTAGGGTTTGGCTCCCGGTGAGGCTTCGGGTCGAGATTGGGGTATGGATACGTATTAGGGGGCCTGTGTGTTGCAGGGCGCGGCTGATCGTTAGGGTAGGCCTCAGGGTTCATGCTGCGGGTGAGGCTTAGGGTTCAGGTCAGGGTTGGATCTAGGTTTAGTTTTAGGCTCCCGGTGAGTTCTAGGGTCAAGATTGGGGAACGGATACGTGTTAGCGGGCGTGGGTGTTGTAGTGTGTGGCTGATCGTTTGGGTAGACCTCAGGGTTCAGGCTGCAGGTGAGGCTTAGGTTTCAGGGTCAGGATTGGAGCTAGGGTTAGGGTTAGGCTCACGGTGAGGCTTCGGGTCGAGATTCGGGTATGGATACGTGTTAGGGTGGGTGTGCGTTGCAGGGCGAGGCTAATCGTTAGGGTAGGCCACAGGGATCAGTCTTCGGCTGAGGCTTAGGGTTCAGGGTCATGGTTGGAGCTAATGTTAGGTTTAATATCCCAGTGAGGCCTAGGGTGGAGATTGGGGTACGGATACGTGTTCTGGGGCGTGTGCGTTGCACGGCGCAGCTTATATTTAGTGTTGGCCTCAGGGTTCAGGCTGCGGGTGAAGCTTAGGATTCAGTGTCAGATTTGGAGCTAAGGTTAGGTTTAGGCTTCGGGTGAGGCCTAGGATCGAGATTGGGGTACGGACACGTGTTATTTGGCGTGTGCGTTGCACGGCGCGGCTTATCGTTATGGTAGGCCTCAGGGTTCAGGCTGCCAGTGAGGCTTAGTGTTCAGGGTCAGGATTGGAGCTAGGGTTTGGGTTAGGCTCCCTATGAGCTTTCGGGTAGAGGTTGGGGTACGGATACATGTTAGGGGATGTGGCGTTGCAGGGCGCGGCTTATCGTTAGGGTAGGCCTCAGGGTTCAGGCTGCGGGTGAGGATTCGTATTCAGGGTAAGGGTTGGAGCTAGGGTTAGGGTTAGGCTCCTGGTGAGGCTTCGGGTCGAGATTGGGTTACGGATACGTGTTAGGGGACGTGTGTGTTGCAGTGCGCAGCTGATCATTAGGGTAGGCCTCAGGTTTCATGCTGCGGGTGAGGCTTAGTGTTAAGGACAGGGCTGGATCTAGGGTTAGGGTTAGGCTCCCGGTCAGGCTTCAGGTCGAGATTGGGGTACGGATATGTGTTTGGGCGCGTGTGCGTTGAGGGGCGCGGGTTAACATTAGGGTAGACCTCAGGGTTTAGGCTGAGGGTGAGGCTTACTGTTCAGGGTTATTTTTGGAGCTAGCGTTAGGGTTAGTCAACCGGGGAGGCCTAGGGTGGAGATTGTGGTACGGATACGTGTTAGGGGGCGTTTGCTTTGCAGGACGCGACTTATCCTTCGGGTAGGCCTCAGGGTTCAGGCTGCGGGTGAGGCTTCGGGTTCAGGGTCATGGTTGGAGGTAGGGTTAGATTTACGCTCCCGGTGAGGCTTACGGTCGGGATTGGGGTACGGAAACGTGTTAGGGGGCGTGTGCGTTGCAGGGCGTGGCTTATCGTTATAATACGCCTCAGGGTTCAGGCGTTGGGTGAGGCTTTGTGTTCAGGATCAGGGTTGGAGCTAGGGTTAGGATTAGGCTCCCGGTGAGGCCTAGGGTCGAGATTAGGGTACAGGGACGTGTTAGGGGGCGTGTGCATTGCACCGCGCTGCTTATCATTAGGGTAGGCCTCAGGGCTCACGCTGCGGGTGAGGCTTATGTTTCAGGGTCAGTGTTGGAGTTAGGGTTATGGTTAGGCTCCCGGTGAGGCTTCGGTTCGAGTTTGGGGTACGGAAACGTGTTAGGGGGCGTGTGCGTTGCAGGGCGCGGTGTATCGTTACAATACGCCTCAGGGTTTAGGCTTTGGGTGAGGCTTTGTGTTCAGGGTCAGGGTTGGAGGTAGGGTTAGGATTAGGCTCCCGGTGAGGCCTAGGGTCGAGATTAGGGTACGGGGACGTGTTAGGGTGCGTGTGCATTGCACGGCGCTGCTTATCGTTAGGGTAGGCCTGAAGTATCGGGTTGCTGGTGAGGCTTATTGTTCAGGGTCAGGGTTGGAGCTAGGGTTAGGGTTAGGCTCCCGGAGAGGCTTTGGGTCGATATTGGGGTACGGATATATGTTAGGGGTCGTGTGAGTTTCAGGGCGCGGCTGATCGTTAGGGAAGGCCTCAGGGTTCAGGCTGCTGTTGAGGCTTAGGGTTCAGGGTCAGGGTTGGAGCTAGGGTTAGGGTTAGGCTTCTGGTCAGGCTTAGGCTCGAGATTGGGGTACGGATACGTGTTAGGGGGCGTGTGCGTTGCAGGGCGTGGCTTATCGTTACGGTATGCCTAAGGGTTCAGGTTGCGGGTGAGGTTTAGGTTTCAGTGTCAGGTTTGGAGCTAAGGTTAGGTTTAGGCTCCCCGTGAGGCCTAGGGTCGAGATTGGGGTACGGATAGGTTTTAGGGGGCGTGTGCATTGCAGGGCGCTGCTTATACTTAGGGTATGCCTCAGGGTTCATTCTTCCGGTTAGGCTTAGGTTTCATAGTCAGGGTTGGAGCTAGGTTTAAGGTTCGGCTCCCGCTGAGGCCTAGGTTCGAGATTGGGGTACGGAAACGTGTTAGGGGGCGTGTGCATTGCAGGGCGTTGCTTATCGTTAGAGTAGGACTCAGGGTTCAGTTTGCAGATCAGGCTTAGTTTTCAGGGTCAGGGTTGGAGCTCGGGTTAGGGTTAGGCTCCCGGTTAGGCCTAGGGTCCAGTTTGGGGTACGGATACGTGTTAGGGGTCGTATTCCTTGCATATCGCGGTTTATCATTAGGGTAGGCCTCAGGATTCAGACAGAGGGCGAGGCTTAGGATTCAGGGTCAGGGTTGGAGCTAGTGTTACGGTTAGGCTCCCGGTGAGGCTTCGGATCGAGATTGGGGTACGGATACGTGTTATGGGCCGTGTGCGTTGCAGGGCGCAGCTTATCGTTAGGGTACGCCTCAAGGTTCACACTGCAGGTGAGGCTTAGTGTTTAGGGTCAGGGTTGGAGCTAGGGTTAGGGTTAGGCTCCCGGTTAGGGGTAGGGTCGAGATTGGGGTAAGTATACGTGTTAGTGGGCATGTGCGTTGCAGGGCGCGGCTTATCGTTAGGGTAGGCCTCAAGGTTCAGGCTGCAGTTGAGGCTTAGGTTTCAGGGTCAGGGTTCGAGTTAGGGCTAGGGTTAGGGTCCCGGTGAAGCTTCGGGACGAGATTCGGGTATGGATACGTGTTAGGGTGCGTTTGCGTTGCAGGGCGCGGTTTATCGTTAGGGTAGGCCTCAGGGATCAGGCTTCGGCTGATGCTTAGTGTTCAGGGTCATGGTTGGAGGTAAGGTTAGGTTTAATCTCCCAGTGAGGCCTAGGGTTGAGATTGGGGTACGGATTCGTGTTTGGGGGCGTGTGCGTTGCACGGCGCAGCTTATCGTTAGTGTTGGCCTCAATGTTCATGCTGCGGGTGTGGCTTAGGATTCACAGTCTGAGTTGGAGCTAGGGTTAGGGTTTGGCTCTCGCACAGGCCTAGGGTCTAAATTGGGTTACGGATACGTGTTAGGGGGCATGTGCATTGCAGGGCGTGGCTTATCGTTAGGGTAGGGCTCTGGGTTCAGTCTGCAGGTGAGGCTTAGGGTTCAGGGTCAGGGTTGGAGCTAGGGTTAGGGTTCAGCTCCCGGTGACGCTTATGGTCGAGATTGGGGTACGCAGACATGTTATGGGGCCTGTGATTTGCATGGCGTGGTTTATCGTTGGGGGAGGCCTCAGGGATCAGTCTGCAGGTGAGGCTTAGGGTTCAGGGTCAGGGTTGGAGCTAGGGTTATTGTTCGGCTCCCGGTGAGACCTAGGGTCGAGATTGTGGTATGGATACGTGTTAGGGGGCGTGTGCGTTGCAGGGCGTGGCTTATCGTTATAGTAGGCCTCAGGGTTCAGGCTTCGGGTGAGGCTTAGGGTTCAGGGTCAGGGTTGTAGCTACGGTTAGGATTAGGCTCCCGGTGAGGGCTGGGTCGAGATAAGGGTACGGATATGTGTTCGGGGCGTGTGCGTTGCACCGCGCTGCTTATCATTAGGGTAGGCCTCACGGTTCAGGCTGCGGGTGAGGCTTAGTGTTCACGGTCAGGGTTGGAGCTAGGGTAAGGGTTAGGCTCCCGGTGAGGCTTCGGGTCGAGATTGGGGTACTGATACGTGTTAGGGGGCGTGTGTGTTGCAGTGCGCAGCTGATCATTAGGGTAGGCCTCAGGGTTCATGCTGCGGGGTAGGCTTAGTGTTAAGGACAGGGCTGGATCTAGGGTTAGGGTTAGGCTCCCGGTGAGGCTTCGGGTCGAGATTGGGGTACGGATACATGTTTGGGCGCGTGTGCGTTGAGGGGCGCGGGTTAACATTAGGGTAGACCTCAGGGTTCACGCTGAGGGTGATGCTTAGTGTTCAGGGTTATTTTTGGAGCTAGGGTTAGGCTTAGTCACCCGGGGAGGCCTAGGGTGGAGATTGTGTTACGGATACGTGTTAGGGGGCGTTTGCTTTGCAGGGCGCGACTTATCCTTAGGGTAGGCCTCAGGGTTCAGGCTGCGGATGAGGTTTAGTGTTTAGGGTCTGGGTTGGAGCTAGGGTTAGGTGTAGTCTCCCGGTGAGGCCTATGGTGGAGATTGGGGTACGGATACGTGTTAGGGTGCGTGTGCATTGCAGGGCGTTCCTGATGGTTAGGGTAGGCCTCAGGGTTCATGCTGCGGGTGAGGCTTAGTGTTCATGGTCAGGGTTGGAGCTAGGGTTATGGTTAGTCTCCCAGTCAGGCCTGTGGTCCGGATTGTGGTACGGGTACCTGTTAGGGCACGTGTGCGTTTCAGGGCGCGGTTTATCGTTAGGGTAGGCATCAGGGTTCAGGCTGCGCGTGAGGCTTAGTGTTCAGTGTCAGGGTTGGAGCTAAGGTTAGGTTTCGTCTCGCGGTGAGGCCTATGGTGGAGATTGGGGTACGGAGACGTGTTAGGGGGCATGTGCGTTGCAGGGCGCGGCTTAGCGTTATGGTAGGCCTCAGGGTTCAGCCTGTGGGTGAGGCTTAGGTTTCAGGGTAAGGGTTGGACTTAGGGTTAGGGTTAGGTTTCCAGTGAGGCCTAGGGTCGCGATTGGGGTACGGATATGTGTTAGGGGGCGTTTTCGTTGCTGGGCACGTCTTATCGTTAGGGTAGGCCCCAGTTCAGGCTGTCGGTAAGGCCTCGAGTTCCGGGCCAGTGTTGGAGCGAGAGTTCGGGTTAGGCTCTCGCTGAGTCTTAGGGTCGACATTGGGTTACGGATACGTGTTAGGGGGCGTGTGCATTGAAGGGCACGGCTGATCGTTAGGGTAGGCCTCATGGTTCAGGCTGCGGGAGAGGCTTAGGGTTCAGGGTCAGGATTGGAGCGAGGGTTAGGTTTAGTCTACCTGTGAGTCCTTCGGTGGAGATTGGGGTACAGATACGTGTTAGGGGGCGTGTGCGTTGCAGGGCGCGGCTTATGGTTAGGGTAGGTCTCAGGGTTCAGGCTGAGGGTGAGGTTTAGGGTTCAGAGTCTGGGTTGGAGCTAGGGTTAGGGTTAGGCTCCCGGTGAGGCCTATGGAGGAGATTGCGGTAGGGATAAGTGTTAGGGTTCGTGTGCGTTCCAGGGTGCGGCTTATCACTAGGTTAGGCCTCAGGTTCAGGCTGCGGGTGAGGCTTAGGTTTCAGGGTAATGTTTGGATGTAGGGTTAGGGTTAGGCTCCCGGTGCGGCCTACGGTGGAGATTGGGGTACGGATACGTGTTAGGGGGCGTGTGGGTTGCATGGCGCGGCTTATCGTTAGGGTGGGCCTCTGGGTTCCGGCTGCGGGTGAGGCATAGGGTTCAGGGTAAGGGTTGGACTTCGGGTTAGGGTTAGGCTCCCGGTTAGGCCTAGGGTCGCGATTGGGGTACGGATATGTGTTAACGGGGGTTCTCGCTGCAGGGCGCGGCTTATCGTTAGCGTAGGCCTCAGGGTTCAGGCTGTGGGTGAGGCTTAGGGTTCAGGGTCAGGATTGGAGCTAGGGTTACGGTTCGTCTCTTGCTGAGGCCTAGGGTCGAGTTTGGAGTACGGATACGTGTTAGGGAGCGTGTGCATGGCAGGGCACGGCTTAGCGTTAGGGTAGCCCTCAGGGTTCAGGCTGCGGGTGAGACTTAGGGTTCATGGTCAGAGTTGGAGCTAGGGTTAGGGTTAGGCTCCTGGTGAGGCCTGGGTCGAGATTGTGGAAGGGATACGTGTTAGGGGGCATGTGCATTGCAGGGCGCTGCTGATTGTTAGGGTAGGCCTCAGGGTTCAGGCTGCGCGTGAGGCTTAGGGGTCAAGGTCAGGGTTGGAGCTAGGGTTAGGGTTAGGCTCCCGGTGAGGCCTGGGGTGGAGATTGTGGTACGGATACGTGTTAGGGGTTGGTGCGTTTCAGGGCCCGGCTTATCCTTAGGATAGGCCTTAGGGATCAGGCTGTGGTTGAGGCTTAGGGTTCAGGGTCAGTGTTGGAGCTAGGGTTAGGTTTAGTCTCCCGGTGAGGCCTTCGGTGGAGATTGGGGTACTGATACTTGTTAGGGGGCGTGTGCGTTTCAGGGCGCGGCTTATTGTTAGGGTAGGCCTCAGGGTTCAGGCCGCGGGTGAGGTTTAGGGTTTAGGGTCTGGGTTGGAGCTAGGGTTAGGTGTAGTCTCCCGGTGAGGCCTATGGTGGAGATTGGGGTACGGATACGTGTTAGGGTGCGTGTGGGTTGCAGGGCGTGCCTGATGGTTAGGGTAGGCCTCAGGGTTCATGCTGCGGGTGAGGCTTAGTGTTCATGGTCAGGGTTGGAGCTAGGGTTATGGTTAGTCTCCCGGTGAGGCCTATGGTCGGGATTGTGGTACGGGTACATGTTAGGGCACGTGTGCGTTTCAGGGCGCGGTTTATCGTTAGGGTAGGCATCAGGGTTCAGGCTGCGGGTGAGGCTTAGTGTTCAGTGTCAGGGTTGGACCTAGGGTTAGGTTTCGTCTTGCGGTGAGGCCTATGGTGGAGATTGGGGTACGGACACGTGTTAGGGGGCATGTACGTTGCGGGGCACGGCTTAGCGTTAGGGTAGGCCTCAGTGTCAGGCTGTGGGTGAGGCTTAGGGTTCAGGGTCAGGGTTGGACTTAGGGTTAGGGTTAGGCTTCCGGTGTGGCCTAGGGTCGCGATTGGGGTACGGATATGTGTTAGGGGGTTTTTCGTTGCAGGGCGCAGCTTATCGTTACGGTAGGCCTCAGGGTTCAGGCTGTGTGTGAGGCGTAGGGTTCAGGGTCAGGATTGGAGCTAGGGTTAGGTTTATGCTCTCTCTTAGGCCTAGGGTCGAGTTTGGAGTACGGATACGTGTTAGGGGGCGTGTGCATTGCAGGGCACGACTGATCGTTAGGGTAGGGCTCAGGGTTCAGGCTGCAGGTGAGGCTTAGGGTTCAGGGTCAGGGTTGAGCTAGGGTTAGATTTAGGCTCCCGGTGAGGCTTCTTGTCAAGATTGAGGTCCGGATACGTGTTAGGGGGCGTGTGCGTTGCAGGGCATGGCTTATAGTTAGGATAGGCCTCAGGCTTCGGTCTTCCGGTTAGGCTTAGGTTTCAGGGACAGGGATGGAGCTAGGGTTAGCGTTAGGCTCCCGGTGAGGCCTAGGCTCGAGATTGGGGTATGGATACGTGTAAGGGGGCGTGTGCGTTGCACCGCGTGGCTTGTCGTTAGGGTAGTCTTCAGGGCTCAGACTGCGGGTGAGGCATAGTGTTCAGGGTCAGGGTTGGAGCTCGGGTTAGGGTTAGGCTCCCAGTGAGACCGAGGGTCGAGATTGGGGTACGGATACCTGTTACGGGGCGTGTGTGTTGCCGGGCGCCGCTTAAAGTTAGGTTAGGCCTCAGGGTTCAGGCTGCGGGTGAGGCTTAGGATTCAGGGTCAGATTTGGAGCTAAGGTTAGGTTTACGCTTCGGGTGAGGCCTAGTTTCGAGATTGGTGTACGGATACATGTTTGTTGGCGTGTGCGTTGCAGGGTACGGCTTATCGTTATGGTAGGCCTCAGGGTTCAGGCTGCGGGTGAGGCTGAGTGTTCAGGGTCAGGATTGGAGCTAGGGTTAGGGTTTGGCTCCCGGTGAGGCTTCGGGTCGAGATTGGGGTATGGATACGTATTAGGGGGCCTGTGTGTTGCAGGGCGCGGCTGATCGTTAGGGTAGGCCTCAGGGTTCATGCTGCGGGTGAGGCTTAGGGTTCAGGTCAGGGTTGGATCTAGGTTTAGTTTTAGGCTCCCGGTGAGTTCTAGGGTCAAGATTGGGGAACGGATACGTGTTAGCGGGCGTGGGTGTTGTAGTGTGTGGCTGATCGTTTGGGTAGACCTCAGGGTTCAGGCTGTAGGTGAGGCTTAGGTTTCAGGGTCAGGGTTGGAGCTAGGGTTAGGGTTAGGCTCACGGTGAGGCTTCGGGTCGAGATTCGGGTATGGATACGTGTTAGGGTGGGTGTGTGTTGCAGGGCGAGGCTAATCGTTAGGGTAGGCCACAGGGATCAGTCTTCGGCTGAGGCTTAGGGTTCAGGGTCATGGTTGGAGCTAATGTTAGGTTTAATATCCCAGTGAGGCCTAGGGTGGAGATTGGGGTACGGATACGTGTTCTGGGGCGTGTGCGTTGCACGGCGCAGCTTATATTTAGTGTTGGCCTCAGGGTTCAGGCTGCGGGTGAGGCTTAGGATTCAGTGTCAGATTTGGAGCTAAGGTTAGGTTTAGGCTTCGGGTGAGGCCTAGGATCGAGATTGGGGTACGGACACGTGTTAGTTGGCGTGTGCGTTGCACGGCGCGGCTAATCGTTATGGTAGGCCTCAGGGTTCAGGCTGCCGGTGAGGCTTAGTGTTCAGGGTCAGGATTGGAGCTAGGGTTTGGGTTAGGCTCCCTATGAGCTTTCGGGTAGAGATTGGGGTACGGATACGTGTTAGGGGATGTGGCGTTGCAGGGCGCGGCTTATCGTTAGGGTAGGCCTCAGGGTTCAGGCTGCGGGTGAGGCTTAGGTTTCAGGGTAAGGGTTGGAGTTAGGGTTAGGGTTAGGCTCCCGTTGAGGACTAGGGTCGAGATTGGGGTACGGATATGTGTTAGGGGGCATGTGCGTTGCAGGGCGCAGCTTATTGTTAGGGTAGGCCTCGGGGTTCAGGCTACAGATGAGGATTCGTATTCAGGGTAAGGGTTGGAGCTAGGGTTAGGGTTAGGCTCCCGGTGAGGCTTCGGGTCGAGATTTGGTTACGGATACGTGTTAGGGGGCGTGTGTGTTGCAGTGCGCAGCTGATCATTAGGGTAGGCCTCAGGTTTCATGCTGCGGGTGAGGCTTAGTGTTAAGGACAGGGCTGGATCTAGGGTTAGGGTTAGGCTCCCGGTCAGGCTTCAGGTCGAGATTGGGGTACAGATATGTGTTTGGGCGCGTGTGCGTTGAGGGGCGCGGGTTAACATTAGGGTAGACCTCAGGGTTCAGGCTGAGGGTGAGGCTTACTGTTCAGGGTTATTTTTGGAGCTAGCGTTAGGGTTAGTCAACCGGGGAGGCCTAGGGTGGAGATTGTGGTACAGATACGTGTTAGGGGGCGTTTGCTTTGCAGGGCGCGATTTATCCTTAGGGTAGGCCTCAGGGTTCAGGCTGCGGGTGAGGCTTCGGGTTCAGGGTCATGGTTGGAGGTAGGGTAAGATTTACGCTCCCGGTGAGGCTTACGGTCGGGATTGGGGTACGGAAACGTGTTAGGGGGCGTGTGCGTTGCAGGGCGTGGCTTATCGTTATAATACGCCTCAGGGTTCAGGCGTTGGGTGAGGCTTTGTGTTCAGGGTCAGGGTTGGAGCTAGGGTTAGGATTAGGCTCCCGGTGAGGCCTAGGGTCGAGATTAGGGTACAGGGACGTGTTAGGGGGCCTGTGCGTTGCACCGCGCTGCTTATCATTAGGGTAGGCCTCAGGGCTCACGCTGCGGGTGAGGCTTATGTTTCAGGGTCAGTGTTGGAGTTAGGGTTATGGTTAGGCTCCCGGTGAGGCTTCGGTTCGTGTTTGGGGTACGGATACGTGTTAGGGGGCGTGTGCGTTGAAGGGCGTGGCTTATCGTTACGGTAAGACTCCGGGTTCAGTTTGCGGATGAGGCTTAGGTTTCAGGGTCAGGGTTGGAGCTCGGGTTAGGGTTAGGCTCCCGGTGAGGCCTAGGGTCGAGTTTGGGGTACGGATACGTGTTAGGGGGCGTATTATTGCAGAGCGCGGCTTATCGTTAGGCTAGGCCTCAGGGTTCAGACTGCGGGTGAGGCTTCGGGTTCAGGGTCAGGGTTGGAGCTAGGGTTAGGGTTAGGCTCCCGCTGAGGCCTAGGTTCGAGATTGGGGTACGGATACGTGTTAGGGGTCGTGTGCGTTGCAGGGCATGACTTATCGTTATTGTAGTCCTCAGGGTTGAGGCTGTGGGTGAGGCTTAGGTTAAATGGTCAGGGTTTTAGGTAGGATTGGGGTTAGGCTCCCAGTGAGGTTTAGGGTCAAGATTGAGGAACGGATACGTGTTAGGGGGCGTGGGTGTTGCAGTGTGCGGCTGATCGTTAGGGTAGACCTCAGGGTTCAGGCTGAGGGTGAGGCTTAGGTTTCAGAGTCATGGTTGGATCTCGTGTTAGGGTTAGGCTCCTGGTGAGGCTTCGGATCGACATTGGGGTACGGACACGTGTTAAGGGGCGTGTGCGTTGCAGGGCGTGACTGATCGTTAGGGTAGTCTTCAGGTTTGAAGCTGTGGGTGAGGCTTAGTTTAAAGGGTCAGGGTTTTAGCTAGGGTTAGGATAAGGCACCCAGTGAGGTTTTGGGTCGAGATTGGGGAACGGATACGTGTTAGGGGGCGTGGGGGTTGCAGTGCGCGGCTGATCGTTAGGGTAGGCCTCCGTGTTCAGGCTGCGGGTGAGGCTTAGGTTTCAGGGTCATTGTTGGAACTAGTGTTAGGGTTAGGCTCCCGGTGAGGCTTCGGGTTGAGATTGGGGTGCCAATACGTGTTAGGGGGCGTGTGAGTTGCAGGGCGTGGTTTACAGTTAGGGAAGGCCTCAGGGTTCAGGCTGCGGGTGAGGCTTAGGGTTCAGAATAATGGTGGAAGCTAGGGTTATGGTTAGGCTCCAGGTGAGGCTTAGGGTCGCGATTGGGGTACGGATACCTGTTAGTGTGCGTGTGCGTTGCGTGGCGCAGGTTATTGTTATGGTAGGCCTCAGGTTTCAGGCTGCGGTGAGGCTTAGGGTTCAGGGTCATGGTTGGAGCTAGGGTTAGATTTAGGCTCCCGGTGAGGCTTACGGTCGAGATTGGGGTATGGATACGTGTTAGGGGGCGTGTGCATTGCAGGGTGCGGCTTATAGATAGGGTAGGCCTCAGGAATCAGTCTTCCTGTTAGGCTTAGGATTCAGGGTCAGGGTTGGAGCTAGGGTTAGGGTTAGGCTCCCGGTGAGGCCTAGGTTCGAGATTGGGGTACTGATACCTGTATCGGGTCGTGTGAGTTGCATGGCGTGGCTTATCGTGAGAGTAGGCCTTAGGGTTCAGGCTGAGGATGAGGCTTAGTTTTCAGGGTCAGCGTTGGAGCTCGGGTTACGGTTAGCCTCCTGGTGATACCTAGGGTCGAGATTGGGGTATGCATACGGGTTAGGGGGTGTATTCCTTGCAGAGCCCAGCTTATCATTAGGGTAGGCCTCAGGGTACAGACGGCGGGTGAGGCTTAGGTTTCAGGGTGAGGGTTGGAGCTAGGGTTAAGGTTCGGCTCCCGCTGAGGCCTAGGTTCGAGATTGGGGTACGGAAACGTGTTAGGGGGCGTGTGCGTTGCAGGGCGCGGCGTATCGTTACAATACACCTCAGGGTTTAGTCTTTGGGTGATGCTTTGTGTTCAGGGTCAGGGTTGGAGGTAGGGTTAGGATTAGGCTCCCAGTGAGGCTTAGGGTCGATATTAGGGTACGGCGACGTGTTAGGGTGCGCGTGCATTGCACGGCGCTGCGTATCGTTAGGGTAGGCCTCAGGGCTCACGCTGCGGGTGAGGCTTATGGGTCAGGGTCAGCGTTGGAGTTAGGGTTAGGGTTAGGCTCCCGGTGAGGCTTTGGTTTGAGTTTGGGGTACGGATACGTGTTTGGGCGCGTGTGCGTTGAGGGGCGCGGGTTAACATTAGGGTAGACCTCAGGGTTCACGCTGAGGGTGAGGCTTAGTGTTCAGGGTTATTTTTGGAGCTAGGGTTAGGCTTAGTCACCCGGGGAGGCCTAGGGTGGAGATTGTGTTACGGATACGTGTTAGGGGGCGTTTGCTTTGCAGGGCGCGACTTATCCTTAGGGTAGGCCTCAGGGTTCAGGCTGTGGATGAGGTTTAGTGTTTAGGGTCTGGGTTGGAGCTAGGGTTAGGTGCAGTCTCCCGGTGAGGCCTATGGTGGAGATTGGGGTACGGATACGTGTTAGGGTGCGTGTGCATTGCAGGGCGTTCCTGATGGTTAGGGTAGGCCTCAGGGTTCATGCTGCGGGTGAGGCTTAGTGTTCATGGTCAGGGTTGGAGCTAGGGTTATGGTTAGTCTCCCGGTGAGGCCTATGGTCGGGATTGTGTTACGGGTACGTGTTAGGGCGCGTGTGCGTTTCAGGGCGCGGTTTATCGTTAGGGTAGGCATCAGGGTTCATGCTGCGGGTGAGGCTTAGGGTTCAGGTCAGGGTTGGATCTAGGTTTAGTTTTAGGCTCCCGGTGAGTTCTAGGGTCAAGATTGGGGAACGGATACATGTTAGCGGGCGTGGGTGTTGTAGTGTGTGGCTGATCGTTTGGGTAGACCTCAGGGTTCAGGCTGCAGGTGAGGCTTAGGTTTCAGGGTCAGGGTTGGAGCTAGGGTTAGGGTTAGGCTCACGGTGAGGCTTCGGGTCGAGATTCGGGTATGGATACGTGTTAGGGTGGGTGTGCGTTGCAGGGCGAGGCTAATCGTTAGGGTAGGCCACAGGGATCAGTCTTCGGCTGAGGCTTAGGGTTCAGGGTCATGGTTGGAGCTAATGTTAGGTTTAATATCCCAGTGAGGCCTAGGGTGGAGATTGGGGTACGGATACGTGTTCTGGGGCGTGTGCGTTGCACGGCGCAGCTTATATTTAGTGTTGGCCTCAGGGTTCAGGCTGCGGGTGAGGCTTAGGATTCAGTGTCAGATTTGGAGCTAAGGTTAGGTTTAGGCTTCGGGTGAGGCCTAGGATCGAGATTGGGGTACGGACACGTGTTAGTTGGCGTGTGCGTTGCACGGCGCGGCTAATCGTTATGGTAGGCCTCAGGGTTCAGGCTGCCGGTGAGGCTTAGTGTTCAGGGTCAGGATTGGAGCTAGGGTTTGGGTTAGGCTCCCTATGAGCTTTCGGGTAGAGATTGGGGTACGGATACGTGTTAGGGGATGTGGCGTTGCAGGGCGCGGCTTATCGTTAGGGTAGGCCTCAGGGTTCAGGCTGCGGGTGAGGCTTAGGTTTCAGGGTAAGGGTTGGAGTTAGGGTTAGGGTTAGGCTCCCGTTGAGGACTAGGGTCGAGATTGGGGTACGGATATGTGTTAGGGGGCATGTGCGTTGCAGGGCGCAGCTTATTGTTAGGGTAGGCCTCGGGGTTCAGGCTACAGATGAGGATTCGTATTCAGGGTAAGGGTTGGAGCTAGGGTTAGGGTTAGGCTCCCGGTGAGGCTTCGGGTCGAGATTTGGTTACGGATACGTGTTAGGGGGCGTGTGTGTTGCAGTGCGCAGCTGATCATTAGGGTAGGCCTCAGGTTTCATGCTGCGGGTGAGGCTTAGTGTTAAGGACAGGGCTGGATCTAGGGTTAGGGTTAGGCTCCCGGTCAGGCTTCAGGTCGAGATTGGGGTACAGATATGTGTTTGGGCGCGTGTGCGTTGAGGGGCGCGGGTTAACATTAGGGTAGACCTCAGGGTTCAGGCTGAGGGTGAGGCTTACTGTTCAGGGTTATTTTTGGAGCTAGCGTTAGGGTTAGTCAACCGGGGAGGCCTAGGGTGGAGATTGTGGTACAGATACGTGTTAGGGGGCGTTTGCTTTGCAGGGCGCGATTTATCCTTAGGGTAGGCCTCAGGGTTCAGGCTGCGGGTGAGGCTTCGGGTTCAGGGTCATGGTTGGAGGTAGGGTAAGATTTACGCTCCCGGTGAGGCTTACGGTCGGGATTGGGGTACGGAAACGTGTTAGGGGGCGTGTGCGTTGCAGGGCGTGGCTTATCGTTATAATACGCCTCAGGGTTCAGGCGTTGGGTGAGGCTTTGTGTTCAGGGTCAGGGTTGGAGCTAGGGTTAGGATTAGGCTCCCGGTGAGGCCTAGGGTCGAGATTAGGGTACAGGGACGTGTTAGGGGGCCTGTGCGTTGCACCGCGCTGCTTATCATTAGGGTAGGCCTCAGGGCTCACGCTGCGGGTGAGGCTTATGTTTCAGGGTCAGTGTTGGAGTTAGGGTTATGGTTAGGCTCCCGGTGAGGCTTCGGTTCGAGTTTGGGGTACGGATACGTGTTAGGGGGCGTGTGCGTTGAAGGGCGTGGCTTATCGTTACGGTAAGACTCCGGGTTCAGTTTGCGGATGAGGCTTAGGTTTCAGGGTCAGGGTTGGAGCTCGGGTTAGGGTTAGGCTCCCGGTGAGGCCTAGGGTCGAGTTTGGGGTACGGATACGTGTAAGGGGGCGTGTGCGTTGCACCGCGTGGCTTGTCGTTAGGGTAGTCTTCAGGGCTCAGACTGCGGGTGAGGCATAGTGTTCAGGGTCAGGGTTGGAGCTCAGGTTAGGGTTAGGCTCCCAGTGAGACCGAGGGTCGAGATTGGGGTACGGATACCAGTAAGGGGGCGTGTGTGTTGCCAGGCGCCGCTTAAAGTTAGGTTAGGCCTCAGGGTTCAGGCTGCGGGTGAGGCTTAGGATTCAGGGTTAGATTTGGAGCTAAGGTTAGGTTTACGCTTCGGGTGAGGCCTAGTTTCGAGATTGGTGTACGGATACGTGTTAGTTGGCGTGTGCGTTGCAGGGTACGGCTTATCGTTATGGTAGGCCTCAGGGTTCAGGCTGCGGGTGAGGCTGAGTGTTCAGGGTCAGGATTGGAGCTAGGGTTAGGGTTTGGCTCCCGGTGAGGCTTCGGGTCGAGATTGAGGTATGGATACGTATTAGGGGGCCTGTGTGTTGCAGGGCGCGGCTGATCTTTAGGGTAGGCCTCAGGGTTCATGCTGCCGGTGAGGCTTAGGGTTCAGGTCAGGGTTGGATCTAGGTTTAGTTTTAGGCTCCCGGTGAGTTCTAGGGTCAAGATTGGGGAACGGATACGTGTTAGCGGGCGTGGGTGTTGTAGTGTGTGGCTGATCGTTTGGGTAGACCTCAGGGTTCAGGCTGCAGGTGAGGCTTAGGTTTCAGGGTCAGGGTTGGAGCTAGGGTTAGGGTTAGGCTCACGGTGAGGCTTCGGGTCGAGATTCGGGTATGGATACGTGTTAGGGTGGGTGTGCGTTGCAGGGCGAGGCTAATCGTTAGGGTAGGCCACAGGGATCAGTCTTCGGCTGAGGCTTAGGGTTCAGGGTCATGGTTGGAGCTAATGTTAGGTTTAATATCCCAGTGAGGCCTAGGGTGGAGATTGGGGTACGGATACGTGTTCTGGGGCGTGTGCGTTGCACGGCGCAGCTTATATTTAGTGTTGGCCTCAGGGTTCAGGCTGCGGGTGAGGCTTAGGATTCAGTGTCAGATTCGGAGCTAAGGTTAGGTTTAGGCTTCGGGTGAGGCCTAGGATCGAGATTGGGGTACGGACACGTGTTATTTGGCGTGTGCGTTGCACGGCGCGGCTTATCGTTATGGTAGGCCTCAGGGTTCAGGCTGCCAGTGAGGCTTAGTGTTCAGGGTCAGGATTGGAGCTAGGGTTTGGGTTAGGCTCCCTATGAGCTTTCGGGTAGAGATTGGGGTACGGATACGTGTTAGGGGATGTGGCGTTGCAGGGCGCGGCTTATCGTTAGGGTAGGCCTCAGGGTTCAGGCTGCGGGTGAGGCTTAGGGTTCAGGGTAAGGGTTGGAGATAGGGTTAGGGTTAGGCTCCCGTTGAGGACTAGGGTCGAGATTGGGGTACGGATATGTGTTAGGGGGCATGTGCGTTGCAGGGCGCAGCTTATTGTTAGGGTAGGCCTCGGGGTTCAGGCTACAGATGAGGATTCGTATTCAGGGTAAGGGTTGGAGCTAGGGTTAGGGTTAGGCTCCCGGTGAGGCTTCGGGTCGATATTGGGTTACGGATACGTGTTAGGGGGCGTGTGTGTTGCAGTGCGCAGCTGATCATTAGGGTAGGCCTCAGGTTTCATGCTGCGGGTGAGGCTTAGTGTTAAGGACAGGGCTGGATCTAGGGTTAGGGTTAGGCTCCCGGTCAGGCTTCAGGTCGAGATTGGGGTACGGATATGTGTTTGGGCGCGTGTGCGTTGAGGGGCGCGGGTTAACATTAGGGTAGACCTCAGGGTTCAGGCTGAGGGTGAGGCTTACTGTTCAGGGTTATTTTTGGAGCTAGCGTTTGGGTTAGTCAACCGGGGAGGCCTAGGGTGGAGATTGTGGTACGGATACGTGTTAGGGGGCGTTTGCTTTGCAGGGCACGACTTATCCTTAGGGTAGGCCTCAGGGTTCAGGCTGCGGGTGAGGCTTCGGGTTCAGGGTCATGGTTGGAGGTAGGGTTAGATTTACGCTCCCGGTGAGGCTTACGGTCGGGATTGGGGTACGGAAACGTGTTAGGGGGCGTGTGCGTTGCAGGGCGTGGCTTATCGTTATAATACGCCTCAGGGTTCAGGCGTTGGGTGAGGCTTTGTGTTCAGGGTCAGGGTTGGAGCTAGGGTTAGGATTAGGTTCCCGGTGAGGCCTTGGGTCGAGATTAGGGTACAGGGACGTGTTAGGGGGCGTGTGCATTGCACCGCGCTGCTTATCATTAGGGTAGGCCCCAGGGCTCACGCTGCGGGTGAGGCTTATGTTTCAGGGTCAGTGTTGGAGTTAGGGTTATGGTTAGGCTCCCGGTGAGGCTTCGGTTCGAGTTTGGGGTACGGATACGTGTTAGGGGGCATGTGCGTTGAAGGGCGTGGCTTATCGTTACGGTAAGACTCCGGGTTCAGTTTGCGGATGAGGCTTAGGTTTCAGGGTCAGGGTTGGAGCTCGGGTTAGGGTTAGGCTCCCGGTGGGGCCTAGGGTCGAGTTTGGGGTACGGATACGTGTTAGGGGGCGTATTACTTGCAGAGCGCGGCTTATCGTTAGGCTAGGCCTCAGGGTTCAGACTGCGGGTGAGGCTTCGGGTTCAGGGTCAGGGTTGGAGCTAGGGTTAGGGTTAGGCTCCCGCTGAGGCCTAGGTTCGAGATTGGGGTACGGATACGTGTTAGGGGTCGTGTGCGTTGCAGGGCACGACTTATCGTTATTGTAGTCCTCAGGGTTGAGGCTGTGGGTGAGGCTTAGGTTAAATGGTCAGGGTTTTAGGTAGGATTGGGGTTAGGCTCCCAGTGAGGTTTAGGGTCAAGATTGAGGAACGGATACGTGTTAGGGGGCGTGGGTGTTGCAGTGTGCGGCTGATCGTTAGGGTAGACCTCAGGGTTCAGGCTGAGGGTGAGGCTTAGGTTTCAGAGTCATGGTTGGATCTCGTGTTAGGGTTAGGCTCCTGGTGAGGCTTCGGATCGACATTGGGGTACGGACACGTGTTAAGGGGCGTGTGCGTTGCAGGGCGTGACTGATCGTTAGGGTAGTCTTCAGGTTTGAAGCTGTGGGTGAGGCTTAGTTTAAAGGGTCAGGGTTTTAGCTAGGGTTAGGATAAGGCACCCAGTGAGGTTTTGGGTCAAGATTGGGGAACGGATACGTGTTAGGGGGCGTGGGGGTTGCAGTGCGCGGCTGATCGTTAGGGTAGGCCTCCGTGTTCAGGCTGCGGGTGAGGCTTAGGTTTCAGGGTCATTGTTGGAGCTAGTGTTAGGGTTAGGCTCCCGGTGAGGCTTCGGGTTGAGATTGGGGTGCCAATACGTGTTAGGGGGCGTGTGAGTTGCAGGGCGTGGTTTACAGTTAGGGAAGGCCTCAGGGTTCAGGCTGCGGGTGAGGCTTAGGGTTCAGAATAATGGTGGAAGCTAGGGTTATGGTTAGGCTCCAGGTGAGGCTTAGGGTCGCGATTGGGGTACGGATACCTGTTAGTGTGCGTGTGCGTTGCGTGGCGCAGGTTATTGTTATGGTAGGCCTCAGGTTTCAGGCTGCGGTGAGGCTTAGGGTTCAGGGTCATGGTTGGAGCTAGAGTTAGATTTAGGCTCCCGGTGAGGCTTACGGTCGAGATTGGGGTATGGATACGTGTTAGGGGGCGTGTGCATTGCAGGGCGCGGCTTATAGATAGGGTAGGCCTCAGGAATCAGTCTTCCTGTTAGGCTTAGGATTCAGGGTCAGGGTTGGAGCTAGGGTTAGGGTTAGGCTCCCGGTGAGGCCTAGGTTCGAGATTGGGGTACTGATACCTGTATCGGGTCGTGTGAGTTGCATGGCGTGGCTTATCGTGAGAGTAGGCCTTAGGGTTCAGGCTGAGGATGAGGCTTAGTTTTCAGGGTCAGCGTTGGAGCTCGGGTTATGGTTAGCCTCCTGGTGATACCTAGGGTCGAGATTGGGGTATGCATACGGGTTAGGGGGTGTATTCCTTGCAGAGCCCAGCTTATCATTAGGGTAGGCCTCAGGGTACAGACGGCGGGTGAGGCTTAGGTTTCAGGGTGAGGGTTGGAGCTAGGGTTAAGGTTCGGATCCCGCTGAGGCCTAGGTTCGAGATTGGGGTACGGAAACGTGTTAGGGGGCGTGTGCGTTGCAGGGCGCGGCGTATCGTTACAATACACCTCAGGGTTTAGTCTTTGGGTGATGCTTTGTGTTCAGGGTCAGGGTTGGAGGTAGGGTTAGGATTAGGCTCCCAGTGAGGCTTAGGGTCGATATTAGGGTACGGCGACGTGTTAGGGTGCGCGTGCATTGCACGGCGCTGCGTATCGTTAGGGTAGGCCTCAGGGCTCACGCTGCGGGTGAGGCTTATGGGTCAGGGTCAGCGTTGGAGTTAGGGTTAGGGTTAGGCTCCCGGTGAGGCTTTGGTTTGAGTTTGGGGTACGGATACGTGTTTGGGCGCGTGTGCGTTGAGGGGCGTGGGTTAACATTAGGGTAGACCTCAGGGTTCACGCTGAGGGTGAGGCTTAGTGTTCAGGGTTATTTTTGGAGCTAGGGTTAGGCTTAGTCACCCGGGGAGGCCTAGGGTGGAGATTGTGTTACGGATACGTGTTAGGGGGCGTTTGCTTTGCAGGGCGCGACTTATCCTTAGGGTAGGCCTCAGGGTTCAGGCTGCGGATGAGGTTTAGTGTTTAGGGTCTGGGTTGGAGCTAGGGTTAGGTGTAGTCTCCCGGTGAGGCCTATGGTGGAGATTGGGGTACGGATACGTGTTAGGGTGCGTGTGCATTGCAGGGCGTTCCTGATGGTTAGGGTAGGCCTCAGGGTTCATGCTGCGGGTGAGGCTTAGTGTTCATGGTCAGGGTTGGAGCTAGGGTTATGGTTAGTCTCCCGGTGAGGCCTATGGTCGGGATTGTGTTACGGGTACGTGTTAGGGCGCGTGTGCGTTTCAGGGCGCGGTTTATCGTTAGGGTAGGCATCAGGGTTCAGGCTGGGCGTGAGGCTTAGTGTTCAGTGTCAGGGTTGGTGCTAAGGTTAGGTTTCGTCTCGCGGTGAGGCCTATGGTGGAGATTGGGGTACGGACACGTGTTAGGGGGCATGTGCGTTGCAGGGCGTGGCTTAGCGTTATGGTAGGCCTCAGGGTTCAGCCTGTGGGTGAGGCTTAGGTTTCAGGGTAAGGGTTGGACTTAGGGTTAGGGTTAGGTTTCCAGTGAGGCCTAGGGTCGCGATTGGGGTACGGATATGTGTTAGGGGGCGTTTTCGTTGCTGGGCACGTCTTATCGTTAGTGTAGGCCCCAGTTCAGGCTGTCGTTAAGGCTTCGAGTTCCGGGCCAGTGTTGGAGCGAGAGTTCGGGTTAGGCTCTCGCTGAGTCTTAGGGTCGACTTTGGGTTATGGATATGTGTTAGGGGGCGTGTGCATTGAAGGCCACGGCTGATCGTTAGGGTAGGCCTCATGGTTCAGGCTGCGGGAGAGGCTTAGGGTTCAGGGTCAGGATTGGAGCTAGGGTTAGGTTTAGTCTACCTGTGAGTCCTTCGGTGGAGATTGGGGTACAGATACGTGTTAGGGGGCGTGTGCGTTGCAGGGCGCGGCTTATGGTTAGGGTAGGTCTCAGGGTTCAGGCTGAGGGTGAGGTTTAGGGTTCAGAGTCTGGGTTGGAGCTAGGGTTAGGGTTAGGCTCCCGGTGAGGCCTATGGAGGAGATTGCGGTAGGGATAAGTGTTAGGGTTCGTGTGCGTTCCAGGGTGCGGCTTATCACTAGGTTAGGCCTCAGGTTCAGGCTGCGGGTGAGGCTTAGGTTTCAGGGTAATGTTTGGATGTAGGGTAAGGGTTAGGCTCCCGGTACGGCCTACGGTGGAGATTGGGGTACGGATACGTGTTAGGGGGCGTGTGGGTTGCATGGCGCGGCTTATCGTTAGGGTGGGCCTCTGGGTTCCGGCTGCGGGTGAGGCATAGGGTTCAGGGTAAGGGTTGGACTTCGGGTTAGGGTTAGGCTCCCGGTTAGGCCTAGGGTCGCGATTGGGGTACGGATATGTGTTAACGGGGGTTTTCGTTGCAGGGCGCGGCTTATCGTTAGCGTAGGCCTCAGGGTTCAGGCTGTGGGTGAGGCTTAGGGTTCAGGGTCAGGATTGGAGCTAGGGTTACGGTTCGTCTCTTGCTGAGGCCTAGGGTCGAGTTTGGAGTACGGATACGTGTTAGGGAGCGTGTGTATGGCAGGGCACGGCTTAGCGTTAGGGTAGCCCTCGGGGTTCAGGCTGTGGGTGAGACTTAGGTTTCAGGGTCAGAGTTGGAGCTAGGGTTAGGGTTAGGCTCCTGGTGAGGCCTGTGTCGAGATTGTGGAACGGATACGTGTTAGGGGGCATGTGCATTGCAGGGCGCTGCTGATCATTAGGGTAGGCCTCAGGGTTCAGGCTGCGCGTGAGGCTTAGCGGTCAAGGTCAGGGTTGGAGCTAGGGTTAGGGTTAGGCTCCCGGTGAGGCCTGGGGTGGAGATTGTGGTACGGATACGTGTTAGGGGTTGGTGCGTTTCAGGGCCCGGCTTATCCTTAGGATAGGCCTTAGGGATCAGGCTGTGGTTGAGGCTTAGGGTTCAGGGTCAGTGTTGGAGCTAGGGTTAGGTTTAGTCTCCCGGTGAGGCCTTCGGTGGAGATTGGGGTACTGATACTTGTTAGGGGGTGTGTGCGTTTCAGGGCGCGGCTTATTGTTAGGGTAGGCCTCAGGGTTCAGGCCACGGGTGAGGTTTAGAGTTTAGGGTCTGGGTTGGAGCTAGGATTAGGTGTAGTCTCCCGGTGAGGCCTATGGTGGAGATTGGGGTACGGATACGTGTTAGGGTGCGTGTGGGTTGCAGGGCGTGCCTGATGGTTAGGGTAGGCCTCAGGGCTCATGCTGCGTGTGAGGCTTAGTGTTCATGGTCAGGGTTGGAGCTAGGGTTATGGTTAGTCTCCCGGTGAGGCCTATGGTCGGGATTGTGGTACGGGTACATGTTAGGGCACGTGTGCGTTTCAGGGCGCGGTTTATCGTTAGGGCAGGCATCAGGGTTCAGGCTGCAGGTGAGGCTTAGTGTTCAGTGTCAGGGTTGGACCTAGGGTTAGGTTTCGTCTCGCGGTGAGGCCTATGGTGGAGATTGGGGTACGGACACGTGTTAGGGGGCATGTGCGTTGCGGGGCACGGCTTAGCGTTAGGGTAGGCCTCAGTGTCAGGCTGCGGGTGAGGCTTAGGGTTCAGGGTCAGGGTTGGACTTAGGGTTAGGGTTAGGCTTCCGGTGTGGCCTAGGGTCGCGATTGGGGTACGGATATGTGTTAGGGGGTTTTTCGTTGCAGGGCGCAGCTTATCGTTACGGTAGGCCTCAGGGTTCAGGCTGTGTGTGAGGCTTAGGGTTCAGGGTCAGGATTGGAGCTAGGGTTAGGTTTATGCTCTCTCTTAGGCCTAGGGTCGAGTTTGGAGTACGGATACGTGTTAGGGGGCGTGTGCATTGCAGGGCACGACTGATCGTTAGGGTAGGGCTCAGGGTTCAGGCTGCAGGTGAGGCTTAGGGTTCAGGGTCAGGGTTGAGCTAGGGTTAGATTTAGGCTCCCGGTGAGGCTTCTTGTCAAGATTGAGGTCCGGATACGTGTTAGGGGGCGTGTGCGTTGCAGGGCATGGCTTATAGTTAGGATAGGCCTCAGGCTTCGGTCTTCCGGTTAGGCTTAGGTTTCAGGGACAGGGATGGAGCTAGGGTTAGCGTTAGGCTCCCGGTGAGGCCTAGGATCGAGATTGGGGTACGGATACGTGTAAGGGGGCGTGTGCGTTGCACCGCGTGGCTTGTCGTTAGGGTAGTCTTCAGGGCTCAGACTGCGGGTGAGGCATAGTGTTCAGGGTCAGGGTTGGAGCTCGGGTTAGGGTTAGGCTCCCAGTGAGACCGAGGGTCGAGATTGGGGTACGGATACCTGTTACGGGGCGTGTGTGTTGCCGGGCGCCGCTTAAAGTTAGGTTAGGCCTCAGGGTTCAGGCTGCGGGTGAGGCTTAGGATTCAGGGTCAGATTTGGAGCTAAGGTTAGGTTTACGCTTCGGGTGAGGCCTAGTTTCGAGATTGGTGTACGGATACGTGTTAGTTGGCGTGTGCGTTGCAGGGTACGGCTTATCGTTATGGTAGGCCTCAGGGTTCAGGCTGTGGGTGAGGCTGAGTGTTCAGGGTCAGGATTGGAGCTAGGGTTAGGGTTTGGCTCCCGGTGAGGCTTCGGGTCGAGATTGGGGTATGGATACGTATTAGGGGGCCTGTGTGTTGCAGGGCGTGGCTGATCGTTAGGGTAGGCCTCAGGGTTCATGCTGCGGGTGAGGCTTAGGGTTCAGGTCAGGGTTGGATCTAGGTTTAGTTTTAGGCTCCCGGTGAGTTCTAGGGTCAAGATTGGGGAACGGATACGTGTTAGCGGGCGTGGGTGTTGTAGTGTGTGGCTGATCGTTTGGGTAGACCTCAGGGTTCAGGCTGCAGGTGAGGCTTAGGTTTCAGGGTCAGGGTTGGAGCTAGGGTTAGGGTTAGGCTCACGGTGAGGCTTCGGGTCGAGATTCGGGTATGGATACGTGTTAGGGTGGGTGTGCGTTGCAGGGCGAGGCTAATCGTTAGGGTAGGCCACAGGGATCAGTCTTTGGCTGAGGCTTAGGGTTCAGGGTCATGGTTGGAGCTAATGTTAGGTTTAATATCCCAGTGAGGCCTAGGGTGGAGATTGGGGTACGGATACGTGTTCTGGGGCGTGTGCGTTGCACGGCGCAGCTTATATTTAGTGTTGGCCTCAGGGTTCAGGCTGCGGGTGAGGCTTAGGATTCAGTGTCAGATTTGGAGCTAAGGTTAGGTTTAGGCTTCGGGTGAGGCCTAGGATCGAGATTGGGGTACGGACACGTGTTAGTTGGTGTGTGCGTTGCACGGCGCGGCTTATCGTTATGGTAGGCCTCAGGGTTCAGGCTGCGGGTGAGGCTTAGTGTTCAGGGTCAGGATTGGAGCTAGGGTTTGGGTTAGGCTCCCTATGAGCTTTCGGGTAGAGATTGGGGTACGGATACGTGTTAGGGGATGTGGCGTTGCAGGGCGCGGCTTATCGTTAGGGTAGGCCTCAGGGTTCAGGCTGCGGGTGAGGCTTAGGTTTCAGGGTAAGGGTTGGAGTTAGGGTTAGGGTTAGGTTCCCGTTGAGGACTAGGGTCGAGATTGGGGTACGGATATGTGTTAGGGGGCATGTGCGTTGCAGGGCGCAGCTTATTGTTAGGGTAGGCCTCGGGGTTCAGGCTACAGATGAGGATTCGTATTCAGGGTAAGGGTTGGAGCTCGGGTTAGTGTTAGGCTCCTGGTGAGGCTTCGGGTCGAGATTGGGTTACGGATACGTGTTAGGGGACGTGTGTGTTGCAGTGCGCAGCTGATCATTAGGGTAGGCCTCAGGTTTCATGCTGCGGGTGAGGCTTAGTGTTAAGGACAGGGCTGGATCTAGGGTTAGGGTTAGGCTCCCGGTCAGGCTTCAGGTCGAGATTGGGGTACGGATATGTGTTTGGGCGCGTGTGCGTTGAGGGGCGCGGGTTAACATTAGGGTAGACCTCAGGGTTTAGGCTGAGGGTGAGGCTTACTGTTCAGGGTTATTTTTGGAGCTAGCGTTAGGGTTAGTCAACCGGGGAGGCCTAGGGTGGAGATTGTGGTACGGATACGTGTTAGGGGGCGTTTGATTTGCAGGACGCGACTTATCCTTAGGGTAGGCCTCAGGGATCAGGCTGCGGGTGAGGCTTCGGGTTCAGGGTCATGGTTGGAGGTAGGGTTAGATTTACGCTCCCGGTGAGGCTTATGGTCGGGATTGGGGTACGGAAACGTGTTAGGGGGCGTGTGCGTTGCAGGGCGTGGCTTATCGTTATAATACGCCTCAGGGTTCAGGCGTTGGGTGAGGCTTTGTGTTCAGGGTCAGGGTTGGAGCTAGGGTTAGGATTAGGCTCCCGGTGAGGCCTAGGGTCGAGATTAGGGTACAGGGACGTGTTAGGTGGCGTGTGCATTGCACCGCGCTGCTTATCATTAGGGTAGGCCTCAGGGCTCACGCTGCGGGTGAGGCTTATGTTTCAGGGTCAGTGTTGGAGTTAGGGTTATGGTTAGGCTCCCGGTGAGGCTTCGGTTCGAGTTTGGGGTACGGATACGTGTTAGGGGGCGTGTGCGTTGAAGGGCGTGGCTTATCGTTACGGTAAGACTCCGGGTTCAGTTTGCGGATGAGGCTTAGGTTTCAGGGTCAGGGTTGGAGCTCGGGTTAGGGTTAG
The DNA here is from genome assembly GCF_026419965.1 of Kogia breviceps. Taxonomy (NCBI): domain Eukaryota; kingdom Metazoa; phylum Chordata; class Mammalia; order Artiodactyla; family Physeteridae; genus Kogia; species Kogia breviceps. Next base: position 87,329,207 of record NC_081316.1, read on the forward strand.
GCTCCCGGTGAGGCCTAGGGTCGAGTTTGGGGTACGGATTCGTGTTAGGGGGCGTATTACTTGCAGAGCACGGCTTATCGTTAGGCTAGGCCTCAGGGTTCAGACTGCGGGTGAGGCTTCGGGTTCAGGGTCAGGGTTGAAGCTAGGGTTAGGGTTAGGCACCCGCTGAGGCCTAGGTTCGAGATTGGGGTACGGATACGTGTTAGGGGTCGTGTGCGTTGCAGGGCACGACTTATCGTTATGGTTGTCCTCAGGGTTGAGGCTGTGGGTGAGGCTTAGGTTAAATGGTCAGGGTTTTAGGTAGGATTGGGGTTAGGCTCCCAGTGAGGTTTAGGGTCAAGATTGAGGAACGGATACGTGTTAGGGGGCGTGGGTGTTGCAGTGTGCAGCTGATCGTTAGGGTAGACCTCAGGGTTCAGGCTGAGGGTGAGGCTTAGGTTTCAGAGTCATGGTTGGATCTCGTGTTAGGGTTAGGCTCCCAGTGAGGCTTCGGATCGACATTGGGGTACGGATACGTGTTAAGGGGCGTGTGCGTTGCAGGGCGTGACTTATCGTTAGGGTAGTCTTCAGGTCTGAAGCTGTGGGTGAGGCTTAGTTTAAAGGGTCAGGGTTTTAGCTAGGGTCAGGATAAGGCACCCAGTGAGGTTTTGGGTCGAGATTGGGGAACGGATACGTGTTAGGGGGCGTGGGGGTTGCAGTGCACGGCTGATCGTTAGGGTAGGCCTCCGTGTTCAGGCTGCGGGTGAGGCTTAGGTTTCAGGATCATTGTTGGAGCTAGTGTTAGGGTTAGGCTCCCGGTGAGGCTTCGGGTTGAGATTGGGGTGCCAATACGTGTTAGGGGGCGTGTGAGTTGCAGGGCGTGGTTTACAGTTAGGGTAGGCCTCAGGGTTCAGGCTGCGGGTGAGGCTTAGGGTTCAGAATAATGGTTGAAGCTAGGGTTATGGTTAGGCTCCCGGTGAGGCTTGGGGTCGCGATTGGGGTACGGATACCTGTTAGTGTGCGTGTGCGTTGCGTGGCGCAGGTTATTGTTATGGTAGTCCTCAGGTTTCAGGCTGCGGTGAGGCTTAGGGTTCAGGGTCATGGTTGGAGCTAGGGTTAGATTTAGGCTCCCGGTGAGGCTTACGGTCGAGATTGGGGTATGGATACGTGTTAGGGCGCGTGTGCATTGCAGGGCGCGGCTTATAGTTAGGGTAGGCATCAGGGATCAGTCTTCCTGTTAGGCTTAGGATTCAGGGTCAGGGTTGGAGCTAGGGTTAGGGTTAGGCTCCTGGTGAGGCCTAGGTTCGAGATTGGGGTACTGATACCTGTACCGGGTCGTGTGAGTTGCATGGCGTGGCTTATCGTGAGAGTAGGCCTTAGGGTTCAGGCTGAGGATGAGGCTTAGTTTTCAGGGTCAGCGTTGGAGCTCGGGTTACGGTTAGCCTCCTGGTGATACCTAGGGTCGAGATTGGGGTATGCATACGGGTTAGGGGGTGTATTCCTTGCAGAGCCCAGCTTATCATTAGGGTAGGCCTCAGGGTACAGACGGCGGGTGAGGCTTAGGTTTCAGGGTGAGGGTTGGAGCTAGGGTTAAGGTTCGGCTCCCGCTGAGGCTTCGGATCGAGATTGGGGTACGGAAACATGTTAGGGGGCGTGTGCGTTGCAGGGCGCGGCGTATCGTTACAATACGCCTCAGGGTTTAGGCTTTGGGTGAGGCTTTGTGTTCAGGGTCAGGGTTGGAGGTAGGGTTAGGATTAGGCTCCCGGTGAGGCCTAGGGTCGAGATTAGGGTACGGGGACGTGTTAGGGTGCGTGTGCGTTGCACGGCGCTGCTTATCGTTAGGGTAGGCCTGAAGTATCGGGTTGCTGGTGAGGCTTATTGTTCAGGGTCAGGGTTGGAGCTAGGGTTAGGGTTAGGCTCCCGGAGAGGCTTTGGGTCGATATTGGGGTACGGATATATGTTAGGGGTCGTGTGAGTTTCAGGGCGCGGCTGATCGTTAGGGAAGGCCTCAGGGTTCAGGCTGCTGTTGAGGCTTAGGGTTCAGGGTCAGGGTTGGAGCTAGGGTTAGGGTTAGGCTTCTGGTCAGGCTTAGGCTCGAGATTGGGGTACGGATACGTGTTAGGGGGCGTGTGCGTTGCAGGGCGTGGCTTATCGTTACGGTATGCCTCAGGGTTCAGGTTGCGGGTGAGGTTTAGGTTTCAGTGTCAGGTTTGGAGCTAAGGTTAGGTTTAGGCTCCCCGTGAGGCCTAGGGTCGAGATTGGGGTACGGATAGGTTTTAGGGGGCGTGTGCATTGCAGGGCGCTGCTTATAGTTAGGGTATGCCTCAGGGTTCATTCTTCCGGTTAGGCTTAGGTTTCATAGTCAGGGTTGGAGCTAGGTTTAAGGTTCGGCTCCCGCTGAGGCCTAGGTTCGAGATTGGGGTACGGAAACGTGTTAGGGGGCGTGTGCGTTGCAGGGCGCGGCGTATCGTTACAATACACCTCAGGGTTTAGGCTTTGGGTGAGGCTTTGTGTTCAGGGTCAGGGTTGGAGGTAGGGTTAGGATTAGGCTCCCAGTGAGGCCTAGGGTCGATATTAGGGTATGGCGACGTGTTAGGGTGCGTGTGCATTGCATGGCGCTGCGTATCATTAGGGTAGGCCTCAGGGCTCACGCTGCGGGTGAGGCTTATGGGTCAGGGTCAGCGTTGGAGTTAGGGTTAGGGTTAGGCTCCCGGTGAGGCTTTGGTTCGAGTTTGGGGTACGGATACGTGTTACGGGGCGTGTGCGTTGAAGGGCGTGGCTTATCATTAGAGTAGGCCTCAGGGTTGAGGCTGTGGGTGAGGCTTAGTTTAAACGGTCAGGGTTTTAGGTAAGATTAGGGTTAGGCTCCCAGTGAGGTTTAGAGTCAAGATTGGGGAACGGATACGTGTTACGGGGCGTGGGTGTTGAAGTGTGCGGCTGACCGTTAGGGTAGACCGCAGGGTTCAGGCTGCGGGTGAGGCTTAGGGTTCAGGGTCATGGTTGAAGCTAGTGTTAGGGTTAGGCTCCCGGTGAGGCTTCGGATCGACATTGGGGTACGGATACGTGTTAGGGGGCGTGTGCGTTGCAGGGCGTGACTTATCGTTAGGGTAGTCCTCAGGGTTCAGGCTGCCGGTGAGGCTTAGTGTTCAGGGTCCGGGTTGGACCTAGGGTTCCGGTTAGGCTCCCGGTGAGTCCTAGGTTCGAGATTGGGGTATGGATACGTGTTAGGGGACGTGTGCATTGCAGGGCGTTGCTTATCGTTAGAGTAGGACTCAGGGTTCAGGTTGCGGATCAGGCTTAGTTTTCAGGGTCAGGGTTGGAGCTCGGGTTAGGGTTAGGCTCTCGTTTAGGCCTAGGATCCAGTTTGGGGTACGGATACGTGTTAGGGGTCGTATTCCTTGCATATCGCGTTTTATCATTAGGGTAGGCCTCAGGATTCAGACGGAGGGTGAGGCTTAGGATTCAGGGTCAGGGTTGGAGCTAGTGTTACGTTTAGGCTCCCGGTGAGGCTTCGGATCAAGATTGGGGCACGGATACGTGTTATGGGCCGTGTGCGTTGCAGGGCGCAGCTTATCGTTAGGGTACGCCTCAAGGTTCACACTGCCGGTGAGGCTTAGTGTTTAGGGTCAGGGTTGGAGCTAGGGTTAGGGTTAGGCTCCCGGTTAGGGGTAGGGTCGAGATTGGGGTAAGTATACATGTTAGTGGGCATGTGCGTTGCAGGGCGCGGCTTATCGTTAGGGTAGGCCTCAAGGTTCAGGCTGCAGTTGAGGCTTAGGTTTCAGGGTCAGGGTTCGAGTTAGGGCTAGGGATAGGGTCCCGGTGAAGCTTCGGGACGAGATTCGGGTATGGATACGTGTTAGGGTGCGTTTGCGTTGCAGGGCGCGGTTTATCGTTAGGGTAGGCCTCAGGGATCAGGCTTCGGCTGATGCTTAGTGTTCAGGGTCATGGTTGGAGGTAAGGTTAGGTTTAATCTCCCAGTGAGGCCTAGGGTTGAGATTGGGGTACGGATTCGTGTTAGGGGGCGTGTGCGTTGCACGGCGCAGCTTATCGTTAGTGTTGGCCTCAATGTTCATGCTGCGGGTGAGGCTTAGGATTCACAGTCTGAGTTGGAGCTAGGGTTAGGGTTTGGCTCTCGCACAGGCCTAGGGTCTAAATTGGGTTACGGATACGTGTTAGGGGGCATGTGCATTGCAGGGCGTGGCTTATCGTTAGGGTAGGGCTCTGGGTTCAGTCTGCAGGTGAGGCTTAGGGTTCAGGGTCAGGGTTGGAGCTAGGGTTAGGGTTCAGCTCCCGGTGACGCTTATGGTCGAGATTGGGGTACGCAGACATGTTATGGGGCCTGTGATTTGCATGGCGTGGTTTATCGTTGGGGGAGGCCTCAGGGATCAGTCTGCAGGTGAGGCTTAGTGTTCAGGATCAGGGTTGGAGCTAGGGTTATTGTTCGGCTCCCGGTGAGACCTAGGGTTGAGATTGTGGTATGGATAGGTGTTAGGGGGCGTGTGCATTGCAGGGCGTGGCTTATCGTTATAGTAGGCCTCAGCGTTCAGGCTTCGGGTGAGGCTTAGGGTTCAGGGTCAGGGTTGTAGCTACGGTTAGGATTAGGCTCCCGGTGAGGGCTGGGTCGAGATAAGGGTACGGATATGTGTTCGGGGCGTGGGCGTTGCACCTCGCTGCTTATCATTAGGGTAGGCCTCAAGGTTCAGGCTGCGGGTGAGGCTTAGTGTTCACGGTCAGGGTTGGAGCTAGGGTAAGGGTTAGGCTCCCGGTGAGGCTTCGGGTCGAGATTGGGGTACGGATACGTGTTAGGGGGCGTGTGTGTTGCAGTGTGCAGCTGATCATTAGGGTAGGCCTTAGGGTTCATGCTGCGGGGTAGGCTTAGTGTTAAGGACAGGGCTGGATCTAGGGTTAGGGTTAGGCTCCCGGTGAGGCTTCGGGTCGAGATTGGGGTACGGATACGTGTTTGGGCGCGTGTGCGTTGAGGGGCGCGGGTTAACATTAGGGTAGACCTCAGGGTTCACGCTGAGGGTGATGCTTAGTGTTCAGGGTTATTTTTGGAGCTAGGGTTAGGCTTAGTCACCCAGGGAGGCCTAGGGTGGAGATTGTGTTACGGATACGTGTTAGGGGGCGTTTGCTTTGCAGGGCGCGACTTATCCTTAGGGTAGGCCTCAGGGTTCAGGCTGCGGATGAGGTTTAGTGTTTAGGGTCTGGGTTGGAGCTAGGGTTAGGTGTAGTCTCCCGGTGAGGCCTATGGTGGAGATTGGGGTACGGATACGTGTCAGGGTGCGTGTGCATTGCAGGGCGTTCCTGATGGTTAGGGTAGGCCTCAGGGTTCATGCTGCGGGTGAGGATTAGTGTTCATGGTCAGGGTTGGAGCTAGGGTTATGGTTAGTCTCCCGGTGACGCCTATGGTCGGGATTGTGTTACGGGTACGTGTTAGGGCGCGTGTGCGTTTCTGGGCGCGGTTTATCGTTAGGGTAGGCATCAGGGTTCAGGCTGCGCGTGAGGCTTAGTGTTCAGTGTCAGGGTTGGAGCTAAGGTTAGGTTTCGTCTCACGGTGAGGCCTATGGTGGAGATTGGGGTACGGACACGTGTTAGGGGGCATGTGCGTTGCAGGGCGCGGCTTAGCGTTATGGTAGGCCTCAGGGTTCAGCCTGTGGGTGAGGCTTAGGTTTCAGGATAAGGGTTGGACTTAGGGTTAGGGTTAGGTTTCCAGTGAGGCCTAGGGTCGCGATTGGGGTACGGATATGTGTTAGGGGGCGTTTTCGTTGCTGGGCACGTCTTATCGTTAGGGTAGGCCCCAGTTCAGGCTGTCGGTAAGGCTTCGAGTTCCGGGCCAGTGTTGGAGCGAGAGTTCGTGTTAGGCTCTCGCTGAGTCTTAGGGTCGACATTGGGTTACGGATACGTGTTAGGGGGCGTGTGCATTGAAGGGCACGGCTGATCGTTAGGGTAGGCCTCATGGTTCAGGCTGCGGGAGAGGTTTAGGGTTCAGGGTCAGGATTGGAGCGAGGGTTAGGTTTAGTCTACCTGTGAGTCCTTCGGTGGAGATTGGGGTACAGATACGTGTTAGGGGGCGTGTGCGTTGCAGGGCGCGGCTTATGGTTAGGGTAGGTCTCAGGGTTCAGGCTGAGGGTGAGGTTTAGGGTTCAGAGTCTGGGTTGGAGCTAGGGTTAGGGTTAGGCTCCCGGTGAGGCCTATGGAGGAGATTGCGGTAGGGATAAGTGTTAGGGTTCGTGTGCGTTCCAGGGTGCGGCTTATCACTAGGTTAGGCCTCAGGTTCAGGCTGCGGGTGAGGCTTAGGTTTCAGGGTAATGTTTGGATGTAGGGTTAGGGTTAGGCTCCCGGTGCGGCCTACGGTGGAGATTGGGGTACGGATACGTGTTAGGGGGCGTGTGGGTTGCATGGCGCGGCTTATCGTTAGGGTGGGCCTCTGGGTTCCGGCTGCGGGTGAGGCATAGGGTTCAGGGTAAGGGTTGGACTTCGGGTTAGGGTTAGGCTCCCGGTTAGGCCTAGGGTCGCGATTGGGGTACGGATATGTGTTAACGGGGGTTTTCGTTGCAGGGCGCGGCTTATCGTTAGCGTAGGCCTCAGGGTTCAGGCTGTGGGAGAGGCTTAGGGTTCAGGGTCAGGATTGGAGCTAGGGTTACGGTTCGTCTCTTGCTGAGGCCTAGGGTCGAGTTTGGAGTACGGATACGTGTTAGGGAGCGTGTGCATTGCAGGGCACGGCTTAGCGTTAGGGTAGCCCTCGGGGTTCAGGCTGCGGGTGAGACTTAGGGTTCATGGTCAGAGTTGGAGCTAGGGTTAGGGTTAGGCTCCTGGTGAGGCCTGGGTCGAGATTGTGGAACGGATACGTGTTAGGGGGCATGTGCATTGCAGGGCGCTGCTGATCGTTAGGGTAGGCCTCAGGGTCCAGGCTGCGCGTGAGGCTTAGGGGTCAAGGTCAGGGTTGGAGCTAGGGTTAGGTTTAGGCTCCCGGTGAGGCCTGTGGTGGAGATTGTGGTACGGATACGTGTTAGGGGTTGGTGCGTTTCAGGGCCCGGCTTACCCTTAGGATAGGCCTTAGGGATCAGGCTGTGGTTGAGGATTAGGGTTCAGGGTCAGTGTTGGAGCTAGGGTTAGGTTTAGTCTCCCGGTGAGGCCTTCGGTGGATATTGGGGTACTGATACTTGTTAGGGGGCGTGTGCGTTTCAGGGCGCGGCTTATTGTTAGTGTAGGCCTCAGGGTTCAGGCCGCGGGTGAGGTTTAGGGTTTAGGGTCTGGGTTGGAGCTAGGGTTAGGTGTAGTCTCCCGGTGAGGCCTATGGTGGAGATTGGGGTACGGATACGTGTTAGGGTGCGTGTGGGTTGCAGGGCGTGCCTGATGGTTAGGGTAGGCCTCAGGGTTCATGCTGCGGGTGAGGCTTAGTGTTCATGGTCAGGGTTGGAGCTAGGGTTATGGTTAGTCTCCCGGTGAGGCCTATGGTCGGGATTGTGGTACGGGTACATGTTAGGGCACGTGTGCGTTTCAGGGCGCGGTTTATCGTTAGGGTAGGCATCAGGGTTCAGGCTGCGGGTGAGGCTTAGTGTTCAGTGTCAGGGTTGGACCTAGGGTTAGGTTTCGTCTCGCGGTGAGGCCTATGTTGGAGATTGGGGTACGGACACGTGTTAGGGGGCATGTGCGTTGCGGGGCACGGCTTAGCGTTAGGGTAGGCCTCAGTGTCAGGCTGCGGGTGAGGCTTAGGGTTCAGGGTCAGGGTTGGACTTAGGGTTAGGGTTAGGCTTCCGGTGTGGCCTAGGGTCGCGATTGGGGTACGGATATGTGTTAGGGGGTTTTTCGTTGCAGGGCGCAGCTTATCGTTACGGTAGGCCTCAGGGTTCAGGCTGTGTGTGAGGCTTAGGGTTCAGGGTCAGGATTGGAGCTAGGGTTAGGTTTATGCTCTCTCTTAGGCCTAGGGTCGAGTTTGGAGTACGGATACGTGTTAGGGGGCGTGTGCATTGCAGGGCACGACTGATCGTTAGGGTAGGGCTCAGGGTTCAGGCTGCAGGTGAGCCTTAGGGTTCAGGGTCAGGGTTGAGCTAGGGTTAGATTTAGGCTCCCAGTGAGGCTTCTTGTCAAGATTGAGGTCCGGATACGTGTTAGGGGTCGTGTGCGTTGCAGGGCATGGCTTATAGTTAGGATAGGCCTCAGGGTTCGGTCTTCCGGTTAGGCTTAGGTTTCAGGGACAGGGATGGAGCTAGGGTTAGCGTTAGGCTCCCGGTGAGGCCTAGGCTCGAGATTGGGGTACGGATACGTGTAAGGGGGCGTGTGCGTTGCACCGCATGGCTTGTCGTTAGGGTAGTCTTCAGGGCTCAGACTGCGGGTGAGGCATAGTGTTCAGGGTCAGGGTTGGAGCTCGGGTTAGGGTTAGGCTCCCAGTGAGACCGAAGGTCGAGATTGGGGTACGGATACCTGTTACGGGGCGTGTGTGTTGCCGGGCGCCGCTTAAAGTTAGGTTAGGCCTCAGGGTTGAGGCTGCGGGTGAGGCTTAGGATTCAGGGTCAGATTTGGAGCTAAGGTTAGGTTTACGCTTCGGGTGAGGCCTAGTTTCGAGATTGGTGTACGGATACGTGTTAGTTGGCGTGTGCGTTGCAGGGTACGGCTTATCGATATGGTAGGCCTCAGGGTTCAGGCTGCGGGTGAGGCTGAGTGTTCAGGGTCAGGATTGGAGCTAGGGTTAGGGTTTGGCTCCCGGTGAGGCTTCGGGTCGAGATTGGGGTATGGATACGTATTAGGGGGCCTGTGTGTTGCAGGGCGCGGCTGATCGTTAGGGTAGGCCTCAGGGTTCATGCTGCGGGTGAGGCTTAGGGTTCAGGTCAGGGTTGGATCTAGGTTTAGTTTTAGGCTCCCGGTGAGTTCTAGGGTCAAGATTGGGGAACGGATACGTGTTAGCGTGCGTGGGTGTTGTAGTGTGTGGCTGATCGTTTGGGTAGACCTCAGGGTTCAGGCTGCAGGTGAGGCTTAGGTTTCAGGGTCAGGGTTGGAGCTAGGGTTAGGGTTAGGCTCACGGTGAGGCTTCGGGTCGAGATTCGGGTATGGATACGTGTTAGGGTGGGTGTGCGTTGCAGGGCGAGGCTAATCGTTAGGGTAGGCCACAGGGATCAGTCTTCGGCTGAGGCTTAGGGTTCAGGGTCATGGTTGGAGCTAATGTTAGGTTTAATATCCCAGTGAGGCCTAGGGTGGAGATTGGGGTACGGATACGTGTTCTGGGGCGTGTGCGTTGCACGGCGCAGCTTATATTTAGTGTTGGCCTCAGGGTTCAGGCTGCGGGTGAGGCTTAGGATTCAGTGTCAGATTTGGAGCTAAGGTTAGATTTAGGCTTCGGGTGAGGCCTAGGATCGAGATTGGGGTACGGACACGTGTTAGTTGGCGTGTGCGTTGAACGGCGCGGCTTATCGTTATGGTAGGCCTCAGGGTTCAGGCTGCGGGTGATGCTTAGTGTTCAGGGTCAGGATTGGAGCTAGGGTTTGGGTTAGGCTCCCTATGAGCTTTCGGGTAGAGATTGGGGTACGGATACGTGTTAGGGGATGTGGCGTTGCAGGGCGCGGCTTATCGTTAAGGTAGGCCTCAGGGTTCAGGCTGCGGGTGAGGCTTAGGTTTCAGGATAAGGGTTGGAGTTAGGGTTAGGGTTAGGCTCCCGTTGAGGACTAGGGTCGAGGTTGGGGTACGGATATGTGTTAGGGGGCATGTGCGTTGCAGGGCGCAGCTTATTGTTAGGGTAGGCCTCGGGGTTCAGGCTACAGATGAGGATTCGTATTCAGGGTAAGTGTTGGAGCTAGGGTTAGGGTTAGGATCCCGGTGAGGCTTCGGGTCGAGATTGGGGTACGGATACGTGTTAGGGGGCATGTGTGTTGCAGTGCGCAGCTGATCATTGGGGTAGGCCTCAGGTTTCATGCTGCGGGTGAGGCTTAGTGTTAAGGACAGGGCTGGATCTAGGGTTAGGGTTAGGCTCCCGGTCAGGCTTCAGGTCGAGATTGGGGTACGGATATGTGTTTGGGCGCGTGTGCGTTGAGGGCCGCGGGTAAACATTAGGGTAGACCTCAGGGTTCAGCCTGAGGGTGAGTCTTACTGTTCAGGGTTATTTTTGGAGCTAGCGTTAGGGTTAGTCAACCGGGGAGGCCTAGGGTGGAGATTGTGGTACGGATACGTGTTAGGGGGCGTTTGCTTTGCAGGGCGCGACTTATCCTTAGGGTAGGCCTCAGGGTTCAGGCTGCGGGTGAGGCTTCGGGTTCAGGGTCATGGTTGGAGGTAGGGTTAGATTTACGCTCCCGGTGAGGCTTACGGTCGGGATTGGGGTACGGAAACGTGTTAGGGGGCGTGTGCGTTGCAGGGCGTGGCTTATCGTTATAATACGCCTCAGGGTTCAGGCGTTGGGTGAGGCTTTGTGTTCAGGGTCAGGGTTGGAGCTAGGGTTAGGATTAGGCTCCCGGTGAGGCCTAGGGTCGAGATTAGGGTACAGGGACGTGTGAGGGGGCGTGTGCATTGCACCGCGCTGCTTATCATTAGGGTAGGCCTCAGGGCCCACGCTGCGGGTGAGGCTTATGTTTCAGGGTCAGTGTTGGTGTTAGGGTTAGGGTTAGGCTTCTGGTCAGGCTTAGGCTCGAGTTTGGGGTACGGATACGTGTTAGGGGGCGTGTGCATTGAAGGGCGTGGCTTATCGTTACGGTAAGACTCCGGGTTCAGTTTGCGGATGAGGCTTAGGTTTCAGGGTCAGGGTTGGAGCTCGGGTTAGGGTTAGGCTCCCGGTGAGGCCTAGGGTCGAGTTTGTGGTACGGATACCTGTTAGGGGGCGTATTACTTGCAGAGCGCGGCTTATCGTTAGACTAGGCCTCAGGGTTCAGACTGCGGGTGAGGCTTCGGGTTCAGGGTCAGGGTTGAAGCTAGGGTTAGGGTTAGGCACCCGCTGAGGCCTAGGTTCGAGATTGGGGTACGGATACGTGTTAGGGGTCGTGTGCGTTGCAGGGCACGACTTATCGTTATTGTAGTCCTCAGGGTTGAGGCTGTGGGTGAGGCTTAGGTTAAATGGTCAGGGTTTTAGGTAGGATTGGGGTTAGGCTCCCAGTGAGGTTTAGGGTCAAGATTGAGGAACGGATACGTGTTAGGGGGCGTGGGTGTTGCAGTGTGCGGCTGATCGTTAGGGTAGACCTCAGGGTTCAGGCTGAGGGTGAGGCTTAGGTTTCAGAGTCATGGTTGGATCTCGTGTTAGGGTTAGGCTCCCGGTGAGGCTTCGGATCGACATTGGGGTACGGATACGTGTTAAGGGGCGTGTGCGTTGCAGGGCGTGACTTATCGTTAGGGTAGTCTTCAGGTTTGAAGCTGTGGGTGAGGCTTAGTTTAAAGGGTCAGGGTTTTAGCTAGGGTTAGGATAAGGCACCCAGTGAGGTTTTGGGTCGAGATTGGGGAACGGATACGTGTTAGGGGGCGTGGGGGTTGCAGTGCGCGGCTGATCGTTAGGGTAGGCCTCCGTGTTCAGGCTGCGGGTGAGGCTTAGGTTTCAGGGTCATTGTTGGAGCTAGTGTTAGGGTTAGGCTCCCGGTGAGGCTTCGGGTTGAGATTGGGGTACCAATACGTGTTAGGGGGCGTGTGAGTTGCAGGGCGTGGTTTACAGTTAGGGTAGGCCTCAGGGTTCAGGCTGCGGGTGAGGCTTAGGGTTCAGAATAATGGTTGAAGCTAGGGTTATGGTTAGGCTCCCGGTGAGGCTTGGGGTCGCGATTGGGGTACGGATACCTGTTAGTGTCCGTGTGCGTTGCGTGGCGCAGGTTATTGTTATGGTAGGCCTCAGGTTTCAGGCTGCGGTGAGGCTTAGGGTTCAGGGTCATGGATGGAGCTAGGGTTAGATTTAGGCTCCCGGTGAGGCTTACGGTCGATATTGGGGTATGGATACGGGTTAGGGGGCGTGTGCATTGCAGGGCGCGGCTTATAGTTAGGGTAGACCTCAGGGATCAGTCTTCCTGTTAGGCTTAGGATTCAGGGTCAGGGTTGGAGCTAGGGTTAGGGTTAGGCTCCCGGTGAGGCCTAGGTTCGAGATTGGGGTACTGATACCTGTACCGGGTCGTGTGAGTTGCATGGCGTGGCTTATCGTGAGAGTAGGCCTTAGGGTTCAGGCTGAGTATGAGGCTTAGTTTTCAGGGTCAGCGTTGGAGCTCGGGTTACGGTTAGCCTCCTGGTGATACCTAGGGTCGAGGTTGGGGTATGCATACGGGTTAGGGGGTGTATTCCTTGCAGAGCCCAGCTTATCATTAGGGTAGGCCTCAGGGTACAGACGGCGGGTGAGGCTTAGGATTCAGGGTCAGGGTTGGAGCTAGTGTTACGGTTAGGCTCCCGGTGAGGCTTCGGATCGAGATTGGGGTACGGAAACGTTTTAGGGGGCATGTGCGTTGCAGGGCGCGGCGTATCGTTACAATACGCCTCAGGGTTTAGGCTTTGGGTGAGGCTTTGTGTTCAGGGTCAGGGTTGGAGGTAGGGTTAGGATTAGGCTCCCGGTGAGGCCTAGGGTCGAGATTAGGGTACGGGGACGTGTTAGGGTGCGTGTGCGTTGCACGGCGCTGCTTATCGTTAGGGTAGGCCTCAAGTATCGGGTTGCTGGTGAGGCTTATTGTTCAGGGTCAGGGTTTGAGCTAGGGTTAGGGTTAGGCTCCCGGAGAGGCTTTGGGTCGATATTGGGGTACGGATATATGTTAGGGGTCGTGTGAGTTTCAGGGCGCGGCTGATCGTTAGGGAAGGCCTCAGGGTTCAGGCTGCTGTTGAGGCTTAGGGTTCAGGGTCAGGGTTGGAGCTAGGGTTAGGGTTAGGCTTCTGGTCAGGCTTCGGCTCGAGATTGGGGTACGGATACGTGTTAGGGGGCGTGTGCGTTGCAGGGCGTGGCTTATGGTTACGGTATGCCTCAGGGTTCAGTTTGCGGGTGAGGTTTAGGTTTCAGTGTCATGTTTGTATCTAAGGTTAGGTTTAGGCTCCCCGTGAGGCCTAGGGTCGAGATTGGGGTACGGATAGGTTTTAGGGGGCGTGTCCATTGCAGGGCGCTGCTTATAGTTAGGGTATGCCTCAGGGTTTATTCTTCCGGTTAGGCTTAGGTTTCAGAGTCAGGGTTGGAGCTTGGGTTAAGGTTCGGCTCCCGCTGAGGCCTAGGTTCGAGATTGGGGTACGGAAACGTGTTAGGGGCCGTGTGCCTTGCAGGGCGCGGCGTATCGTTACAATACACCTCAGGGTTTAGGCTTTGTGTGAGGCTTTGTGTTCAGGGTCAGGGTTGGAGTTAGGGTTAGGATTAGGCTCCCAGTGAGGCCTAGGGTCGATATTAGGGTACGGCGATGTGTTAGGGTGCGTGTGCATTGCACGGCGCTGCGTATCGTTAGGGTAGGCCTCAGGGCTCACGCTGCGGGTGAGGCTTATGGGTCAGGGTCAGCGTTGGATATAGGGTTAGGCTCCCGGTGAGGCTTTGGTTCGAGTTTGGGGTATGGATACATGTTACGGGGCGTGTGCGTTGAAGGGCGTGGCTTATCGTTAGGGTAGGCCTCAGGGTTGAGGGTGTGGGTGAGGCTTAGTTTTAACGGTCAGGGTTTTAGGTAAGATTAGGGTTAGGCTCCCAGTGAGGTTTAGAGTCAAGATTGGGGAACGGATACGTGTTACGGGGCGTGGGTGTTGCAGTGTGCGGCTGACCGTTAGGGTAGACCGCAGGGTTCAGGCTGCGGGTGAGGCTTAGGTTTCAGGGTCATGGTTGAAGCTAGTGTTAGGGTTAGGCTCCCGGTGAGGCTTCGGATCGACATTAGGGTACGGATACGAGTTAGGGGGCGTGTGCGTTGCAGGGCGTGGTTTACAGTTAGGGTAGGCCTCAGGGTTCAGGCTGCGGGTGAGGCTTAGGGTTCAGAATAATGGTTGAAGCTAGGGTTATGGTTAGGCTCCCGGTGAGGCTTAGGGTCGCGATTGGGGTACGGATACCTGTTAGTGTGCGTGTGCGTTGCGTGGCGCAGGTTATTGTTATGGTAGGCCTCAGGTTTCAGGCTGCGGTGAGGCTTAGGGTTCAGGGTCATGGTTGGAGCTAGGGTTAGATTTAGGCTCCTGGTGAGGCTTACGGTCGAGATTGGGGTATGGATACGTGTTAGGGGGCGTGTGCATTGCAGGGCGCGGCTTATAGATAGGGTAGGCCTCAGGGATCAGTCTTCCTGTTAGGCTTAGGATTCAGGGTCAGGGTTGGAGCTAGGGTTAGGGTTAGGCTCCCGGTGAGGCCTAGGTTCGAGATTGGGGTACTGATACCTGTACCGGGTCGTGTGAGTTGCATGGCGTGGCTTATCGTGAGAGTAGGCCTTAGGGTTCAGGCTGAGGATGAGGCTTAGTTTTCAGGGTCAGCGTTGGAGCTTGGGTTACGGTTAGCCTCCTGGTGATACCTACGGTCGAGATTGGGGTATGCATACGGGTTAGGGGGTGTATTCCTTGCAGAGCCCAGCTTATCATTAGGGTAGGCCTCAGGGTACAGACGGCGGGTGAGGCTTAGGTTTCAGGGTAGGGTTGGACCTAGGGTTCCGGTTCGGCTCCCGGTGAGTCCTAGGTTCGAGATTGGGGTATGGATACGTGTTAGGGGACGTGTGCATTGCAGGGCGTTGCTTATCATTAGAGTAGGACTCAGGGTTAAGGTTGCGGATCAGGCTTAGTTTTCAGGGTCAGGGTTGGAGCTCGGGTTAGGGTGAGGCTCCCGGTTAGGCCTAGGGTCCAGTTTGGGGTACGGATACGTGTTAGGGGTCGTATTCCTTGCATATCGTGTTTTATCATTAGGGTAGGCCTCAGGATTCAGACGGAGGGTGAGGCTTAGGATTCAGGGTCAGGGTTGGAGCTAGTGTTATGGTTAGGCTCCCAGTGAGGCTTCGGATCGAGATTGGGGTACGGATACGTGTTATGGGCCGTGTGCGTTGCAGGGCGTAGCTTATCGTTAGGGTACGCCTCAAGGTTCACACTGCAGGTGAGGCTTAGTGTTTAGGGTCAGGGTTGGAGCTAGGGTTAGGGTTAGGCTCCCGGTTAGGTGTAGGGTCGAGATTGGGGTAAGTATACATGTTAGTGGGCATGTGCGTTGCAGGGCGCGGCTTATCGTTAGGGTAGGCCTCAAGGTTCAGGCTGCAGTTGAGGCTTAGTTTTCAGGGTCAGGGTTCGAGCTAGGGCTAGGGTTAGGGTCCCGGTGAAGCTTCGGGACGAGATTCGGGTATGGATACGTGTTAGGGTGCGTTTGCGTTGCAGGGTGCGGTTTATCGTTAGGGTAGGCCTCAGGGATCAGGCTTCGGCTGATGCTTAGTGTTCAGGGTCATGGTTGGAGGTAAGGTTAGGTTTAATCTCCCAGTGAGGCCTAGGGTTGAGATTGGGGTACGGATTCGTGTTAGGGGGCGTGTGCGTTGCATGGCGCAGCTTATCGTTAGTGTTGGCCTCAATGTTCATGCTGCGGGTGAGGCTTAGGATTCACGGTCTGAGTTGGAGCTAGGGTTAGGGTTTGGCTCTCGCACAGGCCTAGGGTCTAAATTGGGTTACGGATACGTGTTAGGGGGCATGTGCATTGCAGGGCGTGGCTTATCGTTAGGGTAGGGCTCTGGGTTCAGTCTGCAGGTGAGGCTTAGGGTTCAGGGTCAGGGTTGGAGCTAGGGTTAGGGTTCAGCTCCCGGTGACGCTTATGGTCGAGATTGGGGTACGCAGACATGTTATGGGGCCTGTGATTTGCATGGCGTGGTTTATCGTTGGGGGAGGCCTCAGGGATCAGTCTGCAGGTGAGGCTTAGGGTTCAGGGTCAGGGTTGGAGCTAGGGTTATTGTTCGGCTCCCGGTGAGACCTAGGGTCGAGATTGTGGTATGGATACGTGTTAGGGGGCGTGTGCGTTGCAGGGCGTGGCTTATCTTTATAGTAGGCCTCAGGGTTCAGGCTTCGGGTGAGGCTTAGGGTTCAGGGTTAGGGTTGTAGCTACGGTTAGGATTAGGCTCCCGGTGAGGGCTGGGTCGAGATAAGGGTACGGATATGTGTTCCGGGCGTGTGCGTTGCACCGAGCTGCTTATCATTAGGGTAGGCCTCACGGTTCAGGCTGCGGGTGAGGCTTAGTGTTCACGGTCAGGGTTGGAGCTAGGGTAAGGGTTAGGCTCCCGGTGAGGCTTCGGGTCGAGATTGGGGTACGGATACGTGTTAGGGGGCGTGTGTGTTGCAGTGCTCAGCTGATCATTAGGGTAGGCCTCAGGGTTCATGCTGCGGGGTAGGCTTAGTGTTAAGGACAGGGCTGGATCTAGGGTTAGGGTTAGGCTCCCGGTGAGGCTTCGGGTCGAGATTGGGGTACGGATACGTGTTTGGGCGCTTGTGCGTTGAGAGGCGCGGGTTCACATTAGGGTAGACCTCAGGGTTCACGCTGAGGGTGAGGCTTAGTGTTCAGGGTTATTTTAGGAGCTAGGGTTAGGCTTAGTCACCCGGGGAGGCCTAGGGTGGAAATTGTGTTACGGATACATGTTAGGGGGCGTTTGCTTTACAGGGCGCGACTTATCCTTAGGGTAGGCCTCAGGGTTCAGGCTGCGGATGAGGTTTAGTGTTTAGGGTCTGGGTTGGAGCTAGGGTTAGGTGTAGTCTCCCGGTGAGGCCTATGGTGGAGATTGGGGTACGGATACGTGTTAGGGTGCGTGTGCATTGCAGGGCGTTCCTGATGGTTAGGGTAGGCCTCAGGGTTCATGCTGCGGGTGAGGCTTAGTGTTCATGGTCAGGGTTGGAGCTAGGGTTATGGTTAGTCTCCCGGTGAGGCCTATGGTCGGGATTGTGTTACGGGTACGTGTTAGGGCGCGTGTGCGTTTCAGGGCGCGGTTTATCGTTAGGGTAGGCATCAGGGTTCAGGCTGCGCGTGAGGCTTAGTGTTCAGTGTCAGGGTTGGAGCTAAGGTTAGGTTTCGTCTCGCGGTGAGGCCTATGGTGGCGATTGGGGTACGGAGACGTGTTAGGGGGCATGTGCGTTGCAGGGCGCGGCTTAGCGTTATGGTAGGTCTCAGGGTTCAGCCTGTGGGTGAGGCTTAGGTTTCAGGGTAAGGGTTGGACTTAGGGTTAGGGTTAGGTTTCCAGTGAGGCCTAGGGTCGCGATTGGGGTACGGATATGTGTTATGGGGCGTTTTCGTTGCTGGGCACGTCTTATCGTTAGGGTAGGCCCCAGTTCAGGCTGTCGGTAAGGCTTCGAGTTACGGGCCAGTGTTGGAGTGAGAGTTCGGGTTAGGCTCTCGCTGAGTCTTAGGGTCGACATTGGGTTACGGATACGTGTTAGGGGGCGTGTGCATTGAAGGGCACGGCTGATCGTTAGGGTAGGCCTCATGGTTCAGGCTGCGGGAGAGGCTTAGGGTTCAGGGTCAGGATTGGAGCGAGGGTTAGGTTTAGTCTACCTGTGAGTCCTTCGGTGGAGATTGGGGTACAGATACGTGTTAGGGGGCGTGTGCGTTGCAGGGCGCGGCTTATGGTTAGGGTAGGTCTCAGGGTTCAGGCTGAGGGTGAGGTTTAGGGTTCAGAGTCTGGGTTGGAGCTAGGGTTAGGGTTAGGATCCCGGTGAGGCCTATGGAGGAGATTGCGGTAGGGATAAGTGTTAGGGTTCGTGTGCGTTCCAGGGTGCGGCTTATCACTAGGTTAGGCCTCAGGTTCAGGCTGCGGGTGAGGCTTAGGTTTCAGGGTAATGTTTGGATGTAGGGTTAGGGTTACGCTCCCGGTGCGACCTACGGTGGAGATTGGGGTACGGATATGTGTTAACGGGGGTTTTCGTTGCAGGGCGCGGCTTATCGTTAGCGTAGGCCTCAGGGTTCAGGCTGTGGGTGAGGCTTAGGGTTCAGGGTCAGGATTGGAGCTAAGGTTACGGTTCGTCTCTTGCTGAGGCCTAGGGTCGAGTTTGGAGTACGGATACGTGTTAGGGAGCGTGTGCATGGCAGGGCACGGCTTAGCGTTAGGGTAGCCCTCGGGGTTCAGGCTACGGGTGAGACTTAGGGTTCATGGTCAGAGTTGGAGCTAGGGTTAGGGTTAGGCTCCCGGTGAGGCCTGGGGTGGAGATTGTGGTACAGATACGTGTTAGGGGTTGGTACGTTTCAAGGCCCGGCTTATCCTTAGGATAGGCCTTAGCGATCAGGCTGTGGTTGAGGCTTAGGGTTCAGGGTCAGTGTTGGAGCTAGGGTTAGGTTTAGTCTCCCGGTGAGGCCTTCGGTGGAGATTGGGGTACTGATACTTGTTAGGAGGCGTGTGCGTTTCAGGGCGTGGCTTATTGTTAGGGTAGGCCTCAGGGTTCAGGCCGCGGGTGAGGTTTAGGGTTTAGGGTCTGGGTTGGAGCTAGGGTTAGGTGTAGTCTCCCGGTGAGGCCTATGGTGGAGATTGGGGTACGGATACGTGTTAGGGTGCGTGTGGGTTGCAGGGCGTGCCTGATGGTTAGGGTAGGCCTCAGGGTTCATGCTGCGGGTGAGGCTTAGTGTTCATGGTCAGGGTTGGAGCTAGGGTTATGGTTAGTCTCCCGGTGAGGCCTATGGTCGGGATTGTGGTACGGGTACATGTTAGGGCACGTGTGCGTTTCAGGGCGCGGTTTATCGTTAGGGTAGTCATCAGGGTTCAGGCTGCGGGTGAGGCTTAGTGTTCAGTGTCAGGGTTGGACCTAGGGTTAGGTTTCGTCTCGCGGTGAGGCCTATGTTGGAGATTGGGGTACGGACACGTGTTAGGGGGCATGTGCGTTGCGGGGCACGGCTTAGCGTTAGGGTAGGCCTCAGTGTCAGGCTGCGGGTGAGGCTTAGGGTTCAGGGTCAGGGTTGGACTTAGGGTTAGGGTTAGGCTTCCGGTGAGGCCTAGGGTCGCGATTGGGGTACGGATATGTGTTAGGGGGTTTTTCGTTGCAGGGCGCAGCTTATCGTTACGGTAGGCCTCAGGGTTCAGGCTGTGTGTGAGGCTTAGGGTTCAGGGTCAGGATTGGAGCTAGGGTTAGGTTTATGCTCTCTCTTAGGCCTAGGGTCGAGTTTGGAGTACGGATACGTGTTAGGGGGCGTGTGCATTGCAGGGCACGACTGATCGTTAGGGTAGGGCTCAGGGTTCAGGCTGCAGGTGAGGCTTAGGGTTCAGGGTCAGGGTTGAGCTAGGGTTAGATTTAGGCTCCCGGTGAGGCTTCTTGTCAAGATTGAGGTCCGGATACGTGTTAGGGGGCGTGTGCGTTGCAGGGCATGGCTTATAGTTAGGATAGGCCTCAGGCTTCGGTCTTCCGGTTAGGCTTAGGTTTCAGGGACAGGGATGGAGCTAGGGTTAGCGTTAGGCTCCCGGTGAGGCCTAAGCTCGAGATTGGGGTACGGATACGTGTAAGGGGGCGTGTGCGTTGCACCGCATGGCTTGTCGTTAGGGTAGTCTTCAGGGCTCAGACTGCGGGTGAGGCATAGTGTTCAGGGTCAGGGTTGGAGCTCGGGTTAGGGTTAGGCTCCCAGTGAGACCGAGGGTCGAGATTGGGGTACGGATACCTGTTACGGGGCGTGTGTGTTGCCGGGCGCCGCTTAAAGTTAGGTTAGGCCTCAGGGTTCAGGCTGCGGGTGAGGCTTAGGATTCAGGGTCAGATTTGGAGCTAAGGTTAGGTTTACGCTTCGGGTGAGGCCTAGTTTCGAGATTGGTGTACGGATATGTGTTAGTTGGCGTGTGCGTTGCAGGGTACGGCTTATCGTTATGGTAGGCCTCAGGGTTCAGGCTGCGGGTGAGGCTGAGTGTTCAGGGTCAGGATTGGAGCTAGGGTTAGGGTTTGGCTCCTGGTGAGGCTTCGGGTTGAGATTGGGGTATGGATACGTATTAGGGGGCCTGTGTGTTGCAGGGCGCGGCTGATCGTTAGGGTAGGCCTCAGGGTTCATGCTGCGGGTGAGGCTTAGGGTTCAGGTCAGGGTTGGATCTAGGTTTAGTTGTAGGCTCCCGGTGAGTTCTAGGGTCAAGATTGGGGAACGGATACGTGTTAGCGGGCGTGGGTGTTGTAGTGTGTGGCTGATCGTTTGGGTAGACCTCAGGGTTCAGGCTGCAGGTGAGGCTTAGGTTTCAGGGTCAGGGTTGGAGCTAGGGTTAGGGTTAGGCTCACGGTGAGGCTTCGGGTCGAGATTCGGGTATGGATACGTGTTAGGGTGGGTGTGCGTTGCAGGGCGAGGCTAATCGTTAGGGTAGGCCACAGGGATCAGTCTTCGGCTGAGGCTTAGGGTTCAGGGTCATGGTTGGAGCTAATGTTAGGTTTAATATCCCAGTGAGGCCTAGGGTGGAGATTGGGGTACGGATACGTGCTGTGGGGCGTGTGCGTTGCACGGCGCAGCTTATATTTAGTGTTGGCCTCAGGGTTCAGGCTGCGGGTGAGGCTTAGGATTCAGTGTCAGATTTGGAGCTAAGGTTAGATTTAGGCTTCAGGTGAGGCCTAGGATCGAGATTGGGGTACGGACACGTGTTAGTTGGCGTGTGCGTTGCACGGCGCAGCTTATCGTTATGGTAGGCCTCAGGGTTCAGGCTGCAGGTGAGGCTTAGTGTTCAGGGTCAGGATTGGAGCTAGGGTTTGGGTTAGGCTCCCTATGAGCTTTCGGGTAGAGATTGGGGTACGGATACGTGTTAGGGGATGTGGCGTTGCAGGGCGCGGCTTATCGTTAGGGTAGGCCTCAGGGTTCAGGCTGCGGGTGAGGCTTAGGTTTCAGGGTAAGGGTTGGAGTTAGGGTTAGGGTTAGGCTCCCGTTGAGGACTAGGGTCGAGATTGGGGTACGGATATGTGTTAGGGGGCATGTGTGTTGCAGTGCGCAGCTGATCATTAGGGTAGGCCTCAGGTTTCATGTTGCGGGTGAGGCTTAGTGTTAAGGACAGGGCTGGATCTAGGGTTAGGGTTAGGCTCCCGGTCAGGCTTCAGGTCGAGATTGGGGTACGGATATGTGTTTGGGCGCGTGTGCGTTGAGGGGCACGGGTTAACATTAGGGTAGACCTCAGGGTTCAGGCTGAGGGTGAGGCTTACTGTTCAGGGTTATTTTTGGAGCTAGCGTTAGGGTTAGTCAACCGGGGAGGCCTAGGGTGGAGATTGTGGTACGGATACGTGTTAGGGGGCGTTTGCTTTGCAGGGCGCGACTTATCCTTAGGGTAGGCCTCAGGGTTCAGGCTGCGGGTGAGGCTTCGGGTTCAGGGTCATGGATGGAGGTTGGGTTAGATTTACGCTCCCGGTGAGGCTTACGGTCGGGATTGGGGTACGGAAACGTGTTAGGGGGCGTGTGCGTTGCAGGGCGTGGCTTATCGTTATAATACGCCTCAGGGTTCAGGCGTGTGGTGAGACTTTGTGTTCAGGGTCAGGGTTGGAGCTAGGGTTAGGATTAGGCTCCCGGTGAGGCCTAGGGTCAAGATTAGGGTACAGGGACGTGTTAGGGGGCGTGTGCATTGCACCGCGCTGCTTATCATTAGGGTAGGCCTCAGGGCTCACGCTGCGGGTGAGGCTTATGTTTCAGGGTCAGTGTTGGAGTTAGGGTTATGGTTAGGCTCCCGGTGAGGCTTCGGTTCGAGTTTGGGGTACGGATACGTGTTAGGGGGCGTGTGCGTAGAAGGGCGTGGCTTATCGTTACATTAAGACTCCGGGTTCAGTTTGCGGATGAGGCTTAGGTTTCAGGGTCAGGGTTGGAGCTCGGGTTAGGGTTAGGCTCCCGCTGAGGCCTAGGGTCGAGTTTGGGGTACGGATACGTGTTAGGGGGCGTATTACTTGCAGAGCGCGGCTTATCGTTAGGCTAGGCCTCAGGGTTCAGACTGCGGGTGAGGCTTCGGGTTCAGGGTCAGGGTTGGAGCTAGGGTTAGGTTTAGGCTCCCGCTGAGGCCTAGGTTCGAGATTGGGGTACGGATACTTGTTAGGGGTCGTGTGCGTTGCAGGGCACGACTTATCGTTATTGTAGTCCTCAGGGTTGAGGCTGTGGGTGAGGCTTAGGTTAAATAGTCAGGGTTTTAGGTAGGATTGGGGTTAGGCTCCCAGTGAGGTTTAGGGTCAAGATTGAGGAACGGATACGTGTTAGGGGGCGTGGGTGTTGCAGTGTGCGGCTGATCGTTAGGGTAGACCTCAGGGTTCAGGCTGAGGGTGAGGCTTAGGTTTCAGAGTCATGGTTGGATCTCGGGTTAGGGTACGGCTCCCAGTGAGGCTTCGGATCGACATTGGGGTACGGATACGTGTTAAGGGGCGTGTGCGTTGCAGGGCGTGACTTATCGTTAGGGTAGTCTTCAGGTTTGAAGCTGTGGGTGAGGCTTAGTTTAAAGGGTCAGGGTTTTAGCTAGGGTTAGGATAAGGCACCCAGTGAGGTTTTGGGTCGAGATTGGGGAACGGATACGTGTTAGGGGGCGTGGGGGTTGCAGTGCACGGCTGATCGTTAGGGTAGGCCTCCGTGTTCAGGCTGCGGTTGAGGCTTAGGTTTCAGGGTCATTGTTGGAGCTAGTGTTAGGGTTAGGCTCCCGGTGAGGCTTCGGGTTGAGATTGGGGTACCAATACGTGTTAGGGGGCGTGTGAGTTGCAGGGCGTGGTTTACAGTTAGGGTAGGCCTCATTGTTCAGGCTGCGGGTGAGGTTAGGGTTCAGAATAATGGTTGAAGCTAGGGTTATGGTTAGGCTCCCGGTGAGGCTTGGGGTCGCGATTGGGGTACGGATACCTGTTAGTGTGCGTGTGCATTGCGTGGCGCAGGTTATTGTTATGGTAGGCCTCAGGTTTCAGGCTGCGGTGAGGCTTAGGGTTCAGGGTCATGGTTGGAGCTAGGGTTAGATTTAAGCTCCCGGTGAGGCTTACGGTCGAGATTGGGGTATGGATACGTGTTAGGGGGCGTGTGCATTGCAGGGCGCGGCTTATAGTTAGGGTAGGCCTCAGGGATCAGTCTTCCTGTTAGGCTTAGGATTCAGGGTCAGGGTTGGAGCTAGGGTTAGGGTTAGGCTCCCGGTGAGGCCTAGGTTCGAGATTGGGGTACTGATACCTGTATCGGGTCGTGTGAGTTGCATGGCGTGGCTTATCGTGAGAGTAGGCCTTAGGGTTCAGGCTGAGGATGAGGCTTAGTTTTCAGGGTCAGCGTTGGAGCTCGGGTTACGGTTAGCCTCCTGGTGATACCTAGGGTCGAGATTGGGGTATGCATACGGGTTAGGGGGTGTATTCCTTGCAGAGCCCAGCTTATCATTAGGGTAGGCCTCAGGGTACAGACGGCGGGTGAGGCTTAGGTTTCAGGGTGAGGGTTGGAGCTAGTGTTACGGTTAGGCTCCCGGTGAGGCTTCGGATCGAGATTGGGGTACGGAAACGTGTTAGGGGGCGTGTGCGTTGCAGGGCGCGGCGTATTGTTACAATACGCCTCAGGGTTTAGGCTTTGGGTGAGGCTTTGTGTTCAGGGTCAGGGTTGGAGGTAGGGTTAGGATTAGGCTCCCGGTGAGGCCTAGGGTCGAGATTAGGGTACGGGGACGTGTTAGGGTGCGTGTGCGTTGCACGGCGCTGCTTATCGTTAGGGTAGGCCTCAAATATCGGGTTGCTGGTGAGGCTTATTTTTCAGGGTCAGGGTTGGAGCTAGGGTTAGGGTTAGGCTCCCGGAGAGGCTTTGGGTCGATATTGGGATACGGATATATGTTAGGGGTCGTGTGAGTTTCAGGGCGCGGCTGATCGTTAGGGAAGGCCTCAGGGTTCAGGCTGCTGTTGAGGCTTAGGGTTCAGGGTCAGGTTTGGAGCTTGGGTTAGGGTTAGGCTTCTGGTCAGGCTTAGGCTCGAGATTGGGGTACGGATACGTGTTAGGGGGCGTGTGCGTTGCAGGGCGTGGCTTATCGTTACGGTATGCCTCAGGGTTCAGGTTGCGGGTGAGGTTTAGGTTTCAGTGTCAGGTTTGGAGCTAAGGTTAGGTTTAGGCTCCCCGTGAGGCCTAGGGTCGAGATTGGGGTAAGGATACGTTTTAGGGGGCGTGTGCGTTGCAGGGCGCTGCTTATAGTTAGGGTATGCCTCAGGGTTCATTCTTCCGGTTAGGCTTAGGTTTCAGAGTCAGGGTTGGAGCTAGGGTTAAGGTTCGGCTCCCGCTGAGGCCTAGGTTCGAGATTGGGGTACGGAAACGTGTTAGGGGGCGTGTGCGTTGCAGGGCGCGTCGTATCGTTACAATACACCTCAGGGTTTAGGCTTTGGGTGAGGCTTTGTGTTCAGGGTCAGGGTTGGAGGTAGGGTTAGGATTAGGCTCCCAGTGAGGCCTAGGGTCGATATTAGGGTACGGCGACGTGTTAGGGTGAGTGTGCATTGCACGTCGCTGCGTATCGTTAGGGTAGGCCTCAGGGCTCACGCTGCGGGTGAGGCTTATGGGTCAGGGTCAGCGTTGGAGTTAGGGTTAGGGTTAGGCTCCCGGTGAGGCTTTGGTTCGAGTTTGGGGTACGGATACGTGTTACGGGGCGTGTGCGTTGAAGGGCGTGGCTTATCGTTAAGGTAGGCCTCAGGGTTGAGGCTGTGGGTGAGGCCTAGTTTAAACGGTCAGGGTTTAGGGTAAGATTAGGGTTAGGCTCCCAGTGAGGTTTAGAGTCAAGATTGGGGAACGGATACGTGTTACGGGGCGTGGGTGTAGCAGTGTGCGGCTGACAGTTAGGGTAGACCGCAGGGTTCAGGCTGCGGGTGAGGCTTAGGGTTCAGGGTCATGGTTGAAGCTAGTGTTAGGGTTAGGCTCCCGGTGAGGCTTCGGATCGACATTGGGGTACGGATACGTGTTAGGGGGTGTGTGCGTTGCAGGGCGTGACTTATCGTTAGGGTAGGCCTCAGGGTTCAGGCTGCCGGTGAGGCTTAGTGTTCAGGGTCCGGGTTGGACCTAGGGTTCCGGTTAGGCTCCCTGTGAGTCCTAGGTTCGAGATTGGGGTATGGATACGTGTTAGGGGACGTGTGCATTGCAGGGCGTTGCTTATCGTTAGAGTAGGACTCAGGGTTCAGGTTGCGGATCACGCTTAGTTTTCAGGGTCAGGGTTGGAGCTCGGGTTAGGGTTAGGCTCCCGGTTAGGCCTAGGGTCCAGTTTGGGGTACGGATACGTGTTAGGGGTCGTATTCCTTGCATATCGCGGTTTATCATTAGGGTAGGCCTCAGGATTCAGACGGAGGGTGAGGCTTAGGATTCAGGGTCAGGGTTGGAGCTAGTGTTACGGTTAGGCTCCCGGTGAGGCTTCGGATCGAGATTGGGGTACGGATACGTGTTATGGGCCGTGTGCGTTGCAGGGCGCAGCTTATCGTTAGGGTACGCCTCAAGGTTCACACTGCAGGTGAGGCTTAGTGTTTAGGGTCAGGGTTGGAGCTAGGGTTAGGGTTAGGCTCCCGGTTAGGGGTAGGGTCGAGATTGGGGTAAGTATACGTGTTAGTGGGCATGTGCGTTGCAGGGCGCGGCTTATCGTTAGGGTAGGCCTCAAGGTTCAGGCTGCAGTTGAGGCTTAGGTTTCAGGGTCAGGGTTCGAGCTAGGGCTAGGGTTAGGGTCCCGGTGAAGCTTCGGGACGAGATTCGGGTATGGATACGTGTTAGGGTGCGTTTGCGTTGCAGGGCGTGGTTTATCGTTAGGGTAGGCCTCAGGGATCAGGCTTCGGCTGATGCTTAGTGTTCAGGGTCATGGTTGGAGGTAAGGTTAGGTTTAATCTCCCAGTGAGGCCTAGGGTTGAGATTGGGGTACGGATTCGTGTTAGGGGGCGTGTGCGTTGCACGACGCAGCTTATCGTTAGTGTTGGCCTCAATGTTCATGCTGCGGGTGAGGCTTAGGATTCACAGTCTGAGTTGGAGCTAAGGTTAGGGTTTGGCTCTCGCACAGGCCTAGGGTCTAAATTGGGTTACGGATACGTGTTAGGGGGCATGTGCATTGCAGGGCGTGGCTTATCGTTAGGGTAGGGCTCTGGGTTCAGTCTGCAGGTGAGGCTTAGGGTTCAGGGTCAGGGTTGGAGCTAGGGTTAGGGTTCAGCTCCCGGTGACGCTTATGGTCGAGATTGGGGTACGCAGACATGTTATGGGGCCTGTGATTTTCATGGCGTGGTTTATCGTTGGGGGAGGCCTCAGGGATCAGTCTGCAGGTGAGGCTTAGGGTTCAGGGTCAGGGTTGGAGCTAGCGTTATTGTTCGGCTCCCGGTGAGACCTAGGGTCGAGATTGTGGTATGGATACGTGTTAGGGGGCGTGTGCGTTGCAGGGCGTGGCTTACGGTTATAGTAGGCCTCAGGGTTCAGGCTTCGGGTGAGGCTTAGGGTTCAGGGTCAGGGTTGTAGCTACGGTTAGGATTAGGCTCCCGGTGAGGGCTGGGTCGAGATAAGGGTAAGGATATGTGTTCGGGGCGTGTGCGTTGCACCGCGCTGCTTATCATTAGGGTAGGCCTCACGGTTCAGGCTGCGGGTGAGGCTTAGTGTTCACGGTCAGGGTTGGAGCTAGGGTAAGGGTTAGGCTCCCGGTGAGGCTTCGGATCGAGATTGAGGTACGGATACGTGTTAGGGGGCGGGTGTGTTGCAGTGCGCAGCTGATCATTAGGGTAGGCCTCAGGGTTCATGCTGCGGGATAGGCTTAGTGTTAAGGACAGGGCTGGATCTAGGGTTAGGGTTAGGCTCCCGGTGAGGCTTCGGGTCGAGATTGGGGTACGGATACGTGTTTGGGCGCGTGTGCGTTGAGGGGCGCGGGTTAACATTAGGGTAGACCTCAGGGTTCACGCTGAGGGTGAGGCTTAGTGTTCAGGGTTATTTTTGGAGCTAGGGTTAGGCTTAGTCACCGGGGAGGCCTAGGGTGGAGATTGTGTTACGGATACGTGTTAGGGGGCGTTTGCTTTGCAGGGCGCGACTTATCCTTAGGGTAGGCCTCAGGGTTCAGGCTGCGGGTGAGGCTTCGGGTTCAGGGTCATGGTTGGAGGTAGGGTTAGATTTACGCTCCCGGTGAGGCTTACGGTCGAGATTGGGGTACAGATACGTGTTAGGGGGCGCGTGCATTGCAGGGCGCGGCTTATAGTTAGGGTAGGCCTCAGGAATCAGTCTTCCGGTTACGCTAAGGGTTCAGGGTCAGGGTTGGATATAGGGTAAGGGTTCGGCTACCGCTGAGGCCTAGGTTCGAGATTGGGGTACGGAAACGTGTTAGGGGGCGTGTGCGTTGCAGGGCGTGGCTTATCGTTATAATACACCTCAGGGTTCAGGCTTTGGGTGAGGCTTTGTGTTCAGGGTCAGGGTTGGAGCTAGGGTTAGGATTAGGCTCCCGGTGAGGCCTAGGGTCGAGATTAGGGTACGGGGACGTGTTAGGGGCCACGTGCGTTGCACCGCGCTGCTTATCATTAGGGTAAGTCTCAGGGCTCACGCTGCATGCGAGGCTTATGTGTCAGGGTCAGTGTTGGAGTTAGGGTTATGGTTAGGCTCCCGGTGAGGCTTCGGTTCGAGTTTGGGGTACGGATACGTGTTAGGGGGCGTGTGCGTTGAAGGGCGTGGCTTATCGTTATGGTAGGACTCCGTGTCCAGTTTGCGGATGACGCTTAGGTTTACGGGTCAGGGTTTGCGCTCGGGTTAGGGTTAGGCTCCCGGTGAGGCCTAGGGTCGAGTTTGGGGTACGGATACGTGTTAGGGGGCGTATTACTTGCAGAGTGCGGCTTATCGTTAGGCTAGGCCTCAGGGTTCAGACTGCGGATGAGGCTCCGGGTTCAGGGTCAGGGTTGGAGCTAGGGTTAGGGTTAGGCTCCCGCTGAGGCCTAGGTTCGAGATTGGGGTACGGATACGTGTTAGGGGTCGTGTGCGTTGCATGGCGCGACTTATCGTTATTGTAGTCCTCAGGGTTGAGGCTGTGGGTGAGGCTTAGTTTAAACGGTCAGGGTTTTAGTTAGGATTACGGTTTGGATCCCAGTGAGGTTTAGGGTCAAGATTGAGGAACGGATACCTTTTAAGGGGCCTGGGTGTTGCAGTGTGCTTGTGATCGTTAGGGTAGACCTCAGGGTTCAGGCTGCGGGTGAGGCTTAGGTTTCAGGGTCATGGTTGGAGCTCGTGTTAGGGTTAGGCTCCCGGTGAGGCTTCGTATCGACATTGGGGTACGGATACGTGTTAGGGGGCGTGTGCGTTGCAGGGCGTGACTTATCGTTAGGCTAGTCCTCAGGTTTGAAGCTGTGGGTGAGGCTTAGTTTAAAGGATCAGGGTTTTAGCTAGGGTTAGGATAAGGCACCCAGTGAGGTTTTGGGTCGTGATTGGGGAACAGAAACGTGTTAGGGAGCGTGGGCGTTGCAGTGCGCGGCTGATCGTTAGGGTAGGCCTCCGTGTTCAGGCTGCGGTTGAGGCTTAGGTTTCAGGGTCATTGTTGGAGCTAGTGTTAGGGTTAGGCTCCCGGTGAGGCTTCGGGTTGAGATTGGGGTACCGATACGTGTTAGGGGGCGTGTGAGTTGCAGGGCTTGGTTTACAGTTAGGGTAGGCCTCAGGGTTCAGGCTGCGGGTGAGGCTTAGGGTTCAGAATAATGGTTGAAGCTAGGGTTATTGTTAGGCTCCCGGTGAGGCTTAGGGTCGCGATTGGTGTACGTATACCTGTTAGTGTGCGTGTGCGTTGCGTGGCGCAGGTTATTGTTATGGTAGGCCTCAGGGTTCAGGCTGTGGTGAGGCTTAGCGTTCAGGGTCATGGTTGGAGCTAGGGTTAGATTTAGGCTCCCGGTGAGGCTTACGGTCGAGATTGGGGTACGGATACGAGTTAGGGGGCGTCTGCATTGCAGGGTGCGGCTTATAGTTAGGGTAGGCCTCAGGGATCAGTCTTCTGGTTAGGCTTAGTGTTCAGGGTCAGGGTTGGAGCTAGGGTTAGGGTTAGGCTCTCGGTGAGGCCTAGGGTCGAGATTGGGGTACGGATAACTGTAACGGGTCGTGTGAGTTGCATAGCGCGGCTTATCGTGAGAGTAGGCCTTAGGGTTCAGGCTGCGGATGAGGCTTAGTTTTCAGGGTCAGGGTTGGAGCTCGGGTTACGGTTAGGCTCCTGGTGATACTTGCAGACCCCAGCTTATCATTAGGGTAGGCCTCAGGGTTCAGACGGCGGGTGAGGCTTAGGTTTCAGCGTGAGGGTTGGAGCTAGGGTTAGGGTTGGGCTCCCGCTGAGGCCTAGGTTCGAGATGGGTGTACGGAAACGTGTTAGGGGGCGTGTGCGTTGCAGGGCACGGCGTATCGTTACAATACGCCTCAGGGTTTAGGCTTTGGGTGAGGCTTTGTGTTCAGGGTCACGGTTGGAGTTTGGGTTAGGATTAGGCTCCCGGTGAGGCCTAGGGTCGAGATTAGGGTACGGGGACGTGTTAGGGTGCGTGTGCGTTGCACGGCGCTGCTTATCGTTAGGGTAGGCCTCAAGTATCGGGTTGCTGGTGAGGCTTATTGTTCAGGGTCAGGGTTGGAGCTAGGGTTAGGGTTAGGCTCCCGGAGAGGCTTTGGGTCGATATTGGGGTACGGATATATGTTAGGGGTCATGTGAGTTTCAGAGCGCGGCTGATCGTTAGGGAAGGCCTCAGGGTTCAGGCTGCTGTTGAGGCTTAGGGTTCAGGGTCAGGGTTGGAGCTAGGGTTAGGGTTAGGCTTCTGGTCAGGCTTAGGCTCGAGATTGGGGTACGGATACGTGTTAGGGGGCGTGTGCGTTGCAGGGCGTGGCTTATCGTTACGGTATGCCTCAGGGTTCAGTTTGCGGGTGAGGTTTAGGTTTCAGTGTCAGGTTTGGAGCTAAGGTTAGGTTTAGGCACCCCGTGAGGCCTAGGGTCGAGATTGGGGTAAGGATACGTTTTAGGGGGAGTGTGCGTTGCAGGGCGCTGCTTATAGTTACGGTATGACTCAGGGTTCATTCTTCCGGTTAGGCTTAGGTTTCAGGGTCAGGGTTGGAGCTAGGGTTAAGGTTCGGCTCCCGCTGAGGCCTAGGTTCGAGATTGGGGTACGGAAACGTGTTAGGGGGCGTGTGTGTTGCAGGGCGCGGCGTATCGTTATAATACGCCTCAGGGTTTAGGCTTTGTGTGAGGCTTTGTGTTCAGGGTCACGGTTGGAGTTTGGGTTAGGATTAGGCTCCCGGTGAGGCCTATGGTCGAGATTAGGGTACGGGGACGTGTTAGGAGGCGTGTGCGTTGCAGGGCACGACTTATCGTTATTGTAGTCCTCAGGGTTGAGGCTGTGGGTGAGGCTTAGGTTAAATGGTCAGGATTTTAGGTAGGATTGGGGTTAGGCTCCCAGTGAGGTTTAGGGTCAAGATTGAGGAACGGATACGTGTTAGGGGGCGTGGGTGTTGCAGTGTGCGGCTGATCGTTAGGGTAGACCTCAGTGTTCAGGCTGAGGGTGAGGCTTAGGTTTCAGAGTCATGGTTGGATCTCGTGTTAGGGTTAGGCTCCCGGTGAGGCTTCGGATCGACATTGGGGTACGGATACGTGTTAAGGGGCGTGTGCGTTGCAGGGCGTGACTTATCGTTAGGGTAGTCTTCAGGTTTGAAGCTGTGGGTGAGGCTTAGTTTAAAGGGTCAGGGTTTTAGCTAGGGTTAGGATAAGGCACCCAGTGAGGTTTTGGGTCGAGATTGGGGAACGGATACGTGTTAGGGGGCGTGGGGGTTGCAGTGCGCGGCTGATCGTTAGGGTAGGCCTCCGTGTTCAGGCTGCGGGTGAGGCTTAGGTTTCAGGGTCATTGTTGGAGCTAGTGTTAGGGTTAGGCTCCCGGTGAGGCTTCGGGTTGAGATTGGGGTACCAATACGTGTTAGGGGGCGTGTGAGTTGCAGGGCGTGGTTTACAGTTAGGGTAGGCCTCAGGGTTCAGGCTGCGGGTGAGGCTTAGGGTTCAGAATAATGTTTGAAGCTAGGGTTATTGTTAGGCTCCCGGTGAGGCTTAGGGTCGCGATTGGGGTACGGATACCTGTTAGTGTGTGTGTGCGTTGCGTGGCGCAGGTTATTGTTATGGTAGGCCTCAGGTTTCAGGCTGCGGTGAGGCTTAGGGTTCAGGGTCATAGTTGGAGCTAGGGTTAGATTTAGGCTCCCGGTGAGGCTTACGGTGGAGATAGGGGTATGCATACGTGTTAGGGGGCGTGTGCATTGCAGGGCGCGGCTTATAGTTAGGGTAGGCCTCAGGGATCAGTCTTCCTGTTAGGCTTAGGATTCAGGGTCAGGGTTGGAGCTAGGGTTAGGGTTAGGCTCCCGGTGAGGCCTAGGTTCGAGATTGGGGTACTGATACCTGTACCGGGTCGTGTGAGTTGCATGGCGTGGCTTATCGTGATAGTAGGCCTTAGGGTTCAGGCTGAGGATGAGGCTTAGGTTTCAGGGTCAGCGTTGGAGCTCGGGTTACGGTTAGCCTCCTGGTGATACCTAGGGTCGAGATTGGGGTATGCATACGGGTTAGGGGGTGTATTCCTTGCAGACCCAGCTTATCATTAGGGTAGGCCTCAGGGTACAGACGGCGGGTGAGTCTTAGATTTCAGGGTGAGGGTTGGAGCTAGGGTAAAGGTTCGGCTCCCGCTGAGGCCTATGTTCGAGATTGGGGTATGGAAACGTGTTAGGGGACGTGTTCATTGCAGGGCGCGGCGTATCGTTACAATACACCTCAGGGTTTAGGCTTTGGGTGAGGCTTTGTGTTCAGGGTCAGGGTTGGAGGTAGGGTTAGGATTAGGCTCCCAGTGAGGCCTAGGGTCGATATTAGGGTACGGCGACGTGTTAGGGTGCGTGTGCATTGCACGGCGCTGCGTATCGTTAGGGTAGGCCTCAGGGCTCACGCTGCGGGTGAGGCTTATGGGTCAGGGTCAGCGTTGGAGTTAGGGTTAGGGTTAGGCTCCCGGTGAGGCTGTGGTTCGAGTTTGGGGTACGGATAAGTGTTACGGGGCGTGTGCGTTGAAGGGCGTGGCTTATCGTTAGGGTAGGCCTCAGGGTTGAGGCTGTGGGTGAGGCTTAGTTTAAACGGTCAGGGTTTTAGGTAAGATTAGGGTTAGGCTCCCAGTGAGGTTTAGAGTCAAGATTGGGGAACGGATACGTGTTACGGGGCGTGGGTGTTGCAGTGTGCGGCTGACCGTTAGGGTAGACCGCAGGGTTCAGGCTGCGGGTGAGGCTTAGGGTTCAGGGTCATGGTTGAAGCTAGTGTTAGGGTTAGGCTCCCGGTGAGGCTTCGGATCGACATTGGGGTAGGGATACGTGTTAGGGGGCGTGTGCGTTGCAGGGCGTGACTTATCGTTAGGGTAGGCCTCAGGGTTCAGGCTGCAGTTGAGGCTCAGGTTTCAGGGTCAGGGTTCGAGCTAGGGCTAGGGTTAGGGTCCCGGTGAAGCTTCGGGACAAGATTCGGGTATGGATACGTGTTAGGGTGCGTTTGCGTTGCAGGGCGCGGTTTATCGTTAGGGTAGGCCTCAGGGATCAGGCTTCGGCTGATGCTTAGTGTTCAGGGTCATGGTTGGAGGTAAGGTTAGGTTTAATCTCCCAGTGAGGCCTAGGGTTGAGATTGGGGTACGGATTCGTGTTAGGGGACGTGTGCGTTGCACGGCGCAGCTTATCGTTAGTGTTGGCCTCAATGTTCATGCTGCGGGTGAGGCTTAGGATTCACGGTCTGAGTTGGAGCTAGGGTTAGGGTTTGGCTCTCGCACAGGCCTAGGGTCTAAATTGGGTTACGGATACGTGTTAGGGGGCATGTGCATTGCAGGGCGTGGCTTATCGTTAGGGTAGGGCTCTGGGTTCAGTCTGCAGGTGAGGCTTAGGGTTCAGGGTCAGGGTTTGATCTAGGGTAAGGATTCGGCTCCCGCTGAGGCCTAGGTTCGAGATTGGGGTACGGAAACGTGTTAGGGGGCGTGTGCGTTGCAGGGCGCGGCTTATCGTTATAATACGCCTCAGGGTTCCGGCTTTGGGTGAGGCTTTGTGTTCAGGGTCAGGGTTGGAGCTAGGGTTAGGATTAGGCTCCAGGTGAGGCCTAGGGTCGAGATTAGGGTACGGGGACGTGTTAGGGGGCGTGTGCGTTGCACCGCGCTGCTTATCATTAGGGTAAGCCTCAGGGCTCACGCTGCGTGCGAGGCTTATGTGTCAGGGTCAGTGTTGGAGTTAGGGTTATGGTTAGGCTCCCGGTGAGGCTTCGGTTCAAGTTTGGGGTACGGATACGTGTTATGGGGCGTGTGCGTTGAAGGGCGTGGCTTATGGTTACGGTAAGACTCCGGGTTCAGTTTGCGGATGAGGCTTAGGTTTCAGGGTCAGGGTTGGAGCTCGGGTTAGGGTTAGGCTCCCGGTGAGGCCTAGCGTCGAGTTTGGGGTACGGATACGTGTTAGGGGGCGTATTACTTGCAGAGCGCGGCTTATCGTTAGGCTAGGCCTCAGGGTTCAGACTGCGGGTGAGGCTTCGGGTTCAGGGTCAGGGTTGGAGCTAGGGTTAGGGTTAGGCTCCCGCTGAGGCCTAGGTTCGAGATTGGGGTACGGATACGTGTTAGGGGTCGTGTGCGTTGCAGGGCACGACTTATCGTTATTGTAGTCCTCCGGGTTGAGGCTGTGGGTGAGGCTTAGGTTAAATGGTCAGGGTTTTAGGTAGGATTGGGGTTAGGCTCCCAGTGAGGTTTAGGGTCAAGATTGAGGAACGGATACGTGTTAGGGGGCGTGGGTGTTGCAGTGTGCGGCTGATCGTTAGGGTAGACCTCAGGGTTCAGGCTGAGGGTGAGGCTTAGGTTTCAGAGTCATGGTTGGATCTCGTGTTAGGGTTAGGCTCCCGGTGAGGCTTCGGATCGACATTGGGGTACGGATACGTGTTAAGGGGCGTGTGCGTTGCAGGGCGTGACTTATCGTTAGGGTAGTCTTCAGGTTTGAAGCTGTGGGTGAGGCTTAGTTTAAAGGGTCAGGGTTTTAGCTAGGGTTAGGATAAGGCACCCAGTGAGGTTTTGGGTCGAGATTGGGGAACGGATACGTGTTAGGGGGCGTGGGGGTTGCAGTGCGCGGCTGATCGTTAGGGTAGGCCTCCGTGTTCAGGCTGCGGGTGAGGCTTAGGTTTCAGGGTCATGGTTGGAGCTAGTGTTAGGGTTAGGCTCCCGGTGAGGCTTCGGGTTGAGATTGGGGTACCGATACGTGTTAGGGGGCGTGTGAGTTGCAGGGCGTGGTTTACAGTTAGGGTAGGCCTCAGGGTTCAGGCTGCGGGTGAGGCTTAGGGTTCAGAATCATGGTTGAAGCTAGGGTTATGGTTAGGCTCCCGGTGAGGCTTAGGGTCGCGATTGGGGTACGTATACCTGTTAGTGTGCGTGTGCGTTGCGTGGCGCAGGTTATTGTTATGGTAGGCCTCAGGTTTCAGGCTGTGGTGAGGCTTAGGGTTCAGGGTCATGGTTGGAGCTAGGGTTAGATTTAGGCTCCCGGTGAGGCTTACGGTCGAGATTGGGGTACGGATACGAGTTAGGGGGCGTGTGCATTGCAGGGCGCGGCTTATAGTTAGGGTAGGCCTCAGGGATCAGTCTTCCGGTTAGGCTTAGGGATCAGGGTCAGGGTTGGAGCTAGGGTTAGGGTTAGGCTCCCGGTGAGGCCTAGGGTCGAGATTGGGGTACGGATACCTGTAACGGGTCGTGTGTGTTGCATAGCGTGGCTTATCGTGAGAGTAGGCCTTAGGGTTCAGGCTGCGGATGAGGCTTAGTTTTCAGGGTCAGGGTTGGAGCTCGGGTTACGGTTAGGCTCCTGGTGATACTTGCAGACCCCAGCTTATCATTAGGGTAGGCCTCAGGGTTCAGACGGCGGGTGAGGCTTAGGTTTCAGGGTGAGGGTTGGAGCTAGGGTTAGGGTTCGGCTCCCGCTGAGGCCTAGGTTCGAGATTGGGGTACGGAAACGTGTTAGGGGGCGTGTGCGTTGCAGGGCGCGGCGTATCGTTACAATACGCCTCAGGGTTTAGGCTTTGTGTGAGGCTTTGTGTTCAGGGTCACGGTTGGAGTTTGGGTTAGGATTAGGCTCCCGGTGAGGCCTAGGGTCGAGATTAGGGTACGGGGACGTGTTAGGGTGCGTGTGCGTTGCACGGCGCTGCTTATCATTAGGGTAGGCCTCAGGGCTCACGCTGCGGGTGAGGCTAATATTTCAGGGTCAGTGTTGGAGTTAGGGTTATGGTTAGGCTCCCGGTGAGGCTTCGGTACGAGTTTGGGGTACGGATACGTGTTAGGGGGCGTGTGCGTTGAAGGGCGTGGCTTATCGTTACGGTAAGACTCCGGGTTCAGTTTGCGGATGAGGCTTAGGGTTCAGGGTCAGGGTTGGAGCTCGGGTTAGGGTTAGGCTCCCGGTGAGGCCTAGGGTCGAGATTGGGGTACGGATACCTGTAACGGGTAGTGTGAGTTGCAAAGCGTGGCTTATCGTGAGAGTAGGCGTTAGGGTTCAGGCTGCGGATGAGGCTTAGTTTTCAGGGTCAGGGTTGGAGCTCGGGTTACGGTTAGGCTCCTGGTGATACTTGCAGACCCCAGCTTATCATTAGGGTAGGCCTCAGGGTTCAGACGGCGGGTGAGGCTTAGGTTTCAGGGTGAGGGTTGGAGCTAGGGTTAGGGTTCGGCTCCCGCTGAGGCCTAGGTTCGAGATTGGGGTACGGAAACGTGTTAGGGGGCGTGTGCGTTGCAGGGCGCGGCGTATCGTTACAATACGCCTCAGGGTTTAGGCTTTGTGTGAGGCTTTGTGGTCAGGGTCACGGTTGGAGTTTGGGTTAGGATTAGGCTCCCGGTGAGGCCTAGGGTCGAGATTAGGGTACGGGGACGTGTTTGGGTGCGTGTGCGTTGCACGGCGCTGCTTATCATTAGGGTAGGCCTCAGGGCTCACGCTGCGGGTGAGGCTTATGTTTCAGGGTCAGTGTTGGAGTTAGGGTTATGGTTAGGCTCCCGGTGAGGCTTCGGTTCGAGTTTGGGGTACGGATACGTGTTTGGGGGCCTGTGCGTTGAAGGGCGTGGCTTATCGTTACGGTAAGACTCCGGGTTCAGTTTGCGGATGAGGCTTAGGTTTCAGGGTCAGGGTTGGAGCTCGGGTTAGGGTTAGGCTCCCGGTGAGGCCTAGGGTCGAGTTTGGGGTACGGATACTTGTTAGGGGGCGTATTACTTGCAGAGCGCGGCTTATCGTTAGGCTAGGCCTCAGGGTTCAGACTGCGGGTGAGGCTTCGGGTTCAGGGTCAGGGTTGGAGCTAGGGTTAGGGTTAGGCTCCCGGTGAGGCCTAGGGTCGAGATTGGGGTACGGATACCTGTAACGGGTCGTGTGAGTTGCATAGCGTGGCTTATCGTGAGAGTAGGCCTTAGGGTTCAGGCTGCGGATGAGGCTTAGTTTTCAGGGTCAGGGTTGGAGCTCGGGTTACGGTTAGGCTCCTGGTGATACTTGCAGACCCCAGCTTATCATTAGGGTAGGCCTCAGGGTTCAGACGGCGGGTGAGGCTTTGGTTTCAGGGTGAGGGTTGGAGCTAGGGTTAGGGTTCGGCTCCCGCTGAGGCCTAGGTTCGAGATTGGGGTACGGAAACGTGTTAGGGGGCGTGTGCGTTGCAGGGCGCGGCGTATCGTTACAATACGCCTCAGGGTTTAGGCTTTGTGTGAGGCTTTGTGTTCAGGGTCACGGTTGGAGCTTGGGTTAGGATTAGGCTCCCGGTGAGGCCTAGGGTCGAGATTAGGGTACGGGGACGTGTTAGGGTGCGTGTGCGTTGCACGGCGCTGCTTATCATTAGGGTAGGCCTCAGGGCTCACGCTGCGGGTGAGGCTTATGTTTCAGGGTCAGTGTTGGAGTTAGGGTTATGGTTAGGCTCCCGGTGAGGCTTCGGTTCGAGTTTGGGGTACTTATACGTGTTAGGGGACGTGTGCGTTGAAGGGCGTGGCTTATCGTTACGGTAAGACTCCGGGTTCAGTTTGCGGATGAGGCTTAGGTTTCAGGGTCAGGGTTGGAGCTAGGGTTAGGGTTAGGCTCCCGGTGAGGCCTAGGTTCGAGATTGGGGTACTGATACCTGTACCGGGTCGTGTGAGTTGCATGGCGTGGCTTATCGTGATAGTAGGCCTTAGGGTTCAGGCTGAGGATGAGGCTTAGTTTTCAGGGTCAGCGTTGGAGCTCGGGTTACGGTTAGCCTCCTGGTGATACCTAGGGTCGAGATTGGGGTATGCATACGGGTTAGGGGGTGTATTCCTTGCAGAGCCCAGCT
Source organism: Kogia breviceps (assembly GCF_026419965.1). Lineage (NCBI taxonomy): Eukaryota > Metazoa > Chordata > Mammalia > Artiodactyla > Physeteridae > Kogia > Kogia breviceps. The sequence continues at coordinate 87,366,181 of NC_081316.1, forward strand.
TATCATTAGGGTAGGCCTCAGGGTACAGACGGCGGGTGAGGCTTAGGTTTCAGGGTGAGGGTTGGAGCTCGGGTTAAGGTTCGGCTCCCGCTGAGGCCTAGGTTCGAGATTGGGGTACGGAAACCTGTTAGGGGGCGTGTGCGTTGCAGGGCGCGGCGTATCGTTACAATACACCTCAGGGTTTAGGCTTTGGGTGAGGCTTTGTGTTCAGGGTCAGGGTTGGAGGTAGGGTTAGGATTAGGCTCCCAGTGAGGCCTAGGGTCGATATTAGGGTACGGTGACGTGTTAGGGTGCGTGTGCATTGCACGGCGCTGAGTATCGTTAGGGTAGGCCTCAGGGCTCACACTGCGGGTGAGGCTTATGGGTCAGGGTCAGCGTTGGAGTTAGGGTTAGGCTCCCGGTGAGGCTTTGGTTCGAGTTTGGGATACGGATACGTGTTACAGGGCGTGTGCGTTGAAGGGCGTGGCTTTTCGTTAGGGTAGGCCTCAGGGTTGAGTCTGTGGGTGAGGCTTAGTTTAAACGGTCAGGGTGTTAGGTAAGATTAGGGTTAGGCTCCCAGTTAGGTTTAGAGTCAAGATTGGGGAACGGATACGTGTTAGGGGCGTGGGTGTTGCAGTGTGCGGCTGACCGTTAGGGTAGACCACAGGGTTCAGGCTGCAGGTGAGGCTTAGGGTTCAGGGTCATGGTTGAAGCTAGTGTTAGGGTTAGGCTCCCGGTGAGGCTTCGGATCGACATTGGGGTACGGATACGTGTTAGGGGGCGTGTGCGTTGCAGGGCGTGGCTTATCGTTAGGGTAGGCCTCAAGGTTCAGGCTGCAGTTGAGGCTTAGGTTTCAGGGTCAGGGTTCGAGCTAGGGCTAGGGTTAGGGTCCCGGTGAAGCTTCGGGACGAGATTCGGGTATGGATACGTGTTAGGGTGTGTTTGCGTTGCAGGGCGCGGTTTATCGTTAGGGTAGGCCTCTGGGATCAGGCTTCGGCTGATGCTTAGTGTTCAGGGTCGTGGTTGGAGGTAAGGTTAGGTTTAATCTCCCAGTGAGGCCTAGGGTTGAGATTGGGGTACGGATTCGTGTTAGGGTGCGTGTGCGTTGCACGGCGCAGCTTATCGTTAGTGTTGGCCTCAATGTTCATGCTGCGGGTGAGGCTTAGGATTCACGGTCTGAGTTGGAGCTAGGGTTAGGGTTTGGCTCTCGCACAGGCCTAGGGTCTAAATTGGGTTACGGATACGTGTTAGGGGGCACGCCCTGCACGCATTGCAGGGCGTGGCTTATCGTTAGGGTAGGGCTCTGGGTTCAGTCTGCAGGTGAGGCTTAGGGTTCAGGGTCAGGGTTGGAGCTAGGGTTAGGGTTCAGCTCCCGGTGACGCTTATGGTCGAGATTGGGGTACGCAGACATGTTATGGGGCCTGTGATTTGCATGGCGTGGTTTATCATTGGGGGAGGCCTCAGGGATCAGTCTGCAGGTGAGGCTTAGGGTTCAGGGTCAGGGTTGGAGCTAGGGTTATTGTTCGGCTCCCGGTGAGACCTAGGGTCGAGATTGTGGTATGGATACGTGTTAGGGGGCGTGTGCGTTGCAGGGCGTGGCTTATCATTATAGTAGGCCTCAGGGTTCAGGCTTCGGGTGAGGCTTAGGGTTCAGGGTCAGGGTTGTAGCTACGGTTAGGATTAGGCTCCCGGTGAGGGCTGGGTCGAGATAAGGGTACGGATATGTGTTCCGGGCGTGTGCGTTGCACCGAGCTGCTTATCATTAGGGTAGGCCTCACGGTTCAGGCTGCGGGTGAGGCTTAGTGTTCACGGTCAGGGTTGGAGCTAGGGTAAGGTTTAGGCTCCCGGTGAGGCTTCGGGTCGAGATTGGGGTACGGATACGTGTTAGGGGGCGTGTGTGTTGCAGTGCGCAGCTGATCATTAGGGTAGGCCTCAGGGTTCATGCTGTGGGGTAGGCTTAGTGTTAAGGACAGGGCTGGATCTAGGGTTAGGGTTAGGCTCCCGGTGAGGCTTCGGGTCGAGATTGGGGTACGGATACGTGTTTGGGCGCGTGTGCATTGAGGGGCGCGGGTTAACATTAGGGTAGACCTCAGGGTTCACGCTGAGGGTGAGGCTTAGTGTTCAGGGTTATTTTAGGAGCTAGGGTTAGGCTTCGTCACCGGGGAGGCCTAGGGTGGAGATTGTGTTACGGATACGTGTTAGGGGGCGTGTGCGTTGAAGGGCGTGGCTTATCGTTACGGTAAGACTCCGGGTTCAGTTTGCGGATGAGGCTTAGGTTTCAGGGTCAGGGTTGGAGCTCGGGTTAGGGTTAGGCTCCCGGTGAGGCCTAGGGTCGAGTTTGGGGTACGGATACGTGTTAGGGGGCGTATTACTTGCAGAGCGTGGCTTATCGTTAGGCTAGGCCTCAGGGTTCAGACTGCGGGTGAGGCTTCGGGTTCAGGGTCACGGTTGGAGCTAGGGTTAGGGTTAGGCTCCCGCTGAGGCCTAGGTTCGAGATTGGGGTACGGATACGTGTTAGGGGTCGTGTGCGTTGCAGGGCACGACTTATCGTTATTGTAGTCCTCAGGGTTGAGGCTGTGGGTGAGGCTTAGGTTAAATGGTCAGGGTTTTAGGTAGGATTGGGGTTAGGCTCCCAGTGAGGTTTAGGGTCAAGATTGAGGAACGGATACGTGTTAGGGGGCGTGGGTGTTGCAGTGTGCGGCTGATCGTTAGGGTAGACCTCAGGGTTCAGGCTGAGGGTGAGGCTTAGGTTTCAGAGTCATGGTTGGATCTCGTGTTAGGGTTAGGCTCCCGGTGAGGCTTCGGATCGACATTGGGGTACGGATACGTGTTAAGGGGCGTGTGCGTTGCAGGGCGTGACTTATCGTTAGGGTAGTCTTCAGGTTTGAAGCTGTGGGTGAGGCTTAGTTTAAAGGGTCATGGTTTTAGCTAGGGTTAGGATAAGGCACCCAGTGAGGTTTTGGGTCGAGATTGGGGAACGGATACGTGTTAGGGGGCGTGGGTGCTGCAGTGCGCGGCTGATCGTTAGGGTAGGCCTCCGTGTTCAGGCTGCGGGTGAGGCTTAGGTTTCAGGGTCATTGTTGGAGCTCGTGTTAGAGTTAGGCTCCCGGTGAGGCTTCGGGTTGAGATTGGGGTACCAATACGTGTTAGGGGTCGTGTGAATTGTAGGGCGTGGTTTACAGTTAGGGTAGGCTTCAAGGTTCAGGCTGCGGGTGAGGCTTAGGTTTCAGAATAATGGTTGAAGCTAGGGTTATGGTTAGGCTCCCAGTGAGGCTTAGGGTCGCGATTGGGGTACGTATACCTGTTAGTGTGCGTGTGCGTTGCGTGGCGCAGGTTATTGTTATGGTAGGCCTCAGGTTTCAGGCTGTGGTGAGGCTTAGGGTTCAGGGTCATGGTTGGAGCTAGGGTTAGATTTAGGCTCCCGGTGAGGCTTACGGTCGAGATTGGAGTATGGATACGTGTTAGGGGGCGTGTGCATTGCAGGGCGCGGCTTATAGTTAGGGTAGGCCTCAGGAATCAGTCTTCCGGTTAGGCTAAGGGTTCAGGGTCAGGGTTGGATCTAGGGTAAGGGTTCGGCTCCCGCTGAGGCCTAGGTTCGAGATTGGGGTACGGAAACGTGTCAGGGGGCGTGTGCGTTGCAGGGCGCGGCTTATCGTTATAATACGCCTCAGGGTTCAGGCTTTGGGTGAGGCTTTGTGTTCAGGGTCCGGGTTAGAGCTAGGGTTTGGATTAGGCTCCCGGTGAGGCCTAGGGTCGAGATTAGGGTACGGGGACGTGGTAGAGGGCGTGTGCGTTGCACCGCGCTGCTTATCATTAGGGTAAGCCTCAGGGCTCACGCTGCGTGCGAGGCTTATGTGTCAGGGTCAGTGTTGGAGTTAGGGTTATGGTTAGGCTCCCGGTGAGGCTTCGGTTCGAGTTTGGGGTACGGATACGTGTTAGGGGGCGTGTGCGTTGAAGGGCGTGGCTTATCGTTACGGTAAGGCTACGGGTTCAGTTTGCGGATGAGGCTTAGGTTTCAGGGTCAGGGTTGGAGCTCGGGTTAGGGTTAGGCTCCCCGTGAGGCCTAGGTTCGAGATTGGGGTACGGATACGTGTTAGGGGTCGTGTGCGTTGCAGGGCACGACTTATCGTTATTGTAGTCCTCAGGGTTGAGGCTGTGGGTGAGGCTTAGGTTAAATGGTCAGGGTTTTATGTAGGATTGGGGTTAGGCTCCCAGTGAGGTTTAGGGTCAAGATTGAGGAACGGATACATGTTAGGGGGCGTGGGTGTTGCAGTGTGCGGCTGATCGTTAGGGTAAACCTCAGGGTTCAGGCGGAGGGTGAGGCTTAGGTTTCAGAGTCATGGTTGGATCTCGTGTTAGGGTTAGGCTCCCGTTGAGGCTTCGGATCGACATTGGGGTACAGATACGTGTTAAGGGGCATGTGCGTTGCAGGGCGTGACTTATCGTTAGGGTAGTCTTCAGGTTTGAAGCTGTGGGTGAGGCTTAGTTTAAAGGGTCAGGGTTTTAGCTAGGGTTAGGATAAGGCACCCAGTGAGGTTTTGGGTTGAGATTGGGGAACGGATACGTGTTAGGGGGCGTGGGGGTTGCAGTGCGCGGCTGATCGTTAGGGTAGGCCTCCGTGTTCAGGCTGCGGGTGAGGATTAGGGTTCAGGGTGATGGTTGGAGCTAGTGTAAGGGTTAGGCTCCCGGTGAGGCTTCGGGTTGAGATTGGGGTACCGATACGTGTTAGGGGGCGTGTGAGTTGCAGGGCGTGGTTTACAGTTAGGATAGGCCTCAAGGTTCAGGCTGCGGGTGAGGCTTAGGGTTCAGAATCATGGTTGAAGCTAGGGTTATTGTTAGGCTCCCGGTGAGGCTTAGGGTCGCGATTGGGGTACGTATACCTGTTAGTGTGCGTGTGCGTTGCGTGGCGCAGGTTATTGTTATGGTAGGCCTCAGGTTTCAGACTGTGGTGAGGCTTAGGGTTCAGGGTCATGGTTGGAGCTAGGGTTAGAATTAGGCTCCCGGTGAGGCTTACGGTCGAGATTGGGGTACGGATACGAGTTAGGGGGCGTGTGCATTGCAGGGCGCGGCTTATAGTTAGGGTAGGCCTCAGGGATCAGTCTTCCGGTTAGGCTTAGGGATCAGGGTCAGGGTTGGAGCTAGGGTTAGGGTTAGGCTCCCGGTGAGGCCTAGGGTCGAGATTGGGGTACGGATACCTGTAACGGGTCGTGTGAGTTGCATAGCGTGGCTTATCGTGAGAGTAGGCCTTAGGGTTCAGGCTGCGGATGAGGCTTAGTTTTCAGGGTCAGGGTTGAAGCTCGGGTTACGGTTAGGCTCCTGGTGATACTTGCAGACCCCAGCTTATCATTAGGGTAGGCCTCAGGGTTCAGACGGCGGGTGAGGCTTAGGTTTCAGGGTGAGGGTTGGAGCTCGGGTTAAGGTTCGGCTCCCGCTGAGGCCTAGGTTCGAGATTGGGGTACGGAAACCTGTTAGGGGGCGTGTGCGTTGCAGGGCGCGGCGTATCGTTACAATACACCTCAGGGTTTAGGCTTTGGGTGAGGCTTTGTGTTCAGGGTCAGGGTTGGAGGTAGGGTTAGGATTAGGCTCCCAGTGAGGCCTAGGGTCGATATTAGGGTACGGTGACGTGTTAGGGTGCGTGTGCATTGCACGGCGCTGAGTATCGTTAGGGTAGGCCTCAGGGCTCACACTGCGGGTGAGGCTTATGGGTCAGGGTCAGCGTTGGAGTTAGGGTTAGGCTCCCCGTGAGGCTTTGGTTCGAGTTTGGGATACGGATACGTGTTACAGGGCGTGTGCGTTGAAGGGCGTGGCTTTTCGTTAGGGTAGGCCTCAGGGTTGAGTCTGTGGGTGAGGCTTAGTTTAAACGGTCAGGGTGTTAGGTAAGATTAGGGTTAGGCTCCCAGTTAGGTTTAGAGTCAAGATTGGGGAACGGATACGTGTTAGGGGCGTGGGTGTTGCAGTGTGCGGCTGACCGTTAGGGTAGACCACAGGGTTCAGGCTGCAGGTGAGGCTTAGGGTTCAGGGTCATGGTTGAAGCTAGTGTTAGGGTTAGGCTCCCGGTGAGGCTTCGGATCGACATTGGGGTACGGATACGTGTTAGGGGGCGTGTGCGTTGCAGGGCGTGGCTTATCGTTAGGGTAGGCCTCAAGGTTCAGGCTGCAGTTGAGGCTTAGGTTTCAGGGTCAGGGTTCGAGCTAGGGCTAGGGTTAGGGTCCCGGTGAAGCTTCGGGACGAGATTCGGGTATGGATACGTGTTAGGGTGTGTTTGCGTTGCAGGGCGCGGTTTATCGTTAGGGTAGGCCTCTGGGATCAGGCTTCGGCTGATGCTTAGTGTTCAGGGTCGTGGTTGGAGGTAAGGTTAGGTTTAATCTCCCAGTGAGGCCTAGGGTTGAGATTGGGGTACGGATTCGTGTTAGGGTGCGTGTGCGTTGCACGGCGCAGCTTATCGTTAGTGTTGGCCTCAATGTTCATGCTGCGGGTGAGGCTTAGGATTCACGGTCTGAGTTGGAGCTAGGGTTAGGGTTTGGCTCTCGCACAGGCCTAGGGTCTAAATTGGGTTACGGATACGTGTTAGGGGGCACGCCCTGCACGCATTGCAGGGCGTGGCTTATCGTTAGGGTAGGGCTCTGGGTTCAGTCTGCAGGTGAGGCTTAGGGTTCAGGGTCAGGGTTGGAGCTAGGGTTAGGGTTCAGCTCCCGGTGACGCTTATGGTCGAGATTGGGGTACGCAGACATGTTATGGGGCCTGTGATTTGCATGGCGTGGTTTATCATTGGGGGAGGCCTCAGGGATCAGTCTGCAGGTGAGGCTTAGGGTTCAGGGTCAGGGTTGGAGCTAGGGTTATTGTTCGGCTCCCGGTGAGACCTAGGGTCGAGATTGTGGTATGGATACGTGTTAGGGGGCGTGTGCGTTGCAGGGCGTGGCTTATCATTATAGTAGGCCTCAGGGTTCAGGCTTCGGGTGAGGCTTAGGGTTCAGGGTCAGGGTTGTAGCTACGGTTAGGATTAGGCTCCCGGTGAGGGCTGGGTCGAGATAAGGGTACGGATATGTGTTCCGGGCGTGTGCGTTGCACCGAGCTGCTTATCATTAGGGTAGGCCTCACGGTTCAGGCTGCGGGTGAGGCTTAGTGTTCACGGTCAGGGTTGGAGCTAGGGTAAGGTTTAGGCTCCCGGTGAGGCTTCGGGTCGAGATTGGGGTACGGATACGTGTTAGGGGGCGTGTGTGTTGCAGTGCGCAGCTGATCATTAGGGTAGGCCTCAGGGTTCATGCTGTGGGGTAGGCTTAGTGTTAAGGACAGGGCTGGATCTAGGGTTAGGGTTAGGCTCCCGGTGAGGCTTCGGGTCGAGATTGGGGTACGGATACGTGTTTGGGCGCGTGTGCATTGAGGGGCGCGGGTTAACATTAGGGTAGACCTCAGGGTTCACGCTGAGGGTGAGGCTTAGTGTTCAGGGTTATTTTAGGAGCTAGGGTTAGGCTTCGTCACCGGGGAGGCCTAGGGTGGAGATTGTGTTACGGATACGTGTTAGGGGGCGTGTGCGTTGAAGGGCGTGGCTTATCGTTACGGTAAGACTCCGGGTTCAGTTTGCGGATGAGGCTTAGGTTTCAGGGTCAGGGTTGGAGCTCGGGTTAGGGTTAGGCTCCCGGTGAGGCCTAGGGTCGAGTTTGGGGTACGGATACGTGTTAGGGGGCGTATTACTTGCAGAGCGTGGCTTATCGTTAGGCTAGGCCTCAGGGTTCAGACTGCGGGTGAGGCTTCGGGTTCAGGGTCACGGTTGGAGCTAGGGTTAGGGTTAGGCTCCCGCTGAGGCCTAGGTTCGAGATTGGGGTACGGATACGTGTTAGGGGTCGTGTGCGTTGCAGGGCACGACTTATCGTTATTGTAGTCCTCAGGGTTGAGGCTGTGGGTGAGGCTTAGGTTAAATGGTCAGGGTTTTAGGTAGGATTGGGGTTAGGCTCCCAGTGAGGTTTAGGGTCAAGATTGAGGAACGGATACGTGTTAGGGGGCGTGGGTGTTGCAGTGTGCGGCTGATCGTTAGGGTAGACCTCAGGGTTCAGGCTGAGGGTGAGGCTTAGGTTTCAGAGTCATGGTTGGATCTCGTGTTAGGGTTAGGCTCCCGGTGAGGCTTCGGATCGACATTGGGGTACGGATACGTGTTAAGGGGCGTGTGCGTTGCAGGGCGTGACTTATCGTTAGGGTAGTCTTCAGGTTTGAAGCTGTGGGTGAGGCTTAGTTTAAAGGGTCATGGTTTTAGCTAGGGTTAGGATAAGGCACCCAGTGAGGTTTTGGGTCGAGATTGGGGAACGGATACGTGTTAGGGGGCGTGGGTGCTGCAGTGCGCGGCTGATCGTTAGGGTAGGCCTCCGTGTTCAGGCTGCGGGTGAGGCTTAGGTTTCAGGGTCATTGTTGGAGCTCGTGTTAGAGTTAGGCTCCCGGTGAGGCTTCGGGTTGAGATTGGGGTACCAATACGTGTTAGGGGTCGTGTGAATTGTAGGGCGTGGTTTACAGTTAGGGTAGGCTTCAAGGTTCAGGCTGCGGGTGAGGCTTAGGTTTCAGAATAATGGTTGAAGCTAGGGTTATGGTTAGGCTCCCAGTGAGGCTTAGGGTCGCGATTGGGGTACGTATACCTGTTAGTGTGCGTGTGCGTTGCGTGGCGCAGGTTATTGTTATGGTAGGCCTCAGGTTTCAGGCTGTGGTGAGGCTTAGGGTTCAGGGTCATGGTTGGAGCTAGGGTTAGATTTAGGCTCCCGGTGAGGCTTACGGTCGAGATTGGAGTATGGATACGTGTTAGGGGGCGTGTGCATTGCAGGGCGCGGCTTATAGTTAGGGTAGGCCTCAGGAATCAGTCTTCCGGTTAGGCTAAGGGTTCAGGGTCAGGGTTGGATCTAGGGTAAGGGTTCGGCTCCCGCTGAGGCCTAGGTTCGAGATTGGGGTACGGAAACGTGTCAGGGGGCGTGTGCGTTGCAGGGCGCGGCTTATCGTTATAATACGCCTCAGGGTTCAGGCTTTGGGTGAGGCTTTGTGTTCAGGGTCCGGGTTAGAGCTAGGGTTTGGATTAGGCTCCCGGTGAGGCCTAGGGTCGAGATTAGGGTACGGGGACGTGGTAGAGGGCGTGTGCGTTGCACCGCGCTGCTTATCATTAGGGTAAGCCTCAGGGCTCACGCTGCGTGCGAGGCTTATGTGTCAGGGTCAGTGTTGGAGTTAGGGTTATGGTTAGGCTCCCGGTGAGGCTTCGGTTCGAGTTTGGGGTACGGATACGTGTTAGGGGGCGTGTGCGTTGAAGGGCGTGGCTTATCGTTACGGTAAGGCTACGGGTTCAGTTTGCGGATGAGGCTTAGGTTTCAGGGTCAGGGTTGGAGCTCGGGTTAGGGTTAGGCTCCCCGTGAGGCCTAGGTTCGAGATTGGGGTACGGATACGTGTTAGGGGTCGTGTGCGTTGCAGGGCACGACTTATCGTTATTGTAGTCCTCAGGGTTGAGGCTGTGGGTGAGGCTTAGGTTAAATGGTCAGGGTTTTATGTAGCATTGGGGTTAGGCTCCCAGTGAGGTTTAGGGTCAAGATTGAGGAACGGATACATGTTAGGGGGCGTGGGTGTTGCAGTGTGCGGCTGATCGTTAGGGTAAACCTCAGGGTTCAGGCGGAGGGTGAGGCTTAGGTTTCAGAGTCATGGTTGGATCTCGTGTTAGGGTTAGGCTCCCGTTGAGGCTTCGGATCGACATTGGGGTACAGATACGTGTTAAGGGGCATGTGCGTTGCAGGGCGTGACTTATCGTTAGGGTAGTCTTCAGGTTTGAAGCTGTGGGTGAGGCTTAGTTTAAAGGGTCAGGGTTTTAGCTAGGGTTAGGATAAGGCACCCAGTGAGGTTTTGGGTTGAGATTGGGGAACGGATACGTGTTAGGGGGCGTGGGGGTTGCAGTGCGCGGCTGATCGTTAGGGTAGGCCTCCGTGTTCAGGCTGCGGGTGAGGATTAGGGTTCAGGGTGATGGTTGGAGCTAGTGTAAGGGTTAGGCTCCCGGTGAGGCTTCGGGTTGAGATTGGGGTACCGATACGTGTTAGGGGGCGTGTGAGTTGCAGGGCGTGGTTTACAGTTAGGATAGGCCTCAAGGTTCAGGCTGCGGGTGAGGCTTAGGGTTCAGAATCATGGTTGAAGCTAGGGTTATTGTTAGGCTCCCGGTGAGGCTTAGGGTCGCGATTGGGGTACGTATACCTGTTAGTGTGCGTGTGCGTTGCGTGGCGCAGGTTATTGTTATGGTAGGCCTCAGGTTTCAGACTGTGGTGAGGCTTAGGGTTCAGGGTCATGGTTGGAGCTAGGGTTAGAATTAGGCTCCCGGTGAGGCTTACGGTCGAGATTGGGGTACGGATACGAGTTAGGGGGCGTGTGCATTGCAGGGCGCGGCTTATAGTTAGGGTAGGCCTCAGGGATCAGTCTTCCGGTTAGGCTTAGGGATCAGGGTCAGGGTTGGAGCTAGGGTTAGGGTTAGGCTCCCGGTGAGGCCTAGGGTCGAGATTGGGGTACGGATACCTGTAACGGGTCGTGTGAGTTGCATAGCGTGGCTTATCGTGAGAGTAGGCCTTAGGGTTCAGGCTGCGGATGAGGCTTAGTTTTCAGGGTCAGGGTTGAAGCTCGGGTTACGGTTAGGCTCCTGGTGATACTTGCAGACCCCAGCTTATCATTAGGGTAGGCCTCAGGGTTCAGACGGCAGGTGAGGCTTAGATTTCAGGTTGAGGGTTGGAGCTAGGGTTAGGGTTCGGCTCCCGCTGAGGCCTAGGTTCGAGATTGGGGTACGGAAACGTGTTCGGGGGCGTGTGCGTTGCACTGCGTGGCGTATCGTTACAATACGCCTCAGGGTTTAGGCTTTGTGTGAGGCTTTGTGTTCAGGGTCACGGTTGGAGTTTGGGTTAGGATTAGGCTCCCGGTGAGGCCTATGGTGGAGATTAGGGTACGGGGACCTGTTAGGGTGCATGTGCGTTGCACGGCGCTGCTTATCATTAGGGTAGGCCTCAGGGCTCACGCTGCGGGTGAGGCTAATATTTCAGGGTCAGTGTTGGAGTTAGGGTTATGGTTAGGCTCCCGGTGAGGCTTCGGTTCGAGTTTGGGGTACGGATACGTGTTAGGGGGCGTGTGCGTTGAAGGGCGTGGCTTATCGTTACGGTAAGACTCTGGGTTCAGTTTGCGGATGAGGCTTAGGGTTCAGGGTCAGGGTTGGAGCTCGGGTTAGGGTTAGGCTCCCGGTGAGGCCTAGGGTCGAGATTGGGGTACGGATACCTGTAACGGGTCGTGTGAGTTGCAAAGCGTGGCTTATCGTGAGAGTAGGCCTTAGGGTTCAGGCTGCGGATGAGGCTTAGTTTTCAGGGTCAGGGTTGGAGCTCGGGTTACGGTTAGGCTCCTGGTGATACTTGCAGACCCCAGCTTATCATTAGGGTAGGCCTCAGGGTTCAGACGGCGGGTGAGGCTTAGGTTTCAGGGTGAGGGTTGGAGCTAGGGTTAGGGTTCGGCTCCCGCTGAGGCCTAGGTTCGAGATTGGGGTACGGAAACGTGTTAGGGGGCGTGTGCGTTGCAGGGCGCGGCGTATCGTTACAATACGCCTCAGGGTTTAGGCTTTGTGTGAGGCTTTGTGTTCAGGGTCACGGTTGGAGTTTGGGTTAGGATTAGGCTCCCGGTGAGGCCTAGGGTCGAGATTAGGGTACGGGGACGTGTTAGGGTGCGTGTGCGTTGCACGGCGCTGCTTATCATTAGGGTAGGCCTCAGGGCTCACGCTGCCGGTGAGGCTTATGTTTCAGGGTCACTGTTGGAGTTAGGGTTATGGTTAGGCTCCCGGTGAGGCTTCGGTTCGAGTTTGGGGTACGGATACGTGTTAGGGGGTGTGTGCGTTGAAGGGCGTGGCTTATCGTTACGGTAAGACTCCGGGTTCACTTTGCGGATGAGGCTTAGGTTTCAGGGTCAGGGTTGGAGCTCGGGTTAGGGTTAGGCTCCCGGTGAGGCCTAGGGTCGAGTTTGGGGTACGGATACGTGTTAGGGGGCGTATTACTTGCAGAGCGCGGCTTATCGTTAGGCTAGGCCTCAGGGTTCAGACTGCGGGTGAGGCTTCGGGTTCAGGGTCAGGGTTGGAGCTAGGGTTAGGGTTAGGCTCCCGCTGAGGCCTAGGTTCGAGATTGGGGTACGGATACGTGTTAGGGGTCGTGTGCGTTGCAGGGCACGACTTATCGTTATTGTAGTCCTCAGGGTTGAGGCTGTGGGTGAGGCTTAGGTTAAATGGTCAGGGTTTTAGGTAGGATTGGGGTTAGGCTCCCAGTGAGGTTTAGGGTCAAGATTGAGGAACGGATACGTGTTAGGGGGCGTGGGTGTTGCAGTGTGCGGCTGATCGTTAGGGTAGACCTCAGGGTTCAGGCTGAGGGTGAGGCTTAGGTTTCAGAGTCATGGTTGGATCTCGTGTTAGGGTTAGGCTCCCGGTGAGGCTTCGGATCGACATTGGGGTACGGATACGTGTTAAGGGGCCTGTGCGTTGCAGGGCGTGACTTATCGTTAGGGTAGTCTTCAGGTTTGAAGCTGTGGGTGAGGCTTAGTTTAAAGGGTCAGGGTTTTAGCTAGGGTTAGGATAAGGCACCCAGTGAGGTTTTGGGTCGAGATTGGGGAACGGATACGTGTTAGGGGGCGTGGGGGTTGCAGTGCGTGGCTGATCGTTAAGGTAGGCCTCCGTGTTCAGGCTGCGGGTGCGGCTTAGGTTTCAGGGTCATTGTTGGACCTAGTGTTAGAGTTAGGCTCCCGGTGAGGCTTCGGGTTGAGCTTGGGGTACCAATACGTGTTAGGGGGCGTGTGAATTGCAGGGCGTGGTTTACAGTTAGGGTAGGCCTCAAGGTTCAGGCTGCGGGTGAGGCTTAGGGTTCAGAATAATGGTTGAAGCTAGGGTTATGGTTAGGCTCCCGGTGAGGCTTAGGGTCGCGATTGGGGTACGTATACCTGTTAGTGTGCGTGTGCGTTGCGTGGCGCAGGTTATTGTTATGGTACGACTCAGGTTTCAGGCTGTGGTGAGGCTTAGGGTTCAGGGTCATGGTTGGAGCTAGGGTTAGAATTAGGCTCCCAGTGAGGCTTACGGTCGAGATTGGGGTATGGATACGTGTTAGGGGGCGTGTGCATTGCAGGGCGCGGCTTATAGTTAGGGTAGGCCTCAGGGATCAGTCTTCCGGTTAGGCTAAGGGTTCAGGGTCAGGGTTGGATCTAGGGTAAGGGTTCGGCTCCCAGTGAGGCCTAGGTTCGAGATTGGGGTACGGAAACGTGTTCGGGGAGGTGTGCGTTGCAGGGCGCGGCTTATCGTTATAAAACGCCTCAGGGTTCCGGCTTTGGGTGAGGCTTTGTGTTCAGGGTCAGGGTTGGAGCTATGGTTAGGATTAGGCTCCCGGTGAGGCCTAGGGTCGAGATTAGGGTACGGGGACGTGTTAGGGGGCGTGTGCGTTGCACCACGCTGCTTAAAATTAGGGTAAGCCTCAGGGCTCACGCTGCGTGCGAGGCTTATGTGTCAGGGTCAGTGTTGGAGTTAGGGTTATGGTTAGGCTCCCGGTGAGGCTTCGGTTCGAGTTTGGGGTACGGATACGTGTTAGGGGGCGTGTGCGTTGAAGGGCGTGGCTTATCGTTACGGTAAGACTCCGGGTTCAGTTTGCGGATCAGGCTTAGGTTTCAGGGTCAGGGTTGGAGCTCGGGTTAGGGTTAGGCTCCCGGTGAGGCCTAGGGTCGAGTTTGGGGTACGGATACGTGTTAAGGGGCGTGTGCGTTGCAGGGCGTGACTTATCGTTAGGGTAGTCTTCAGGTTTGAAGCTGTGGGTGAGGCTTAGTTTAAAGGGTCAGGGTTTTAGCTAGGGTTAGGATAAGGCACCCAGTGAGGTTTTGGGTCGAGATTGGGGAACGGATTCGTGTTAGGGGGCGTGGGGGTTGCAGTGCGCGGCTGATCGTTAGGGTAGGCCTCCGTGTTCAGGCTGCGGGTGAGGCTTAGGTTTCAGGGTCATTGTTGGAGCTAGTGTTAGGGTTAGGCTCCCGGTGAGGCTTCGGGTTGAGATTGGGGTACCAATACGTGTTAGGGGGCGTGTGAGTTGCAGGGCGTGGTTTACAGTTAGGGTAGGCCTCAAGGTTCAGGCTGCGGGTGAGGCTTAGGGTTCAGAATAATGGTTGAAGGTAGGGTTATGGTTAGGCTCCCGGTGAGGCTTAGGGTCGCGATTGGGGTACGTATACCTGTTAGTGTGCGTGTGCGTTGCGTGGCGCAGGTTATTGTTATGGTAGGCCTCAGGTTTCAGGCTGTGGTAAGGCTTAGGGTTCAGGGTCATGGTTGGAGCTAGGGTTAGATTTAGACTCCCGTTGAGGCTTACGGTCGAGATTGGGGTACGGATACGAGTTAGGGGGCGTGTGCATTGCAGGGCACGGCTTATAGTTAGGGTAGGCCTCAGGGATCAGTCTTCCGGTTAGGCTTAGGGATCAGGGTCAGGGTTGGAGCTAGGGTTAGGGTTAGGCTCCCGGTGAGGCCTAGGGTCGAGATTGGGGTACGGATACCTGTAACGGGTCATGTGAGTTGCATAGCGTGGCTTATCGTGAGAGTAGGCCTTAGGGTTCAGGCTGCGGATGAGGCTTAGTTTTCAGGGTCAGGGTTGGAGCTCGGGTTACGGTTAGGCTCCTGGTGATACTTGCAGACCCCAGCTTATCATTAGGGTAGACCTCAGGGTTCAGGCTGAGGGTGAGGCTTAGGTTTCAGAGTCATGGTTGGATCTCGTGTTAGGGTTAGGCTCCCGGTGAGGCTTCGGATCGACATTGGGGTACGGATACGTGTTAAGGGGCCTGTGCGTTGCAGGGCGTGACTTATCGTTAGGGTAGTCTTCAGGTTTGAAGCTGTGGGTGAGGCTTAGTTTAAAGGGTCAGGGTTTTAGCTAGGGTTAGGATAAGGCACCCAGTGAGGTTTTGGGTCGAGATTGGGGAACGGATACGTGTTAGGGGGCGTGGGGGTTGCAGTGCGTGGCTGATCGTTAAGGTAGGCCTCCGTGTTCAGGCTGCGGGTGCGGCTTAGGTTTCAGGGTCATTGTTGGACCTAGTGTTAGAGTTAGGCTCCCGGTGAGGCTTCGGGTTGAGCTTGGGGTACCAATACGTGTTAGGGGGCGTGTGAATTGCAGGGCGTGGTTTACAGTTAGGGTAGGCCTCAAGGTTCAGGCTGCGTGTGAGGCTTAGGGTTCAGAATAATGGTTGAAGCTAGGGTTATGGTTAGGCTCCCGGTGAGGCTTAGGGTCGCGATTGGGGTACGTATACCTGTTAGTGTGCGTGTGCGTTGCGTGGCGCAGGTTATTGTTATGGTACGACTCAGGTTTCAGGCTGTGGTGAGGCTTAGGGTTCAGGGTCATGGTTGGAGCTAGGGTTAGAATTAGGCTCCCAGTGAGGCTTACGGTCGAGATTGGGGTATGGATACGTGTTAGGGGGCGTGTGCATTGCAGGGCGCGGCTTATAGTTAGGGTAGGCCTCAGGGATCAGTCTTCCGGTTAGGCTAAGGGTTCAGGGTCAGGGTTGGATCTAGGGTAAGGGTTCGGCTCCCAGTGAGGCCTAGGTTCGAGATTGGGGTACGGAAACGTGTTCGGGGAGGTGTGCGTTGCAGGGCGCGGCTTATCGTTATAAAACGCCTCAGGGTTCCGGCTTTGGGTGAGGCTTTGTGTTCAGGGTCAGGGTTGGAGCTATGGTTAGGATTAGGCTCCCGGTGAGGCCTAGGGTCGAGATTAGGGTACGGGGACGTGTTAGGGGGCGTGTGCGTTGCACCACGCTGCTTAAAATTAGGGTAAGCCTCAGGGCTCACGCTGCGTGCGAGGCTTATGTGTCAGGGTCAGTGTTGGAGTTAGGGTTATGGTTAGGCTCCCGGTGAGGCTTCGGTTCGAGTTTGGGGTACGGATACGTGTTAGGGGGCGTGTGCGTTGAAGGGCGTGGCTTATCGTTACGGTAAGACTCCGGGTTCAGTTTGCGGATCAGGCTTAGGTTTCAGGGTCAGGGTTGGAGCTCGGGTTAGGGTTAGGCTCCCGGTGAGGCCTAGGGTCGAGTTTGGGGTACGGATACGTGTTAAGGGGCGTGTGCGTTGCAGGGCGTGACTTATCGTTAGGGTAGTCTTCAGGTTTGAAGCTGTGGGTGAGGCTTAGTTTAAAGGGTCAGGGTTTTAGCTAGGGTTAGGATAAGGCACCCAGTGAGGTTTTGGGTCGAGATTGGGGAACGGATTCGTGTTAGGGGGCGTGGGGGTTGCAGTGCGCGGCTGATCGTTAGGGTAGGCCTCCGTGTTCAGGCTGCGGGTGAGGCTTAGGTTTCAGGGTCATTGTTGGAGCTAGTGTTAGGGTTAGGCTCCCGGTGAGGCTTCGGGTTGAGATTGGGGTACCAATACGTGTTAGGGGGCGTGTGAGTTGCAGGGCGTGGTTTACAGTTAGGGTAGGCCTCAAGGTTCAGGCTGCGGGTGAGACTTAGGGTTCAGAATAATGGTTGAAGGTAGGGTTATGGTTAGGCTCCCGGTGAGGCTTAGGGTCGCGATTGGGGTACGTATACCTGTTAGTGTGCGTGTGCGTTGCGTGGCGCAGGTTATTGTTATGGTAGGCCTCAGGTTTCAGGCTGTGGTAAGGCTTAGGGTTCAGGGTCATGGTTGGAGCTAGGGTTAGATTTAGACTCCCGGTGAGGCTTACGGTCGAGATTGGGGTACGGATACGAGTTAGGGGGCGTGTGCATTGCAGGGCACGGCTTATAGTTAGGGTAGGCCTCAGGGATCAGTCTTCCGGTTAGGCTTAGGGATCAGGGTCAGGGTTGGAGCTAGGGTTAGGGTTAGGCTCCCGGTGAGGCCTAGGGTCGAGATTGGGGTACGGATACCTGTAACGGGTCGTGTGAGTTGCATAGCGTGGCTTATCGTGAGAGTAGGCCTTAGGGTTCAGGCTGCGGATGAGGCTTAGTTTTCAGGGTCAGGGTTGGAGCTCGGGTTACGGTTAGGCTCCTGGTGATACTTGCAGACCCCAGCTTATCATTAGGGTAGGCCTCAGGGTTCAGACGGCGGGTGAGGCTTAGGTTTCAGGGTGAGGGTTGGAGCTAGGGTTAGGGTTCGGCTCCCGCTGAGGCCTAGGTTCGAGATTGGGGTACGGAAACGTGTTAGGGGGCGTGTGCGTTGCAGGGCGCGGCGTATCGTTACAATACGCCTCAGGGTTTAGGCTTTGTGTGAGGCTTTGTGTTCAGGGTCACGGTTGGAGTTTGGGTTAGGATTAGGCTCCCGGTGAGGCCTAGGGTCGAGATTAGGGTACGAGGACGTGTTAGGGTGCGTGTGCGTTGCACGGCGCTGCTTATCATTAGGGTAGGCCTCAGGGCTCACGCTGCGGGTGAGGCTTATGTTTCAGGGTCCGTGTTGGAGTTAGGGTTATGGTTAGGCTCCCGGTGAGGCTTCGGTTCGAGTTTGGGGTACTTATACGTGTTAGGGGGCGTTTGCGTTGAAGGGCGTGGCTTATCGTTACGGTAAGACTCCGGGTTCAGTTTGCGGATGAGGCTTAGGTTTCAGGGTCAGGGTTGGAGCTAGGGTTAGGGTTAGGCTCCCGGTGAGGCCTAGGTTCGAGATTGGGGTACTGATACCTGTACCGGGTCGTGTGAGTTGCATGGCGTGGCTTATCGTGAGAGTAGGCCTTAGGGTTCAGGCTGAGGATGAGGCTTAGTTTTCAGGGTCAGCGTTGGAGCTCGGGTTACGGTTAGCCTCCTGGTGATACCTAGGGTCGAGATTGGGGTATGCATACGGGTTAGGGGGTGTATTCCTTGCAGAGCCCAGCTTATCATTAGGGTAGGCCTCAGGGTACAGACGGCGGGTGAGGCTTAGGTTTCAGGGTGAGGGTTGGAGCTCGGGTTAAGGTTCGGCTCCCGCTGAGGCCTAGGTTCGAGATTGAGGTACGGAAACCTGTTAGGGGGCGTGTGCGTTGCAGGGCGCGGCGTATCGTTACAATACACCTCAGGGTTTAGGCTTTGGGTGAGGCTTTGTGTTCAGGGTCAGGGTTGGAGGTAGGGTTAGGATTAGGCTCCCAGTGAGGCCTAGGGTCGATATTAGGGTACGGCGACGTGTTAGGGTGCATGTGCATTGCACGGCGCTGAGTATCGTTAGGGTAGGCCTCAGGGCTCACGCTGCGGGTGAGGCTTATGGGTCAGGGTCAGCGTTGGAGTTAGGGTTAGGCTCCCGGTGAGGCTTTGGTTCGAGTTTGGGTTACGGATACGTGTTACAGGGCGTGTGCGTTGAAGGGCGTGGCTTTTCGTTAGGGTAGGCCTCAGGGTTGAGTCTGTGGGTGAGGCTTAGTTTAAACGGTCAGGGTGTTAGGTAAGATTAGGGTTAGGCTCCCAGTTAGGTTTAGAGTCAAGATTGGGGAACGGATACGTGTTAGGGGCGTGGGTGTTGCAGTGTGCGGCTGACCGTTAGGGTAGACCACAGGGTTCAGGCTGCAGGTGAGGCTTAGGGTTCAGGGTCATGGTTGAAGCTAGTGTTAGGGTTAGGCTCCCGGTGAGGCTTCGGATCGACATTGGGGTACGGATACGTGTTAGGGGGCGTGTGCGTTGCAGGGCGTGGCTTATCGTTAGGGTAGGCCTCAAGGTTCAGGCTGCAGTTGAGGCTTAGGTTTCAGGGTCTGGGTTCGAGCTAGGGCTAGGGTTAGGGTCCCGGTGAAGCTTCGGGACGAGATTCGGGTATGGATACGTGTTAGGGTGTGTTTGCGTTGCAGGGCGCGGTTTATCGTTAGGGTAGGCCTCAGGGATCAGGCTTCGGCTGATGCTTAGTGTTCAGGGTCGTGGTTGGAGGTAAGGTTAGGTTTAATCTCCCAGTGAGGCCTAGGGTTGAGATTGGGGTACGGATTCGTGTTAGGGGGCGTGTGCGTTGCACGGCGCAGCTTATCGTTAGTGTTGGCCTCAATGTTCATGCTGCGGGTGAGGCTTAGGATTCACGGTCTGAGTTGGAGCTAGGGTTAGGGTTTGGCTCTCGCACAGGCCTAGGGTCTAAATTGGGTTACGGATACGTGTTAGGGGGCACGCCCTGCACGCATTGCAGGGCGTGGCTTATCGTTAGGGTAGGGCTCTGGGTTCAGTCTGCAGGTGAGGCTTAGGGTTCAGGGTCAGGGTTGGAGCTAGGGTTAGGGTTCAGCTCCCGGTGACGCTTATGGTCGAGATTGGGGTACGCAGACATGTTATGGGGCCTGTGATTTGCATGGCGTGGTTTATCATTGGGGGAGGCCTCAGGGATCAGTCTGCAGGTGAGGCTTAGGGTTCAGGGTCAGGGTTGGAGCTAGGGTTATTGTTCGGCTCCCGGTGAGACCTAGGGTCGAGATTGTGGTATGGATACGTGTTAGGGGGCGTGTGCGTTGCAGGGCATGGCTTATCATTATAGTAGGCCTCAGGGTTCAGGCTTCGGGTGAGGCTTAGGGTTCAGGGTCAGGGTTGTAGCTACGGTTAGGATTAGGCTCCCGGTGAGGGCTGGGTCGAGATAAGGGTACGGATATGTGTTCCGGGCGTGTGCGTTGCACCGAGCTGCTTATCATTAGGGTAGGCCTCACGGTTCAGGCTGCGGGTGAGGCTTAGTGTTCACGGTCAGGGTTGGAGCTAGGGTAAGGGTTAGGCTCCCGGTGAGGCTTCGGGTCGAGATTGGGGTACGGATACGTGTTAGGGGGCGTGTGTCTTGCAGTGCGCAGCTGATCATTAGGGTAGGCCTCAGGGTTCATGCTGCGGGGTAGGCTTAGTGTTAAGGACAGGGCTGGATCTAGGGTTAGGGTTAGGCTCCCGGTGAGGCTTCGGGTCGAGATTGGGGTACGGATACGTGTTTGGGCGCGTGTGCGTTGAGGGGCGCGGGTTAACATTAGGGTAGACCTCAGGGTTCACGCTGAGGGTGAGGCTTAGTGTTCAGGGTTATTTTAGGAGCTAGCGTTAGGCTTCGTCACCGGGGAGGCCTAGGGTGGAGATTGTGTTACGGATACGTGTTAGGAGGCGTGTGCGTTGAAGGGCGTGGCTTATCGTTACGGTAAGACTCCGGGTTCAGTTTGCGGATGAGGCTTAGGTTTCAGGGTCAGGGTTGGAGCTAGGGTTAGGGTTAGGCTCCCGGTGAGGCCTAGGGTCGAGATTGGGGTACGGATACCTGTAACGGGTCGTGTGAGTTGCAAAGCGTGGCTTATCATGAGAGTAGGCCTTAGGGTTCAGGCTGCGGATGAGGCTTAGTTTTCAGGGTCAGGGTTGGAGCTCGGGTTACGGTTAGGCTCCTGGTGATACTTGCAGACCCCAGCTTATCATTAGGGTAGGCCTCAGGGTTCAGACGGCGGGTGAGGCTTAGGTTTCAGGGTGAGGGTTGGAGCTAGGGTTAGGGTTCGGCTCCCGCTGAGGCCTAGGTTCGAGATTGGGGTACGGAAACGTGTTAGGGGGCGTGTGCGTTGCAGGGCGTGGTGTATCGTTACAATACGCCTCAGGGTTTAGGCTTTGTGTGAGGCTTTGTGTTCAGGGTCACGGTTGGAGTTTGGGTTAGGATTAGGCTCCCGGTGAGGCCTAGGGTCGAGATTAGGGTACGGGGACGTGTTAGGGTGCGTGTGCGTTGCACGGCGCTGCTTATCATTAGGGTAGGCCTCAGGGCTCACGCTGCGGGTGAGGCTAATGTTTCAGGGTCAGTGTTGGAGTTAGGGTTATGGTTAGGCTCCCGGTGAGGCTTCGGTTCGAGTTTGGGGTACGGATACGTGTTAGGGGGCGTGTGCGTTGAAGGGCGTGGCTTATCGTTACGGTAAGACTCCGGGTTCAGTTTGCGGATGAGGCTTAGGGTTCAGGGTCAGGGTTGGAGCTCGGGTTAGGGTTAGGCTCCCGGTGAGGCCTAGGGTCGAGATTGGGGTACGGATACCTGTAACGGGTCGTGTGAGTTGCATAGCGTGGCTTATCGTGAGAGTAGGCCTTAGGGTTCAGGCTGCGGATGAGGCTTAGGTTTCAGGGTCAGGGTTGGAGCTCGGGTTAGGGTTAGGCTCCCGCTGAGGCCTAGGTTCGAGATTGGGGTACGGATACGTGTTAGGGGTCGTGTGCGTTGCAGGGCACGACTTATCGTTATTGTAGTCCTCAGGGTTGAGGCTGTGGGAGAGGCTTAGGTTAAATGGTCAGGGTTTTAGGTAGGATTGGGGTTAGGCTCCCAGTGAGGTTTAGGGTCAAGATTGAGGAACGGATACGTGTTAGGGGGCGTGGGTGTTGCAGTGTGCGGCTGATCGTTAGGGTAGACCTCAGGGTTCAGGCTGAGGGTGAGGCTTAGGTTTCAGAGTCATGGTTGGATCTCGTGTTAGGGTTAGGCTCCCGGTGAGGCTTTGGATCGACATTGGGGTACGGATACGTGTTAAGGGGCGTGTGCGTTGCAGGGCGTGACTTATCGTTAGGGTAGTCTTCAGGTTTGAAGCTGTGGGTGAGGCTTAGTTTAAAGGGTCAGGGTTTTAGCTAGGGTTAGGATAAGGCACCCAGTGAGGTTTTGGGTCGAGATTGGGGAACGGATTCGTGTTAGGGGGCGTGGGGGTTGCAGTGCGTGGCTGATCGTTAGGGTAGGCCTCCGTGTTCAGGCTGCGGGTGAGGCTTAGGTTTCAGGGTCATTGTTGGAGCTAGTGTTAGGGTTAGGCTCCCGGTGAGGCTTCGGGTTGAGATTGGGGTACCAATACGTGTTAGGGGGCGTGTGAGTTGCAGGGCGTGGTTTACAGTTAGGGTAGGCCTCAAGGTTCAGGCTGCGGGTGAGGCTTAGGGTTCAGAATAATGGTTGAAGGTAGGGTTATGGTTAGGCTCCCGGTGAGGCTTAGGGTCGCGATTGGGGTACGTATACCTGTTAGTGTGCGTGTGCGTTGCGTGGCGCAGGTTATTGTTATGGTAGGCCTCAGGTTTCAGGCTGTGGTAAGGCTTAGGGTTCAGGGTCATGGTTGGAGCTAGGGTTAGATTTAGACTCCCGGTGAGGCTTACGGTCGAGATTGGGGTATGGATACGAGTTAGGGGGCGTGTGCATTGCAGGGCACGGCTTATAGTTAGGGTAGGCCTCAGGGATCAGTCTTCCGGTTAGGCTTAGGGATCAGGGTCAGGGTTGGAGCTAGGGTTAGGGTTCGGCTCCCGCTGAGGCCTAGGTTCGAGATTGGGGTACGGAAACGTGTTAGGGGGCGTGTGCGTTGCAGGGCGCGGCGTATCGTTACAATACGCCTCAGGGTTTAGGCTTTGTGTGAGGCTTTGTGTTCAGGGTCACGGTTGGAGTTTGGGTTAGGATTAGGCTCCCGGTGAGGCCTAGGGTCGAGATTAGGGTACGGGGACGTGTTAGGGTGCGTGTGCGTTGCACGGCGCTGCTTATCATTAGGGTAGGCCTCAGGGCTCACGCTGCGGGTGAGGCTTATGTTTCAGGGTCAGTGTTGGAGTTAGGGTTATGGTTAGGCTCCCGGTGAGGCTTCGGTTCGAGTTTGGGGTACTTATACGTGTTAGGGGGCGTTTGCGTTGAAGGGCGTGGCTTATCGTTACGGTAAGACTCCGGGTTCAGTTTGCGGATGAGGCTTAGGTTTCAGGGTCAGGGTTGGAGCTAGGGTTAGGGTTAGGCTCCCGGTGAGGCCTAGGTTCGAGATTGGGGTACTGATACCTGTACCGGGTCGTGTGAGTTGCATGGCGTGGCTTATCGTGATAGTAGGCCTTAGGGTTCAGGCTGAGGATGAGGCTTAGTTTTCAGGGTCAGCGTTGGAGCTCGGGTTACGGTTAGCCTCCTGGTGATACCTAGGGTCGAGATTGGGGTATGCATACGGGTTAGGGGGTGTATTCCTTGCAGAGCCCAGCTTATCATTAGGGTAGGCCTCAGGGTACAGACGGCGGGTGAGGCTTAGGTTTCAGGGTGAGGGTTGGAGCTCGGGTTAAGGTTCGGCTCCCGCTGAGGCCTAGGTTCGAGATTGGGGTACGGAAACCTGTTAGGGGGCGTGTGCTTTGCAGGGCGCGGCGTATCGTTACAATACACCTCAGGGTTTAGGCTTTGGGTGAGGCTTTGTGTTCAGGGTCAGGGTTGGAGGTAGGGTTAGGATTAGGCTCCCAGTGAGGCCTAGGGTCGATATTAGGGTACGGCGACGTGTTAGGGTGCATGTGCATTGCACGGCGCTGAGTATCGTTAGGGTAGGCCTCAGGGCTCACGCTGCGGGTGAGGCTTATGGGTCAGGGTCAGCGTTGGAGTTAGGGTTAGGCTCCCGGTGAGGCTTTGGTTCGAGTTTGGGTTACGGATACGTGTTACAGGGCGTGTGCGTTGAAGGGCGTGGCTTTTCGTTAGGGTAGGCCTCAGGGTTGAGTCTGTGGGTGAGGCTTAGTTTAAACGGTCAGGGTGTTAGGTAAGATTAGGGTTAGGCTCCCAGTTAGGTTTAGAGTCAAGATTGGGGAACGGATACGTGTTAGGGGCGTGGGTGTTGCAGTGTGCGGCTGACCGTTAGGGTAGACCACAGGGTTCAGGCTGCAGGTGAGGCTTAGGGTTCAGGGTCATGGTTGAAGCTAGTGTTAGGGTTAGGCTCCCGGTGAGGCTTCGGATCGACATTGGGGTACGGATACGTGTTAGGGGGCGTGTGCGTTGCAGGGCGTGGCTTATCGTTAGGGTAGGCCTCAAGGTTCAGGCTGCAGTTGAGGCTTAGGTTTCAGGGTCTGGGTTCGAGCTAGGGCTAGGGTTAGGGTCCCGGTGAAGCTTCGGGACGAGATTCGGGTATGGATACGTGTTAGGGTGTGTTTGCGTTGCAGGGCGCGGTTTATCGTTAGGGTAGGCCTCAGGGATCAGGCTTCGGCTGATGCTTAGTGTTCAGGGTCGTGGTTGGAGGTAAGGTTAGGTTTAATCTCCCAGTGAGGCCTAGGGTTGAGATTGGGGTACGGATTCGTGTTAGGGGGCGTGTGCGTTGCACGGCGCAGCTTATCGTTAGTGTTGGCCTCAATGTTCATGCTGCGGGTGAGGCTTAGGATTCACGGTCTGAGTTGGAGCTAGGGTTAGGGTTTGGCTCTCGCACAGGCCTAGGGTCTAAATTGGGTTACGGATACGTGTTAGGGGGCACGCCCTGCACGCATTGCAGGGCGTGGCTTATCGTTAGGGTAGGGCTCTGGGTTCAGTCTGCAGGTGAGGCTTAGGGTTCAGGGTCAGGGTTGGAGCTAGGGTTAGGGTTCAGCTCCCGGTGACGCTTATGGTCGAGATTGGGGTACGCAGACATGTTATGGGGCCTGTGATTTGCATGGCGTGGTTTATCATTGGGGACGGCCTCAGGGATCAGTCTGCAGGTGAGGCTTAGGGTTCAGGGTCAGGGTTGGAGCTAGGGTTATTGTTCGGCTCCCGGTGAGACCTAGGGTCGAGATTGTGGTATGGATACGTGTTAGGGGGCGTGTGCGTTGCAGGGCGTGGCTTATCATTATAGTAGGCCTCAGGGTTCAGGCTTCGGGTGAGGCTTAGGGTTCAGGGTCAGGGTTGTAGCTACGGTTAGGATTAGGCTCCCGGTGAGGGCTGGGTCGAGATAAGGGTACGGATATGTGTTCCGGGCGTGTGCGTTGCACCGAGCTGCTTATCATTAGGGTAGGCCTCACGGTTCAGGCTGCGGGTGAGGCTTAGTGTTCACGGTCAGGGTTGGAGCTAGGGTAAGGGTTAGGCTCCCGGTGAGGCTTCGGGTCGAGATTGGGGTACGGATACGTGTTAGGGGGCGTGTGTGTTGCAGTGCGCAGCTGATCATTAGGGTAGGCCTCAGGGTTCATGCTGCGGGGTAGGCTTAGTGTTAAGGACAGGGCTGGATCTAGGGTTAGGGTTAGGCTCCCGGTGAGGCTTCGGGTCGAGATTGGGGTACGGATACGTGTTTGGGCGCGTGTGCGTTGAGGGGCGCGGGTTAACATTAGGGTAGACCTCAGGGTTCACGCTGAGGGTGAGGCTTAGTGTTCAGGGTTATTTTAGGAGCTAGCGTTAGGCTTCGTCACCGGGGAGGCCTAGGGTGGAGATTGTGTTACGGATACGTGTTAGGAGGCGTGTGCGTTGAAGGGCGTGGCTTATCGTTACGGTAAGACTCCGGGTTCAGTTTGCGGATGAGGCTTAGGTTTCAGGGTCAGGGTTGGAGCTAGGGTTAGGGTTAGGCTCCCGGTGAGGCCTAGGGTCGAGATTGGGGTACGGATACCTGTAACGGGTCGTGTGAGTTGCAAAGCGTGGCTTATCATGAGAGTAGGCCTTAGGGTTCAGGCTGCGGATGAGGCTTAGTTTTCAGGGTCAGGGTTGGAGCTCGGGTTACGGTTAGGCTCCTGGTGATACTTGCAGACCCCAGCTTATCATTAGGGTAGGCCTCAGGGTTCAGACGGCGGGTGAGGCTTAGGTTTCAGGGTGAGGGTTGGAGCTAGGGTTAGGGTTCGGCTCCCGCTGAGGCCTAGGTTCGAGATTGGGGTACGGAAACGTGTTAGGGGGCGTGTGCGTTGCAGGGCGTGGTGTATCGTTACAATACGCCTCAGGGTTTAGGCTTTGTGTGAGGCTTTGTGTTCAGGGTCACGGTTGGAGTTTGGGTTAGGATTAGGCTCCCGGTGAGGCCTAGGGTCGAGATTAGGGTACGGGGACGTGTTAGGGTGCGTGTGCGTTGCACGGCGCTGCTTATCATTAGGGTAGGCCTCAGGGCTCACGCTGCGGGTGAGGCTAATGTTTCAGGGTCAGTGTTGGAGTTAGGGTTATGGTTAGGCTCCCGGTGAGGCTTCGGTTCGAGTTTGGGGTACGGATACGTGTTAGGGGGCGTGTGCGTTGAAGGGCGTGGCTTATCGTTACGGTAAGACTCCGGGTTCAGTTTGCGGATGAGGCTTAGGGTTCAGGGTCAGGGTTGGAGCTCGGGTTAGGGTTAGGCTCCCGGTGAGGCCTAGGGTCGAGATTGGGGTACGGATACCTGTAACGGGTCGTGTGAGTTGCATAGCGTGGCTTATCGTGAGAGTAGGCCTTAGGGTTCAGGCTGCGGATGAGGCTTAGTTTTCAGGGTCAGGGTTGGAGCTCGGGTTACGGTTAGGCTCCTGGTGATACTTGCAGACCCCAGCTTATCATTAGGGTAGGCCTCAGGGTTCAGACGGCGGGTGAGGCTTAGGTTTCAGGGTGAGGGTTGGAGCTAGGGTTAGGGTTCGGCTCCCGCTGAGGCCTAGGTTCGAGATTGGGGTACGGAAACGTGTTAGGGGGCGTGTGCGTTGCAGGGCGCGGCGTATCGTTACAATACGCCTCAGGGTTTAGGCTTTGTGTGAGGCTTTGTGTTCAGGGTCACGGTTGGAGTTTGGGTTAGGATTAGGCTCCCGGTGAGGCCTAGGGTCGAGATTAGGGTACGGGGACGTGTTAGGGTGCGTGTGCGTTGCACGGCGCTGCTTATCATTAGGGTAGGCCTCAGGGCTCACGCTGCGGGTGAGGCTTATGTTTCAGGGTCAGTGTTGGAGTTAGGGTTATGGTTAGGCTCCCGGTGAGGCTTCGGTTTGAGTTTGGGGTACGGATACGTGTTAGGGGGCGTGTGCGTTGAAGGGCGTGGCTTATCGTTACGGTAAGACTCCGGGTTCAGTTTGCGGATGAGGCTTAGGTTTCAGGGTCAGGGTTGGAGCTCGGGTTAGGGTTAGGCTCCCGCTGAGGCCTAGGTTCGAGATTGGGGTACGGATACGTGTTAGGGGTCGTGTGCGTTGCAGGGCACGACTTATCGTTATTGTAGTCCTCAGGGTTGAGGCTGTGGGAGAGGCTTAGGTTAAATGGTCAGGGTTTTAGGTAGGATTGGGGTTAGGCTCCCAGTGAGGTTTAGGGTCAAGATTGAGGAACGGATACGTGTTAGGGGGCGTGGGTGTTGCAGTGTGCGGCTGATCGTTAGGGTAGACCTCAGGGTTCAGGCTGAGGGTGAGGCTTAGGTTTCAGAGTCATGGTTGGATCTCGTGTTAGGGTTAGGCTCCCGGTGAGGCTTTGGATCGACATTGGGGTACGGATACGTGTTAAGGGGCCTGTGCGTTGCAGGGCGTGACTTATCGTTAGGGTAGTCTTCAGGTTTGAAGCTGTGGGTGAGGCTTAGTTTAAAGGGTCAGGGTTTTAGCTAGGGTTAGGATAAGGCACCCAGTGAGGTTTTGGGTCGAGATTGGGGAACGGATTCGTGTTAGGGGGCGTGGGGGTTGCAGTGCGCGGCTGATCGTTAGGGTAGGCCTCCGTGTTCAGGCTGCGGGTGAGGCTTAGGTTTCAGGGTCATTGTTGGAGCTAGTGTTAGGGTTAGGCTCCCGGTGAGGCTTCGGGTTGAGATTGGGGTACCAATACGTGTTAGGGGGCGTGTGAGTTGCAGGGCGTGGTTTACAGTTAGGGTAGGCCTCAAGGTTCAGGCTGCGGGTGAGGCTTAGGGTTCAGAATAATGGTTGAAGGTAGGGTTATGGTTAGGCTCCCGGTGAGGCTTAGGGTCGCGATTGGGGTACGTATACCTGTTAGTGTGCGTGTGCGTTGCGTGGCGCAGGTTATTGTTATGGTAGGCCTCAGGTTTCAGGCTGTGGTAAGGCTTAGGGTTCAGGGTCATGGTTGGAGCTAGGGTTAGATTTAGACTCCCGGTGAGGCTTACGGTCGAGATTGGGGTACGGATACGAGTTAGGGGGCGTGTGCATTGCAGGGCACGGCTTATAGTTAGGGTAGGCCTCAGGGATCAGTCTTCCGGTTAGGCTTAGGGATCAGGGTCAGGGTTGGAGCTAGGGTTAGGGTTAGGCTCCCGGTGAGGCCTAGGGTCGAGATTGGGGTACGGATACCTGTAACGGGTCGTGTGAGTTGCATAGCGTGGCTTATCGTGAGAGTAGGCCTTAGGGTTCAGGCTGCGGATGAGGCTTAGTTTTCAGGGTCAGGGTTGGAGCTCGGGTTACGGTTAGGCTCCTGGTGATACTTGCAGACCCCAGCTTATCATTAGGGTAGGCCTCAGGGTTCAGACGGCGGGTGAGGCTTAGGTTTCAGGGTGAGGGTTGGAGCTAGGGTTAGGGTTCGGCTCCCGCTGAGGCCTAGGTTCGAGATTGGGGTACGGAAACGTGTTAGGGGGCGTGTGCGTTGCAGGGCGCGGCGTATCGTTACAATACGCCTCAGGGTTTAGGCTTTGTGTGAGGCTTTGTGTTCAGGGTCACGGTTGGAGTTTGGGTTAGGATTAGGCTCCCGGTGAGGCCTAGGGTCGAGATTAGGGTACGAGGACGTGTTAGGGTGCGTGTGCGTTGCACGGCGCTGCTTATCATTAGGGTAGGCCTCAGGGCTCACGCTGCGGGTGAGGCTTATGTTTCAGGGTCCGTGTTGGAGTTAGGGTTATGGTTAGGCTCCCGGTGAGGCTTCGGTTCGAGTTTGGGGTACTTATACGTGTTAGGGGGCGTTTGCGTTGAAGGGCGTGGCTTATCGTTACGGTAAGACTCCGGGTTCAGTTTGCGGATGAGGCTTAGGTTTCAGGGTCAGGGTTGGAGCTAGGGTTAGGGTTAGGCTCCCGGTGAGGCCTAGGTTCGAGATTGGGGTACTGATACCTGTACCGGGTCGTGTGAGTTGCATGGCGTGGCTTATCGTGAGAGTAGGCCTTAGGGTTCAGGCTGAGGATGAGGCTTAGTTTTCAGGGTCAGCGTTGGAGCTCGGGTTACGGTTAGCCTCCTGGTGATACCTAGGGTCGAGATTGGGGTATGCATACGGGTTAGGGGGTGTATTCCTTGCAGAGCCCAGCTTATCATTAGGGTAGGCCTCAGGGTACAGACGGCGGGTGAGGCTTAGGTTTCAGGGTGAGGGTTGGAGCTCGGGTTAAGGTTCGGCTCCCGCTGAGGCCTAGGTTCGAGATTGGGGTACGGAAACCTGTTAGGGGGCGTGTGCGTTGCAGGGCGCGGCGTATCGTTACAATACACCTCAGGGTTTAGGCTTTGGGTGAGGCTTTGTGTTCAGGGTCAGGGTTGGAGGTAGGGTTAGGATTAGGCTCCCAGTGAGGCCTAGGGTCGATATTAGGGTACGGCGACGTGTTAGGGTGCATGTGCATTGCACGGCGCTGAGTATCGTTAGGGTAGGCCTCAGGGCTCACGCTGCGGGTGAGGCTTATGGGTCAGGGTCAGCGTTGGAGTTAGGGTTAGGCTCCCGGTGAGGCTTTGGTTCGAGTTTGGGTTACGGATACGTGTTACAGGGCGTGTGCGTTGAAGGGCGTGGCTTTTCGTTAGGGTAGGCCTCAGGGTTGAGTCTGTGGGTGAGGCTTAGTTTAAACGGTCAGGGTGTTAGGTAAGATTAGGGTTAGGCTCCCAGTTAGGTTTAGAGTCAAGATTGGGGAACGGATACGTGTTAGGGGCGTGGGTGTTGCAGTGTGCGGCTGACCGTTAGGGTAGACCACAGG
The DNA here is from genome assembly GCF_026419965.1 of Kogia breviceps. Lineage (NCBI taxonomy): Eukaryota > Metazoa > Chordata > Mammalia > Artiodactyla > Physeteridae > Kogia > Kogia breviceps. The sequence goes on from NC_081316.1 coordinate 87,395,460, forward strand.
GTTCAGGCTGCAGGTGAGGCTTAGGGTTCAGGGTCATGGTTGAAGCTAGTGTTAGGGTTAGGCTCCTGGTGAGGCTTCGGATCGACATTGGGGTACGGATACGTGTTAGGGGGCGTGTGCGTTGCAGGGCGTGGCTTATCGTTAGGGTAGGCCTCAAGGTTCAGGCTGCAGTTGAGGCTTAGGTTTCAGGGTCAGGGTTCGAGCTAGGGCTAGGGTTAGGGTCCCGGTGAAGCTTCGGGACGAGATTCGGGTATGGATACGTGTTAGGGTGTGTTTGCGTTGCAGGGCGCGGTTTATCGTTAGGGTAGGCCTCAGGGATCAGGCTTCGGCTGATGCTTAGTGTTCAGGGTCGTGGTTGGAGGTAAGGTTAGGTTTAATCTCCCAGTGAGGCCTAGGGTTGAGATTGGGGTACGGATTCGTGTTAGGGGGCGTGTGCGTTGCACGGCGCAGCTTATCGTTAGTGTTGGCCTCAATGTTCATGCTGCGGGTGAGGCTTAGGATTCACGGTCTGAGTTGGAGCTAGGGTTAGGGTTTGGCTCTCGCACAGGCCTAGGGTCTAAATTGGGTTACGGATACGTGTTAGGGGGCACGCCCTGCACGCATTGCAGGGTGTGGCTTATCGTTAGGGTAGGGCTCTGGGTTCAGTCTGCAGGTGAGGCTTAGGGTTCAGGGTCAGGGTTGGAGCTAGGGTTAGGGTTCAGCTCCCGGTGACGCTTATGGTCGAGATTGGGGTACGCAGACATGTTATGGGGCCTGTGATTTGCATGGCGTGGTTTATCATTGGGGGAGGCCTCAGGGATCAGTCTGCAGGTGAGGCTTAGGGTTCAGGGTCAGGGTTGGAGCTACGGTTAGGATTAGGCTCCCGGTGAGGGCTGGGTCGAGATAAGGGTACGGATATGTGTTCCGGGCGTGTGCGTTGCACCGAGCTGCTTATCATTAGGGTAGGCCTCACGGTTCAGGCTGCGGGTGAGGCTTAGTGTTCACGGTCAGGGTTGGAGCTAGGGTAAAGGTTAGGCTCCCGGTGAGGCTTCGGGTCGAGATTGGGGTACGGATACGTGTTAGGGGGCGTGTGTCTTGCAGTGCGCAGCTGATCATTAGGGTAGGCCTCAGGGTTCATGCTGCGGGGTAGGCTTAGTGTTAAGGACAGGGCTGGATCTAGGGTTAGGGTTAGGCTCCCGGTGAGGCTTCGGGTCGAGATTGGGGTACGGATACGTGTTTGGGCGCGTGTGCGTTGAGGGGCGCGGGTTAACATTAGGGTAGACCTCAGGGTTCACGCTGAGGGTGAGGCTTAGTGTTCAGGGTTATTTTAGGAGCTAGGGTTAGGCTTCGTCACCGGGGAGGCCTAGGGTGGAGATTGTGTTACGGATACGTGTTAGGAGGCGTGTGCGTTGAAGGGCGTGGCTTATCGTTACGGTAAGACTCCGGGTTCAGTTTGCGGATGAGGCTTAGGTTTCAGGGTCAGGGTTGGAGCTAGGGTTAGGGTTAGGCTCCCGGTGAGGCCTAGGGTCGAGATTGGGGTACAGATACCTGTAACGGGTCGTGTGAGTTGCAAAGCGTGGCTTATCATGAGAGTAGGCCTTAGGGTTCAGGTTGTGGATGAGGCTTAGTTTTCAGGGTCAGGGTTGAAGCTCGGGTTACGGTTAGGCTCCTGGTGATACTTGCAGACCCCAGCTTATCATTAGGGTAGGCCTCAGGGTTCAGACGGCGGGTGAGGCTTAGGTTTCAGGGTGAGGGTTGGAGCTAGGGTTAGGGTTCGGCTCCCGCTGAGGCCTAGGTTCGAGATTGGGGTACGGAAACGTGTTAGGGGGCGTGTGCGTTGCAGGGCGTGGTGTATCGTTACAATACGCCTCAGGGTTTAGGCTTTGTGTGAGGCTTTGTGTTCAGGTTCACGGTTGGAGTTTGGGTTAGGATTAGGCTCCCGGTGAGGCCTAGGGTCGAGATTAGGGTACGGGGACGTGTTAGGGTGCGTGTGCGTTGCACGGAGCTGCTTATCATTAGGGTAGGCCTCAGGGCTCACGCTGCGGGTGAGGCTAATGTTTCAGGGTCAGTGTTGGAGTTAGGGTTATGGTTAGGCTCCCGGTGAGGCTTCGGTTCGAGTTTGGGGTACGGATACGTGTTAGGGGGCGTGTGCGTTGAAGGGCGTGGCTTATCGTTATGGTAAGACTCCGGGTTCAGTTTGCGGATGAGGCTTAGGGTTCAGGGTCAGGGTTGGAGCTCGGGTTAGGGTTAGGCTCCCGGTGAGGCCTAGGGTCGAGATTGGGGTACAGATACCTGTAACGGGTTGTGTGAGTTGCATAGCGTGGCTTATCGTGAGAGTAGGCCTTAGGGTTCAGGCTGCGGATGAGGCTTAGTTTTCAGGGTCAGGGTTGGAGCTCGGGTTACGGTTAGGCTCCTGGTGATACTTGCAGACCCCAGCTTATCATTAGGGTAGGCCTCAGGGTTCAGACGGCGGGTGAGGCTTAGGTTTCAGGGTGAGGGTTGGAGCTAGGGTTAGGGTTCGGCTCCCGCTGAGGCCTAGGTTCGAGATTGGAGTACGGAAACGTGTTAGGGGGCGTGTGCGTTGCACGGCGCTACTTATCATTAGGGTAGGCCTCAGGGCTCACGCTGCGGGTGAGGCTTATGTTTCAGGGTCAGTGTTGGAGTTAGGGTTATGGTTAGGCTCCCGGTGAGGCTTCGGTTTGAGTTTGGGGTACGGATACGTGTTAGGGGTCGTGTGCGTTGAAGGGCGTGGCTTATCGTTACGGTAAGACTCCGGGTTCAGTTTGCGGATGAGGCTTAGGTTTCAGGGTCAGGGTTGGAGCTCGGGTTAGGGTTAGGCTCCCGCTGAGGCCTAGGTTCGAGATTGGGGTACGGATACGTGTTAGGGGTCGTGTGCGTTGCAGGGCACGACTTATCGTTATTGTAGTCCTCAGGGTTGAGGCTGTGGGTGAGGCTTAGGTTAAATGGTCAGGGTTTTAGGTAGGATTGGGGTTAGGCTCCCAGTGAGGTTTAGGGTCAAGATTGAGGAACGGATACGTGTTAGGGGGCGTGGGTGTTGCAGTGTGCGGCTGATCGTTAGGGTAGACCTCAGGGTTCAGGCTGAGGGTGAGGCTTAGGTTTCAGAGTCATGGTTGGATCTCGTGTTAGGGTTAGGCTCCCGGTGAGGCTTCGGATCGACATTGGGGTACGGATACGTGTTAAGGGGCGTGTGCGTTGCAGGGCGTGACTTATCGTTAGGGTAGTCTTCAGGTTTTAAGCTGTGGGTGAGGCTTAGTTTAAAGGGTCAGGGTTTTAGCTAGGGTTAGGATAAGGCACCCAGTGAGGTTTTGGGTCGAGATTGGGGAACGGATTCGTGTTAGGGGGCGTGGGGGTTGCAGTGCGCGGCTGATCGTTAGGGTAGGCCTCCGTGTTCAGGCTGCGGGTGAGGCTTAGGTTTCAGGGTCATTGTTGGAGCTAGTGTTAGGGTTAGGCTCCCGGTGAGGCTTCGGGTTGAGATTGGGGTACCAATACGTGTTAGGGGGCGTGTGAGTTGCAGGGCGTGGTTTACAGTTAGGGTAGGCCTCAAGGTTCAGGCTGCGGGTGAGGCTTAGGGTTCAGAATAATGGTTGAAGGTAGGGTTATGGTTAGGCTCCCGGTGAGGCTTAGGGTCGCGATTGGGGTACGTATACCTGTTAGTGTGCGTGTGCGTTGCGTGGCGCAGGTTATTGTTATGGTAGGCCTCAGGTTTCAGGCTGTGGTAAGGCTTAGGGTTCAGGGTCATGGTTGGAGCTAGGGTTAGATTTAGACTCCCGGTGAGGCTTACGGTCGAGATTGGGGTACGGATACGAGTTAGGGGGCGTGTGCATTGCAGGGCACGGCTTATAGTTAGGGTAGGCCTCAGGGATCAGTCTTCCGGTTAGGCTTAGGGATCAGGGTCAGGGTTGGAGCTAGGGTTAGGGTTAGGCTCCCGGTGAGGCCTAGGGTCGAGATTGGGGTACGGATACCTGTAACGGGTCGTGTGAGTTGCATAGCGTGGCTTATCGTGAGAGTAGGCCTTAGGGTTCAGGCTGCGGATGAGGCTTAGTTTTCAGGGTCAGGGTTGGAGCTCGGGTTACGGTTAGGCTCCTGGTGATACTTGCAGACCCCAGCTTATCATTAGGGTAGGCCTCAGGGTTCAGACGGCGGGTGAGGCTTAGGTTTCAGGGTGAGGGTTGGAGCTAGGGTTAGGGTTCGGCTCCCGCTGAGGCCTAGGTTCGAGATTGGGGTACGGAAACGTGTTAGGGGGCGTGTGCGTTGCAGGGCGCGGCGTATCGTTACAATACGCCTCAGGGTTTAGGCTTTGTGTGAGGCTTTGTGTTCAGGGTCACGGTTGGAGTTTGGGTTAGGATTAGGCTCCCGGTGAGGCCTAGGGTCGAGATTAGGGTACGGGGACGTGTTAGGGTGCGTGTGCGTTGCACGGCGCTGCTTATCATTAGGGTAGGCCTCAGGGCTCACGCTGCGGGTGAGGCTTATGTTTCAGGGTCAGTGTTGGAGTTAGGGTTATGGTTAGGCTCCCGGTGAGGCTTCGGTTCGAGTTTGGGGTACTTATACGTGTTAGGGGGCGTTTGCGTTGAAGGGCGTGGCTTATCGTTACGGTAAGACTCCGGGTTCAGTTTGCGGATGAGGCTTAGGTTTCAGGGTCAGGGTTGGAGCTAGGGTTAGGGTTAGGCTCCCGGTGAGGCCTAGGGTCGAGTTTGGGTTACGGATACGTGTTAGGGGGCGTATTACTTGCAGAGCGCGGCTTATCGTTAGGCTAGGCCTCAGGGTTCAGACTGTGGGTGAGGCTTCGGGTTCAGGGTCAGGGTTGGAGCTAGGGTTAGGGTTAGGCTCCCGCTGAGGCCTAGGTTCGAGATTGGGGTACGGATACGTGTTAGGGGTCGTGTGCGTTGCAGGGCACGACTTATCGTTATTGTAGTCCTCAGGGTTGAGGCTGTGGGTGAGGCTTAGGTTAAATGGTCAGGGTTTTAGGTAGGATTGGGGTTAGGCTCCCAGTGAGGTTTAGGGTCAAGATTGAGGAACGGATACGTGTTAGGGGGCGTGGGTGTTGCAGTGTGCGGCTGATCGTTAGGGTAGACCTCAGGGTTCAGGCTGAGGGTGAGGCTTAGGTTTCAGAGTCATGGTTGGATCTCGTGTTAGGGTTAGGCTCCCGGTGAGGCTTCGGATCGACATTGGGGTACGGATACGTGTTAAGGGGCGTGTGCGTTGCAGGGCGTGACTTATCGTTAGGGTAGTCTTCAGGTTTGAAGCTGTGGGTGAGGCTTAGTTTAAAGGGTCAGGGTTTTAGCTAGGGTTAGGATACGGCACCCAGTGAGGTTTTGGGTCGAGATTGGGGAACGGATACGTGTTAGGGGGCGTGGGTGTTGCAGTGCGCGGCTGATCGTTAGGGTAGGCCTCCGTGTTCAGGCTGCGGGTGACCCTTAGGTTTCAGGGTCATTGTTGGAGCTAGTGTTAGAGTTAGGCTCCCGGTGAGGCTTCGGGTTGAGATTGGGGTACCAATACGTGTTAGGGGGCGTGTGAATTGCAGGGGGTGGTTTACAGTTAGGGTAGGCCTCAAGGTTCAGGCTGCGGATGAGGCTTAGGGTTCAGAATAATGGTTGAAGCTAGGGTTATGGTTAGGCTCCCGGTGAGGCTTGGGGTCGCGATTGGGGTACGTATACCTGTTAGTGTGCGTGTGCGTTGCGTGGCGCAGGTTATTGTTATGGTACGCCTCAGGTTTCAGGCTGTGGTGAGGCTTAGGGTTCAGGGTCATGGTTGGAGCTAGGGTTAGAATTAGTCTCCCAGTGAGGCTTACGGTCGAGATTGGGGTATGGATACGTGTTAGGGGGCGTGTGCATTGCAGGGCGCGGCTTATAGTTAGGGTAGGCCTCAGGGATCAGTCTTCCGGTTAGGCTAAGTGTTCAGGGTCAGGGTTGGATCTAGGGTAAGGGTTCGGCTCCCGCTGAGGCCTAGGTTCGAGATTGGGGTACGGAAACGTGTTAGGGGGTGTGTGCGTTGCAGGGCGCGGCTTATCGTTATAATACGCCTCAGGGTACCGGCTTTGGGTGAGGCTTTGTGTTCAGGGTCAGGGTTGGAGCTATGGTTAGGATTAGGCTCCCAGTGAGGCTTAGGGTCGAGATTAGGGTACGGGGACGTGTTAGGGGGCGTGTGCGTTGCACCGCGCTGCTTATCATTACGGTAAGCCTCAGGGCTCACGCTGCGTGCGAGGCTTATGTGTCAGGGTCAGTGTTGGAGTTAGGGTTATGGTTAGGCTCCCGGTGAGGCTTCGGTTCGAGTTTGGGGTACGGATACGTGTTAGGGGGCGTGTGCGTTGAAGGGCGTGGCTTATCGTTACGGTAAGACTCCGGGTTCAGTTTGCGGATGAGGCTTAGGTATCAGGGTCAGGGTTGGAGCTCGGGTTAGGGTTAGGCTCCCGGTGAGGCCTAGGGTCGAGTTTGGGGTACGGATACGTGTTAGGGGGCGTATTACTTGCAGAGCGCGGCTTATCGTTAGGCTAGGCCTCAGGGTTCAGACTGCGGGTGAGGCTTAGGTTTCAGGGTGATGGTTGGAGCTAGTGTTAGGGTTAGGCTCCCGGTGAGGCTTCGGGTTGAGATTGGGGTACCAATACGTGTTAGGGGGCGTGTGAGTTGCAGGGCGTTGTTTACAGTTAGGGTAGGCCTCAGGGTTCAGGCTGCGGGTGAGGCTTATTGTTCAGAATCATGGTTGAAGCTAGGGTTATTGTTAGGCTCCCGGTGAGGCTTAGGGTCGCGATTGGGGTACGTATACCTGTTAGTGTGCGTGTGCGTTGCGTGGCGCAGGTTATTGTTATGGTAGGCCTCAGGTTTCAGGCTGTGGTGAGGCTTAGGGTTCAGGGTCATGGTTGGAGCTAGGGTTAGAATTAGGCTCCAGGTGTGCCTTACGGTCGAGATTGGGGTACGGATACGAGTTAGGGGGCGTGTGCATTGCAGGGCGCGGCTTATAGTTAGGGTAGGCCTCAGGGATCAGTCTTCCGGTTAGGCTTAGGTATCAGGGTCAGGGTTGGAGCTAGGGTTAGGGTTAGGCTCCCGGTGAGGCCTAGGGTCGAGATTGGGGTACGGATACCTGTAACGGGTCGTGTGAGTTGCAAAGCGTGGCTTATCATGAGAGTAGGCCTTAGGGTTCAGGCTGTGGATGAGGCTTAGTTTTCAGGGTCAGGGTTGAAGCTCGGGTTACGGTTAGGCTCCTGGTGATACTTGCAGACCCCAGCTTATCATTAGGGTAGGCCTCAGGGTTCAGACGGCGGGTGAGGCTTAGGTTTCAGGGTGAGGGTTGGAGCTAGGGTTAGGGTTCGGCTCCCGCTGAGGCCTAGGTTCGAGATTGGGGTACGGAAACGTGTTAGGGGGCGTGTGCGTTGCAGGGCGTGGTGTATCGTTACAATACGCCTCAGGGTTTAGGCTTTGTGTGAGGCTTTGTGTTCAGGGTCACGGTTGGAGTTTGGGTTAGGATTAGGCTCCCGGTGAGGCCTAGGGTCGAGATTAGGGTACGGGGACGTGTTAGGGTGCGTGTGCGTTGCACGGCGCTGCTTATCATTAGGGTAGGCCTCAGGGCTCACGCTGCGGGTGAGGCTTATGTTTCAGGGTCAGTGTTGGAGTTAGGGTTATGGTTAGGCTCCCGGTGAGGCTTCGGTTCGAGTTTGGGGTACGGATACGTGTTAGGGGGCGTGTGCGTTGAAGGGCGTGGCTTATCGTTACGGTAAGACTCCGGGTTCAGTTTGCGGATGAGGCTTAGGTTTCAGGGTCAGGGTTGGAGCTCGGGTTAGGGTTAGGCTCCCGCTGAGGCCTAGGTTCGAGATTGGGGTGCGGATACGTGTTAGGGGTCGTTTGCGTTGCAGGGCACGACTTATCGTTATTGTAGTCCTCAGGGTTGAGGCTGTGGGTGAGGCTTAGGTTAAATGGTCAGGGTTTTAGGTAGGATTGGGGTTAGGCTCCCAGTGAGGTTTAGGGTCAAGATTGAGGAACGGATACGTGTTAGGGGGCGTGGGTGTTGCAGTGTGTGGCTGATCGTTAGGGTAGACCTCAGTGTTCAGGCTGAGGGTGAGGCTTAGGTTTCAGAGTCATGGTTGGATCTCGTGTTAGGGTTAGGCTCCCGGTGAGGCTTTGGATCGACATTGGGGTACGGATAGGTGTTAAGGGGCGTGTGCGTTGCAGGGCGTGACTTATCGTTAGGGTAGTCTTCAGGTTTGAAGCTGTGGGTGAGGCTTAGTTTAAAGGGTCAGGGTTTTAGCTAGGGTTAGGATAAGGCACCCAGTGAGGTTTTGGGTCGAGATTGGGGAACGGATACGTGTTAGGGGGCGTGGGGGTTGCAGTGCGCGGCTGATCGTTAGGGTAGGCTTCCGTGTTCAGGCTGCGGGTGAGGCTTAGGGTTCAGGGTGATGGTTGGAGCTAGTGTTAGGGTTAGGCTCCCGGTGAGGCTTCGGGTTGAGATTGGGGTACCGATACGTGTTAGGGGGCGTGTGAGTTGCAGGGCGTGGTTTACAGTTAGGGTAGGCCTCAAGGTTCAGGCTGCGGGTGAGGCTTAGGGTTCAGAATCATGGTTGAAGCTAGGGTTATTGTTAGGCTCCCGGTGAGGCTTAGGGTCGCGATTGGGGTACGTATACCTGTTAGTGTGCGTGTGCGTTGCGTGGCGCAGGTTATTGTTATGGTAGGCCTCAGGTTTCAGGCTGTGGTGAGGCTTAGGGTTCAGGGTCATGGTTGGAGCTAGGGTTAGAATTAGACTCCCGGTGAGGCTTACGGTCGAGATTGGGGTACGGATACGAGTTAGGGGGCGTGTGCATTGCAGGGCACGGCTTATAGTTAGGGTAGGCCTCAGGGATCAGTCTTCCGGTTAGGCTTAGGGATCAGGGTCAGGGTTGGAGCTAGGGTTAGGGTTAGGCTCCCGGTGAGGCCTAGGGTCGAGATTGGGGTACGGATACCTGTAACGGGTCGTGTGAGTTGCATAGCGTGGCTTATCGTGAGAGTAGGCCTTAGGGTTCAGGCTGCGGATGAGGCTTAGTTTTCAGGGTCAGGGTTGGAGCTCGGGTTACGGTTAGGCTCCTGGTGATACTTGCAGACCCCAGCTTATCATTAGGGTAGGCCTCAGGGTTCAGACGGCGGGTGAGGCTTAGGTTTCAGGGTGAGGGTTGGAGCTAGGGTTAGGGTTCGGCTCCCGCTGAGGCCTAGGTTCGAGATTGGGGTACGGAAACGTGTTAGGGGGCGCGTGCGTTGCAGGGCGCGGCGTATCGTTACAATACGCCTCAGGGTTTAGGCTTTGTGTGAGGCTTTGTGTTCAGGGTCACGGTTGGAGTTTGGGTTAGGATTAGGCTCCCGGTGAGGCCTAGGGTCGAGATTAGGGTACGGGGACGTGTTAGGGTGCGTGTGCGTTGCACGGCGCTGCTTATCATTAGGGTAGGCCTCAGGGCTCACGCTGCGGGTGAGGCTAATGTTTCAGGGTCAGTGTTGGAGTTAGGGTTATGGTTAGGCTCCCGGTGAGGCTTCGGTTCGAGTTTGGGGTACTTATACGTGTTAGGGGGCGTGTGCGTTGAAGGGCGTGCTTATCGTTACAGTAAGACTCCGGGTTCAGTTTCCGGATGAGGCTTAGGTTTCAGGGTCAGGGTTGGAGCTAGGGTTAGGGTTAGGCTCCCGGTGAGGCCTAGGTTCGAGATTGGGGTACTGATACCTGTACCGGGTCGTGTGAGTTGCATGGCGTGGCTTATCGTGATAGTAGGCCTTAGGGTTCAGGCTGAGGATGAGGCTTAGTTTTCAGGGTCAGCGTTGGAGCTCGGGTTACGGTTAGCCTCCTGGTGATACCTAGGGTCGAGATTGGGGTATGCATACGGGTTAGGGGGTGTATTCCTTGCAGAGCCCAGCTTATCATTAGGGTAGGCCTCAGGGTACAGACGGCGGGTGAGGCTTAGGTTTCAGGGTGAGGGTTGGAGCTCGGGTTAAGGTTCGGCTCCCGCTGAGGCCTAGGTTCGAGATTAGGGTACGGAAACCTGTTAGGGGGCGTGTGCGTTGCAGGGCGCGGCGTATCGTTACAATACACCTCAGGGTTTAGGCTTTGGGTGAGGCTTTGTGTTCAGGGTCAGGGTTGGAGGTAGGGTTAGGATTAGGCTCCCAGTGAGGCCTAGGGTCGATATTAGGGTACGGCGACGTGTTAGGGTGCGTGTGCATTGCACGGCGCTGAGTATCGTTAGGGTAGGCCTCAGGGCTCACGCTGCGGGTGAGGCTTATGGGTCAGGGTCAGCGTTGGAGTTAGGGTTAGGCTCCCGGTGAGGCTTTGGTTCGAGTTTGGGTTACGGATACGTGTTACGGGGCGTGTGCGTTGAAGGGCGTGGCTTTTCGTTAGGATAGGCCTCAGGGTTGAGGCTGTGGGTGAGGCTTAGTTTAAACGGTCAGGGTGTTAGGTAAGATTAGGGTTAGGCTCCCAGTTAGGTTTAGAGTCAAGATTGGGGAACGGATACGTGTTAGGGGCGTGGGTGTTGCAGTGTGCGGCTGACCGTTAGGGTAGACCACAGGGTTCAGGCTGCGGGTGAGGCTTAGGGTTCAGGGTCATGGTTGAAGCTAGTGTTAGGGTTAGGCTCCCGGTGAGGCTTCTGATCAACATTGGGGTACGGATACGTGTTAGGGGGCCTGTGCGTTGCAGGGCGCGGCTTATCGTTAGGGTAGGCCTCAAGGTTCAGGCTGCAGTTGAGGCTTAGGTTTCAGGGTCAAGGTTCGAGCTAGGGCTAGGGTTAGGGTCCCGGTGAAGCTTCAGGATGAGATTCGGGTATGGATACGTGTTAGGGTGTGTTTGCGTTGCAGGGCGCGGTTTATCGTTAGGGTAGGCCTCAGGGATCAGGCTTCGGCTGATGCTTAGTGTTCAGGGTCATGGTTGGAGGTAAGGTTAGTTTAATCTCCCAGTGAGGCCTAGGGTTGAGATTGGGGTACGGATTCGTGTTAGGGGGCGTGTGCGTTGCACGGCGCAGCTTATCGTTAGTGTTGGCCTCAATGTTCATGCTGCGGGTGAGGCTTAGGATTCACGGTCTGAGTTGGAGCTAGGGTTAGGGTTTGGCTCTCGCACAGGCCTAGGGTCTAAATTGGGTTACGGATACGTGTTAGGGGGCACGCCCTGCACGCATTGCAGGGCGTGGCTTATCGTTAGGGTAGGGCTCTGGGTTCAGTCTGCAGGTGAGGCTTAGGGTTCAGGGTCAGGGTTGGAGCTAGGGTTAGGGTTCAGCTCCCGGTGACGCTTATGGTCGAGATTGGGGTACGCAGACATGTTATGGGGCCTGTGATTTGCATGGCGTGGTTTATCGTTGGGGGAGGCCTCAGGGATCAGTCTGCAGGTGAGGCTTAGGGTTCAGGGTCAGGGTTGGAGCTAGGGTTATTGTTCGGCTCCCGGTGAGACCTAGGGTCGAGATTGTGGTATGGATACGTGTTAGGGGGCGTGTGCGTTGCAGGGCGTGGCTTATCATTATAGTAGGCCTCAGGGTTCAGGCTTCGGGTGAGGCTTAGGGTTCAGGGTCAGGGTTGTAGCTACGGTTAGGATTAGGCTCCCGGTGAGGGCTGGTTCGAGATAAGGGTACGGATATGTGTTCCGGGCGTGTGCGTTGCACCGAGCTGCTTATCATTAGGGTAGGCCTCACGGTTCAGGCTGCGGGTGAGGCTTAGTGTTCACGGTCAGGGTTGGAGCTAGGGTAAGGGTTAGGCTCCCGGTGAGGCTTCGGGTCGAGATTGGGGTACGGATACGTGTTAGGGGGCGTGTGTGTTGTAGTGCGCAGCTGATCATTAGGGTAGGCCTCAGGGTTCATGCTGCGGAGTAGGCTTAGTGTTAAGGACAGGGCTGGATCTAGGGTTAGGGTTAGGCTCCCGGTGAGGCTTCGGGTCGAGATTGGGGTATGGATACGTGTTTGGGCGCGTGTGCGTTGAGGGGCGCGGGTTAACATTAGGGTAGACCTCAGGGTTCACGCTGAGGGTGAGGCTTAGTGTTCAGGGTTATTTTTGGAGCTAGGGTTAGGCTTCGTCACCGGGGAGGCCTAGGGTGGAGATTGTGTTACGGATACGTGTTAGGGGGCGTTTGCTTTGCAGGGCGCGACTTATCCTTAGGGTAGGCCTCAGGGTTCAGGCTGCGGGTGAGGCTTCGGGTTCAGGGTCATGGTTGGAGGTAGGGTTAGATTTACGCTCCCGGTGAGGCTTACGGTCGAGATTGGGGTACGGATACGTGTTAGGGGGCGTGTGCATTGCAGGGCGCGGCTTATAGTTAGGGTAGGCCTCAGGGATCAGTCTTCCGGTTAGGCTAAGGGTTCAGGGTCAGGGTTGGATCTAGGGTAAGGGTTCGGCCCCCGCTGAGGCCTAGGTTCGAGATTGGGGTACGAAACGTGTTAGTGGGCTTGTGCGTTGCAGGGCGCGGCTTATCGTTATAATACGCCTCAGGGTTCAGGCGTTGGGTGAGGCTTTGTGTTCAGGTTCAGGGTTGGAGCTAGGGTTAGGATTAGGCTCCCGGTGAGGCCTAGGGTCGAGATTAGGGTACAGGGACGTGTTAGGGGGCGTGTGCGTTGCACTGCGGTGCTTATCATTAGGGTAAGCCTCAGGGCTCACGCTGCGTGCGAGACTTATGTGTCAGGGTCAGTGTTGGAGTTAGGGTTATGGTTAGGCTCCCGGTGAGGCTTCGGTTCGAGTTTGGGGTACGGATACGTGTTAGGGGGCGTGTGCGTTGAAGGGCGTGGCTTATCGTTACGGTAAGACTCCGGGTTCAGTTTGCGGATGAGGCTTAGGTTTCAGGGTCAGGGTTGGAGCTCGGGTTAGGGTTAGGCTCCCGGTGAGGCCTAGGGTCGAGTTTGGGGTACGGATACGTGTTAGGGGGCGTATTACTTGCAGAGCGTGGCTTATCGTTAGGCTAGGCCTCAGGGTTCAGACTGCGGGTGAGGCTTCGGGTTCAGGGTCAGGGTTGGAGCTAGGGTTAGGGTTAGGCTCCCGCTGAGGCCTAGGTTCGAGATTGGGGTACGGATACGTGTTAGGGGTCGTGTGCGTTGCAGGGCACGACTTATCGTTATTGTAGTCCTCAGGGTTGAGGCTGTGGGTGAGGCTTAGGTTAAATGGTCAGGGTTTTAGGTAGGATTGGGGTTAGGCTCCCAGTGAGGTTTAGGGTCAAGATTGAGGAACGGATACGTGTTAGGGGGCGTGGGTGTTGCAGTGTGCGGCTGATCGTTAGGGTAGACCTCAGGGTTCAGGCTGAGGGTGAGGCTTAGGTTTCAGAGTCATGGTTGGATCTCGTGTTAGGGTTAGGCTCCCGGTGAGGCTTCGGATCGACATTGGGGTACGGATACGTGTTAAGGGGCGTGTGCGTTGCAGGGCGTGACTTATCGTTAGGGTAGTCTTCAGGTTTGAAGCTGTGGGTGAGGCTTAGTTTAAAGGGTCAGGGTTTTAGCTAGGGTTAGGATAAGGAACCCAGTGAGGTTTTGGGTCGAGATTGGGGAACGGATACGTGTTAGGGGGCGTGGGGGTTGCAGTGCGTGGCTGATCGTTAGGGTAGGCCTCCGTGTTCAGTCTGCGGGTGAGGCTTAGGTTTCAGGGTGATGGTTGGAGCTAGTGTTAGGGTTAGGCTCCCGGTGAGGCTTCGGGTTGAGATTGGGGTACCAATACGTGTTAGGGGGCGTGTGAGTTGCAGGGCGTGGTTTACAGTTAGGGAAGGCCTCAGGGTTCAGGCTGCGGGTGAGGCTTAGGGTTCAGAATCATGGTTGAAGCTAGGGTTATTGTTAGGCTCCCGGTGAGGCTTAGGGTCGCGATTGGGGTACGTATACATGTTAGTGTGCGCGTGCGTAGCGCGGCGCAGGTTATTGTTATGGTAGGCCTCACGTTTCAGGCTGTGGTGAGGCTTAGGGTTCAGGGTCATGGTTGGAGCTAGGGTTAGATTTAGGCTCCTGGTGAGCCTTACGGTCGAGATTGGGGTACGGATACGAGTTAGGGGGCGTGTGCATTGCAGGGCGTGGCTTATAGTTAGGGTAGGCCTCAGGGATCAGTCTTCCGGTTAGGCTTAGGGATCAGGGTCAGGGTTGGAGCTAGGGTTAGGGTTAGGCTCCCAGTGAGGCCTAGGGTCGAGATTGGGGTACGGATACCTGTAACGGGTCGTGTGAGTTGCATAGCGTGGCTTATCGTGAGAGTAGGCCTTAGGGTTCAGGCTGCGGATGAGGCTTAGTTTTCAGGGTCAGGGTTCAAGCTCGTGTTACGGTTAGGCTCCTGGTGATACTTGCAGACCCCAGCTTATCATTAGGGTAGGCCTCAGGGTTCAGACGGCGGGTGAGCTTAGGTTTCAGGGTGAGGGTTGGAGCTAGGGTTAGGGTTCGGCTCCCGCTGAGACCTAGGTTCGAGATTGGGGTACGGAAACGTGTTAGGGGGCGTGTGCGTTGCAGGGCGTGGCGTATCGTTACAATACGCCTCAGGGTTTAGGCTTTGGGTGAGGCTTTGTGTTCAGGGTCACGGTTGGAGTTTGCGTTAGGATTAGGTTCCCGGTGAGGCCTAGGGTCGAGATTAGGGTACGGGGACGTGTTAGGGTGCGTGTGCGTTGCACGGCGCTGCTTATCGTTAGCGTAGGACTCAAGTATCGGGTTGCTGGTGAGGCTTATTGTTCAGGGTCAGGGATGGAGCTAGGGTTAGGGTTAGGCTCCCGGAGAGGCTTTGGGTCGATATTGGGATACGGATATATGTTAGGGGTCGTGTGAGTTTCAGGGCGCGGCTGATCGTTAGGGAAGGCCTCAGGGTTCAGGCTGCTGTTGAGGCTTAGGGTTCAGGGTCAGGGTTGGAGCTAGGGTTAGGGTTAGGCTTCTGGTCAGGCTTAGGCTCGAGATTGGGGTACGGATACGTGTTAGGGGGCGTGTGCGTTGCAGGGCGTGGCTTATCGGTACGGTATGCCTCAGGGTTCAGGTTGCGGGTGAGGTTTAGGTTTCAGTGTCAGGTTTGGAGCTAAGGTTAGGTTTAGGCTCCCCGTGAGGCCTAAGGTCGAGATTGGGGTACGGATATGTTTTAGGGGGCGTGTGCGTTGCTGGGCGCTGCTTATAGTTAGGGTATGCCTCAGGGTTCATTCTTCCGGTTAGGCTTAGGTTTCAGAGTCAGGGTTGGAGCTAGGGTTAAGGTTCGGCTCCCGCTGAGGCCTAGGTTCGAGATTGGGGTACGGAAACGTGTTAGGGGGCGTGTGCGTTGCAGGGCGCGGCGTATCGTTACAATACGCCTCAGGGTTTAGGCTTTGTGTTTGGCTTTGTGTTCAGGGTCACGGTTGGAGTTTGGGTTAGGATTAGGCTCCCGGTGAGGCCTAGGGTCGAGATTAGGGTACGGGGACGTGTTAGGGTGCGTGTGCATTGCACGGCGCTGCTTATCATTAGGGTAGGCCTCAGGGCTCACGCTGCGGGTGAGGCTTATGTTTCAGGGTCAGTGTTGGAGTTAGGGTTATGGTTAGGCTCCCGGTGAGGCCTAGGGTCGAGATTGGGGTACGGATACCTGTAACGGGTCGTGTGAGTTGCATAGCGTGGCTTATCGTGAGAGTAGGCCTTAGGGTTCAGGCTGCAGATGAGGCTTAGTTTTCAGGGTCAGGGTTGGAGCTCGTGTTACGGTTAGGCTCCTGGTGATACTTGCAGACCCCAGCTTATCATTAGGGTAGGCCTCAGGGTTCAGACGGCGGGTGAGGCTTAGGTTTCAGGGTGAGGGTTGGAGCTAGGGTTAGGGTTCGGCTCCCGCTGAGGCCTAGGTTCGAGATTGGGGTACGGAAACGTGTTAGGGGGCGTGTGCGTTGCAGGGCGTGGCGTATCGTTACAATACACCTCAGGGTTTAGGCTTTGGGTGAGGCTTTGTGTTCAGGGTCAGGGTTGGAGGTAGGGTTAGGATTAGGCTCCCAGTGAGGCCTAGGGTCGATATTAGGGTACGGCGACGTGTTAGGGTGCGTGTGCATTGCACGGCGCTGCGTATCGTTAGGGTAGGCCTCAGGGCTCACGCTGCGGGTGAGGCTTATGGGTCAGGGTCAGCGTTGGAGTTAGGGTTAGGGTTAGGCTCCCGGTGAGGCTTTGGTTCGAGTTTGGGGTACGGATACGTGTTACGGGGTGTGTGCGTTGAAGGGCGTGGCTTATCGTTAAGGTAGGCCTCAGGGTTGAGGCTGTGGTTGAGGCTTAGTTTAAACGGTCAGGGTTTTAGGTAAGATTAGGGTTAGGCTCCCAGTGAGGTTTAGAGTCAAGATTGGGGAACGGATACGTGTTACGGGGCGTGGGTGTTGCAGTGTGCGGCTGACCGTTAGGGTAGACCGCAGGGTTCAGGCTGCGGGTGAGGCTTAGGGTTCAGGGTCATGGTTGAAGCTAGTGTTAGGGTTAGGCTCCCGGTGAGGCTTCGGATCGACATTGGGGTACGGATACGTGTTAGGGGGCGTGTGGGTTGCAGGGCGTGACTTATCGTTAGGGTAGGCCTCAGGGTTCAGGCTGCCGGTGAGGCTTAGTGTTCAGGGTCCGGGTTGGACCTAGAGTTCCGGTTAGGCTCCCGGTGAGTCCTAGGTTCGAGATTGGGGTATGGATACGTGTTAGGGGACGTGTGCATTGCAGGGCGTTGCTTATCGTTAGAGTAGGACTCAGGGTTCAGGTTGCGGATCAGGCTTAGTTTTCAGGGTCAGGGTTGGAGCTCGGGTTAGGATTAGGCTCCCGGTTAGGCCTAGGGTCCAGTTTGGGGTACGGATACGTGTTAGGGGTCGTATTCCTTGCATATCGCGGTTTATCATTAGGGTAGGCCTCAGGATTCAGACGGAGGGTGAGGCTTAGGATTCAGGGTCAGGGTTGGAGCTAGTGTTACGGTTAGGCTCCCGGTGAGGCTTCGGATCGAGATTGGGGTAAGTATACGTGTTAGTGGGCATGTGCGATGCAGGGCGCGGCTTATCGTTAGGGTAGGCCTCAAGGTTCAGGCTGCAGTTGAGGCTTAGATTTCAGGGTCAGGGTTCGAGCTAGGGCTAGGGTTAGGGTCCCGGTGAATCTTCGGGACGAGATTCGGGTATGGATACGTGTTAGAGTGCGTTTGCGTTGCAGGGCGCGGTTTATCGTTAGGGTAGGCCTCAGGGATCAGGCTTCGGCTGATGCTTAGTGTTCAGGGTCATGGTTGGAGGTAAGGTTAGGTTTAATCTCCCAGTGAGGCCTAGGGTTGAGATTGGGGTACGGATTCGTGTTAGGGGGCGTGTGCGTTGCACGGCGCAGCTTATCGTTAATGTTGGCCTCAATGTTCATGCTGCGGGTGAGGCTTAGGATTCACGGTCTGAGTTGGAGCTAGGGTTAGGGTTTGGCTCTCGCACAGGCCTAGGGTCTAAATTGGGTTACGGATACGTGTTAGGGGGCACGCCCTGCACGCATTGCAGGGCGTGGCTTATCGTTAGGGTAGGGCTCTGGGTTCAGTCTGCAGGTGAGGCTTAGGGTTCAGGGTCAGGGTTGGAGCTAGGGTTAGGGTTCAGCTCCCGGTGACGCTTATGGTCGAGATTGGGGTACGCAGACATGTTATGGGGCCTGTGATTTGCATGGCGTGGTTTATCGTTGGGGGAGGCCTCAGGGATCAGTCTGCAGGTGAGGCTTAGGGTTCAGGGTCAGGGTTGGAGCTAGGGTTATTGTTCGGCTCCCGGTGAGACCTAGGGTCGAGATTGTGGTATGGATACGTGTTAGGGGGCGTGTGCGTTGCAGGGCGTGGCTTATCGTTATAGTAGGCCTCAGGGTTCAGGCTTCGGGTGAGGCTTAGGGTTCAGGGTCAGGGTTGTAGCTACGGTTAGGATTAGGCTCCCGGTGAGGGCTGGGTCGAGATAAGGGTACGGATATGTGTTCGGGGCGTGTGGGTTGCACCGCGCTGCTTATCATTGGGGTAGGCCTCACGGTTCAGGCTGCGGGTGAGGCTTAGTGTTCACGGTCAGGGTTGGAGCTAGGGTACGGGTTAGGCTCCCGGTGAGGCTTCGGGTCGAGATTGGGGTACGGATACGTGTTAGGGGGCGTGTGTGTTGCAGTGCGCAGCTGATCATTAGGGTAGGCCTCAGGGTTCATGCTGCGGGGTAGGCTTAGTGTTAAGGACAGGGCTGGATCTAGGGTTAGGGTTAGGCTCCCGGTGAGGCTTCGGGTCGAGATTGGGGTACGGATACGTGTTTGGGCGCGTGTGCGTTGAGGGGCGCGGGTTAACATTAGGGTAGACCTCAGGGTTCACGCTGAGGGTGAGGCTTAGTGTTCAGGGTTATTTTTGGAGCTAGGGTTAGGCTTAGTCACCCGGGGAGGCCTAGGGTGGAGATTGTGTTACGGATACGTGTTAGGGAGCGTTTGCTTTACAGGGCGCGACTTATCCTTAGGGTAGGCATCAGGGTTCAGGCTGCGGGTGAGGCTTCGGGTTCAGGGTCATGGTTGGAGGTAGGGTTAGATTTACACTCCCGGTGAGGCTTACGGTCGAGATTGGGGTACGGATACGTGTTAGGGGGCGTGTGCATTGCAGGGCGCGGCTTATAGTTAGGGTAGGCCTCAGGGATCAGTCTTCCGGTTAGGCTAAGGGTTCAGGGTAAGGGTTGGATCTAGGGTAAGGGTTCGGCTCCCGCTGAGGCCTAGGTTCGAGATTGGGGTACGGAAACGTGTTAGGGTGCGTGTGCGTTGCAGGGCGCAGCTTATTGTTATAATATGCCTCAGGGTTCCGGCTTTGGGTGAGGCTTTGTGTTCAGGGTCAGGGTTGGAGCTAGGGTTAGGATTAGGCTCCCAGTGAGGCCTAGGGTCGAGATTAGGGTACGGGGACGTGTTAGGGGGCGTGTGCGTTGCACCGCGCTGCTTATCATTAGGGTAAGCCTCAGGGCTCACGCTGCGTGCGAGGCTTATGTGTCAGGGTCAGTGTTGGAGTTAGGGTTATGGTTAGGCTCCCGGTGAGGCTTCGGTTCGAGTTTGGGGTACGGATACGTGTTAGGGGGCGTGTGCGTTGAAGGGCGTGGCTTATCGTTACGGTAGGACTCCGTGTTCAGTTTGCGGATGAGACTTAGGTTTAAGGGTCAGGGTTGGCGCTCGGGTTAGGGTTAGGTTCCCGGTGAGGCCTAGGGTCGAGTTTGGGGTACGGATACGTGTTAGGGGGCGTATTACTTGCAGAGCGCGGCTTATCGTTAGGCTAGGCCTCAGGGTTCAGACTGCGGATGAGGCTCCGGGTTCAGGGTCAGGGTTGGAGCTAGGGTTAGGGATAGGCTCCCGCTGAGGCCTAGGTTCGAGATTGGGCTACGGATACGTGTTAGGGGTCGTGTGCGTTGCAGGGCGTGACTTATCGTTATTGTAGTCCTCAGGGTTGAGGCTGTGGGTGAGGCTTAGGTTAAAAGGTCAGGGTTTTAGGTAGGATTAGGGTTAGGCTCCCAGTGAGGTTTAGGGTCAAGATTGAGGAACGGATACGTTTTAGGGGGCATGGGTGTTGCAGTGTGCGGGTGATCGTTAGGGTAGACCTCAGGGTTCAGGCTGAGGGTGAGGCTTAGGTTTCAGGGTCATGGTTGGAGCTCGTGTTAGGGTTAGGCTCCCGGTGAGGCTTCGGATCGACATTGGGGTATGGATACGTGTTAGGGGGCGTGTGCGTTGCAGGGCGTGACTTATCGTTAGGGTAGTCCTCAGCTTTGAAGCTGTGGGTGAGGCTTAGTTTAAGGGATCTGGGTTTTAGCTAGGGTTAGGATAAGGCACCCAGTGAGGTTTTGGGTCGAGATTGGGGAACGGATACGTGTTAGGGGGTGTGGGGGTTGCAGTGCGCGGCTGATCGTTAGGGTAGGCCTCCGTGTTCAGGCTGCGGGTCAGGCTTAGGGTTCAGGGTGATGCTTGTAGCTAGTGTTAGGGTTATGCTCCCGGTGAGGCTTCGGGTTGAGATTGGGGTACTGATACATGTTAGAGGGCGTGTGAGTTGCAGGGCGTGGTTTAAAGTTAGGGTAGGCCTCAGGTTTCAGGCTGCGGGTGAGGCTTAGGGTTCAGAATCATGGTTGATGCTAGGGTTATTGTTAGACTCCCGGTGAGGCTTAGGGTCGCGATTTGGGTACGGATACCTGTTAGTATGCGTGTGCGTTGCGTGGCGCAGGTTATTGTTATGGTAGGCCTCAGGTTTCAGGCTGTGGTGAGGCTTAGGGTTCAGGGTCATGGTTGGAGCTAGGGTTAGATTTTGGCTCCCGGTGAGCCTTACGGTCGAGATTGGGGTACGGATACGAGTTAGGGGGCGTGTGCATTGCAGGGCGCGGCTTATAGTTAGGGTAGGCCTCAGGGATCAGTCTTCCGGTTAGGCTTAGGGATCAGGGTCAGGGTTGGAGCTAGGGTTAGGGTTAGGCTCCCAGTGAGGCCTAGGGTCGAGATTGGGGTACGGATACCTGTAACGGGTCGTGTGAGTTGCATAGCGTGGCTTATCGTGAGAGTAGGCCATAGGGTTCAGGCTGCGGATGAGGCTTAGTTTTCAGGGTCAGAGATGGAGCTCGGGTTACGGTTAGGCTCCTGGTGATACTTGCAGACCCCAGCTTATCATTAGGTTAGGCCACAGGGTTCAGACGGCGGGTGAGGCTTAGGTTTCAGGGTGAGGGTTGGAGCTAGGGTTAGGGTTCGGCTCCCGCTGAGGCCTAGGTTCGAGATTGGGGTACGGAAACGTGTTAGGGGGCGTATGCTTTGCAGAGCGTGGCGTATCGTTACAATACGCCTCAGGGTTTAGGCTTTGGGTGAGGCTTTGTGTTCAGGGTCACGGTTGGAGTTTGGGTTAGGATTAGGTTCCCGATGAGGCCTAGGGTCGAGATTAGGGTACGGGGACGTGTTAGGGTGCGTGTGCGTTGCACGGCGTTCCTTATCGTTAGGGTAGGCCTCAAGTATCGGGTTGCTGGTGAGGCTTATTGTTCAGGGTCAGGGTTGGAGCTAGGGTTAGGGTTAGGCTCCCGGAGAGGCTTTGGGTCGATATTGGGATACGGATATATGTTAGGGGTCGTGTGAGTTTCAGGGAGCGGCTGATCGTTAGGGAAGGCCTCAGGGTTCAGGCTGCTGTTGAGGCTTAGGGTTCAGGGTCAGGGTTGGAGCTAGGATTAGGATTAGGCTCCCAGTGTGGCCTAGGGTCGAGATTAGGGTACGGGGACGTGTTAGGGGGCGTGTGCGTTGCACCGCGCTGCTTATCATTAGGGTAAGCCTCAGGGCTCACGCTGCGTGCGAGGCTTATGTGTCAGGGTCAGTGTTGGAGTTAGGGTTATGGTTAGGCTCCCGGTGAGGCTTCGGTTCGAGTTTGGGGTACGGATACGTGTTAGGGGGCGTCTGCGTTGAAGGGCGTGGCTTATCGTTACGGTAGGACTCCGTGTTCAGTTTGCGGATGAGACTTAGGTTTAAGGGTCAGGGTTGGCGCTCGGGTTAGGGTTAGGTTCCCGGTGAGGCCTAGGGTCGAGTTTGGGGTACGGATACGTGTTAGGGGGCGTATTACTTGCAGAGCGCGGCTTATCGTTAGGCTAGGCCTCAGGGTTCAGACTGCGGATGAGGCTCCGGGTTCACGGTCAGGGTTGGAGCTAGGGTTAGGGTTAGGCTCCCGCTGAGGCCTAGGTTCGAGATTGGGGTACGGATACGTGTTAGGGGTCGTGTGCGTTGCAGGGCGTGACTTATCGTTATTGTAGTCCTCAGGGTTGAGGCTGTGGGTGAGGCTTAGGTTAAACGGTCAGGGTTTTAGGTAGGATTAGGGTTAGGCTCCCAGTGAGGTTTAGGGTAAAGATTGAGGAACGGATACGTTTTAGGGGGCGTGGGTGTTGCAGTGTGCGGGTGATCGTTAGGGTAGACCTCAGGGTTCAGGCTGCGGGTGAGGCTTAGGGTTCAGTGTGATGCTTGTAGCTAGTGTTAGGGTTAGGCTCCCGGTGAGGCTTCGGGTTGAGATTGGGGTACCGATACATGTTAGGGGGCGTGTGAGTTGCAGGGCGTGGTTTAAAGTTAGGGTAGGCCTCAGGTTTCAGGCTGCGGGTGAGGCTTAGGGTTCAGAATCATGGTTGATGCTAGGGTTATTGTTAGACTCCCGGTGAGGCTTAGGGTCGTGATTTGGGTACGGATACCTGTTAGTATGCGTGTGCGTTGCGTGGCGCAGGTTATTGTTATGGTAGGCCTCAGGTTTCAGGCTGTGGTGAGGCTTAGGGTTCAGGGTCATGGTTGGAGCTAGGGTTAGATTTTGGCTCCCGGTGAGCCTTACGGTCGAGATTGGGGTACGGATACGAGTTAGGGGGCGTGTGCATTGCAGGGCGCGGCTTATAGTTAGGGTAGGCCTCAGGGATCAGTCTTCCGGTTAGGCTTAGGATTCAGGGTCAGGGTTGGAGCTAGGGTTAGGGTTAGGCTCCCGGTGAGGCCTAGGTTCGAGATTGGGGTACTGATACCTGTACCGGGTCGTGTGAGTTGCATGGCGTGGCTTATCGTGAGAGTAGGCCTTAGGGTTCAGGCTGAGGATGAGGCTTAGTTTTCAGGGTCAGCGTTGGAGCTCGGGTTACGGTTAGCCTCCTGGTGATACCTAGGGTCGAGATTGGGGTATGCATACGGGTTAGGGGGTGTATTCCTTGCAGAGCCCAGCTTATCATTAGGGTAGGCCTCAGGGTACAGACGGCGGGTGAGGCTTAGGTTTCAGGGTAGGGTTGGACCTAGGGTTCCGGTTCGGCTCCCGGTGAGTCCTAGGTTCGAGATTGGGGTATGGATACGTGTTAGGGGACGTGTGCATTGCAGGGCGTTGCTTATCATTAGAGTAGGACTCAGGGTTCAGTTTGCGGATGAGGCTTAGGGATCAGGGTCAGGGTTGGAGCTAGGGTTAGGGTTAGGCTCCCGGTGAGGCCTAGGGTCGAGATTGGGGTACGGATACCTGTAACGGGTCGTGTGAGTTGCATAGCGTGGCTTATCCTGAGAGTAGGCCATAGGGTTCAGGCCGCGGATGAGGCTTAGTTTTCAGGGTCAGAGTTGGAGCTCGGGTTACGGTTAGGCTCCTGGTGATACTTGCAGACCCCAGCTTATCATTAGGTTAGGCCACAGGGTTCAGACGGCGGGTGAGGCTTAGGTTTCAGGGTGAGGGTTGGAGCTAGTGTTACGGTTAGGCTCCCGCTGAGGCCTAGGTTCGAGATTGGGGTACGGAAATGTGTTAGGGGGCGTATGCGTTGCAGAGCGTGGCGTATCGTTACAATACGCCTCAGGGTTTAGGCTTTGGGTGAGACTTTGTGTTCAGGGTCATGGTTGGAGTTTGGGTTAGGATTAGGTTCCCGGTGAGGCCTAGGGTCGAGATTAGGGTACGGGGACGTGTTAGGGTGCGTGTGCGTTTCACGGCGTTCCTTGTCGTTAGGGTAGGCCTCAAGTATCGGATTGCTGGTGAGGCTTATTGTTCAGGGTCAGGGTTGGAGCTAGGGTTAGGGTTAGGCTCCCGGAGAGGCTTTGGGTCGATATTGGGATACGGATATATGTTAGGGGTCGTGTGAGTTTCAGGGCGCGGCTGATCGTTAGGGAAGGCCTCAGGGTTCAGGCTGCTGTTGAGTCTTAGGTTTCAGGGTCAGGGTTGGAGCTCGGGTTAGGGTTAGGCTCCCGGTGAGGCCTAGGTTCGAGTTTGGGGTACGGATACGTGTTAGGGGGCGTGTGCGTTGCAGGGCATGGCTTATCGTTACGGTATGCCTCAGGGTTCAGGTTGCGGGTGAGGTTTAGGTTTCAGTGTCAGGTTTGGAGCTAAGGTTAGGTTTAGGCTCCCCGTGAGGCCTAGGGTCGAGATTGGGGTACGGATAGGTTTTAGGGGGCATGTGCGTTGCAGGGCGCTGCTTATAGTTAGGGTATGCCTCAGGGTTCATTATTCCAGTTAGGCTTAGGTTTCAGGGTCAGGGTTGGAGCTAGGGTTAGAGTTAGGCTCCCCATGAGGCCTAGGGTCGAGATTGGGGTACGGATACGTGTAAGGGTGCGTGTGAGTTGCACGGCGCGGCTTATCTTTAGAGTGGGTCTCAGGGTTCAGGCTGTGGATGAGGCTTAGGATTCAGGGTCAGGGTTGGAGCTCGGGTTAGGTTTATGCTCCCGATGAGGCCTAGGGTCGAGGTTGGTGTACGGATACTTATTAGGGGTCGTGTGGTTTGCAGGGCGCCGCTTATCTTTAGGTTAGCCCTCAGGATTCAGGCTGCAGGTGAGGATTACTGTTCAGGGTGAGAGTTGGAGATAGGGTTATGGTTAGGCTTCCGGTGAGGCTTAGGGCCGAGATTGGGGTACTGATACATTTTAGGGGCGTGTTCTTTTCAGGGCGTGGGTTATCGTTAGGGTAGGCCTCAGGGTTCAGGCTGCGGGTGAGGCTTACAGTTCAGGGTGAGAGTTGGAGCTAGGGTTAGGTTTAGGCTCCCGGTGCGGCTTCGGGTCGAGATTGGGGTACGGATACGTGTTAGGGGGCGTGTGCGTTGCAGGGCGTGGCTTATCGTTAGTGTAGGCCACAGGGTTCAGTCTTCCTGTGAGGCTTAGTGTTCAGGGTCAGGGTTTGAGCTAGAGTAAGCGTTTGGCTCGCAGTGAGGCCTAGGGTTGAGATTCGGGTACGGATACGTGTTACGGAGCGTGTGCGTTGCAGGGCGCGGCTTATCGATAGGGTAGGCCTCAGGGTTCAGGATGTGGGTGAGACTTCGGTTTCAGGGTCAGGGTTGGAGCTAGTGTTAGGGTTATGCTCCCTCTGAAGCCTAGGTTCGAGATTGGGTACGGATACGTGTTAGGGGGTGTTTGTGTTGCAGGGCGCGACTTATCGTTAGGGTAGGGCTCAGGGTTGTGGCTGCGGGTGAGGCTTAGTGTTCAGGTTAAGGGTTGGAATTAGGGTTCGGGTTAGGCTCCCGGTGAGGCCTAGTGTCGAGATTGGGGTACGGATATGTGTTAGGGGGTGTTGTTGTTGCAGGGCGCGGTTTATCGTTAGGGTAGGCCTCAGCGTTCAGGCTGCAGGTGAGGTTTATTGTTCAGGGTCAGGGTTGAAGCTAGGTTTAGGGTTAGGATCCCGGTGAGGCTCTGGGTCGAGATTGGGGTACGGATACGTGTTAAGGGGCGTGTGCCTTGCAGGGCGCGGCTTAACGTTAGGGTAGGCCTCAGGTTTCAGCCTGCGGATGAGGCTTAGGTTTCAGGGTCAGGGTTGGAGCTCGTGTTAGGGATAGGCTCCTGGTGAGGCCTAGGATTGAGATTGGTGTACGGAAACGTTTTACGGGGCGTGTGCATTGCAGGGCGCCGCTTATCGTTAGTTTAGGCCTCAGGGTTCAGGCAGCGGGTGAGGCTTATGGTTAAGGGTCATGGTTGGAGCTAGGGTTAGGGTTAGACTCTCAGTGAGGTTTAGGGTAGAGATTTGGGTACGGACACGTGTAAGGGGGCGTGTGTTTTGCTGGGCGTGGCTTATCATTTGGGTAGGCCTCAGGGTTCAGACTGCGGGTGAGGCTTAGTGTTCAGGGTAAGGGTTGGACTTCGGGTTAGGTTTAGGCTCCCGGTGAGGCCTAGCTTCGAGATTGGGGTACGGATATGTGTTATGGGGCATTTCGTTGCAGGGCGTGGCTTATCATTAGCGTAGGCCTCAGGGTTCAGGCTGCAGATGAGCCTAAGCTTTCAGGGTCAGTGTTGGAGCTAGTTTTAATGTTAGGCTCCCGGTTAAGCCTAGGGTCGAGATTGGGCTACGGATATGTGTAAGGGGGCGTATGAGTGGCACGGCGCGGTTTATCGTTAGAGTAAGCCTCAGGGTTCAGGCTGCAGATGAGGCTTAGGTTTCAGGGACATGGTTGGAGCTCGGGTTAGGGTTAGGCTCCCGGTGAGGCCTAGGGTCGAGATTGTGGTACGGATACGTGTAAGGGGCATGTGAGTTGCCCGGCGGGCTTATCGTTAGCTTAGTCCTCAGGGTTCTGGCTGCCGGTGAGGCTTAGGGTTCAGGTTGAGAGTTGGAGATAGGGTTAGTGTTCAGGTTCTTGTGAGGCTTTGGGTCGAGATTGGGGTACGCTTACGTGTTAGGAGGCGTCTTCGTTGCAGGGCGTGGGTTATCGTTAGGGTAGGCCTAAGGGTTCAGGCTGCGGGTGAGGCTAAGGGTTCAGGATCAGAGTTGAAGCTAGGGTTAGGTTTAGGCTCCAGGTGAGGATTCGGGTCGAGATTGGAGTACGGATACGTGTTAGGGGGCGTGTGCGTTGCAGGGCATGGCTTATCGTTAGTGTAGGCCTCAGGGTTCAGTCTTCCTGTGAGTCTTAAAGGTCAGGGTCAGGGTTCGAGCTAGCGTTAGCGTTCGGCTCCCGGGGAGGCTTAGGGTCGAGATTGGCGTACGGATACGTGTTAGGGGGAGTGTGCATTGCAGGGCGCAGCTTATCGTTACGGTAGGCCTCAGGGTTCAGGTTGCGGGTGAGGCTTAGGCTTCAGTGTGAGGTTTGGAGCTAGGATTAGGGTTAGGCTCCCTCTGAGGTCTGGTCCGAGATTGGGGTATGGATACGTGTTATGGGGAGTGTGCTTTGCAAGGCGCGGCTCATCGTTAGGGTAGGGCTCAGGGTTGTGGCTCTGGGTGAGGCTTAGGGTTCAGGATAAGTGTTGGAGTTAGGGTTAGGTTTAGGTTCCCGGTCACGCCTAGGGTCGAGATTGGGCTACGCATATGTGTTAGGGGGCGTTGTTTTTGCAGGGCGCGGCTTATCGTTAGGGTAGCCCTCAGGGTTCAGGCTGCAGGCGAGGCTTAGTGTTCAGGGTCAGGGTTTGAGCTAGGGTTAGGTTTAGACTCCCGGTGAGGCCTTCGGTGGAGATTGGGGTACGGATACGTGTTAGAGGCCGTGTGCATTGCAGGGCGTGGCTTATCGTTAGGGTAGGACTCACGTTCAGGCTGCGGGTGCGGGTGATGATTAGGGTTCAGGGTCAGGGTTTGAGCTAGGATTAGGGTTAGGCTCTCGCTGAATCCTACTGTCGAGATTGGGTTACGGATACGTGTTAGGGGTCGTGTTCATTGCGGGGCACGGCTGATCGTTAGGGTAGGCCTCAGCGTACAGGGAGCGGGTGAGGCATAGTTGTCATGGTCAGGGTTGGAGCTAGGTTTAGGGTTAGGCTCCCGATGAGGCCTAGGGTGGAGATTGTGGTAAGGATACGTGTTAGGGGGCGTGTGTGTTGCAGGGCGCGGCTTATCGTTAGGGTAAGCCTCAGGGTTCAGGCTGCGGGTGAGGCTTAGTGTTCAGAGTCAGGGTTGGAGCTAGGGTTATGTTAGGCTCCCCCTTAAGGCTAGGGTCGAGATTGGGGTACGGATACGTGTTAAGGGGCGTGTGCATTGCTTGGTGCGGCTTATCGTTAGGGTAGGCCTCAGGGTACAGGCTGAGGGTGAGGCTTAGGGTTCAGGGTCAGGGTTGGAGCTTGGGTTAGGTTTTGTCTCCTGGTGAGGCCTATGGTGGAGATTGGGGTACGGATACGTGTTAGGGGGCGTGTGCATTGCATTGCGCGGCTTATCGTTTGGGTACGCCTCAGGGTTCAGGCTGCGGGTGAGGCTTAAGGTTCAGGGTAAGGGCTGGACTTAGGGTTAGGATTAGGCTCCCGGTGAGGCCTAGGGTCGTGATTGGTGTACAGATATGTGTTAGGGGCGTTTTTGTTGCAGGACGTGGCTTATCGTTAGGGTAGGCGTCAGGGTTCAGTCTGCAGGTGAGGCTTAGGGTTCAGGGTCATGGTTGGCGAAGGGTTAGTGTTAGGCTCTCGCTGAGGCCTAGGCTCGAGATTGGGGTACGGATACGTGTTAGGGGTCGTTTTTGTTGCAGCGCGCGTGTTATCGTTAGGGTAGGTCTCAGTGTTCAGGCTGTGGTTGAGGCTTCATGTTCAGGGTGAGGGTTGGCCTTAGGGTTAGGGTTAGGCTCCCGGTGAGGCCTAGGTTCGCGATTGGGGTACGGATACGTGTTAGGGGGAGTGTGAGTTGCACGACGTGGCTTATTGTTAGAGTAGGCCTCAGGGTTCAGGCTGCGGATGAGGCTTAGGTTTCATGGTCAGGGTTGGAGCTCGGGTTAGGGTTAGGCTCCCGTTGAGGCCTAGGGTCGATATTGGGGTACGCATACTTGTTAAGGGGCATGTTCGTTGTAGGGCACCGCTTATCATTAGGTTAGGCCTCAGGGTTCAGTCTGCGGTTTAGGCTTAGGTTTCAGGGTCAGGGTTGGAGCTCGTGTTAGGGTTAGGCTCCCGGTGAGGCTTTGGGTCGAGATTGAGGTACGGATACGTGATAAGGGGCGTGTGCCTTGCAGTGCACGGCTTAACATTAGGGTAGCCCTCAGGGTTCAGGCTGTGGGTGAGACTTAGTGTTCAGGGTCAGGTTTGGAGCTAGGGATACGTTTAGGCTCCCCGTGAGGCTTCGGGTTGAGATTGGGGTACGGATACGTGTTAGGGGGCGTGTTCATTGCAGGGCGTGGCTCCTCGTTAGGGTAGGACGCAGGTATTGGGCTGCTGGTCAGGCTTAGATTTCAGGGTCAGGGTTGGAGCTACGGTTAGTGTTAGGCTCCCGGTGAGGCTTACGGTCGTGATTGGGGTACGGATACGTGTTAGGGGGCGTGTGCGATGGAGGGCGTGGCTTATCGTTAGGGTAGGCCTCAGGGTTCAGGCTGCTGGTGAGGCTTAGGGTTGAGGGTAACGGTTGGACTTAGGGTTAGGTTTAGGATCCCAGTGCGGCCAAGGGTCTAGATTGGCGTACGGATATGTGTTCCTGGGCGTTTTCTTTGCAGGGCAAGGCTTCTCGTTAGGGTAGGCCTCAGGGTTCAGACTGCGGGTGAGGCTTAGGGTTCAGGGTCTGGGTTGGATTTAGGGTTTTGGTCAGGCTCCCGGTGAGGCTTAGGGTCGAGATTGGTGTATGGATACGTGTTAGGGGGCTTGTGCGTTGCAGGGCGTGGCTTATAGTTAGGGTAGGCCTCAGGGTTCAGTCTTCCGGTTAGGCTTAGTGTTCACGGTCAGGGTTGGACCTAGGGTTAGCGTTAGGGTCCCGGTGAGGCCTAGGGTCGAGATTGGGGTACGGATACGTGTAAGGGGGCGTGTGAGTTGCACGGCGCGGATTATCATTAGAGTAGGCCTCAGGGTTCAGGCTACGGATGAGGCATAGTTTTCAGGGTCAGGGTTGGAGCTCGGGTTACGGTTATGCTCCCGGTGAGGCCTAGGGTCGAGATTGGGGTACGGATACTTGTTAAGGGGCATGTTCGTTGCAGGGCGCTGCTTATCATTAGGTTAGGCCTCAGGATACAGGCTGCAGTTGAGGATTACTGTTCAGGGTGAGAGTTGGAGCTAGGGTCAGGGTTTGGCTTCTGATGAGGCTTAGGGCCGAGATTGGGATACGGATAGGTGTTAGGGGGCGTGTTCGTTGCAGAGCGTGAGTCATTGTTAGGGTAGGCCTCTGGGTTCAGGCTGTGTTTGAGGCTTATCGTTCATGGTGAGAGTTGGAGCTACGGTTAGGGTTAGGCTCACGGTGAGGCTTTGGGTCGAGATTGGAGTACGGATACGTGTTAGGGGGCATGTGCATTACAGGGCACGGCTGATCGTTAGGGTAAGCCTCAGGGTTCATGATGCGGATGAGGCTTAGGGTTCAGGGTAACAGTTGGACTTAGGGTAAGGGTTTGGCTCCCAGTGCGGCCTAGGGTCAAGATTGTGGTAGGGATATGTGTTACAGGGCATTTTCTTTGCAGGGCGTGGCTTATCGTTAGGGTAGGCCTCAGAGTTCAGGCTGCGGGTGGGGTTTAGGTTTCCGGGTCAGGGTTGGTGCTCGGGTTAGGGTTAGGCTCCCGGTGAGGCCTAGGGTCGAGATTGGGGTACGGATACGTGTTAGGGGGCGTGTACATTGCAGGGCGCCGCTAATCATTAGGTTAGGCCTCAGGATTCAGGCTGCAGGTGAGGATTACTGTTCAGGGTGAGAGTTGGTGCTAGGGTTAGGGTTAGGCTTCCGGTGAGGCTAAGGGCCAAGATTGGGGTACGGATACATGTTAGGGGGCGTGTTCGTTGCAGGGAGTGGCTTATCGTTAGCGGAGGCCTCAGGGTTCAGGCTGCGGGTGAGGCTTACGGTTCAGGGTCAGAGTTGGAGCTACGGTTAGGGTTAGGCTCCCGGTGAGGCTTCGGGTCGAGATTGGGGTTTGGATACGTGCTATGGGGCTTGTGCGTTGCAGGGCGCGGCTTATCGTTAGTGTAGGCCTCAGGGTTCAGTCGTCCTGTGAGGCTTAGGGTTCAGGGTCTGGGTTGGAGCTAGCGTTAGCGTTTGGCTCCCGGTGAGGCCTAGGGTCGATATTGCGGTACAGGTACGTGTTAGGGGGGTGTGTGTTTCAGGGCCCGGCTTTTCGTTAGCGTAGGGCTGAGGGTTGTGGCTGCGGGTGAGGCTTAGTGTTAAGGAAAAGGGTTCGAGTTAGGGTTAGGGTTAGGCTCCTGGTGAGGCCTAGGGTCGAGATTGGGGTACGGATATGTGTTAGGGGGCGTTGTTTTTGCAGGGCGTGGTTTATCGTTAGGGTAGGCCTCAGGGTTCAGGCTGCAGGTGAGGATTATTGTTCAGTGTCAGGCTTGGAGCTAAGGTTAGGGTTAGGCTCCCGGTGAGGCCTAGGTTCGAGACTGGTGTACGGATAGGTGTTAGGGGGCGTTTTCGTTGCAGGGCGCGGCTTATCCTTAGCGTAGGCCTCAGGGTTCAGGCTGCAGGTGATGCGTAGCGTTCAGGGTCAGGGTTGGAGCTAGGGTTAGGGTTAGGATTCCGGTGAGGCTTAGGGTCGAGATTGGGTTACGGAAACGTGTTAGGGGGCGTGTGCATTGCAGGGCATGGTTGATCGTTAGGTTAAACCTCAGGGTTCAGGCCGCGGTTCATGCTTAGGTTTCAAGGTCAGGTTTGGAGCTAAGGTTAGATTTAGGCTCCCGGTGAGGCCTAGGGTCGAGATTGGGGTAGGGATACGTGTTTGGGGGCGTGTGCGTTGCAGGGCACGGCTTATAGTTAGGGTAGTCCTCAGGGTTCAGTCTTCCGTTTAGGCTTAGGTTTCAGGGTCAGGGTTGGAGCTAGGGTTAGCGTTAGGCTCCCGGTGAGGCCTAGGGTCGAGATTGGTGTACGGATACGTGTAAGGGGGCGTGTGAGTTGCACGGCACGGCTTATCATTAGAGTAGGCCTCAGGGTTCAGGCTGCGGATGAGGCTTAGGTTTCCGGGTCAGGGTTGGTGCTCGGGTTAGGGTTAGGCTCCCGGTGAGGCCTAGCGTCGAGATTGGGGTACGGATACTTGTTAGGGGGCGTGTACATTGCAGGGCGCCGCTAATCATTAGGTTAGGCCTCAGGATTCAGGCTGCAGGTGAGGATTACTGTTCAGGGTGAGAGTTGGTGCTAGGGTTAGGGTTAGGCTTCCGGTGAGGCTAAGGGCCGAGATTGGGGTACGGATACGTGTTAGGGGGCGTGTTCGTTGCAGGGAGTGGCTTATCGTTAGCGGAGGCCTCAGGGTTCAGGCTGCGGGTGAGGCTTACGGTTCAGGGTCAGAGTTGGAGCTACGGTTAGGGTTAGGCTCCCGGTGAGGCTTCGGGTCGAGATTGGGGTTTGGATACGTGCTATGGGGCTTGTGCGTTGCAGGGCGCGGCTTATCGTTAGTGTAGGCCTCAGGGTTCAGTCGTCCTGTGAAGCTTAGGGTTCAGGGTCTGGGTTGGAGCTAGCGTTAGCGTTTGGCTCCCGGTGAGGCCTAGGGTCGAGATTGGCGTACGGATACGTGTTAGGGGTGTGTGTGTTACAGGGCGCGGCTTATCGTTAGGGTAGGGCTGAGGGTTGTGGCTGCGGGTGAGGCTTAGTGTTAAGGATAAGGGTTCGAGTTAGGGTTAGGTTTAGGCTCCTGGTGAGGCCTAGGGTCGAGATTGGGGTATGGATATGTGTTAGGGGGCGTTGTTTTTGCAGGGCGTGGTTTATCGTTAGGGTAGGCCTCAGGGTTCAGGCTGCAGGTGAGGTTTATTGTTCAGGGTCAGGTTTGGACTTAGGGTTAGGGTAAGGCTCCCGGTGAGGCCTAGGTTCGAGACTGGGGTACGGATAGGTGTTAGGGGGCGTTTTCGTTGCAGGGCGCGGCATATCCTTAGCGTAGGCCTGAGGGTTCAGGCTGCAGGTGATGCGTAGCGTTCAGGGTCAGGGTTGGAGCTAGGGTTAGGGTTAGGATTCCGGTGAGGCTTAGGGTCGAGATTGGGGTACGGATACGTGTTAGGGGGCGTGTGCATTGCAGGGCACGGCTGATCGTTAGGTTAAACCTCAGGGTTCAGGCCGCGGTTCATGCTTAGGTTTCAAGGTCAGGTTTGGAGCTAAGGTTAGATTTAGGCTCCCGGTGAGGCCTAGGGTCGAGATTGGGGTAGGGATACGTGTTTGGGGGCGTGTGCGTTGCAGGGCACGGCTTATAGTTAGGGTAGTCCTCAGGGTTCAGTCTTCCGTTTAGGCTTAGGTTTCAGGGTCAGGGTTGGAGCTAGGGTTAGCGTTAGGCTCCCGGTGAGGCCTAGGGTCGAGATTGGTGTACGGATACGTGTAAGGGGGCGTGTGAGTTGCACGGCACGGCTTATCATTAGAGTAGGCCTCAGGGTTCAGGCTGCGGATGAGGCTTAGGTTTCCGGGTCAGGGTTGGTGCTCGGGTTAGGGTTAGGCTCCCGGTGAGGCCTAGGGTCGAGATTGGGGTACGGATACTTGTTAGGGGGCGTGTACATTGCAGGGCGCCGCTAATCATTAGGTTAGGCCTCAGGATTCAGGCTGCAGGTGAGGATTACTGTTCAGGGTGAGAGTTGGTGCTAGGGTTAGGGTTAGGCTTCCGGTGAGGCTAAGGGCCGAGATTGGGGTACGGATACGTGTTATGGGGCGTGTTCGTTGCAGGGAGTGGCTTATCGTTAGCGGAGGCCTCAGGGTTCAGGCTGCGGGTGAGGCTTACGGTTCAGGGTCAGAGTTGGAGCTACGGTTAGGGTTAGGCTCTCGGTGAGGCTTTGGGTCGAGATTGGGGTATGGATACATGCTATGGGGCTTGTGCATTGCAGGGCACGGCTTATCGTTAGTGTAGGCCTCAGGGTTCAGTCGTCCTGTGAGGCTTAGGGTTCAGGGTCTGGGTTGGAGCTAGCGTTAGCGTTTGGCTCCCGGTGAGGCCTAGGGTCGAGATTGGGGTACGGATACGTGTTAGGGGGGTGTGTGTTGCAGGGCGCGGCTTATCGTTAGGGTAGGGCTGAGGGTTGTGGCTGCGGGTGAGGTTTAGTGTTAAGGATAAGGGTTCGAGTTAGGGTTAGGGTTAGGCTCCTGGTGAGGCCTAGGGTCGAGATTGGGGTACGGATATGTGTTAGGGGGTGTTGTTTTTGCAGGGCGTGGTTTATCGTTAGGGTAGACCTCAGGGTTCAGGCTGCGGGTGAGGCTTAGGATTCAGGGTCAGATTTGGAGCTAAGGTTAGGTTTACGCTTCGGGTGAGGCCTAGTTTCGAGATTGGTGTACGGATACGTGTTAGTTGGCGTGTGCGTTGCAGGGTACGGCTTATCGTTATGGTAGGCCTCAGGGTTCAGGCTGCGGGTGAGGCTGAGTGTTCAGGGTCAGGATTGGAGCTAGGGTTAGGGTTTGGCTCCCGGTGAGGCTTCGGGTCGAGATTGGGGTATGGATACGTATTAGGGGGCCTGTGTGTTGCAGGGCGCGGCTGATCGTTAGGGTAGGCCTCAGGGTTCATGCTGCGGGTGAGGCTTAGGGTTCAGGTCAGGGTTGGATCTAGGTTTAGTTTTAGGCTCCCGGTGAGTTCTAGGGTCAAGATTGGGGAACGGATACGTGTTAGCGGGCGTGGGTGTTGTAGTGTGTGGCTGATCGTTTGGGTAGACCTCAGGGTTCAGGCTGCAGGTGAGGCTTAGGTTTCAGGGTCAGGGTTGGAGCTAGGGTTAGGGTTAGGCTCACGGTGAGGCTTCGGGTCGAGATTCGGGTATGGATACGTGTTAGGGTGGGTGTGCGTTGCAGGGCGAGGCTAATCGTTAGGGTAGGCCACAGGGATCAGTCTTCGGCTGAGGCTTAGGGTTCAGGGTCATGGTTGGAGCTAATGTTAGGTTTAATATCCCAGTGAGGCCTAGGGTGGAGATTGGGGTACGGATACGTGTTCTGGGGCGTGTGCGTTGCACAGCGCAGCTTATATTTAGTGTTGGCCTCAGGGTTCAGGCTGCGGGTGAGGCTTAGGATTCAGTGTCAGATTTGGAGCTAAGGTTAGGTTTAGGCTTCGGGTGAGGCCTAGGATCGAGATTGGGGTACGGACACATGTTAGTTGGCGTGTGCGTTGCACGGCGCGGCTTATCGTTATGGTAGGCCTCAGGGTTCAGGCTGCCGGTGAGGCTTAGTGTTCAGGGTCAGGATTGGAGCTAGGGTTTGGGTTAGGCTCCCTATGAGCTTTCGGGTAGAGATTGGGGTACGGATACGTGTTAGGGGATGTGGAGTTGCAGGGCGCGGCTTATCGTTAGGGTAGGCCTCAGGGTTCAGGCTGCGGGTGAGGCTTAGGTTTCAGGGTAAGGGTTGTAGTTAGGGTTAGGGTTAGGCTCCCGTTGAGGACTAGGGTCGAGATTGGGGTACGGATATGTGTTAGGGGGCATGTGCGTTGCAGGGCGCAGCTTATTGTTAGGGTAGGCCTCGGGGTTCAGGCTACAGATGAGGATTCGTATTCAGGGTAAGGGTTGGAGCTAGGGTTAGGGTTAGGCTCCCGGTGAGGCTTCGGGTCGAGATTGGGTTATGGATACGTGTTAGGGGGCGTGTGTGTTGCAGTGCGCAGCTGATCATTAGGGAAGGCCTCAGGTTTCATGCTGCGGGTGAGGCTTAGTGTTAAGGACAGGGCTGGATCTAGGGTTAGGGTTAGGCTCCCGGTCAGGCTTCAGGTCGAGATTGGGGTACGGATATGTGTTTGGGCGCGTGTGCGTTGAGGGGCGCGGGTTAACATTAGGGTAGACCTCAGGGTTCAGGCTGAGGGTGAGGCTTACTGTTCAGGGTTATTTTTGGAGCTAGCGTTAGGGTTAGTCAACCGGGGAGGCCTAGGGTGGAGATTGTGGTACGGATACGTGTTAGGGGGCGTTTGCTTTGCAGGGCACGACTTATCCTTAGGGTAGGCCTCAGGGTTCAGGCTGCAGGTGAGGCTTCGGGTTCAGGGTCATGGTTGGAGGTAGGGTTAGATTTACGCTCCCGGTGAGGCTTACGGTCGGGATTGGGGTACGGAAACGTGTTAGGGGGCGTGTGCGTTGCAAGGCGTGGCTTATCGTTATAATACGCCTCAGGGTTCAGGCGTTGGGTGAGGCTTTGTGTTCAGGGTCACGGTTGGAGCTAGGGTTAGGATTAGGCTCCCGGTGAGGCCTAGGGTCGAGATTAGGGTACAGGGACGTGTTAGGGGGTGTGTGCATTGCACCGCGCTGCTTATCATTAGGGTAGGCCTCAGGGCTCACGCTGCGGGTGAGGCTTATATTTCAGGTTCAGTGTTGGAGTTAGGGTTATGGTTAGGCTCCCGGTGAGGCTTCGGTTCGAGTTTGGGGTACGGATACGTGTTAGGGGGCGTGTGCGTTGAAGGGCGTGGCTTATCGTTACGGTAAGACTCCGGGTTCAGTTTGCGGATGAGGCTTAGGTTTCAGGGTCAGGGTTGGAGCTCGGGTTAGGGTTAGGCTCCAGGTGAGGCCTAGGGTCGAGTTTGGGGTACGGATACGTGTTAGGGGGCGTATTACTTGCAGAGCGCGGCTTATCGTTAGGCTAGGCCTCAGGGTTCAGACTGCGGGTGAGGCTTCGGGTTCAGGGTCAGGGTTGGAGCTAGGGTTAGGGTTAGGCTCCCGCTGAGGCCTAGGTTCGAGATTGGGGTACGGATACGTGTTAGGGGTCGTGTGCGTTGCAGGGCATGACTTATCGTTATTGTAGTCCTAAGGGTTGAGGCTGTGGGTGAGGCTTAGGTTAAATGGTCAGGGTTTTAGGTAGGATTGGGGTTAGGCTCCCAGTGAGGTTTAGGGTCAAGATTGAGGAACGGATACGTGTTAGGGGGCGTGGGTGTTGCAGTGTGCGGCTGATCGTTAGGGTAGACCTCAGGGTTCAGGCTGAGGGTGAGGCTTAGGTTTCAGAGTCATGGTTGCATCTCGTGTTAGGGTTAGGCTCCCGGTGAGGCTTCGGATCGACATTGGGGTACGGATACGTGTTAAGGGGCGTGTGCGTTGCAGGGCGTGACTTATGGTTAGGGTAGTCTTCAGGTTTGAAGCTGTGGGTGAGGCTTAGTTTAAAGGGTCAGGGTTTTAGCTAGGGTTAGGATAAGGCACCCAGTGAGGTTTTGGGTCGAGATAGGGGAACGGATACGTGTTAGGGGGCGTGGGGGTTGCAGTGCGCGGCTGATCGTTAGGGTAGGCCTCCGTGTTCAGGCTGCGGGTGAGGCTTAGGTTTCAGGGTCATTGTTGGAGCTAGTGTTAGGGTTAGGCTCCCGGTGAGGCTTCGGGTTGAGATTGGGGTACCAATACGTGTTAGGGGGCGTGTGAGTTGCAGGGCGTGGTTTACAGTTAGGGAAGGCCTCAGGGTTCAGGCTGCGGGTGAGGCTTAGGGTTCAGAATAATGGTGGAAGCTAGGGTTATGGCTAGGCTCCAGGTGAGGCTTAGGGTCGCGATTGGGGTACGGATACCTGTTAGTGTGCGTGTGCGTTGCGTGGCGCAGGTTATTGTTATGGTAGGCCTCAGGTTTCAGGCTGTGGTAAGGCTTAGGGTTCAGGGTCATGGTTGGAACTAGGGTTAGATTTAGGCTCCCGGTGAGGCTTACGGTCGAGATTGGGGTATGGATACGTGTTAGGGGGCGTGTGCATTGCAGGGCGCGGCTTATAGATAGGGTAGGCCTCAGGGATCAGTCTTCCTGTTAGGCTTAGGATTCAGGGTCAGGGTTGGAGCTAGGGTTAGGGTTAGGCTCCCGGTGAGGCCTAGGTTCGAGATTGGGGTACTGATACCTGTACCGGGTCGTGTGAGTTGCATGGCGTGGCTTATCGTGAGAGTAGGCCTTAGGGTTCAGGCTGAGGATGAGGCTTAGTTTTCAGGGTCAGCGTTGGAGCTCGGGTTACGGTTAGCCTCCTGGTGATACCTAGGGTCGAGATTGGGGTATGCATACGGGTTAGGGGGTGTATTCCTTGCAGAGCCCAGCTTATCATTAGGGTAGGCCTCAGGGTACAGACGGCGGGTGAGGCTTAGGTTTCAGGGTGAGGGTTGGAGCTAGGGTTAAGGTTCGGATCCCGCTGAGGCCTAGGTTCGAGATTGGGGTACAGAAACGTGTTAGGGGGCGTGTGCGTTGCAGGGCGCGGCGTATCGTTACAATACACCTCAGGGTTTAGTCTTTGGGTGATGCTTTGTGTTCAGGGTCAGGGTTGGAGGTAGGGTTAGGATTAGGCTCCCAGTGAGGCTTAGGGTCGATATTAGGGTACGGCGACGTGTTAGGGTGCGCGTGCATTGCACGGCGCTGCGTATCGTTAGGGTAGGCCTCAGGGCTCACGCTGCAGGTGAGGCTTATGGGTCAGGGTCAGCGTTGGAGTTAGGGTTAGGGTTAGGCTCCCGGTGAGGCTTTGGTTTGAGTTTGGGGTACGGATACGTGTTTGGGCGCATGTGCGTTGAGGGGCGCTGGTTAACATTAGGGTAGACCTCAGGGTTCACGCTGAGAGTGAGGCTTAGTGTTCAGGGTTATTTTTGGAGCTAGGGTTAGGCTTAGTCACCCGGGGAGGCCTAGGGTGGAGATTGTGTTACGGATACGTGTTAGGGGGCGTTTGCTTTGCAGGGCGCGACTTATCCTTAGGGTAGGCCTCAGGGTTCAGGCTGCGGATGAGGTTTAGTGTTTAGGGTCTGGGTTGGAGCTAGGGTTAGATGTAGTCTCCCGGTGAGGCCTATGGTGGAGATTGGGGTACGGATACGTGTTAGGGTGCGTGTGCATTGCAGGGCGTTCCTGATGGTTAGGGTAGGCCTCAGGGTTCATGCTGCGGGTGAGGCTTAGTGTTCATGGTCAGGGTTGGAGCTAGGCTTATGGTTAGTCTCCCGGTGAGGCCTATGGTCGGGATTGTGTTACGGGTACGTGTTAGGGCGCGTGTGCGTTTCAGGGCGCGGTTTATCGTTAGGGTAGGCATCAGGGTTCAGGCTGGGCGTGAGGCTTAGTGTTCAGTGTCAGGGTTGGTGCTAAGGTTAGGTTTCGTCTCGCGGTGAGGCCTATGGTGGAGATTGGGGTACGGACACGTGTTAGGGGGCATGTGCGTTGCAGGGCGCGGCTTAGCGTTATGGTAGGCCTCAGGGTTCAGCCTGTGGGTGAGGCTTAGGTTTCAGGGTAAGGGTTGGACTTAGGGTTAGGGTTAGGTTTCCAGTGAGGCCTAGGGTCGCGATTGGGGTACGGATATGTGTTAGGGGGCGTTTTCGTTGCTGGGCACGTCTTATCGTTAGTGTAGGCCCCAGTTCAGGCTGTCGTTAAGGCTTCGAGTTCCGGGCCAGTGTTGGAGCGAGAGTTCGGGTTAGGCTCTCGCTGAGTCTTAGGGTCGACTTTGGGTTACGGATATGTGTTAGGGGGCGTGTGCATTGAAGGCCACGGCTGATCGTTAGGGTAGGCCTCATGGTTCAGGCTGCGGGAGAGGCTTAGGGTTCAGGGTCAGGATTGGAGCGAGGGTTAGGTTTAGTCTACCTGTGAGTCCTTCGGTGGAGATTGGGGTACAGATACGTGTTAGGGGGCGTGTGCGTTGCAGGGCGCGGCTTATGGTTAGGGTAGGTCTCAGGGTTCAGGCTGAGGGTGAGGTTTAGGGTTCAGAGTCTGGGTTGGAGCTAGGGTTAGGGTTAGGCTCCCGGTGAGGCCTATGGAGGAGATTGCGGTAGGGATAAGTGTTAGGGTTCGTGTGCGTTCCAGGGTGCGGCTTATCACTAGGTTAGGCCTCAGGTTCAGGCTGCGGGTGAGGCTTAGGTTTCAGGGTAATGTTTGGATGTAGGGTAAGGGTTAGGCTCCCGGTGCGGCCTACGGTGGAGATTGGGGTACGGATACGTGTTAGGGGGCGTGTGGGTTGCATGGCGCGGCTTATCGTTAGGGTGGGCCTCTGGGTTCCGGCTGCGGGTGAGGCATAGGGTTCAGGGTAAGGGTTGGACTTCGGGTTAGGGTTAGGCTGCTGGTTAGGCCTAGGGTCGCGATTGGGGTACGGATATGTGTTAACGGGGGTTTTCGTTGCAGGGCGCGGCTTATCGTTAGCGTAGGCCTCAGGGTTCAGGCTGTGGGTGAGGCTTAGGGTTCAGGGTCAGGATTGGAGCTAGGGTTACGGTTCGTCTCTTGCTGAGGCCTAGGGTCGAATTTGGAGTACGGATACGTGTTAGGGAGCGTGTGTATGGCAGGGCACGGCTTAGCGTTAGGGTAGCCCTCGGGGTTCAGGCTGTGGGTGAGACTTAGGTTTCAGGGTCAGAGTTGGAGCTAGGGTTAGGGTTAGGCTCCTCGTGAGGCCTGGGTCGAGATTGTGGAACGGATACGTGTTAGGGGGCATGTGCATTGCAGGGCGCTGCTGATCGTTAGGGTAGGCCTCAGGGTTCAGGCTGCGCGTGAGGCTTAGGGGTCAAGGTCAGGGTTGGAGCTAGGGTTAGGGTTAGGCTCCCGGTGAGGCCTGGGGTGGAGATTGTGGTACGGATACGTGTTAGGGGTTGGTGCGTTTCAGGGCCCGTCTTATCCTTAGGATAGGCCTTAGGGATCAGGCTGTGGTTGAGGCTTAGGGTTCAGGGTCAGTGTTGGAGCTAGGGTTAGGTTTAGTCTCCGGTGAGGCCTTCGGTGGAGATTGGGGTACTGATACTTGTTAGGGGGCGTGTGCGTTTCAGGGCGCGGCTTATTGTTAGGGTAGGCCTCAGGGTTCAGGCCACGGGTGAGGTTTAGAGTTTAGGGTCTGGGTTGGAGCTAGGGTTAGGTGTAGTCTCCCGGTGAGGCCTATGGTGGAGATTGGCGTACGGATACGTGTTAGGGTGCGTGTGGGTTGCAGGGCGTGCCTGATGGTTAGGGTAGGCCTCAGGGCTCATGCTGCGTGTGAGGCTTAGTGTTCATGGTCAGGGTTGGAGCTAGGGTTATGGTTAGTCTCCCGGTGAGGCCTATGGTCGGGATTGTGGTACGGGTACATGTTAGGGCACGTGTGCGTTTCAGGGCGCGGTTTATCGTTAGGGCAGGCATCAGGGTTCAGGCTGCAGGTGAGGCTTAGTGTTCAGTGTCAGGGTTGGACCTAGGGTTAGGTTTCGTCTCGCGGTGAGGCCTATGGTGGAGATTGGGGTACGGACACGTGTTAGGGGGCATGTGCGTTGCGGGGCACGGCTTAGCGTTAGGGTAGGCCTCAGTGTCAGGCTGCGGGTGAGGCTTAGGGTTCAGGGTCAGGGTTGGACTTAGGGTTAGGGTTAGGCTTCCGGTGTGGCCTAGGGTCGCGATTGGGGTACGGATATGTGTTAGGGGGTTTTTCGTTGCAGAGCGCAGCTTATCGTTACGGTAGGCCTCAGGGTTCAGGCTGTGTGTGAGGCTTAGGGTTCAGGGTCAGGATTGGAGCTAGGGTTAGGTTTATGCTCTCTCTTAGGCCTAGGGTCGAGTTTGGAGTACGGATACGTGTTAGGGGGCGTGTGTATTGCAGGGCACGACTGATCGTTAGGGTAGGGCTCAGGGTTCAGGTTGCAGGTGAGGCTTAGGGTTCAGGGTCAGGGTTGAGCTAGGGTTAGATTTAGGCTCCCGGTGAGGCTTCTTGTCAAGATTGAGGTCCGGATACGTGTTAGGGGGCGTGTGCGTTGCAGGGCATGGCTTATAGTTAGGATAGGCCTCAGGCTTCGGTCTTCCGGTTAGGCTTAGGTTTCAGGGACAGGGATGGAGCTAGGGTTAGCGTTAGGCTCCCGGTGAGGCCTAGGCTCGAGATTGGGGTACGGATACGTGTAAGGGGGCGTGTGCGTTGCACCGCGTGGCTTGTCGTTAGGGTAGTCTTCAGGGCTCAGACTGCGGGTGAGGCATAGTGTTCAGGGTCAGGGTTGGAGCTCGGGTTAGGGTTAGGCTCCCAGTGAGACCGAGGGTCGAGATTGGGGTACGGATACCTGTTACGGGGCGTGTGTGTTGCCGGGCGCCGCTTAAAGTTAGGTTAGGCCTCAGGGTTCAGGCTGCGGGTGAGGCTTAGGATTCAGGGTCAGATTTGGAGCTAAGGTTAGGTTTACGCTTCGGGTGAGGCCTAGTTTCGAGATTGGTGTACGGATACGTGTTAGTTGGCGTGTGCGTTGCAGGGTACGGCTTATCGTTATGGTAGGCCTCAGGGTTCAGGCTGCGGGTGAGGCTGAGTGTTCAGGGTCAGGATTGGAGCTAGGGTTAGGGTTTGGCTCCCGGTGAGGCTTCGGGTCGAGATTGGGGTATGGATACGTATTAGGGGGCCTGTGTGTTGCAGGGCGCGGCTGATCGTTAGGGTAGGCCTCAGGGTTCATGCTGCGGGTGAGGCTTAGGGTTCAGGTCAGGGTTGGATCTAGGTTTAGTTTTAGGCTCCCGGTGAGTTCTAGGGTCAAGATTGGGGAACGGATACGTGTTAGCGGGCGTGGGTGTTGTAGTGTGTGGCTGATCGTTTGGGTAGACCTCAGGGTTCAGGCTGCAGGTGAGGCTTAGGTTTCAGGGTCAGGGTTGGAGCTAGGGTTAGGGTTAGGCTCACGGTGAGGCTTCGGGTCGAGATTCGGGTATGGATACGTGTTAGGGTGGGTGTGCGTTGCAGGGCGAGGCTAATCGTTAGGGTAGGCCACAGGGATCAGTCTTCGGCTGAGGCTTAGGGTTCAGGGTCATGGTTGGAGCTAATGTTAGGTTTAATATCCCAGTGAGGCCTAGGGTGGAGATTGGGGTACGGATACGTGTTCTGGGGCGTGTGCGTTGCACGGCGCAGCTTATATTTAGTGTTGGCCTCAGGGTTCAGGCTGCGGGTGAGGCTTAGGATTCAGTGTCAGATTTGGAGCTAAGGTTAGGTTTAGGCTTCGGGTGAGGCCTAGGATCGAGATTGGGGTACGGACACATGTTAGTTGGTGTGTGCGTTGCACGGCGCGGCTTATCGTTATGGTAGGCCTCAGGGTTCAGGCTGCGGGTGAGGCTTAGTGTTCAGGGTCAGGATTGGAGCTAGGGTTTGGGTTAGGCTCCCTATGAGCTTTCGGGTAGAGATTGGGGTACGGATACGTGTTAGGGGATGTGGCGTTGCAGGGCGCGGCTTATCGTTAGGGTAGGCCTCAGGGTTCAGGCTGCGGGTGAGGCTTAGGTTTCAGGGTAAGGGTTGGAGTTAGGGTTAGGGTTAGGCTCCCGTTGAGGACTAGGGTCGAGATTGGGGTACGGATATGTGTTAGGGGGCATGTGCGTTGCAGGGCGCAGCTTATTGTTAGGGTAGGCCTCGGGGTTCACGCTACAGATGAGGATTCGTATTCAGGGTAAGGGTTGGAGCTAGGGTTAGGGTTAGGATCCCGGTGAGGCTTCGGGTCGAGATTGGGGTACGGATACGTGTTAGGGGGCATGTGTGTTGCAGTGCGCAGCTGATCATTGGGGTAGGACTCAGGTTTCATGCTGCGGGTGAGGCTTAGTGTTAAGGACAGGGCTGGATCTAGGGTTAGGGTTAGGCTCCCGGTCAGGCTTCAGGTCGAGATTGGGGTACGGATATGTGTTTGGGCGCGTGTGCGTTGAGGGGCGCGGGTAAACATTAGGGTAGACCTCAGGGTTCAGCCTGAGGGTGAGGCTTACTGTTCAGGGTTATTTTTGGAGCTAAAGTTAGGGTTAGTCAACCGGGGAGGCCTAGGGTGGATATTGTGGTACGGATACGTATTAGGGGACGTTTGCTTTGCAGGGCGCGACTTATCCTTAGGGTAGGCCTCAGGGTTCAGGCTGCGGGTGAGGCTTCGGGTTCTGGGTCATGGTTGGAGTTAGGGTTAGATTTACGCTCCCGGTGAGGCTTACGGTCGGGATTGGGGTACGGAAACGTGTTAGGGGGCGTGTGCGTTGCAGGGCGTGGCTTATCGTTATAATACGCCTCAGGGTTCAGGCTTTGGGTGAGGCTTTGTGTTCAGGGTCAGGGTTGGAGCTAGGGTTAGGATTAGGCTCCCGGTGAGGCCTAGGGTCGAGATTAGGGTACAGGGACGTGTTAGGGGGCGTGTGCATTGCACCGCGCTGCTTATATTTAGTGTTGGCCTCAGGGTTCAGGCTGCGGGTGAGTCTTAGGATTTAGTGTCAGATTTGGAGCTAAGGTTAGGTTTAGGCTTCGGGTGAGGCCTAGGTTCGAGATTGGGGTACGGACACATGTTAGTTGGCGTGTGCGTTGCACGGCGCGGCTTATCGTTATGGTAGGCCTCAGGGTTCAGGCTGCGGGTGAGGCTTAGTGTTCAGGGTCAGGATTGGAGCTAGGGTTTGGGTTAGGCTCCCTATGAGCTTTCGGGTAGAGATTGGGGTACGGATACGTGTTAGGGGATGTGGCGTTGCAGGGCGCGGCTTATCGTTAGGGTAGGCCTCAGGGTTCAGGCTGC
Organism: Kogia breviceps; assembly: GCF_026419965.1. Lineage (NCBI taxonomy): Eukaryota > Metazoa > Chordata > Mammalia > Artiodactyla > Physeteridae > Kogia > Kogia breviceps. The sequence continues at coordinate 87,438,790 of NC_081316.1, forward strand.
GGGTGAGGCTTAGGTTTCAGGGTAAGGGTTGTAGTTAGGGTTAGGGTTAGGCTCCCGTTGAGGACTAGGGTCGAGATTGGGGTACGGATATGTGTTAGGGGGCATGTGCGTTGCAGGGCGCAGCTTATTGTTAGGGTAGGCCTCGGGGTTCACGCTACAGATGAGGATTCGTATTCAGGGTAAGGGTTGGAGCTAGGGTTAGGGTTAGGATCCCGGTGAGGCTTCGGGTCGAGATTGGGGTACGGATACGGGTTAGGGGGCGTGTGTGTTGCAGTGCGCAGCTGATCATTGGGGTAGGCCTCAGGTTTCATGCTGCGGGTGAGGCTTAGTGTTAAGGACAGGGCTGGATCTAGGGTTAGGGTTAGGCTCCCGGTCAGGCTTCAGGTCGAGATTGGGGTACGGATATGTGTTTGGGCGCGTGTGCGTTGAGGGGCGCGGGTAAACATTAGGGTAGACCTCAGGGTTCAGCCTGAGGGTGAGGCTTACTGTTCAGGGTTATTTTTGGAGCTAAAGTTAGGGTTAGTCAACCGGGGAGGCCTAGGGTGGAGATTGTGGTACGGATACGTGTTAGGGGGCGTTTGCTTTGCAGGGCGCGACTTATCCTTAGGGTAGGCCTCAGGGTTTAGGCTGCGGGTGAGGCTTCGGGTTCAGGGTCATGGTTGGAGTTAGGGTTAGATTTACGCTCCCGGTGAGGCTTACGGTCGGGATTGGGGTACGGAAACGTGTTAGGGGGCGTGTGCGTTGCAGGGCGTGGCTTATCGTTATAATACGCCTCAGGGTTCAGGCTTTGGGTGAGGCTTTGTGTTCAGGGTCAGGGTTGGAGCTAGGGTTAGGATTAGGCTCCCGGTGAGGCCTAGGGTCGAGATTAGGGTACAGGGACGTGTTAGGGGGCGTGTGCATTGCACCGCGCTGCTTATCATTAGGTTAGGCCTCAGGGCTCACGCTGCGGGTGAGGCTTATGTTTCAGGGTCAGTGTTGGAGTTAGGGTTATGGTTAGGCTCCCGGTGAGGCTTCGGTTCGAGTTTGGGGTACGGATACGTGTTAGGGTGCGTGTGCGTTGAAGGGCGTGGCTTATCGTTACGGTAAGACTCCGGGTTCAGTTTGCGGATGAGGCTTAGGTTTCAGGGTCAGGGTTGGAGCTCGGGTTAGGGTTAGGCTCCCGGTGAGGCCTAGGGTCGAGTTTGGGGTACGGATACGTGTTAGGGGGCGTATTACTTGCAGAGCGCGGCTTATCGTTAGGCTAGGCCTCAGGGTTCAGACTGCGGGTGAGGCTTCGGGTTCAGGGTCAGGGTTGGAGCTAGGGTTAGGGTTCGGCTCCCGCTGAGGCCTAGGTTCGAGATTGGGGTACGGATACGTGTTAGGGGTCGTGTGCGTTGCAGGGCACGACTTATCGTTATTGTAGTCCTCAGGGTTGAGGCTGTGGGTGAGGCTTAGGTTAAATGGTCAGGGTTTTAGGTAGGATTCGGGTTAGGCTCCCAGTGAGGTTTAGGGTCAAGATTGAGGAACGGATACGTGTTAGGGGGCGTGGGTGTTGCAGTGTGCGGCTGATCGTTAGGGTAGACCTCAGCGTTCAGGCTGAGGGTGAGGCTTAGGTTTCAGAGTCATGGTTGGATCTCGTGTTAGGGTTAGGCTCCCGGTGAGGCTTTGGATCGACATTGGGGTACGGATACGTGTTAAGGGGCGTGTGCGTTGCAGGGCGTGACTTATCGTTAGGGTAGTCTTCAGGTTTGAAGCTGTGGGTGAGGCTTAGTTTAAAGGGTCAGGGTTTTAGCTAGGGTTAGGATAAGGCACCCAGTGAGGTTTTGGGTCGAGATTGGGGAACGGATACGTGTTAGGGGGCGTGGGGGTTGCAGTGCGCGGCTGATCGTTAGGGTAGGCCTCCGTGTTCAGGCTGCGGGTGAGGTTTAGGGTTCAGGGTGATGATTGGAGCTAGTGTTAGGGTTAGGCTCCCGGTGAGGCTTCGGGTTGAGATTGGGGTACCGATACGTGTTAGGGGGCGTGTGAGTTGCAGGGCGTGGTTTACAGTTAGGGTAGGCCTCAGGGTTCAGGCTGCGGGTGAGGCTTAGGGTTCAGAATCATGGTTGAAGCTAGGGTTATTGTTAGGCTCCAGGTGAGGCTTAGGGTCGCGATTGGGGTACGGATACCTGTTAGTGTGCGTGTGCGTTGCGTGGCGCAGGTTATTGTTATGGTAGGCCTCAGGTTTCAGGCTGCGGTGAGGCTTAGGGTTCAGGGTCATGGTTGGAGCTAGGGTTAGATTTAGGCTCCCGGTGAGGCTTACGGTCGAGATTGGGGTACGGATACGAGTTAGGGGGCTTGTGCATTGCAGGGCGCGGCTTATAGTTAGGGTAGGCCTCAGTGATCAGTCTTCCGGTTAGGCTTAGGGATCAGGTTCAGGGTTGGAGCTAGGGTTAGGGTTAGGCTCCCGGTGAGGCCTAGGGTCGAGATTGGGGTACGGATACCTGTAACGGGTCGTGTGAGTTGCAAAGCGTGGCTTATCATGAGAGTAGGACTTAGGGTTCAGGCTGCGGATGAGGCTTAGTTTTCAGGGTCAGGGTTGAAGCTCGGGTTACGGTTAGGCTCCTGGTGATACTTGCAGACCCCAGCTTATCATTAGGGTAGGCCTCAGGGTTCAGACGGCGGGTGAGGCTTAGGTTTCAGGGTGAGGGTTGGAGCTAGGGTTAGGGTTCGGCTCCCGCTGAGCCCTAGGTTCGAGATTGGGGTACGGAAACGTGTTAGGGGGCGTGTGCGTTGCAGGGCGTGGTGTATCGTTACAATACGCCTCAGGGTTTAGGCTTTGTGTGAGGCTTTGTGTTCAGGGTCACGGTTGGAGTTTGGGTTAGGATTAGGCTCCCGGTGAGGCCTAGGGTCGAGATTAGGGTATGGGGACGTGTTAGGGTGCGTGTGCGTTGCACGGCGCTGCTTATCATTAGGGTAGGCCTCAGGGCTCACGCTGCGGGTGAGGCTTATGTTTCAGGGTCAGTGTTGGAGTTAGGGTTATGGTTAGGCTCCCGGTGAGGCTTCGGTTCGAGTTTGGGGTACGGATACGTGTTAGGGGGCGTGTGCGTTGAAGGGCGTGGCTTATCGTTACGGTAAGACTCCGGGTTCAGTTTGCGGATGAGGCTTAGGTTTCAGGGTCAGGGTTGGAGCTCGGGTTAGGGATAGGCTCCCGGTGAGGCCTAGGGTCGAGATTGGGGTACGGATACCTGTAACGGGTCGTGTGAGTTGCATAGCGTGGCTTATCGTGAGAGTAGGCCTTAGGGTTCAGGCTGCGGATGAGGCTTAGTTTTCAGGGTCAGGGTTGGAGCTCGGGTTACGGTTAGGCTCCTGGTGATACGTGCAGACCGCAGCTTATCATTAGGGTAGGCCTCAGGGTTCAGACGGCGGGTGAGGCTTAGGTTTCAGGGTGAGGGTTGGAGCTAGGGTTAGGGTTCGGCTCCCGCTGAGGCCTAGGTTCGAGATTGGGGTACGGAAACGTGTTAGGGGGCGTGTGCGTTGCAGGGCGCGGCGTATCGTTACAATACGCCTCAGGGTTTAGGCTTTGTGTGAGGCTTTGTGTTCAGGGTCACGGTTGGAGTTTGGGTTAGGATTAGGCTCCCGGTGAGGCCTAGGGTCGAGATTAGGGTACGGGGACGTGTTAGGGTGCGTGTGCGTTGCACGGCGCTGCTTATCATTAGGGTAGGCCTCAGGGCTCACGCTGCGGGTGAGGCTTATGTTTCAGGGTCAGTGTTGGAGTTAGGGTTATGGTTAGGCTCCCGGTGAGGCTTCGGTTCGAGTTTGGGGTACGGATACGTGTTAGGGGGCGTGTGCGTTGAAGGGCGTGGCTTATCGTTACGGTAAGACTCCGTGTTCAGTTTGCGGATGAGGCTTAGGTTTCAGGGTCATGGTTGGAGCTCGGGTTAGGGTTAGGCTTCCGGTGAGGCCTAGGGTCGAGTTTGGGGTACGGATACGTGTTAGGGGGCGTATTACTTGCAGAGCGCGGCTTATCATTAGGCTAGGCCTCAGGGTTCAGACTGCGGGTGAGGCTTCGGGTTCAGGGTCAGGGTTGGAGCTAGGGTTAGGGTTAGGCTCCCGCTGAGGCCTAGGTTCGAGATTGGGGTACGGATACGTGTTAGGGGTCGTGTGCGTTGCAGGGCACGACTTATCGTTATTGTAGTCCTCAGGGTTGAGGCTGTGGGTGAGGCTTAGGTTAAATGGTCAGGGTTTTAGGTAGGATTGGGGTTAGGCTCCCAGTGAGGTTTAGGGTCAAGATTGAGGAACGGATATGTGTTAGGGGGCGTGGGTGTTGCAGTGTGCGGCTGATCGTTAGGGTAGACCTCAGCGTTGAGGCTGAGGGTGAGGCTTAGGTTTCAGAGTCATGGTTGGATCTCGTGTTAGGGTTAGGCTCCCGGTGAGGCTTCGGATCGACATTGGGGTACGGATACGTCTTAAGGGGCGTGTGCGTTGCAGGGCGTGACTTATCGTTAGGGTAGTCTTCAGGTTTGAAGCTGTGGGTGAGGCTTCGTTTAAAGGGTCAGGGTTTTACCTAGGGTTAGGATAAGGCACCCAGTGATGTTTTGGGTCGAGATTGGGGAACGGATACGTGTTAGGGGGCGTGGGGGTTGCAGTGCGCGGCTGATCGTTAGGGTAGGCCTCCGTGTTCAGGCTGCGGGTGAGGCTTAGGGTTCAGGGTGATGATTGGAGCTAGTGTTAGGGTTAGGCTCCCGGTGAGGCTTCGGGTTGAGATTGGGGTACCGATACGTGTTAGGGGGCGTGTGAGTTGCAGGGCGTGGTTTACAGTTAGGGTAGGCCTCAGGGTTCAGGCTGCGGGTGAGGCTTAGGGTTCAGAATCATGGTTGAAGCTAGGGTTATTGTTAGGCTCCAGGTGAGGCTTAGGGTCGCGATTGGGGTACGGATACCTGTTAGTGTGCGTGTGCGTTGCGTGGCGCAGGTTATTGTTATGGTAGGCCTCAGGTTTCAGGCTGCGGTGAGGCTTAGGGTTCAGGGTCATGGTTAGAGCTAGGGTTAGATTTAGGCTCCCGGTGAGGCTTACGGTCGAGATTGGGGTACGGATACGAGTTAGGGGGCTTGTGCATTGCAGGGCGCGGCTTATAGTTAGGGTAGGCCTCAGTGATCAGTCTTCCGGTTAGGCTTAGGGATCAGGTTCAGGGTTGGAGCTAGGGTTAGGGTTAGGCTCCCGGTGAGGCCTAGGGTCGAGATTGGGGTACGGATACCTGTAACGGGTCGTGTGAGTTGCAAAGCGTGGCTTATCATGAGAGTAGGACTTAGGGTTCAGGCTGCGGATGAGGCTTAGTTTTCAGGGTCAGGGTTGAAGCTCGGGTTACGGTTAGGCTCCTGGTGATACTTGCAGACCCCAGCTTATCATTAGGGTAGGCCTCAGGGTTCAGACGGCGGGTGAGGCTTAGGTTTCAGGGTGAGGGTTGGAGCTAGGGTTAGGGTTCGGCTCCCGCTGAGCCCTAGGTTCGAGATTGGGGTACGGAAACGTGTTAGGGGGCGTGTGCGTTGCAGGGCGTGGTGTATCGTTACAATACGCCTCAGGGTTTAGGCTTTGTGTGAGGCTTTGTGTTCAGGGTCACGGTTGGAGTTTGGGTTAGGATTAGGCTCCCGGTGAGGCCTAGGGTCGAGATTAGGGTATGGGGACGTGTTAGGGTGCGTGTGCGTTGCACGGCGCTGCTTATCATTAGGGTAGGCCTCAGGGCTCACGCTGCGGGTGAGGCTTATGTTTCAGGGTCAGTGTTGGAGTTAGGGTTATGGTTAGGCTCCCGGTGAGGCTTCGGTTCGAGTTTGGGGTACGGATACGTGTTAGGGGGCGTGTGCGTTGAAGGGCGTGGCTTATCGTTACGGTAAGACTCCGGGTTCAGTTTGCGGATGAGGCTTAGGTTTCAGGGTCAGGGTTGGAGCTCGGGTTAGGGATAGGCTCCCGGTGAGGCCTAGGGTCGAGATTGGGGTACGGATACCTGTAACGGGTCGTGTGAGTTGCATAGCGTGGCTTATCGTGAGAGTAGGCCTTAGGGTTCAGGCTGCGGATGAGGCTTAGTTTTCAGGGTCAGGGTTGGAGCTCGGGTTACGGTTAGGCTCCTGGTGATACTTGCAGACCCCAGCTTATCATTAGGGTAGGCCTCAGGGTTCAGACGGCGGGTGAGGCTTAGGTTTCAGGGTGAGGGTTGGAGCTAGGGTTAGGGTTCGGCTCCCGCTGAGGCCTAGGTTCGAGATTGGGGTACGGAAACGTGTTAGGGGGCGTGTGCGTTGCAGGGCGCGGCGTATCGTTACAATACGCCTCAGGGTTTAGGCTTTGTGTGAGGCTTTGTGTTCAGGGTCACGGTTGGAGTTTGGGTTAGGATTAGGCTCCCGGTGAGGCCTAGGGTCGAGATTAGGGTACGGGGACGTGGTAGGGGGCGTGTGCGTTGCACGGCGCTGCTTATCATTAGGGTAGGCCTCAGGGCTCACGCTGCGGGTGAGGCTTATGTTTCAGGGTCAGTGTTGGAGTTAGGGTTATGGTTAGGCTCCCGGTGAGGCTTCGGTTCGAGTTTGGGGTACGGATACGTGTTAGGGGGCGTGTGCGTTGAAGGGCGTGGCTTATCGTTACGGTAAGACTCCGTGTTCAGTTTGCGGATGAGGCTTAGGTTTCAGGGTCATGGTTGGAGCTCGGGTTAGGGTTAGGCTCCCGGTGAGGCCTAGGGTCGAGTTTGGGGTACGGATACGTGTTAGGGGGCGTATGACTTGCAGAGCGCGGCTTATCATTAGGCTAGGCCTCAGGGTTCAGACTGCGGGTGAGGCTTCGGGTTCAGGGTCAGGGTTGGAGCTAGGGTTAGGGTTAGGCTCCCGCTGAGGCCTAGTTTCGAGATTGGGGTACGGATACGTGTTAGGGGTCGTGTGCGTTGCAGGGCACGACTTATCGTTATTGTAGTCCTCAGGGTTGAGGCTGTGGGTGAGGCTTAGGTTAAATGGTCAGGGTTTTAGGTAGGATTGGGGTTAGGCTCCCAGTGAGGTTTAGGGTCAAGATTGAGGAACGGATATGTGTTAGGGGGCGTGGGTGTTGCAGTGTGCGGCTGATCGTTAGGGTAGACCTCAGCGTTGAGGCTGAGGGTGAGGCTTAGGTTTTAGAGTCATGGTTGGATCTCGTGTTAGGGTTAGGCTCCCGGTGAGGCTTCGGATCGACATTGGGGTACGGATACGTCTTAAGGGGCGTGTGCGTTGCAGGGCGTGACTTATCGTTAGGGTAGTCTTCAGGTTTGAAGCTGTGGGTGAGGCTTCGTTTAAAGGGTCAGGGTTTTACCTAGGGTTAGGATAAGGCACCCAGTGATGTTTTGGGTCGAGATTGGGGAACGGATACGTGTTAGGGGGCGTGGGGGTTGCAGTGCGCGGCTGATCGTTAGGGTAGGCCTCCGTGTTCAGGCTGCGGGTGAGGCTTAGGGTTCAGGGTGATGATTGGAGCTAGTGTTAGGGTTAGGCTCCCGGTGAGGCTTCGGGTTGAGATTGGGGTACCGATACGTGTTAGGGGGCGTGTGAGTTGCAGGGCGTGGTTTACAGTTAGGGTAGGCCTCAAGGTTCAGGCTGCGGGTGAGGCTTAGGGTTCAGAATCATGGTTGAAGCTAGGGTTATTGTTAGGCTCCCGGTGAGGCTTAGGGTCGCGATTGGGGTACGTATACCTGTTAGTGTGCGTGTGCGTTGCGTGGCGCAGGTTATTGTTATGGTAGGCCTCAGGTTTCAGGCTGTGGTGAGGCTTAGGGTTCAGGGTCATGGTTGGAGCTAGGGTTAGATTTAGGCTCCCGGTGAGGCTTACGGTCGAGATTTGGGTATGGATACGTGTTAGGGGGCGTGTGCATTGCAGGGCGCGGCTTATAGTTAGGGTAGGCCTCAGGGATCAGTCTTCCAGTTAGGCTAAGGGTTCAGGGTCAGGGTTGGATCTAGGGTAAGGGTTCGGCTCCCGCTGAGGCCTACGTTCGAGATTGGGGTACGGAAACGTGTTAGGGGGCGTGTGCGTTACAGGGCACGGCTTATCGTTATAATACGCCTCAGGGTTCCGGCTTTGGGTGAGGCTTTGTGTTCAGGGTCAGGGTTTGAGCTAGGGTTAGGATTAGGCTACCGGTGAGGCCTAGGGTCGAGATTAGGGTACGGGGACGTGTTAGGGGGCGTGTGCGTTGCACCGCGCTGCTTATCATTAGGGTAAGCCTCAGGGCTCACGCTGCGTGCGAGGCTTATGTGTCAGGGTCAGTGTTGGAGTTAGGGTTATGGTTAGGCTCCCGGTGAGGCTTCGGTTCGAGTTTGGGGTACGGATACGTGTTAGGGGGCGTGTGCGTTGAAGGGCGTGGCTTATCGTTACGGTAAGGCTCCGGGTTCAGTTTGCGGATGAGGCTTAGGTTTCAGGGTCAGGGTTGGAGCGCGGGTTAGGGTTAGGCTCCCGGTGAGGTCTAGGGTCGAGTTTGGGGTACGGATACGTGTTAGGGGTCATGTGCGTTGCAGGGCACGACTTATCGTTATTGTAGTCCTCAGGGTTGAGGCTGTGGGTGAGGCTTAGGTTAAATGGTCAGGGTTTTAGGTAGGATTGGGGTTAGGCTCCCAGTGAGGTTTAGGGTCAAGATTGAGGAACGGATACGTGTTAGGGGGCGTGGGTGTTGCAGTGTGCGGCTGATCGTTAGGGTAGACCTCAGCGTTCAGGCTGAGGGTGAGGCTTAGGTTTCAGAGTCATGGTTGGATCTCGTGTTAGGGTTAGGCTCCCGGTGAGGCTTCGGATCGACATTGGGGTACGGATACGTGTTAAGGGGCGTGTGCGTTGCAGGGCGTGACTTATCGTTAGGGTAGTCTTCAGGTTTGAAGCTGTGGGTGAGGCTTAGTTTAAAGGGTCAGGGTTTTACCTAGGGTTAGGATAAGGCACCCAGTGAGGTTTTGGGTCGAGATTGAGGAACGGATACGTGTTAGGGGGCGTGGGGGTTGCAGTGCGCGGCTGATCGTTAGGGTAGGCCTCCGTGTTCAGGCTGCGGGTGAGGCTTAGGGTTCAGGGTGATGGTTGGAGCTAGTGTTAGGGTTAGGCTCCCGGTGAGGCTTCGGGTTGAGATTGGGGTACCGATACGTGTTAAGGGGCGTGTGAGTTGCAGGGCGTGGTTTACAGTTAGGGTAGGCCTCAGGGTTCAGGCTGCGGGTGAGGCTTAGGGTTCAGAATCATGGTTGAAGATAGGGTTATTGTTAGGCTCCCGGTGAGGCTTAGGGTCGCGATTGGGGTACGTATACCTGTTAGTGTGCGTGTGCGTTGCGTGGCGCAGGTTATTGTTATGGTAGGCCTCAGGTTTCAGGCTGTGGTGAGGCTTAGGGTTCAGGGTCATGGTTGGAGCTAGGGTTAGATTTAGGCTCCCGGTGTGGCTTACGGTCGAGATTGGGGTACGGATACGAGTTAGGGGGCGTGTGCATTGCAGGGCGTGGCTTATAGTTAGGGTAGGCCTCAGGGATCAGTCTTCCGGTTAGGCTTATGGATCAGGGTCAGGGTTGGAGCTAGGGTTAGGGTTAGGCTCCCGGTGAGGCCTAGGGTCGAGATTGGGGTACGGATACCTGTAACGGGTCGTGTGAGTTGCAAAGCGTGGCTTATCATGAGAGTAGGCCTTAGGGTTCAGGCTGCGGATGAGGCTTAGTTTTCAGGGTCAGGGTTGAAGCTCGGGTTATGGTTAGGCTCCTGGTGATACTTGCAGACCCCAGCTTATCATTAGGGTAGGCCTCAGGGTTCAGACGGCGGGTGAGGCTTAGGTTTCAGGGTGAGGGTTGGAGCTAGGGTTAGGGTTCGGCTCCCGCTGAGGCCTAGGTTCGAGATTGGGGTACGGAAACGTGTTATGGGGCGTGTGCGTTGCAGGGCGTGGCGTATCGTTACAATACGCCTCAGGGTTTAGGCTTTGTGTGAGGCTTTGTGTTCAGGGTCACGGTTGGAGTTTGGGTTAGGATTAGGCTCCCGGTGAGGCCTAGGGTCGAGATTAGGGTACGGGGACGTGTTAGGATGCGTGTGAGTTGCACGGTGCTGCTTATTATTAGGGTAGGCCTCAGGGCTCACGCTGCGGGTGAGGCTAATGTTTCAGGGTCAGTGTTGGAGTTAGGGTTATGGTTAGGCTCCCGGTGAGGCTTCGGTTCGAGTTTGGGGTACGGATACGTGTTAGGGGGCGTGTGCGTTGAAGGGCGTGGCTTATCGTTACGGTAAGACTCCGGGTTCAGTTTGCGGATGAGGCTTAGGTTTCAGGGTCAGGGTTGGAGCTCGGGTTAGGGTTAGGCTCCCGGTGAGGCCTAGGGTCGAGATTGGGGTACGGATACCTGTAATGGGTCGTGTGAGTTGCATAGCGTGGCTTATCGTGAGAGTAGGCCTTAGGGTTCAGGCTGCGGATGAGGCTTAGTTTTCAGGGTCAGGGTTGGAGCTCGGGTTACGGTTAGGCTCCTGGTGATACTTGCAGACCCCAGCTTATCATTAGGGTAGGCCTCAGGGTTCAGACGGTGGGTGAGGCTTAGGTTTCAGGGTCAGGGTTGGAGCTAGGGTTAGGGTTCGGCTCCCGCTGAGGCCTACGTTCGAGATTGGGGTACGGAAACGTGTTAGGGGGCGTGTGCGTTGCAGGGCGCGGCGTATCGTTACAATACGCCTCAGGGTTTAGGCTTTGTGTGAGGCTTTGTGTTCAGGGTCACGGTTGGAGTTTGGGTTAGGATTAGGCTCCCGGTGAGGCCAAGGGTCGAGATTAGGGTACGGGGACGTGTTAGGGTGCGTGTGCGTTGCACGGCGCTGCTTATCATTAGGGAAGGCCTCAGGGCTCACGCTGCGGGTGAGGCTTATGTTTCAGGGTCAGTGTTGGAGTTAGGGTTATGGTTAGGCTCCCGGTGAGGCTTCGGTTCGAGTTTGGGGTACGGATACGTGTTAGGGGGCGTGTGCGTTGAAGGGCGTGGCTTATCGTTACGGTTGGACTCCGTGTTCAGTTTGCGGATGAGGCTTAGGTTTAAGGGTCAGGGTTGGCGCTCGGGTTAGGGTTAGGCTCCCGGTGAGGCCTAGGGTCGAGTTTGGGGTACGGATACGTGTTATGGGGTGTATTACTTGCAGAGCGCGGCTTATCGTCAGGCTAGGCCTCAGGGTTCAGACTGCGGATGAGGCTCCGGGTTCAGGGTCAGGGTTGGAGCTAGGGTTAGGGTTAGGCTCCCGCTGAGGCCTAGGTTCGAGATTGGGGTACGGATACGTGTTAGGGGTCGTGTGCGTTGCAGGGCGTGACTTATCGTTATTGTAGTCCTCAGGGTTGAGGCTGTCGGTGAGGCTTAGGTTAAACGGTCAGTGTTTTAGGTAGGATTAGGGTTAGGCTCCCAGTGACGTTTAGGGTCAAGATTGAGGAACGGATACGTTTTAGGGGGCGTGGGTGTTGCAGTGTGCGGGTGATCGTTAGGGTAGACTTCAGGGTTCAGGCTGCGGATGAGGCTTAGGTTTCAGGGTCATGGTTGGAGCTCGTGTTAGGGTTAGGCTCCCGGTGAGGCTTCGGATCGACATTGGGGTATGGATACGTGTTAGGGGGCGTGTGCGTTGCAGGGCGTGACTTATCGTTAGGGTAGTCCTCAGCTTTGAAGCTGTGGGTGAGGCTTAGTTTAAGGGATCAGGGTTTTAGCTAGGGTTAGGATAAGGCACCCAGTGAGGTTTTGGGTCGAGATTGGGGAACGGATACGTGTTAGGGGGTGTGGGGGTTGCAGTGCGCGGCTGATCGTTAGGGTAGGCCTCCGTGTTCAGGCTGCGGGTGAGGCTTAGGGTTCAGGGTGATGCTTGTAGCTAGTGTTAGGGTTAGGCTCCCGGTGAGGCTTCGGGTTGAGATTGGGGTACCGATACATGTTAGGGGGCGTGTGAGTTGCAGGGCGTGGTTTAAAGTTAGGGTAGGCCTCAGGGTTCAGGCTGCGGGTGAGGCTTAGGGTTCAGAATCACGGTTGATGCTAGGGTTAATGTTAGACTCCCGGTGAGGTTTAGGGTCGGGATTTGGGTACGGATACCTGTTAGTATGCGTGTGCGTTGCGTGGCGCAGGTTATTGTTATGGTAGGCCTCAGGTTTCAGGCTGTGGTGAGGCTTAGGTTTCAGGGTCATGGTTGGACCTAGGATTAGATTTAGGCTCCCGGTGAGCCTTACGGTCGAGATTGGGGTACGGATACGAGTTAGGGGGCGTGTGCATTGCAGGGCGCAGCTTATAGTTAGGGAAGGCCTCAGGGATCAGTCTTCCGGTTAGGCTTAGGGATCAGGGTCAGGGTTGGAGCTAGGGTTAGGGTTAGGCTCCCGGTGAGGCCTAGGGTCGAGATTGGGGTACGGATACCTGTAACGGGTCGTGTGAGTTGCATAGCGTGGCTTATCGTGAGAGTAGGCCTTAGGGTTCAGGCTGCGGATGAGGCTTAGTTTTCAGGGTCAGGGTTGGAGCTCGGGTTACGGTTAGGCTCCTGGTGATACTTGCAGACCCCAGCTTATCATTAGGGTAGGCCACAGGGTTCAGACGGCGGGTGAGGCTTAGGTTTCAGGGTGAGGGTTGGAGCTAGGGTTAGGGTTCGGCTCCCGCTGAGGCCTAGGTTCGAGATTGGGGTACGGAAACCTGTTAGGGGGCGTATGCGTTGCAGAGCGTGGCGTATCGTTACAATACGCCTCAGGGTTTAGGCTTTGGGTGAGGCTTTGTGTTCAGGGTCACGGTTGGAGTTTGGGTTAGGATTAGGTTCCCGGTGAGGCCTAGGGTCGAGATTAGGGTACGGGGACGTGTTAGGGTGCGTGTGCGTTGCACGGCGTTCCTTATCGTTAGGGTAGGCCTCAAGTTTCGGGTTGCTGGTGAGGCTTATTGTTCAGCGTCAGGGTTGGAGCTAGGGTTAGGGTTAGGCTCCCGGAGAGGATTTGGGTCGATATTGGGATACGGATATATGTTAGGGGTCGTGTGAATTTCAGGGCGCGGCTGATCGTTAGGGAAGGCCTCAGGGTTCAGGCTGCTGTTGAGGCTTAGGGTTCAGGGTCAGGGTTGGAGCTAGGGTTAGGGTTAGGCTTCTGGTCAGGCTTAGGCTCGAGATTGGGGTACGGATACGTGTTAGGGGGCGTGTGCGTTGCAGGGCATGGCTTATCGTTACGGTATGCCTCAGGGTTCAGGTTGCGGGTGAGGTTTAGGTTTCAGTGTCAGGTTTGGAGCTAAGGTTAGGTTTAGGCTCCCCGTGAGGCCTAGGGTCGAGATTGGGGTACGGATACGTTTTAGGGGGCGTGTGAGTTGCACGGCGCGGCTTATCTTTAGAGTGGGTCTCAGGGTTCAGGCTGTGGATGAGGCTTAGGATTCAGGGTCAGGGTTGGAGCTCGGGTTAGGTTTATGCTCCCGATGAGGGCTAGGGTCGAGGTTGGTGTACGGATACTTATTAGGGGTCGTGTGGTTTGCAGGGCGCCGCTTATCTTTAGGTTAGCCCTCAGGATTCAGGCTGCAGGTGAGGATTACTGTTCAGGGTGAGAGTTGGAGATAGGGTTATGGTTAGGCTTCCGGTGAGGCTTAGGGCCGAGATTGGGGTACTGATACATTTTAGGGGCGTGTTATTTTCAGGGCGTGGGTTATCGTTAGGGTAGGCCTCAGGGTTCAGGCTGCGGGTGAGGCTTACGGTTCAGGGTCAGAGTTGGAGCTAAGGTTAGGTTTAGGCTCCCGGTGCGGCTTCGGGTCGAGATTGGGGTACGGATACGTGTTAGGGGGCGTGTGCGTTGCAGGGCGCGGCTTATCGTTAGTGTAGGCCACAGGGTTCAGTCTTCCTGTGAGGCTTAGTGTTCAGGGTCAGTGTTTGAGCTAGAGTAAGCGTTTGGCTCGCAGTGAGCCCTAGGGTTGAGATTCGGGTACGGATACGTGTTACGGAGCGTGTGCGTTGCAGGGCGCGGCTTATCGATAGGGTAGGCCTCAGGGTTCAGGATGCGGGTGAGACTTCGGTTTCAGGGTCAGGGTTGGAGCTAGTGTTAGGGTTAGGCTCCCTCTGAGGCCTAGGTTCGAGATTGGGTACGGATACGTGTTAGGGGGTGTGTGCGTTGCAGGGCGCGACTTATCGTTAGGGTAGGGCTCAGGGTTGTGGCTGCGGGTGAGGCTTAGTGTTCAGGTTAAGGGTTGGAATTAGGGTTCAGGTTAGGCTCCCGGTGAGGCCTAGTGTCGAGATTGGGGTACGGATATGTGTTAGGGGGTGTTGTTGTTGCAGGGCGCGGTTTATCGTTAGGGTAGGCCTCAGCGTTCAGGCTGCAGGTGAGGTTTATTGTTCAGGGTCATGGTTGAAGCTAGGGTTAGGCTTAGGATCCCGGTGAGGCTCTGGGTCGAGATTGGGGTACGGATACGTGTTAAGGGGCGTGTGCCTTGCAGGGCGCGGCTTAACGTTAGGGTAGGCCTCAGGTTTCAGCCTGTGGATGAGGCTTAGGTTTCAGGGTCAGGGTTGGAGCTCGTGTTAGGGATAGGCTCCTGGTGAGGCCTAGGATTGAGATTGGTGTACGGAAACGTTTTACGGGGCGTGTGCATTGCCGGGCGCCGCTTATCGTTAGTTTAGGCCTCAGGGTTCAGGCTGCGGGTGAGGCTTATGGTTAAGGGTCATGGTTGGAGCTAGGGTTAGGTTTAGACTCTCAGTGAGGTTTAGGGTAGAGATTTGGGTACGGACACATGTAAGGGGGCGTGTGTTTTGCTGGGCGTGGCTTATCATTTGGGTACGCCTCAGGGTTCAGACTGCGGGTGAGGCTTAGTGTTCAGGGTAAGGGTTGGACTTCGGGTTAAGTTTAGGCTCCCGGTGAGGCCTAGCTTCGAGATTGGGGTACGGATATGTGTTATGGGGCATTTCGTTGCAGGGCGTGGCTTATCGTTAGCGTAGGCCTCAGGGTTCAGGCTGCAGATGAGCCTAAGCTTTCAGGGTCAGTGTTGGAGCTAGTGTTAATGTTAGGCTCCCGGTTAAGCCTAGGGTCGAGATTGGGCTACGGATATGTGTAAGGGGGCGTATGAGTGGCACGGCGCGGTTTATCGTTAGAGTAAGCCTCAGGGTTCAGGCTGCAGATGAGGCTTAGGTTTCAGGGACATGGTTGGAGCTCGGGTTAGGGTTAGGCTCCCGGTGAGGCCTAGGGTCGAGATTGTGGTACGGATACGTGTAAGGGGCATGTGAGTTGCCCGGTGGGCTTATCGGTAGCTTAGGCCTCAGGGTTCTGGCTGCGGGTGAGGCTTAGGGTTCAGGTTGAGAGTTGGAGATAGGGTTAGTGTTCAGGTTCTTGTGAGGCTTTGGGTCGAGATTGGGGTACGCATACGTGTTAGGAGGCGTGTTCGTTGCAGGGCGTGGGTTATCGTTAGGGTAGGCCTAAGGGTTCAGGCTGCGGGTGAGGCTAAGGGTTCAGGATCAGAGTTGAAGCTAGGGTTAGGTTTAGGCTCCAGGTGAGGATTCGGGTCGAGATTGGGGTACGGATACGTGTTAGGGGGCGTGTGCGTTGCAGGGCGTGGCTTATCGTTAGTGTAGGCCTCAGGGTTCAGTCTTCCTGTGAGTCTTAAAGGTCAGGGTCAGGGTTCGAGCTAGCGTTAGCGTTCGGCTCCCGGGGAGGCTTAGGGTCGAGATTGGCGTACGGATACGTGTTAGGGGGAGTGTGCATTGCAGGGCGCAGCTTATCGTTACGGTAGGCCTCAGGGTTCAGGTTGCGGGTGAGGCTTAGGCTTCAGTGTGAGGTTTGGAGCTAGGATTAGGGTTAGGCTCCCTCTGAGGTCTGGTCCGAGATTGGGGTATGGATACGTGTTATGGGGAGTGTGCTTTGCAAGGCGCGGCTCATCGTTAGGGTAGGGCTCAGGGTTGTGGCTCTGGGTGAGGCTTAGGGTTCAGGATAAGTGTTGGAGTTAGGGTTAGGTTTAGGTTCCTGGTCACGCCTAGGGTCGAGATTGGGCTACGGATATGTGTTAGGGGGCGTTGTTTTTGCAGGGCACGGCTTATCGTTAGGGTAGCCCTCAGGGTTCAGGCTGCAGGCGAGGCTTAGTGTTCAGGGTCAGGGTTTGAGCTAGGGTTAGGTTTAGACTCCCGGTGAGGCCTTCGGTGGAGATTGGGGTACGGATACGTGTTAGAGGCCGTGTGCATTGCAGGGCGTGGCTTATCGTTAGGGTAGGACTCACGTTCAGGCTGCGGGTGCGGGTGATGATTAGGGTTCAGGGTCAGGGTTTGAGCTAGGATTAGGGTTAGGCTCTCGCTGAATCCTACTGTCGAGATTGGGTTACGGATACGTGTTAGGGGGCGTGTTCATTGCGGGGCACGGCTGATCGTTAGGGTAGGCCTCAGCGTACAGGGAGCGGGTGAGGCATAGTTGTCATGGTCAGGGTTGGAGCTAGGTTTAGGGTTAGGCTCCCGATGAGGCCTAGGGTGGAGATTGTGGTAAGGATACGTGTTAGGGGGCATGTGTGTTGCAGGGCACGGCTTATCGGTAGGGTAAGCCTCAGGGTTCAGGCTGCGGGTGAGGCTTAGTGTTCAGAGTCAGGGTTGGAGCTAGGGTTATGTTAGGCTCCCGCTTAAGGCTAGGGTCGAGATTGGGGTACGGATACGTGTTAGGGGGCGTGTGCGTTGCTTGGTGCGGCTTATCGTTAGGGTAGGCCTCAGGGTTCAGGCTGAGTGTGAGGCTTAGGGTTCAGGGTCAGGGTTGGAGCTTGGGTTAGGTTTTGTCTCCTGGTGAGGCCTATGGTGGAGATTGGGGTACGGATACGTGTTAGGGGGCGTGTGCGTTGCATTGCGCGGCTTATCGTTTGGGTACGCCTCAGGGTTCAGGCTGCGGGTGAGGCTTAAGCTTCAGGGTAAGGGCTGGACTTAGGGTTAGGATTAGGCTCCCGGTGAGGCCTAGGGTCGTGATTGGTGTACAGATATGTGTTAGGGGCGTTTTTGTTGCAGGACGTGGCTTATCGTTAGGGTAGGCGTCAGGGTTCAGTCTGCAGGTGAGGCTTAGGGTTCAGGGTCATGGTTGGCGAAGGGTTAGTGTGAGGCTCTCGCTGAGGCCTAGGCTCGAGATTGGGGTACGGATACGTGTTAGGGGTCGTTTTTGTTGCAGCGCGCGTCTTATCGTTAGGGTAGGTCTCAGGGTTCAGGCTGTGGTTGAGGCTTCATGTTCAGGGTGAGGGTTGGCCTTAGGGTTAGGGTTAGGCTCCCGGTGAGGCCTAGGTTCGCGATTGGGGTACGGATACGTGTTAGGGGGAGTGTGAGTTGCACGACGTGGCTTATTGTTAGAGTAGGCCTCAGGGTTCAGGCTGCGGATGAGGCTTAGGTTTCATGGTCAGGGTTGGAGCTCGGGTTAGGGTTAGGCTCCCGTTGAGGCCTAGGGTCGATATTGGGGTACGCATACTTGTTAAGGGGCATGTTCGTTGTAGGGCACCGCTTATCATTAGGTTAGGCCTCAGGGTTCAGTCTGTGGTTCAGGCTTAGGTTTCAGGGTCAGGGTTGGAGCTCGTGTTAGGGTTAGGCTCCCGGTGAGGCTTTGGGTCGAGATTGAGGTACGGATACGTGATAAGGGGCGTGTGCCTTGCAGTGCGCGGCTTAACATTAGGGTAGGCCTCAGGGTTCAGGCTGTGGGTGAGACTTAGTGTTCAGGGTCAGGTTTGGAGCTAGGGATACGTTTAGGCTCCCCGTGAGGCTTCGGGTTGAGATTGGGGTACGGATACGTGTTAGGGGGCGTGTTCATTGCAGGGCGTGGCTCCTCGTTAGGGTAGGACGCAGGTATTGGGCTGCTGGTCAGGCTTAGATTTCAGGGTCAGGGTTGGAGCTATGGTTAGGGATAGGCTACCGGTGAGGCTTACGGTCGTGATTGGGGTACGGATACGTGTTAGGGGGCGTGTGCGTTGGAGGGCGTGGCTTATCGTTAGGGTAGGCCTCAGGGTTCAGGCTGCTGGTGAGGCTTAGGGTTGAGGGTAACGGTTGGACTTAGGGTTAGGTTTAGGATCCCAGTGCGGCCAAGGGTCTAGATTGGCGTACGGATATGTGTTACTGGGCGTTTTCTTTGCAGGGCGAGGCTTCTCGTTAGGGTAGGCCTCAGGGTTCAGACTGCGGGTGAGGCTTAGGGTTCAGGGTCTGGGTTGGATTTAGGGTTTTGGTCAGGCTCCCGGTGAGGCTTAGGGTCGAGATTGGTGTATGGATACGTGTTAGGGGGCTTGTGCATTGCAGGGCGTGGCTTATAGTTAGGGTAGGCCTCAGGGTTCAGTCTTCCGGTTAGGCTTAGTCTTCACGGTCAGGGTTGGACCTAGGGTTAACGTTAGGGTCCCAGTGAGGCCTAGGGTCGAGATTGGGGTACGGATACGTGTAAGGGGGCGTGTGAGTTGCACGGCGCGGATTATCATTAGAGTAGGCCTCAGGGTTCAGGCTACGAATGAGGCATAGGTTTCAGGGTCAGGGTTGGAACTCGGGTTACGGTTATGCTCCCGGTGAGGCCTAGGGTCGAGATTGGGGTACGGATACAAGTTAGGGGGCATGTTCGTTGCAGGGCGCCGCTTATCATTAGGTTAGGCCTCAGGATACAGGCTGCAGTTGAGGATTACTGTTCAGGGTGAGAGTTGGAGCTAGGGTCAGGGTTTGGCTTCTGATGAGGCTTAGGGCCGAGATTGGGATATGGATAGGTGTTAGGGGGCGTGTTCGTTGCAGAGCGTGAGTCATTGTTAGGGTAGGCCTCTGGGTTCAGGCTGTGTTTGAAGCTTATCGTTCATGGTGAGAGTTGGAGCTACGGTTAGGGTTAGGCTCACGGTTAGGGTTAGTGTTAGGCTAGGGTTAGGGTTAGTGTTAGGCTAGGGTTAGTGTTAGGGTCGCTCTGAGGCCTAGGTATGAGATTGGTGTACGGATACGTGTTTCGGAGCATGTGCGTTTCAGGGCGCGGCTTATAGTGAGGGTAGGGCTCAGGGTTGTGGCTGCGGGTGAGGCTTAGTGTTCAGGATAAGGGTTGGAGTTAGGGTTAGGGTTAGGCTCTAGGTGAGGCCAAGGGTCGAGATTGGGGAACGGATATGTGTTAGGGGGCGTTGTTGTTGCAGGGCGCGGTTTATCGTTAGGGTAGGCCTCAGGGTTCAGGCTGCAGGTGAGGTTTATTGTTCAGGGTCAGGGTTAGAGCTAGAGTTAGGTTTTGGCTCCCGGTGAGGCTTTGGGTCGAGATTGGGGTACGGATACGTGTTAAGGGACGTGTGCGTTGCAGGGCGGGGCTTCACGTTAGGCTAGGCCTCAGGGTTCATGCTGCGTGTGAGACTTAGGGTTCAGGGTCATGTTTGGAGCTAGAGGTAGGTTTAGTCTCCCTGTGAGGCTTTGGGTCGAGATTGGGGAACGGATATATGTTACGGGGCGTGTGAGTTTCAGGGCGCGGCTTATCATTAGGGTATTCCTCAGGGTTCAGGCTCCGGGTGAGGCTTAGGAGTCAGGGTAACGGTTGGACGTAGGGTTAGGGTAAGGCTCCCGGTGAGGCCTAGGTTCTAGACTGGGGTACGGATAGGTGTTAGGGGGCGTTTTCGTTGCAGGGCGCGGCTTATCCTTAGCGTAGGCCTCAGGGTTCAGGCTGCAGGTGATGCGTAGCGTTCAGGGTCAGGGTTGGAGCTAGGGTTAGTGTTAGGATTCCGGTGAGGCTTAGGGTCGAGATTGGGGTACGGATACGTGTTAGGGGGCGTGTGCATTGCAGGGCACGGCTGATCGTTAGGTTAAACCTCAGGGTTCAGGCCGCGGTTCATGCTTAGGTTTCAAGGTCAGGTTTGGAGCTAAGGTTAGATTTAGGCTCCCGGTGAGGCCTAGGGTCGAGATTGGGGTAGGGATACGTGTTTGGGGGCGTGTGCGTTGCAGGGCACGGCTTATAGTTAGGGTAGTCCTCAGGGTTCAGTCTTCCATTTAGGCTTAGGTTTCAGGGTCAGGGTTGGAGCTAGCGTTAGCGTTAGGCTCCCGGTGAGGCCTTGGGTCGAGATTGGTGTACGGATACGTGTAAGGGGGCGTGTGAGTTGCACGGCACGGCTTATCATTAGAGTAGGCCTCAGGGTTCAGGCTGCAGATGAGGCTTAGGTTTCCGGGTCAGGGTTGGTGCTCGGGTTAGGGTTAGGCTCCCGGTGAGGCCTAGGGTCGAGATTGGGGTACGGATACTTGTTAGGGGGCGTGTACATTGCAGGGCGCCGCTAATCATTAGGTTAGGCCTCAGGATTCAGGCTGCAGGTGAGGATTACTGTTCAGGGTGAGAGTTGGTGCTAGGGTTAGGGTTAGGCTTCCGGTGAGGCTAAGGGCCGAGATTGGGGTACGGATACATGTTAGGGGGCGTGTTCGTTGCAGGGAGTGGCTTATCGTTAGCGGAGGCCTCAGGGTTCAGGCTGCGGGTGAGGCTTACGGTTCAGGGTCAGAGTTGGAGCTACGGTTAGGGTTAGGCTCCCGGTGAGGCTTCGGGTCGAGATTGGGGTATGGATACGTGCTATGGGGCTTGTGCGTTGCAGGGCGCGGCTTATCGTTAGTGTAGGCCTCAGGGTTCAGTCGTCCTGTGAGGCTTAGGGTTCAGGGTCTGGGTTGGAGCTAGCGTTAGCGTTTGGCTCCCGGTGAGGCCTAGGGTCGAGATTGGGGTACGGATACGTGTTAGGGGGGTGTGTGTTGCAGGGCGCGGCTTATCGTTAGGGTAGGGCTGAGGGTTGTGGCTGCGGGTGAGGCTTAGTGTTAAGGATAAGGGTTCGAGTTAGGGTTAGGGTTAGGCTCCTGGTGAGGCCTAGGGTCGAGATTGGGGTACGGATATGTGTTAGGGGGCGTTGTTTTTGCAGGGCGTGGTTTATCGTTAGGGTAGGCCTCAGGGTTCAGGCTGCAGGTGAGGTTTATTGTTCACGGTCAGGCTTGGAGCTAGGGTTAGGGTTAGGCTCCCGGTGAGGCCTAAGGTCGAGATTGGGGTACGGATACGTGTTAGCGGGGTGTGTGTTGCAGGGCGCTGCTTATCATTAGGGTAGGGCTGAGGGTTGTGGCTGCGGGTGAGGCTTAGTGTTAAGGATAAGGGTTCGAGTTAGGGTTAGGGTTAGGCTCCTGGTGAGGCCTAGGGTCGAGATTGGGGTACGGATATGTGTTAGGGGGCGTTGTTTTTGCAGGGCGTGGTTTATCGTTAGGGTAGGCCTCAGGGTTCAGGCTGCAGGTGAGGTTTATTGTTCAGGGTCAGGCTTGGACTTAGGGTTAGGGTAAGGCTCCCGGTGAGGCCTAGGTTCGAGACTGGGGTACGAATAGGTGTTAGGGGGCGTTTTCGTTGCAGGGCGCGGCTTATCCTTAGCGTAGGCCTCAGGGTTCAGGCTGCAGGTGATGCGTAGCGTTCAGGGTCAGGGTTGGAGCTAGGGTTAGGGTTAGGATTCCGGTGAGGCTTAGGGTCGAGATTGGGGTACGGATACGTGTTAGGGGGCGTGTGCATTGCAGGGCACGGCTGATCGTTAGGTTAAACCTCAGGGTTCAGGCCGCGGTTCATGCTTAGGTTTCAAGGTCAGGTTTGGAGCTAAGGTTAGATTTAGGCTCCCGGTGAGGCCTAGGGTCGAGATTGGGGTAGGGATACGTGTTTGGGGGCGTGTGCGTTGCAGGGCACGGCTTATAGTTAGGGTAGTCCTCAGGGTTCAGTCTTCCGTTTAGGCTTAGGTTTCAGGGTCAGGGTTGGAGCTAGGGTTAGCGTTAGGCTCCCGGTGAGGCCTAGGGTCGAGATTGGTGTACGGATACGTGTAAGGGGGCGTGTGAGTTGCATGGCACGGCTTATCATTAGGGTAGGCCTCAGGGTTCAGGCTGCAGATGAGGCTTAGGTTTCCGGATCAGGGTTGGTGCTCGGGTTAGCGTTAGGCTCCCAGTGAGGCCTAGGGTCGAGATTGGGGTACGGATACTTGTTAGGGGGCATGTACATTGCAGGGCGCCGCTAATCATTAGGTTAGGCCTCAGGATTCAGGCTGCAGGTGAGGATTACTGTTCAGGGTGAGAGTTGGTGCTAAGGTTAGGGTTAGGCTTCCGGTGAGGCTAAGGGCCGAGATTGGGGTACGGATACGTGTTAGGGGGCGTGTTCGTTGCAGGGAGTGGCTTATCGTTAGCGGAGGCCTCAGGGTTCAGGCTGCGGGTGAGGCTTACGGTTCAGGGTCAGAGTTGGAGCTACGGTTAGGGTTAGGCTCCCGGTGAGGCTTCGGGTCGAGATTGGGGTATGGATACGTGCTATGGGGCTTGTGCGTTGCAGGGCCCGGCTTATCGTTAGTGTAGGCCTCAGGGTTCAGTCGTCCTGTGAGGCTTAGGGTTCAGGGTCTGGGTTGGAGCTAGCGTTAGCGTTTGGCTCCCGGTGAGGCCTAGGGTCGAGATTGGGGTACGGATACGTGTTAGGGGGGTGTGTGTTGCAGGGCGCGGCTTATCGTTAGGGTAGGGCTGAGGGTTGTGGCTGCGGGTGAGGCTTAGTGTTAAGGATAAGGGTTCGAGTTAGGGTTAGGGTTAGGCTCCTGGTGAGGCCTAGGGTCGAGATTGGGGTACGGATATGTGTTAGGGGGCGTTGTTTTTGCAGGGCGTGGTTTATCGTTAGGGTAGGCCTCAGGGTTCAGGCTGCAGGTGAGGTTTATTGTTCACGGTCAGGCTTGGAGCTAGGGTTAGGGTTAGGCTCCCGGTGAGGCCTAGGGTCGAGATTGGGGTACGAATACGTGTTAGGGGGGTGTGTGTTGCAGGGCGCGGCTTATCATTAGGGTAGGGCTGAGGGTTGTGGCTGCGGGTGAGGCTTAGTGTTAAGGATAAGGGTTCGAGTTAGGGTTAGGGTTAGGCTCCTGGTGAGGCCTAGGGTCGAGATTGGGGTACGGATATGTGTTAGGGGGCGTTGTTTTTGCAGGGCGTGGTTTATCGTTAGGGTAGGCCTCAGGGTTCAGGCTGCAGGTGAGGTTTATTGTTCAGGGTCAGACTTGGACTTAGGGTTAGTGTAAGGCTCCCGGTGAGGCCTAGGTTCGAGACTGGGGTACGGATAGGTGTTAGGGGGCGTTTTCGTTGCAGGGCGCGGCTTATCCTTAGCGTAGGCCTCAGGGTTCAGGCTGCAGGTGATGCGTAGCGTTCAGGGTCAGGGTTGGAGCTAGGGTTAGGGTTAGGATTCCGGTGAGGCTTAGGGTCGAGATTGGGGTACGGATACGTGTTAGGGGGCGTGTGCATTGCAGGGCACGGCTGATCGTTAGGTTAAACCTCAGGGTTCAGGCCGCGGTTCATGCTTAGGTTTCAAGGTCAGGTTTGGAGCTAAGGTTAGATTTAGGCTCCCGGTGAGGCCTAGGGTCGAGATTGGGGTAGGGATACGTGTTTGGGGGCGTGTGCGTTGCAGGGCACGGCTTATAGTTAGGGTAGTCCTCAGGGTTCAGTCTTCCGTTTAGGCTTAGGTTTCAGGGTCAGGGTTGGAGCTAGGGTTAGCGTTAGGCTCCCGGTGAGGCCTAGGGTCGAGATTGGTGTACGGATACGTGTAAGGGGGCGTGTGAGTTGCACGGCACGGCTTATCATTAGAGTAGGCCTCAGGGTTCAGGCTGCGGATGAGGCTTAGGTTTCCGGGTCAGGGTTGGTGCTCGGGTTAGGGTTAGGCTCCCGGTGAGGCCTAGGGTCGAGATTGGGGTACGGATACTTGTTAGGGGGCGTGTACATTGCAGGGCGCCGCTAATCATTAGGTTAGGCCTCAGGATTCAGGCTGCAGGTGAGGATTACTGTACAGGGTGAGAGTTGGTGCTAGGGTTAGGGTTAGGCTTCCGGTGAGGCTAAGGGCCGAGATTGGGGTACGGATACGTGTTAGGGGGCGTGTTCGTTGCAGGGAGTGGCTTATCATTAGCGGAGGCCTCAGGGTTCAGGCTGCGGGTGAGGCTTACGGTTCAGGGTCAGAGTTGGAGCTACGGTTAGGGTTAGGCTCCCGGTGAGGCTTCGGGTCGAGATTGGGGTATGGATACGTGCTATGGGGCTTGTGCGTTGCAGGGCGCGGCTTATCGTTAGTGTAGGCCTCAGGGTTCAGTCGTCCTGTGAGGCTTAGGGTTCAGGGTCTGGGTTGGAGCTAGCATTAGCGTTTGGCTCCCGGTGAGGCCTAGGGTCGAGATTGGGGTACGGATACGTGTTAGGGGTGTGTGTGTTGCAGGGCGCGGCTTATCGTTAGGGTACGGCTGAGTGTTGTGGCTGCGGGTGAGGCTTAGTGTTAAGGATAAGGGTTCGAGTTAGGGTTAGGGTTAGGCTCCTGGTGAGGCCTAGGGTCGAGATTGGGGTACGGATATGTGTTAGGGGGCGTTGTTTTTGCAGAGCGTGGTTTATCGTTAGGGTAGGCCTCAGGGTTCAGGCTGCAGGTGAGGTTTATTGTTCAGGGTCAGGCTTGGACTTAGGGTTAGGGTAAGGCTCCCGGTGAGGCCTAGGTTCGAGACTGAGGTACGGATAGGTGTAGGCGGCGTTTTCGTTGCAGGGCGCGGCTTATCCTTAGCGTAGGCCTCAGGGTTCAGGCTGCAGGTGATGCGTAGCGTTCAGGGTCAGGGTTGGAGCTAGGGTTAGGGTTAGGATTCCGGTGAGGCTTAGGGTCGAGATTGGGGTACGGATACGTGTTAGGGCGCGTGTGCATTGCAGGGCACGGCTGATCGTTAGGTTAAACCTCAGGGTTCAGGCCGCGGTTCATGCTTAGGTTTCAAGGTCAGGTTTGGAGCTAAGGTTAGATTTAGGCTCCCGGTGAGGCCTAGGGTCGAGATTGGGGTAGGGATACGTGTTTGGGGGCGTGTGCGTTGCAGGGCACGGCTTATAGTTAGGGTAGTCCTCAGGGTTCAGTCTTCCGTTTAGGCTTAGGTTTCAGGGTCAGGGTTGGAGCTAGGGTTAGCGTTAGGCTCCCGGTGAGGCCTAGGGTCGAGATTGGTGTACGGATACGTGTAAGGCGGCGTGTGAGTTGCACGGCACGGCTTATCATTAGAGTAGGCCTCAGGGTTCAGGCTGCGGATGAGGCTTAGGTTTCCGGGTCAGGGTTGGTGCTCGGGTTAGGGTTAGGCTCCCGGTGAGGCCTAGGGTCGAGAATGGGGTATGGATACTTGTTAGGGGGCGTGTACATTGCAGGGCGCCGCTAATCATTAGGTTAGGCCTCAGCATTCAGGCTGCAGGTGAGGATTACTGTTCAGTGTGAGAGTTGGTGCTAGGGTTAGGGTTAGGCTTCCGGTGAGGCTAAGGGCAGCGATTGGGGTACGGATACGTGTTAGGGGGCGTGTTCGTTGCAGGGAGTGGCTTATCGTTAGCGGAGGCCTCAGGGTTCAGGCTGCGGGTGAGGCTTACGGTTCAGGGTCAGAGTTGGAGCTACGGTTAGGGTTAGGCTCCCGGTGAGGCTTCGGGTCGAGATTGGGGTTTGGATACGTGCTATGGGGCTTGTGCGTTGCAGGGCGCGGCTTATCGTTAGTGTAGGCCTCAGGGTTCAGTCGTCCTGTGAGGCTTAGGGTTCAGGGTCTGGGTTGGAGCTAGCGTTAGCGTTTGGCTCCCGGTGAGGCCTAGGGTCGAGATTGGGGTACGGATACGTGTTAGGGGTGTGTGTGTTGCAGGGCGTGGCTTATCGTTAGGGTAGGGCTGAGGGTTGTGGCTGCGGGTGAGGCTTAGTGTTAAGGATAAGGGTTCGAGTTAGGGTTAGGGTTAGGCTCCTGGTGAGGCCTAGGGTCGAGATTGGGGTACGGATATGTGTTAGGGGGCGTTGTTTTTGCAGGGCGTGGTTTATCGTTAGGGTAGGCCTCAGGGTTCAGGCTGCAGGTGAGGTTTATTGTTCACGGTCAGGCTTGGAGCTAGGGTTAGGGTTAGGCTCCCGGTGAGGCCTAGGGTCGAGATTGGGGTACGGATACGTGTTAGCGGGGTGTGTGTTGCAGGGCGCGGCTTATCATTAGGGTAGGGCTGAGGGTTGTGGCTGCGGGTGAGGCTTAGTGTTAAGGATAAGGGTTCGAGTTAGGGTTAGGGTTAGGCTCCTGGTGAGGCCTAGGGTCGAGATTGGGGTACGGATATGTGTTAGGGGGCGTTGTTTTTGCAGGGCGTGGTTTATCGTTAGGGTAGGCCTCAGGGTTCAGGCTGCAGGTGAGGTTTATTGTTCAGGGTCAGGCTTGGACTTAGGGTTAGGGTAAGGCTCCCGGTGAGGCCTAGGTTCGAGACTGGGGTACGAATAGGTGTTAGGGGGCGTTTTCGTTGCAGGGCGCGGCTTATCCTTAGCGTAGGCCTCAGGGTTCAGGCTGCAGGTGATGCGTAGCGTTCAGGGTCAGGGTTGGAGCTAGGGTTAGGGTTAGGATTCCGGTGAGGCTTAGGGTCGAGATTGGGGTACGGATACGTGTTAGGGGGCGTGTGCATTGCAGGGCACGGCTGATCGTTAGGTTAAACCTCAGGGTTCAGGCCGCGGTTCATGCTTAGGTTTCAAGGTCAGGTTTGGAGCTAAGGTTAGATTTAGGCTCCCGGTGAGGCCTAGGGTCGAGATTGGGGTAGGGATACGTGTTTGGGGGCGTGTGCGTTGCAGGGCACGGCTTATAGTTAGGGTAGTCCTCAGGGTTCAGTCTTCCGTTTAGGCTTAGGTTTCAGGGTCAGGGTTGGAGCTAGGGTTAGCGTTAGGCTCCCGGTGAGGCCTAGGGTCGAGATTGGTGTACGGATACGTGTAAGGGGGCGTGTGAGTTGCATGGCACGGCTTATCATTAGGGTAGGCCTCAGGGTTCAGGCTGCAGATGAGGCTTAGGTTTCCGGATCAGGGTTGGTGCTCGGGTTAGCGTTAGGCTCCCAGTGAGGCCTAGGGTCGAGATTGGGGTACGGATACTTGTTAGGGGGCATGTACATTGCAGGGCGCCGCTAATCATTAGGTTAGGCCTCAGGATTCAGGCTGCAGGTGAGGATTACTGTTCAGGGTGAGAGTTGGTGCTAAGGTTAGGGTTAGGCTTCCGGTGAGGCTAAGGGCCGAGATTGGGGTACGGATACGTGTTAGGGGGCGTGTTCGTTGCAGGGAGTGGCTTATCGTTAGCGGAGGCCTCAGGGTTCAGGCTGCGGGTGAGGCTTACGGTTCAGGGTCAGAGTTGGAGCTACGGTTAGGGTTAGGCTCCCGGTGAGGCTTCGGGTCGAGATTGGGGTATGGATACGTGCTATGGGGCTTGTGCGTTGCAGGGCGCGGCTTATCGTTAGTGTAGGCCTCAGGGTTCAGTCGTCCTGTGAGGCTTAGGGTTCAGGGTCTGGGTTGGAGCTAGCGTTAGCGTTTGGCTCCCGGTGAGGCCTAGGGTCGAGATTGGGGTACGGATACGTGTTAGGGGGGTGTGTGTTGCAGGGCGCGGCTTATCGTTAGGGTAGGGCTGAGGGTTGTGGCTGCGGGTGAGGCTTAGTGTTAAGGATAAGGGTTCGAGTTAGGGTTAGGGTTAGGCTCCTGGTGAGGCCTAGGGTCGAGATTGGGGTACGGATATGTGTTAGGGGGCGTTGTTTTTGCAGGGCGTGGTTTATCGTTAGGGTAGGCCTCAGGGTTCAGGCTGCAGGTGAGGTTTATTGTTCACGGTCAGGCTTGGAGCTAGGGTTAGGGTTAGGCTCCCGGTGAGGCCTAGGGTCGAGATTGGGGTACGGATACGTGTTAGGGGGGTGTGTGTTGCAGGGCGCGGCTTATCATTAGGGTAGGGCTGAGGGTTGTGGCTGCGGGTGAGGCTTAGTGTTAAGGATAAGGGTTCGAGTTAGGGTTAGGGTTAGGCTCCTGGTGAGGCCTAGGGTCGAGATTGGGGTACGGATATGTGTTAGGGGGCGTTGTTTTTGCAGGGCGTGGTTTATCGTTAGGGTAGGCCTCAGGGTTCAGGCTGCAGGTGAGGTTTATTGTTCAGGGTCAGACTTGGACTTAGGGTTAGTGTAAGGCTCCCGGTGAGGCCTAGGTTCGAGACTGGGGTACGGATAGGTGTTAGGGGGCGTTTTCGTTGCAGGGCGCGGCTTATCCTTAGCGTAGGCCTCAGGGTTCAGGCTGCAGGTGATGCGTAGCGTTCAGGGTCAGGGTTGGAGCTAGGGTTAGGGTTAGGATTCCGGTGAGGCTTAGGGTCGAGATTGGGGTACGGATACGTGTTAGGGGGCGTGTGCATTGCAGGGCACGGCTGATCGTTAGGTTAAACCTAAGGGTTCAGGCCGCGGTTCATGCTTAGGTTTCAAGGTCAGGTTTGGAGCTAAGGTTAGATTTAGGCTCCCGGTGAGGCCTAGGGTCGAGATTGGGGTAGGGATACGTGTTTGGGGGCGTGTGCGTTGCAGGGCACGGCTTATAGTTAGGGTAGTCCTCAGGGTTCAGTCTTCCATTTAGGCTTAGGTTTCAGGGTCAGGGTTGGAGCTAGCGTTAGCGTTAGGCTCCCGGTGAGGCCTTGGGTCGAGATTGGTGTACGGATACGTGTAAGGGGGCGTGTGAGTTGCACGGCACGGCTTATCATTAGAGTAGGCCTCAGGGTTCAGGCTGCGGATGAGGCTTAGGTTTCCGGGTCAGGGTTGGTGCTCGGGTTAGGGTTAGGCTCCCGGTGAGGCCTAGGGTCGAGATTGGGGTACGGATACTTGTTAGGGGGCGTGTACATTGCAGGGCGCCGCTAATCATTAGGTTAGGCCTCAGGATTCAGGCTGCAGGTGAGGATTACTGTACAGGGTGAGAGTTGGTGCTAGGGTTAGGGTTAGGCTTCCGGTGAGGCTAAAGGCAGAGATTGGGGTACGGATACGTGTTAGGGGGCGTGTTCATTGCAGGGAGTGGCTTATCGTTAGCGGAGGCCTCAGGGTTCAGGCTGCGGGTGAGGCTTACGGTTCAGGGTCAGAGTTGGAGCTACGGTTAGGGTTAGGCTCCCGGTGAGGCTTCGGGTCGAGATTGGGGTATGGATACGTGCTATGGGGCTTGTGCGTTGCAGGGCGCGGCTTATCGTTAGTGTAGGCCTCAGGGTTCAGTCGTTCTGTGAGGCTTAGGGTTCAGGGTCTGGGTTGGAGCTAGCGTTAGCGTTTGGCTACCGGTGAGGCCTAGGGTCGAGATTGGGGTACGGATACGTGTTAGGGGGGTGTGTGTTGCAGGGCGCGGCTTATCGTTAGGGTAGGGCTGAGGGTTGTGGCTGCGGGTGAGGCTTAGTTTTAAGGATAAGGGTTCGAGTTAGGGTTAGGGTTAGGCTCCTGGTGAGGCCTAGGGTCGAGATTGGGGTACGGATATGTGTTAGGGGGCGTTGTTTTTGCAGGGCGTGGTTTATCGTTAGGGTAGGCCTCAGGGTTCAGGCTGCAGGTGAGGTTTATTGTTCAGGGTCAGGCTTGGACTTAGGGTTAGGGTAAGGCTCCCGGTGAGGCCTAGGTTCGAGACTGGGGTACGGATAGGTGTTAGGGGGCGTTTTCGTTGCAGGGCGCGGCTTATCCTTAGCGTAGGCCTCAGGGTTCAGGCTGCAGGTGATGCGTAGCGTTCAGGGTCAGGGTTGGAGCTAGGGTTAGGGTTAGGATTCCGGTGAGGCTTAGGGTCGAGATTGGGGTACGGATACGTGTTAGGGGGCGTGTGCATTGCAGGGCACGGCTGATCGTTAGGTTAAACCTCAGGGTTCAGGCCGCGGTTCATGCTTAGGTTTCAAGGTCAGGTTTGGAGCTAAGGTTAGATTTAGGCTCCCGGTGAGGCCTAGGGTCGAGATTGGGGTAGGGATACGTGTTTGGGGGCGTGTGCGTTGCAGGGCACGGCTTATAGTTAGGGTACTCCTCAGGGTTCAGTCTTCCGTTTAGGCTTAGGTTTCAGGGTCAGGGTTGGAGCTAGGGTTAGCGTTAGGCTCCCGGTGAGGCCTAGGGTCGAGATTGGTGTACGGATACGTGTAAGGCGGCGTGTGAGTTGCACGGCACGGCTTATCATTAGAGTAGGCCTCAGGGTTCAGGCTGCGGATGAGGCTTAGGTTTCCGGGTCAGGGTTGGTGCTCGGGTTAGGGTTAGGCTCCCGGTGAGGCCTAGGGTCGAGATTGGGGTACGGATACTTGTTAGGGGGCGTGTACATTGCAGGGCGCCGCTAATCATTAGGTTAGGCCTCAGGATTCAGGCCGCAGGTGAGGATTACTGTTCAGGGTGAGAGTTGGTGCTAAGGTTAGGGTTAGGCTTCCGGTGAGGCTAAGGGCCGAGATTGGGGTACGGATACGTGTTAGGGGGCGTGTTCGTTGCAGGGAGTGGCTTATCATTAGCGGAGGCCTCAGGGTTCAGGCTGCGGGTGAGGCTTACGGTTCAGGGTCAGAGTTGGAGCTACGGTTAGGGTTAGGCTCCCGGTGAGGCTTCGGGTCGAGATTGGGGTATGGATACGTGCTATGGGGCTTGTGCGTTGCAGGGCGCGGCTTATCGTTAGTGTAGGCCTCAGGGTTCAGTCGTCCTGTGAGGCTTAGGGTTCAGGGTCTGGGTTGGAGCTAGCATTAGCGTTTGGCTCCCGGTGAGGCCTAGGGTCGAGATTGGGGTACGGATACGTGTTAGGGGTGTGTGTGTTGCAGGGCGCGGCTTATCGTTAGGGTACGGCTGAGTGTTGTGGCTGCGGGTGAGGCTTAGTGTTAAGGATAAGGGTTCGAGTTAGGGTTAGGTTTAGGCTCCTGGTGAGGCCTAGGGTCGAGATTGGGGTACGGATATGTGTTAGGGGGCGTTGTTTTTGCAGAGCGTGGTTTATCGTTAGGGTAGGCCTCAGGGTTCAGGCTGCAGGTGAGGTTTATTGTTCAGGGTCAAGCTTGGAGCTAGGGTTAGGGTTAGGCTCCCGGTGAGGCCTAGGGTCGAGATTGGGGTACGGATACTTGTTAGGGGGCGTGTACATTGCAGGGCGCCGCTAATCATTAGGTTAGGCCTCAGGATTCAGGCTGCAGGTGAGGATTACTGTTCAGGGTGAGAGTTGGTGCTAAGGTTAGGGTTAGGCTTCCGGTGAGGCTAAGGGCTGAGATTGGGGTACGGATACGTGTTAGGGGGCGTGTTCGTTGCAGGGAGTGGCTTATCGTTAGCGGAGGCCTCAGGGTTCAGGCTGCGGGTGAGGCTTACGGTTCAGGGTCAGAGTTGGAGCTACGGTTAGGGTTAGGCTCCCGGTGAGGCTTCGGGTCGAGATTGGGGTTTGGATACGTGCTATGGGGCTTGTGCGTTGCAGGGCGCGGCTTATCGTTAGTGTAGACCTCAGGGTTCAGTC
Organism: Kogia breviceps; assembly: GCF_026419965.1. Taxonomy (NCBI): domain Eukaryota; kingdom Metazoa; phylum Chordata; class Mammalia; order Artiodactyla; family Physeteridae; genus Kogia; species Kogia breviceps. The sequence goes on from NC_081316.1 coordinate 87,469,791, forward strand.
GTCCTGTGAGGCTTAGGGTTCAGGGTCTGGGTTGGAGCTAGCGTTAGCGTTTGGCTCCCGGTGAGGCCTAGGGTCGAGATTGGGGTACGGATACGTGTTAGGGGTGTGTGTGTTGCAGGGCGCGGCTTATCGTTAGGGTAGGGCTGAGGGTTGTGGCTGCGGGTGAGGCTTAGTGTTAAGGATAAGGGTTCGAGTTAGGGTTAGGGTTAGGCTCCTGGTGAGGCCTAGGGTCTAGATTGGGGTACGGATATGTGTTAGGGGGCGTTGTTTTTGCAGGGCGTGGTTTATCGTTAGGGTAGGCCTCAGGGTTCAGGCTGCAGGTGAGGTTTATTGTTCAGGGTCAGGCTTGGAGCTAGGGTTAGGGTTAGGCTCCCGGTGAGGCCTAGGGTCGAGATTGGGGTACGGATACGTGTTAGGGGGGTGTGTGTTGCAGGGCGCGGCTTATCGTTAGGGTAGGGCTGAGGGTTGTGGCTGCGGGTGAGGCTTAGTGTTAAGGATAAGGGTTCGAGTTAGGGTTAGGGTTAGGCTCCTGGTGAGGCCTAGGGTCGAGATTGGGGTACGGATATGTGTTAGGGGGCGTTGTTTTTGCAGGGCGTGGTTTATCGTTAGGGTAGGCCTCAGGGTTCAGGCTGCAGGTGAGGTTTATTGTTCAGGGTCAGGCTTGGACTTAGTGTTAGGGTAAGGCTCCCGGTGAGGCCTAGGTTCGAGACTGGGGTACGGATAGGTGTTAGGGGGCGTTTTCGTTGCAGGGCGCGGCTTATCCTTAGCGTAGGCCTCAGGGTTCAGGCTGCAGGTGATGCGTAGCGTTCAGGGTCAGGGTTGGAGCTAGGGTTAGGGTTAGGGTTAGGATTCCGGTGAGGCTTAGGGTCGAGATTGGGGTACGGATACGTGTTAGGGGGCGTGTGCATTGCAGGGCACGGCTGATCGTTAGGTTAAACCTCAGGGTTCAGGCCGCGGTTCATGCTTAGGTTTCAAGGTCAGGTTTGGAGCTAAGGTTAGATTTAGGCTCCCGGTGAGGCCTAGGGTCGAGATTGGGGTAGGGATACGTGTTTGGGGGCGTGTGCGTTGCAGGGCATGGCTTATAGTTAGGGTAGTCCTCAGGGTTCAGTCTTCCATTTAGGCTTAGGTTTCAGGGTCAGGGTTGGAGCTAGTGTTAGCGTTAGGCTCCCGGTGAGGCCTTGGGTCGAGATTGGTGTACGGATACGTGTAAGGGGGCGTGTGAGTTGCACGGCACGGCTTATCATTAGAGTAGGCCTCAGGGTTCAGGCTGCGGATGAGGCTTAGGTTTCCGGGTCAGGGTTGGTGCTCGGGTTAGGGTTAGGCTCCCGGTGAGGCCTAGGGTCGAGATTGGGGTACGGATACTTGTTAGGGGGCGTGTACATTGCAGGGCGCCGCTAATCATTAGGTTAGGCCTCAGGATTCAGGCTGCAGGTGAGGATTACTGTTCAGGGTGAGAGTTGGTGCTAGGGTTAGGGTTAGGCTTCCGGTGAGGCTAAGGGCAGAGATTGGGGTATGGATACGTGTTAGTTGGCGTGTTCGTTGCAGGGAGTGGCTTATCGTTAGCGGAGGCCTCAGGGTTCAGGCTGCGGGTGAGGCTTACGGTTCAGGGTCAGAGTTGGAGCTACGGTTAGGGTTAGGCTCCCGGTGAGGCTTCGGGTCGAGATTGGGGTATGGATACGTGCTATGGGGCTTGTGCGTTGCAGGGCGCGGCTTATCGTTAGTGTAGGCCTCAGGGTTCAGTCGTCCTGTGAGGCTTAGGGTTCAGGGTCTGGGTTGGAGCTAGCGTTAGCGTTTGGATCCCGGTGAGGCCTAGGGTCGAGATTGGGGTACGGATACGTTTTAGGGGGGTGTGTGTTGCAGGGCGCGGCTTATCGTTAGGGTAGGGCTGAGGGTTGTGGCTGCGGGTGAGGCTTAGTGTTAAGGATAAGGGTTCGAGTTAGGGTTAGGGTTAGGCTCCTGGTGAGGCCTCGGGTCGAGATTGGGGTACGGATATGTGTTAGGGGGCGTTGTTTTTGCAGGGCGTGGTTTATTGTTAGGGTAGGCCTCAGGGTTCAGGCTGCAGGTGAGGTTTATTGTTCAGGGTCAGGCTTGGAGCTAGGGTTAGGGTTAGGCTCCCGGTCAGGCCTAGGGTCGAGATTGGGGTACGGATACGTGTTAGGGGGGTGTGTGTTGCAGGGCGCGGCTTATCGTTAGGGTAGGGCTGAGGGTTGTGGCTGCGGGTGAGGCTTAGTGTTAAGGATAAGGGTTCGAGTTAGGGTTAGGGTTAGGCTCCCGGTGAGGCCTGGGCTGGAGATTGTGGTACGGATACGTGTTAGGGGTTGGTGCGTTTCAGGGCCCGGCTTATCCTTAGGATAGGCCTTAGGGATCAGGCTGTGGTTGAGGCTTAGGGTTCAGGGTCAGTGTTGGAGCTAGGGTTAGGTTTAGTCTCCCGGTGAGGCCTTCGGTGGAGATTGGGGTACTGATACTTGTTAGGGGGCGTGTGCGTTTCAGGGCGCGGCTTATTGTTAGGGTAGGCCTCAGGGTTCAGGCCGCGGGTGAGGTTTAGGGTTTAGGGTCTGGGTTGGAGCTAGGGTTAGGTGTAGTCTCCCGGTGAGGCCTATGGTGGAGATTGGGGTACGGATACGTGTTAGGGTGCGTGTGGGTTGCAGGGCGTGCCTGATGGTTAGGGTAGGCCTCAGGGTTCATGCTGCGGGTGAGGCTTAGTGTTCATGGTCAGGGTTGGAGCTAGGGTTATGGTTAGTCTCCCGGTGAGGCCTATGGTCGGGATTGTGGTACGGGTACATGTTAGGGCACGTGTGCGTTTCAGGGCGCGGTTTATCGTTAGGGTAGGCATCAGGGTTCAGGCTGCGGGTGAGGCTTAGTGTTCAGTGTCAGGGTTGGACCTAGGGTTAGGTTTCGTCTCGCGGTGAGGCCTATGGTGGAGATTGGGGTACGGACACGTGTTAGGGGGCATGTGCGTTGCGGGGCACGGCTTAGCGTTAGGGTAGGCCTCAGTGTCAGGCTGCGGGTGAGGCTTAGGGTTCAGGGTCAGGGTTGGACTTAGGGTTAGGGTTAGGCTTCCGGTGTGGCCTAGGGTCGCGATTGGGGTACGGATATGTGTTAGGCGGTTTTTCGTTGCAGGGCGCAGCTTATCGTTACGGTAGGCCTCAGGGTTCAGGCTGTGTGTGAGGCTTAGGGTTCAGGGTCAGGATTGGAGCTAGGGTTAGGTTTATGCTCTCTCTTAGGCCTAGGGTCGAGTTTGGAGTATGGATACGTGTTAGGGGGCGTGTGCATTGCAGGGCACGACTGATCGTTAGGGTAGGGCTCAGGGTTCAGGCTGCAGGTGAGGCTTAGGGTTCAGGGTCAGGGTTGAGCTTGGGTTAGATTTAGGCTCCCGGTGAGGCTTCTTGTCAAGATTGAGGTCCGGATACGTGTTAGGGGGCGTGTGCGTTGCAGGGCATGGCTTATAGTTAGGATAGGCCTCAGGGTTCGGTCTTCCGGTTAGGCTTAGGTTTCAGGGACAGGGATGGAGCTAGCGTTAGCGTTAGGCTCCCGGTGAGGCCTAGGCTCGAGATTGGGGTACGGATACGTGTAAGGGGGCGTGTGCGTTGCACCGCGTGGCTTGTCGTTAGGGTAGTCTTCAGGGCTCAGACTGCGGGTGAGGCATAGTGTTCAGGGTCAGGGTTGGAGCTCGGGTTAGGGTTAGGCTCCCAGTGAGACCGAGGGTCGAGATTGGGGTACGGATACCTGTTACGGGGCGTGTGTGTTGCCGGGCGCCGCTTAAAGTTAGGTTAGGCCTCAGGGTTCAGGCTGCGGGTGAGGCTTAGGATTCAGGGTCAGATTTGGAGCTAAGGTTAGGTTTACGCTTCGGGTGAGGCCTAGTTTCGAGATTGGTGTACGGATACGTGTTAGTTGGCGTGTGCGTTGCAGGGTACGGCTTATCGTTATGGTAGGCCTCAGGGTTCAGGCTGCGGGTGAGGCTGAGTGTTCAGGGTCAGGATTGGAGCTAGGGTTAGGGTTTGGCTCCCGGTGAGGCTTCGGGTCGAGATTGGGGTATGGATACGTATTAGGGGGCCTGTGGGTTGCAGGGCGCGGCTGATCGTTAGGGTAGGCCTCAGGGTTCATGCTGCGGGTGAGGCTTAGGGTTCAGGTCAGGGTTGGATCTAGGTTTAGTTTTAGGCTCCCGGTGAGTTCTAGGGTCAAGATTGGGGAACGGATACGTGTTAGCGGGCGTGGGTGTTGTAGTGTGTGGCTGATCGTTTGGGTAGACCTCAGGGTTCAGGCTGCAGGTGAGGCTTAGGTTTCAGGGTCAGGGTTGGAGCTAGGGTTAGGGTTAGGCTCACGGTGAGGCTTCGGGTCGAGATTCGGGTATGGATACGTGTTAGGGTGGGTGTGCGTTGCAGGGCGAGGCTAATCGTGAGGGTAGGCCACAGGGATCAGTCTTCGGCTGAGGCTTAGGGTTCAGGGTCATGGTTGGAGCTAATGTTAGGTTTAATATCCCAGTGAGGCCTAGGGTGGAGATTGGGGTACGGATACGTGTTCTGGGGCGTGTGCGTTGCACGGCGCAGCTTATATTTAGTGTTGGCCTCAGGGTTCAGGCTGCGGGTGAGGCTTAGGATTCAGTGTCAGATTTGGAGCTAAGGTTAGATTTAGGCTTCGGGTGAGGCCTAGGATCGAGATTGGGGTACGGACACGTGTTAGTTGGCGTGTGCGTTGCACGGCGCGGCTTATCGTTATGGTAGGCCTCAGGGTTCAGGCTGCGGGTGAGGCTTAGTGTTCAGGGTCAGGATTGGAGCTAGGGTTTGGGTTAGGCTCCCTATGAGCTTTCGGGTAGAGATTGGGGTACGGATACGTGTTAGGGGATGTGGCGTTGCAGGGCGCGGCTTATCGTTAGGGTAGGCCTCAGGGTTCAGGCTGCGGGTGAGGCTTAGGTTTCAGGGTAAGGGTTGGAGTTAGGGTTAGGGTTAGGCTCCCGTTGAGGACTAGGGTCGAGATTGGGGTACGGATATGTGTTAGGGGGCATGTGCGTTGCAGGGCGCAGCTTATTGTTAGGGTAGGCCTTGGGGTTCAGGCTACAGATGAGGATTCGTATTCAGGGTAAGTGTTGGAGCTAGGGTTAGGGTTAGGATCCCGGTGAGGCTTCGGGTCGAGATTGGGGTACGGATACGTGTTAGGGGGCATGTGTGTTGCAGTGCGCAGCTGATCATTGGGGTAGGCCTCAGGTTTCATGCTGCGGGTGAGGCTTAGTGTTAAGGACAGGGCTGGATCTAGGGTTAGGGTTAGGCTCCCGGTCAGGCTTCAGGTCGAGATTGGGGTACGGATATGTGTTTGGGCGCGTGTGCGTTGAGGGGCGCGGTTAAACATTAGGGTAGACCTCAGGGTTAAGCCAGAGGGTGAGGCTTACTGTTCAGGGTTATTTTTGGAGCTAAAGTTAGGGTTAGTCAACCGGGGAGGCCTAGGGTGGAGATTGTGGTACGGATACGTGTTAGGGGGCGTTTGCTTTGCAGGGCGCGACTTATCCTTAGGGTAGGCCTCAGGGTTCAGGCTGCGGGTGAGGCTTCGGGTTCAGGGTCATGGTTGGAGGTAGGGTTAGATTTACGCTCCCGGTGAGGCTTACGGTCGGGATTGGGGTACGGAAACGTGTTAGGGGCCGTGTGCGTTGCAGGGCGTGGCTTATCGTTATAATACGCCTCAGGGTTCAGGCGTTGGGTGAGGCTTTGTGTTCAGGGTCAGGGTTGGAGCTAGGGTTAGGATTAGGCTCCCGGTGAGGCCTAGGGTCGAGATTAGGGTACAGGGACGTGTTAGGGGGCGTGTGCATTGCACCGCGCTGCTTATCATTAGGGTAGGCCTCAGGGCTCACGCTGCGGGTGAGGCTTATGTTTCAGGGTCAGTGTTGGAGTTAGGGTTATGGTTAGGCTCCCGGTGAGGCTTCGGTTCGAGTTTGGGGTACGGATACGTGTTAGGGGGCGTGTGCGTTGAAGGGCGTGGCTTATCGTTACGGTAAGACTCCGGGTTCAGTTTGCAGATGAGGCTTAGGTTTCAGGGTCATGGTTGGAGCTCGGGTTAGGGTTAGGCTCCCGGTGAGGCCTAGGGTCGAGTTTGGGGTACGGATACGTGTTAGGGGGCGTATTACTTGCAGAGCGCAGCTTATCGTTAGGCTAGGCCTCAGGGTTCAGACTGCAGGTGAGGCTTCGGGTTCAGGGTCAGGGTTGAAGCTAGGGTTAGGGTTAGGCACCCGCTGAGGCCTAGGTTCGAGATTGGGGTACGGATACGTGTTAGGGGTCGTGTGCGTTGCCGGGCACGATTTATCGTTATTGTAGTCCTCAGGGTTGAGGCTGTGGTTGAGGCTTAGGTTAAATGGTCAGGGTTTTAGGTAGGATTGGGGTTAGGCTCCCAGTGAGGTTTAGGGTCAAGATTGAGGAACGGATACGTGTTAGGGGGCATGGGTGTTGCAGTGTGCGGCTGATCGTTAGGGTAGACCTCAGGGTTCAGGCTGAGGGTGAGGCTTAGGTTTCAGAGTCATGGTTGGATCTCGTGTTAGGGTTAGGCTCCCGGTGAGGCTTTGGATCGACATTGGGGTACGGATACGTGTTAAGGGGCGTGTGCGTTGCAGGGCGTGACTTATCGTTAGGGTAGTCTTCAGGTTTGAAGCTGTGGGTGAGGCTTAGTTTAAAGGGTCAGGGTTTTAGCTAGGGTTAGGATAAGGCACCCAGTGAGGTTTTGGGTCGAGATTGGGGAACGGATACGTGTTAGGGGGCGTGGGGGTTGCAGTGCGCGGCTGATCGTTAGGGTAGGCCTCCGTGTTCAGGCTGCGCGTGAGGCTAAGGGTTCAGGGTCATTGTTGGAGCTAGTGTTAGGGTTAGGCTCCCGGTGAGGCTTCGGGTTGAGATTGGGGTACCTATACGTGTTAGGGGGCGTGTGAGTTGCAGGGCGTGGTTTACAGTTAGGGTAGGCCTCAGGGTTCAGGCTGCAGGTGAGGCTTAGGGTTCAGAATAATGGTTGAAGCTAGGGTTATGGTTAGGCTCCCGGTGAGGCTTGGGGTCGCGATTGGGGTATGGATACCTGTTAGTGTGCGTGTGCGTTGCGTGGCGCAGGTTATTGTTATGGTAGGCCTCAGGTTTCAGGCTGCGGTGAGGCTTAGGGTTCAGGGTCATGGTTGGAGCTAGGGTTAGATTTAGTCTCCCGGTGAGGCTTACAGTCGAGATTGGGGTATGGATACGTGTTAGGGGGCGTGTGCATTGCAGGGCGCGGCTTATAGTTAGGGTAGGCCTCAGGGATCAGTCTTCCTGTTAGGCTTAGGATTCAGGGTCAGGGTTGGAGCTAGGGTTAGGGTTAGGCTCCCGGTGAGGCCTAGGTTCGAGATTGGGGTACTGATACCTGTACCGGGTCGTGTGAGTTGCATGGCGTGGCTTATCGTGAGAGTAGGCCTTAGGGTTCAGGCTGAGGATGAGGCTTAGTTTTCACGGTCAGCGTTGGAGCTCGGGTTACGGTTAGCCTCCTGGTGATACCTAGGCTCGAGATTGGGGTATGCATACGGGTTAGGGGGTGTATTCCTTGCAGAGCCCAGCTTATCATTAGGGTAGGCCTCAGGGTACAGACGGCGGGTGAGGCTTAGGTTTCAGGGTGAGGGTTGGAGCTAGGGTTAAGGTTCGGCTCCCGCTGAGGCCTAGGTTCGAGATTGGGGTACGGAAACGTGTTAGGGGGCGTGTGCGTTGCAGGGCGCGGTGTATCGTTACAATACGCCTCAGGGTTTAGGCTTTGGGTGAGGCTTTGTGTTCAGGGTCAGGGTTGGAGGTAGGGTTAGGATTAGGCTCCCGGTGAGGACTAGGGTCGAGATTAGGGTACGGCGACGTGTTAGGGTGCATGTGCGTTGCACGGCGCTGCTTATCGTTAGGGTAGGCCTCAAGTATCGGGTTGCTGGTGAGGCTTATTGTTCAGGGTCAGGGTTTGAGCTAGGGTTAGGGTTAGGCTCCCGGAGAGGCTTTGGGTCGATATTGGGGTACGGATATATGTTAGGGGTCGTGTGAGTTTCAGGGCGCGGCTGATCGTTAGGGAAGGCCTCAGGGTTCAGGCTGCTGTTGAGGCTTAGGGTTCAGGGTCAGGGTTGGAGCTAGGGTTAGGGTTAGGCTTCTGGTCAGGCTTAGTCTCGAGATTGGGGTACGGATACGTGTTAGGGGGCGTGTGCGTTGCAGGGCGTGGCTTATCGTTACGGTATGCCTCAGGGTTCAGGTTGCGGGTGAGGTTTAGGTTTCAGTGTCAGGTTTGGAGCTAAGGTTAGGTTTAGGCTCCCTATGAGGCCTAGGGTCGAGATTGGGGTACGGATAGATTTTAGGGGGCGTGTGCGTTGCAGGGCGCTGCTTATAGTTAGGGTATGCCTCAGGGTTTATTCTCCCGGTTAGGCTTAGGTTTCAGAGTCAGGGTTGGTGCTAGGGTTAAGGTTTGGCTCCCGCTGAGGCCTAGGTTCGAGATTGGGATACGGAAACGTGTTAGGGGGCGTGTGCGTTGCAGGGCGCGGCGTATCGTTACAATACACCTCAGGGTTTAGGCTTTGGTTGAGGCTTTGTGTTCAGGGTCAGGGTTGGAGGTAGGGTTAGGATTAGGCTCCCAGTGAGGCCTAGGGTCGATATTAGGGTACGGCGACGTGTTAGGGTGCGTGTGCATTGCACGGCGCTGCGTATCGTTAGGGTAGGCCTCAGGGCTCACGCTGCGGGTGAGGCTTATGGGTCAGGGTCAGCGTTGGAGTTAGGGTTAGGGTTAGGCTCCCGGTGAGGCTTTGGTTCGAGTTTGGGGTACGGATACGTGTTACGGGGCGTGTGCGTTGAAGGGCGTGGCTTATCGTTAGGGTAGGCCTCAGGGCTGAGGCTGTGGGTGAGGCTTAGTTTAAACGGTCAGGGTTTCAGGTAAGATTAGGGTTAGGCTCCCAGTGAGGTTTAGAGTCAAGATTGGGGAACGGATACGTGTTACTGGGCGTGGGTGTTGCAGTGTGAGGCTGACCGTTAGGGTAGACCGCAGGGTTCAGGCTGGGGGTGAGGCTTAGGGTTCAGGGTCATGGTTGAAGCTAGTGTTAGGGTTAGGCTCCCGGTGAGGCTTCGGATCGACATTGGGGTACGGATACGTGTTAGGGGGCGTGTGCGTTGCAGGGCGTGACTTATCGTTAGGGTAGGCCTCAGGGTTCAGGCTGCCGGTGAGGCTTAGTGTTCAGGGTCCGGGTTGGACCTAGGGTTCCGGTTAGGCTCCCGGTGAGTCCTAGGTTCGAGATTGGGGTATGGATACGTGTTAGGGGACGTGTGCATTGCAGGGCGTTGCTTATCGTTAGAGTAGGACTCAGGGTTCAGGTTGCAGATCAGGCTTAGTTTTCAGGGTCAGGGTTGGAGCTCGGGTTAGGTTTAGGCTCCCGGTTAGGCCTAGGGTCCAGTTTGGGGTACGGATACGTGTTAGGGGTCGTATTCCTTGCATATCGCGGTTTATCATTAGGGTAGGCCTCAGGATTCAGACGGAGGGTGAGGCTTAGGATTCAGGGTCAGGGTTGGAGCTAGTGTTACGGTTAGGCTCCCGGTGAGGCTTCGGATCGAGATTGGGGTACGGATACGTGTTATGGGCCGTGTGTGTTGCAGGGCGCAGCTTATCGTTAGGGTACGCCTCAAGGTTCACACTGCAGGTGAGGCTTAGTGTTTAGGGTCAGGGTTGGAGCTAGGGTTAGGGTTAGGCTCCCGGTTAGGGGTAGGGTCGAGATTGGGGTAAGTATACGTGTTAGTGGGCATGTGCATTGCAGGGCGCGGCTTATCGTTAGGGTAGGCCTCAAGGTTCAGGCTGCAGTTGAGGCTTAGGTTTCAGGGTCAGGGTTCGAGCTAGGACTAGGGTTAGGGTCCCGGTGAAGCTTCGGGGCGAGATTCGGGTATGGATACGTGTTAGGGTGCGTTTGCATTGCAGCGCGCGGTTTATCGTTAGGGTAGGCCTCAGGGATCAGGCTTCGGCTGATGCTTAGTGTTCAGGGTCATGGTTGGAGGTAAGGTTAGGTTTAATCTCCCAGTGAGGCCTAGGGTTGAGATTGGGGTACGGATTCGTGTTAGGGGGCGTGTGCGTTGCACGGCGCAGCTTATCGTTAGTGTTGGCCTCAATGTTCATGCTGCGGGTGAGGCTTAGGATTCACGGTCTGAGTTGGAGCTAGGGTTAGGGTTTGGCTCTCGCACAGGCCTAGGGTCTAAATTGGGTTACGGATACGTGTTAGGGCGCATGTGCATTGCAGGGCGTGGCTTATCGTTAGGGTAGGGCTCTGGGTTCAGTCTGCAGGTGAGGCTTAGGGTTCAGGGTCAGGGTTGGAGCTAGGGTTAGGGTTCAGCTCCCGGTGACGCTTATGGTCGAGATTGGGGTACGCAGACATGTTATGGGGCCTGTGACTTGCATGGCGTGGTTTATCGTTGAGGGAGGCCTCAGGGATCAGTCTGCAGGTGAGGCTTAGGGTTCAGGGTCAGGGTTGGAGCTAGGGTTATTGTTCGGCTCCCGGTGAGGCTTCTTGTCAAGATTGAGGTCCGGATACGTGTTAGGGGGCGTGTGCGTTGCAGGGCATGGCTTATAGTTAGGATAGGCCTCAGGGTTCGGTCTTCCGGTTAGGCTTAGGTTTCAGGGACAGGGATAGAGCTAGCGTTAGCGTTAGGCTCCCGGTGAGGCCTAGGCTCGAGATTGGGGTATGGATACGTGTAAGGGGGCGTGTGCGTTGCACCGCGTGGCTTGTCGTTAGGGTAGTCTTCAGGGCTCAGACTGCGGGTGAGGCATAGTGTTCAGTGTCAGGGTTGGAGCTCGGGTTAGGGTTAGGCTCCCAGTGAGACCGAGGGTCGAGATTGGGGTACGGATACCTGTTACGGGGCGTGTGTGTTGCCGGGCGCCGCTTAAAGTTAGGTTAGGCCTCAGGGTTCAGGCTGCGGGTGAGGCTTAGGATTCAGGGTCAGATTTGGAGCTAAGGTTAGGTTTACGCTTCGGGTGAGGCCTAGTTTCGAGATTGGTGTACGGATACGTGTTAGTTGGCGTGTGCGTTGCAGGGTACGGCTTATCGTTATGGTAGGCCTCAGGGTTCAGGCTGCGGGTGAGGCTGAGTGTTCAGGGTCAGGATTGGAGCTAGGGTTAGGGTTTGGCTCCCGGTGAGGCTTCGGGTCGAGATTGGGGTATGGATACGTATTAGGGGGCCTGTGGGTTGCAGGGCGCGGCTGATCGTTAGGGTAGGCCTCAGGGTTCATGCTGCGGGTGAGGCTTAGGGTTCAGGTCAGGGTTGGATCTAGGTTTAGTTTTAGGCTCCCGGTGAGTTCTAGGGTCAAGATTGGGGAACGGATACGTGTTAGCGGGCGTGGGTGTTGTAGTGTGTGGCTGATCGTTTGGGTAGACCTCAGGGTTCAGGCTGCAGGTGAGGCTTAGGTTTCAGGGTCAGGGTTGGAGCTAGGGTTAGGGTTAGGCTCACGGTGAGGCTTCGGGTCGAGATTCGGGTATGGATACGTGTTAGGGTGGGTGTGCGTTGCAGGGCGAGGCTAATCGTTAGGGTAGGCAACAGGGATCAGTCTTCGGCTGAGGCTTAGGGTTCAGGGTCATGGTTGGAGCTAATGTTAGGTTTAATATCCCAGTGAGGCCTAGGGTGGAGATTGGGGTACGGATACGTGTTCTGGGGCGTGTGCGTTGCACGGCGCAGCTTATATTTAGTGTTGGACTCAGGGTTCAGGCTGCGGGTGAGGCTTAGGATTCAGTGTCAAATTTGGAGCTAAGGTTAGATTTAGGCTTCGGGTGAGGCCTAGGATCGAGATTGGGGTACGGACACGTGTTAGTTGGCGTGTGCGTTGCACGGCGCGGCTTATCGTTATGGTAGGCCTCAGGGTTCAGGCTGCGGGTGAGGCTTAGTGTTCAGGGTCAGGATTGGAGCTAGGGTTTGGGTTAGGCTCCCTATGAGCTTTCGGGTAGAGATTGGGGTACGGATACGTGTTAGGGGATGTGGCGTTGCAGGGCGCGGCTTATCGTTAGGGTAGGCCTCAGGGTTCAGGCTGCGGGTGAGGCTTAGGTTTCAGGGTAAGGGTTGGAGTTAGGGTTAGGGTTAGGCTCCCGTTGAGGACTAGGGTCAAGATTGGGGTACGGATATGTGTTAGGGGGCATGTGCGTTGCAGGGCGCAGCTTATTGTTAGGGTAGGCCTCGGGGTTCAGGCTACAGATGAGGATTCGTATTCAGGGTAAGTGTTGGAGCTAGGGTTAGGGTTAGGATCCCGGTGAGGCTTCGGGTCGAGATTGGGGTACGGATACGTGTTAGGGGGCATGTGTGTTGCAGTGCGCAGCTGATCATTGGGGTAGGCCTCAGGTTTCATGCTGCGGGTGAGGCTTAGTGTTAAGGACAGGGCTGGATCTAGGGTTAGGGTTAGGCTCCCGGTCAGGCTTCAGGTCGAGATTGGGGTACGGATATGTGTTTGGGCGCGTGTGCGTTGAGGGGCGCGGGTAAACATTAGGGTAGACCTCAGGGTTAAGCCAGAGGGTGAGGCTTACTGTTCAGGGTTATTTTTGGAGCTAAAGTTAGGGTTAGTCAACCGGGGAGGCCTAGGGTGGAGATTGTGGTACGGATACGTGTTAGGGGGCGTTTGCTTTGCAGGGCGCGACTTATCCTTAGGGTAGGCCTCAGGGTTCAGGCTGCGGGTGAGGCTTCGGGTTCAGGGTCATGGTTGGAGGTAGGGTTAGATTTACGCTCCCGGTGAGGCTTACGGTCGGGATTGGGGTACGGAAACGTGTTAGGGGCCGTGTGCGTTGCAGGGCGTGGCTTATCGTTATAATACGCCTCAGGGTTCAGGCGTTGGGTGAGGCTTTGTGTTCAGGGTCAGGGTTGGAGCTAGGGTTAGGATTAGGCTCCCGGTGAGGCCTAGGGTCGAGATTAGGGTACAGGGACGTGTTAGGGGGCGTGTGCATTGCACCGCGCTGCTTATCATTAGGGTAGGCCTCAGGGCTCACGCTGCGGGTGAGGCTTATGTTTCAGGGTCAGTGTTGGAGTTAGGGTTATGGTTAGGCTCCCGGTGAGGCTTCGGTTCGAGTTTGGGGTACGGATACGTGTTAGGGGGCGTGTGCGTTGAAGGGCGTGGCTTATCGTTACGGTAAGACTCCGGGTTCAGTTTGCGGATGAGGCTTAGGTTTCAGGGTCATGGTTGGAGCTCGGGTTAGGGTTAGGCTCCCGGTGAGGCCTAGGGTCGAGTTTGGGGTACGGATACGTGTTAGGGGGCGTATTACTTGCAGAGCGCAGCTTATCGTTAGGCTAGGCCTCAGGGTTCAGACTGCAGGTGAGGCTTCGGGTTCAGGGTCAGGGTTGAAGCTAGGGTTAGGTTTAGGCACCCGCTGAGGCCTAGGTTCGAGATTGGGGTACGGATACGTGTTAGGGGTCGTGTGCGTTGCAGGGCACGATTTATCGTTATTGTAGTCCTCAGGGTTGAGGCTGTGGTTGAGGCTTAGGTTAAATGGTCAGGGTTTTAGGTAGGATTGGGGTTAGGCTCCCAGTGAGGTTTAGGGTCAAGATTGAGGAACGGATACGTGTTAGGGGGCATGGGTGTTGCAGTGTGCGGCTGATCGTTAGGGTAGACCTCAGGGTTCAGGCTGAGGGTGAGGCTTAGGTTTCAGAGTCATGGTTGGATCTCGTGTTAGGGTTAGGCTCCCGGTGAGGCTTCGGATCGACATTGGGGTACGGATACGTCTTAAGGGGCGTGTGCGTTGCAGGGCGTGACTTATCGTTAGGGTAGTCTTCAGGTTTGAAGCTGTGGGTGAGGCTTAGTTTAAAGGGTCAGGGTTTTAGCTAGGGTTAGGATAAGGCACCCAGTGAGGTTTTGGGTCGAGATTGGGGAACGGATACGTGTTAGGGGGCGTGGGGGTTGCAGTGCGCGGCTGATCGTTAGGGTAGGCCTCCGTGTTCAGGCTGCGGGTGAGGCTAAGGGTTCAGGGTCATTGTTGGAGCTAGTGTTAGGGTTAGGCTCCCGGTGAGGCTTCGGGTTGAGATTGGGGTACCTATACGTGTTAGGGGGCGTGTGAGTTGCAGGGCGTGGTTTACAGTTAGGGTAGGCCTCAGGGTTCAGGCTGCGGGTGAGGCTTAGGGTTCAGAATAATGGTTGAAGCTAGGGTTATGGTTAGGCTCCCGGTGAGGCTTGGGGTCGCGATTGGGGTATGGATACCTGTTAGTGTGCGTGTGCGTTGCGTGGCGCAGGTTATTGTTATGGTAGGCCTCAGGTTTCAGGCTGCGGTGAGGCTTAGGGTTCAGGGTCATGGTTGGAGCTAGGGTTAGATTTAGGCTCCCGGTGAGGCTTACGGTCGAGATTGGGGTATGGATACGTGTTAGGGGGCGTGTGCATTGCAGGGCGCGGCTTATAGTTAGGGTAGGCCTCAGGGATCAGTCTTCCTGTTAGGCTTAGGATTCAGGGTCAGGGTTGGAGCTAGGGTTAGGGTTAGGCTCCCGGTGAGGCCTAGGTTCGAGATTGGGGTACTGATACCTGTACCGGGTCGTATGAGTTGCATGGCGTGGCTTATCGTGAGAGTAGGCCTTAGGGTTCAGGCTGAGGATGAGGCTTAGTTTTCACGGTCAGCGTTGGAGCTCGGGTTACGGTTAGCCTCCTGGTGATACCTAGGCTCGAGATTGGGGTATGCATACGGGTTAGGGGGTGTATTCCTTGCAGAGCCCAGCTTATCATTAGGGTAGGCCTCAGGGTACAGACGGCGGGTGAGGCTTAGGTTTCAGGGTGAGGGTTGGAGCTAGGGTTAAGGTTCGGCTCCCGCTGAGGCCTAGGTTCGAGATTGGGGTACGGAAACGTGTTAGGGGGCGTGTGCGTTGCAGGGCGCGGTGTATCGTTACAATACGCCTCAGGGTTTAGGCTTTGGGTGAGGCTTTGTGTTCAGGGTCAGGGTTGGAGGTAGGGTTAGGATTAGGCTCCCGGTGAGGACTAGGGTCGAGATTAGGGTACGGCGACGTGTTAGGGTGCATGTGCGTTGCACGGCGCTGCTTATCGTTAGGGTAGGCCTCAAGTATCGGGTTGCTGGTGAGGCTTATTGTTCAGGGTCAGGGTTTGAGCTAGGGTTAGGGTTAGGCTCCCGGAGAGGCTTTGGGTCGATATTGGGGTACGGATATATGTTAGGGGTCGTGTGAGTTTCAGGGCGCGGCTGATCGTTAGGGAAGGCCTCAGGGTTCAGGCTGCTGTTGAGGCTTAGGGTTCAGGGTCAGGGTTGGAGCTAGGGTTAGGGTTAGGCTTCTGGTCAGGCTTAGTCTCGAGATTGGGGTACGGATACGTGTTAGGGGGCGTGTGCGTTGCAGGGCGTGGCTTATCGTTACGGTATGCCTCAGGGTTCAGGTTGCGGGTGAGGTTTAGGTTTCAGTGTCAGGTTTGGAGCTAAGGTTAGGTTTAGGCTCCCTATGAGGCCTAGGGTCGAGATTGGGGTACGGATAGGTTTTAGGGGGCGTGTGCGTTGCAGGGCGCTGCTTATAGTTAGGGTATGCCTCAGGGTTTATTCTCCCGATTAGGCTTAGGTTTCAGAGTCAGGGTTGGTGCTAGGGTTAAGGTTTGGCTCCCGCTGAGGCCTAGGTTCGAGATTGGGATACGGAAACGTGTTAGGGGGCGTGTGCGTTGCAGGGCGCGGCGTATCGTTACAATACACCTCAGGGTTTAGGCTTTGGTTGAGGCTTTGTGTTCAGGGTCAGGGTTGGAGGTAGGGTTAGGATTAGGCTCCCAGTGAGGCCTAGGGTCGATATTAGGGTACGGCGACGTGTTAGGGTGCGTGTGCATTGCACGGCGCTGCGTATCGTTAGGGTAGGCCTCAGGGCTCACGCTGCGGGTGAGGCTTATGGGTCAGGGTCAGCGTTGGAGTTAGGGTTAGGGTTAGGCTCCCGGTGAGGCTTTGGTTCGAGTTTGGGGTACGGATACGTGTTACGGGGCGTGTGCGTTGAAGGGCGTGGCTTATCGTTAGGGTAGGCCTCAGGGCTGAGGCTGTGGGTGAGGCTTAGTTTAAACGGTCAGGGTTTCAGGTAAGATTAGGGTTAGGCTCCCAGTGAGGTTTAGAGTCAAGATTGGGGAACGGATACGTGTTACTGGGCGTGGGTGTTGCAGTGTGAGGCTGACCGTTAGGGTAGACCGCAGGGTTCAGGCTGGGGGTGAGGCTTAGGGTTCAGGGTCATGGTTGAAGCTAGTGTTAGGGTTAGGCTCCCGGTGAGGCTTCGGATCGACATTGGGGTACGGATACGTGTTAGGGGGCGTGTGCGTTGCAGGGCGTGACTTATCGTTAGGGTAGGCCTCAGGGTTCAGGCTGCCGGTGAGGCTTAGTGTTCAGGGTCCGGGTTGGACCTAGGGTTCCGGTTAGGCTCCCGGTGAGTCCTAGGTTCGAGATTGGGGTATGGATACGTGTTAGGGGACGTGTGCATTGCAGGGCGTTGCTTATCGTTAGAGTAGGACTCAGGGTTCAGGTTGCAGATCAGGCTTAGTTTTCAGGGTCAGGGTTGGAGCTCGGGTTAGGTTTAGGCTCCCGGTTAGGCCTAGGGTCCAGTTTGGGGTACGGATACGTGTTAGGGGTCGTATTCCTTGCATATCGCGGTTTATCATTAGGGTAGGCCTCAGGATTCAGACGGAGGGTGAGGCTTAGGATTCAGGGTCAGGGTTGGAGCTAGTGTTACGGTTAGGCTCCCGGTGAGGCTTCGGATCGAGATTGGGGTACGGATACGTGTTATGGGCCGTGTGTGTTGCAGGGCGCAGCTTATCGTTAGGGTACGCCTCAAGGTTCACACTGCAGGTGAGGCTTAGTGTTTAGGGTCAGGGTTGGAGCTAGGGTTAGGGTTAGGCTCCCGGTTAGGGGTAGGGTCGAGATTGGGGTAAGTATACGTGTTAGTGGGCATGTGCATTGCAGGGCGCGGCTTATCGTTAGGGTAGGCCTCAAGGTTCAGGCTGCAGTTGAGGCTTAGGTTTCAGGGTCAGGGTTCGAGCTAGGACTAGGGTTAGGGTCCCGGTGAAGCTTCGGGGCGAGATTCGGGTATGGATACGTGTTAGGGTGCGTTTGCATTGCAGCGCGCGGTTTATCGTTAGGGTAGGCCTCAGGGATCAGGCTTCGGCTGATGCTTAGTGTTCAGGGTCATGGTTGGAGGTAAGGTTAGGTTTAATCTCCCAGTGAGGCCTAGGGTTGAGATTGGGGTACGGATTCGTGTTAGGGGGCGTGTGCGTTGCACGGCGCAGCTTATCGTTAGTGTTGGCCTCAATGTTCATGCTGCGGGTGAGGCTTAGGATTCACGGTCTGAGTTGGAGCTAGGGTTAGGGTTTGGCTCTCGCACAGGCCTAGGGTCTAAATTGGGTTACGGATACGTGTTAGGGCGCATGTGCATTGCAGGGCGTGGCTTATCGTTAGGGTAGGGCTCTGGGTTCAGTCTGCAGGTGAGGCTTAGGGTTCAGGGTCAGGGTTGGAGCTAGGGTTAGGGTTCAGCTCCCGGTGACGCTTATGGTCGAGATTGGGGTACGCAGACATGTTATGGGGCCTGTGACTTGCATGGCGTGGTTTATCGTTGGGGGAGGCCTCAGGGATCAGTCTGCAGGTGAGGCTTAGGGTTCAGGGTCAGGGTTGGAGCTAGGGTTATTGTTCGGCTCCCGGTGAGACCTAGGGTCGAGATTGTGGTATGGATACGTGTTAGGGGGCGTGTGCGTTGCAGGGCGTGGCTTATCGTTATAGTAGGCCTCAGGGTTCAGGCTTCGGGTGAGGCTTAGGGTTCAGGGTCAGGGTTGTAGCTACGGTTAGGATTAGGCTCCCGGTGAGGGCTGGGTCGAGATAAGGGTACAGATATGTGTTCGGGGCGTGTGCTTTGCACCGCGCTGCTTATCATTAGGGTAGGCCTCACGGTTCAGGCTGCGGGTGAGGCTTAGTGTTCACGGTCAGGGTTGGAGCTAGGGTAAGGGTTAGGCTCCCGGTGAGGCTTCGGGTCGAGATGGGGGTACGGATACGTGTTAGGGGGCGTGTGTGTTGCAGTGCGCAGCTGATCATTAGGGTAGGCCTCAGGGTTCATGCTGCGCGGTAGGCTTAGTGTTAAGGACAGGGCTGGATCTAGGGTTAGGGTTAGGCTCCCGGTGAGGCTTCGGGTCGAGATTGGGGTACGGATACGTGTTTGGGCGCTTGTGCGTTGAGAGGCGCGGGTTAACATTAGGGTAGACCTCAGGGTTCACGCTGAGGGTGAGGCTTAGTGTTCAGGGTTATTTTTGGAGCTAGGGTTAGGCTTAGTCACCCAGGGAGGCCTAGGGTGGAGATTGTGTTACGGATACGTGTTAGGGGGCGTTTGCTTTGCAGGGCGCGACTTATCCTTAGGGTAGGCCTCAGGGTTCAGGCTGCGGGTGAGGCTTCGGGTTCAGGGTCATGGTTAGTGGTAGGGTTAGATTTATGCTCCTGGTGAGGCTTACGGTCGAGATTAGGGTACAGATACGTGTTAGGGGGCGTGTGCATTGCAGGGCGCGGCTTATAGTTAGGGTAGGCCTCAGGGATCAGTCTTCCGGTTAGGCTAAGGGTTCAGGGTCAGGGTTGGATCTAGGGTAAGGGTTCGGCTACCGCTGAGGCCTAGGTTCGAGATTGGGGTACGGAAACGTGTTAGGGGGCGTGCGCGTTGCAGGGCGCGGCTTATCGTTATAATATGCCTCAGGGTTCCGGCTTTGGGTGAGGCTTTGTGTTCAGGGTCAGGGTTGGAGCTAGGGTTAGGATTAGGCTCCCGGTGAGGCCTAGGGTCGAGATTAGGGTACGGATACGTGTTAGGGGGCGTGTGCGTTGAAGGGCGTGGCTTATCGTTATGGTAAGACTCCGGGTTCAGTTTGCGGATGAGGCTTAGGTTTCAGGGTCAGGGTTGGAGCTCGGGTTAGGGTTAGGCTCCCGGTGAGGCCTAGGGTCGAGTTTGGGGTACAGATATATGTTAGGTGTAGTGAGAGTTTCAGGGCACGGCTGATCGTTAGGGAAGGCCTCAGGGTTCAGGCTGCTGTTGAGGCTTAGGGTTCAGGGTCAGGGTTGGAGCTAGGGTTAGGGTTAGGCTTCTGGTCAGGCTTAGGCTCGAGATTGGGGTACGGATACGTGTTAGGGGGCGTGTGCGTTGCAGGGCGTGGCTTATCGTTACGGTATGCCTCAGGGTTCAGGTTGCGGGTGAGGTTTAGGTTTCAGTGTCAGATTTGGAGCTAAGGTTAGGTTTAGGCTCCCCGTGAGGCCTAGGGTCGAGATTGGGGTACGGATACGTTTTAGGGGGCGTGTGCGTTGCAGGGCGCTGCTTATAGTTAGGGTATGACTCAGGGTTCATTCTTCCGGTTAGGCTTAGGTTTCAGGGTCAGGTTTGGAGCTAGGGTTAAGGTTCGGCTCCCGCTGAGGCCTAGGTTCGAGATTGGGGTACGGAAACGTGTTAGGGGGCGTGTGCGTTGCAGGGCGCTGCGTATCGTTATAATACGCCTCAGGGTTTAGGCTTTGTGTGAGGCTTTGTGTTCAGGGTCACGGTTGGAGTTTGGGTTAGGATTAGGCTCCCGGTGAGGCCTAGGGTCGAGATTAGGGTACGGGGACGTGTTAGGGGGCGTGTGCGTTGCACGGCGCTGCTTATCATTAGGGTAGGCCTCAGGGCTCACGCTGCGGGTGAGGCTTATGTGTCAGGGTCAGCGTTGGAGTTAGGGTTATGGTAAGGCTCCCGGTGAGGCTTCGGTTCGAGTTTGGGGTACGGATACGTGTTAGGGGGCGTGTGCGTTGAAGGGCGTGGCTTATCGTTACGGTAAGACTCCGGGTTCAGTTTGCGGATGAGGCTTAGGTTTCAGGGTCAGGGTTGGAGCTCGGGTTAGGGTTAGGCTCCCGGTGAGTCCTAGGGTCGATTTTGGGGTACTTATACGTGTTAGGGGGCGTATTACTTGCAGAGCGCGGCTTATCGTTAGGCTAGGCCTCAGGGTTCAGACTGCGGGTGAGCCTTCGGGTTCAGGGTCAGGGTTGGAGCTAGGGTTAGGGTTAGGCTCCCGCTGAGGCCTAGGTTCGAGATTGGGGTACGGATACGTGTTAGGGGTCGTGTGCGTTGCAGGGCACGACTTATTGTTATTGTAGTCCTCAGGGTTGAGGCTGTGGGTGAGGCTTAGGTTAAATGGTCAGGGTTTTAGGTAGGATTGGGGTTAGGCTCCCAGTGAGGTTTAGGGTCAAGATTGAGGAACGGATACGTGTTAGGGGGCGTGGGTGTTGCAGTGTGCGGCTGATCGTTAGGGTAGACCTCAGGGTTCAGGCTGAGGGTGAGGCTTAGGTTTCAGAGTCATGGTTGGATCTCGTGTTAGGGTTAGGCTCCCGGTGAGGCTTCGGATCGACATTGGGGTACGGATACGTGTTAAGGGGCGTGTGCGTTGCAGGGCGTGACTTATCGTTAGGGTAGTCTTCAGGTTTGAAGCTGTGGGTGAGGCTTAGTTTAAAGGGTCAGGGTTTTAGCTAGGGTTAGGATAAGGCACCCAGTGAGGTTTTGGGTCGAGATTGGGGAACGGATACGTGTTAGGGGGCGTGGGGGTTGCAGTGCGCAGCTGATCGTTAGGGTAGGCCTCCGTGTTCAGGCTGCGGGTGAGGCTTAGGTTTCAGGGTCATTGTTGGAGCTAGTGTTAGGGTTAGGCTCCCGGTGAGGCTTCGGGTTGAGATTGGGGTACCAATACGTGTTAGGGGGCGTGTGAGTTGCAGGGCCTGGTTTACAGTTAGGGTAGGCCTCAGGGTTCAGGATGCGGGTGAGGCTTAGGGTTCAGAATAATGGTTGAAGCTAGGGTTATGGTTAGGCTCCCGGTGAGGCTTAGGGTCGCGATTGCGGTACGGATACCTGTTAGTGTGCGTGTGCGTTGCGTGGCGCAGGTTATTGTTATGGTAGGCCTCAGGTTTCAGGCTGCGGTGAGGCTTAGGGTTCAGGGTCATGGTTGGAGCTAGGGTTAGATTTAGGCTCCCGATGAGGCTTACGGTCGAGTTTGGGGTATGGATACGTGTTAGGGGGCGTGTGCATTGCAGGGCGCAGCTTATAGATAGGGTCGGCCTCAGGGATCAGTCTTCCTGTTAGGCTTAGGATTCAGGGTCAGGGTTGGAGCTAGGGTAAGGGTTAGGCTCCCGGTGAGGCCTAGGTTCGAGATTGGGGTACTGATACCTGTACCGGGTCGTGTGAGTTGCATGGCGTGGCTTATCGTGAGAGTAGGCCTTAGGGTTCAGGCTGAGGATGAGGCTTAATTTTCAGGGTCAGCCTTGGAGCTCGGGTTATGGTTAGCCTCCTGGTGATACCTAGGGTCGAGATTGGGGTATGCATACGGGTTAGGGGGTGTATTCCTTGCAGAGCCCAGCTTATCATTAGGGTAGGCCTCAGGGTACAGACGGTGGGTGAGGCTTAGGTTTCAGGGTGAGGGTTGGAGCTAGGGTTAAGGTTCGGCTCCCACTGAGGCCTAGGTTCGAGATTGGGGTACAGAAACGTGTTAGGGGGCGTGTGCGTTGCAGGGCGCGGCGTATCGTTACAATACACCTCAGGGTTTAGGCTTTGGGTGAGGCTTTGTGTTCAGGGTCAGGGTTGGAGGTAGGGTTAGGATTAGGCTCCCAGTGAGGCCTAGGGTCGATATTAGGGTACGGCGACGTGTTAGGGTGCGTGTGCATTGCACGGCGCTGCGTATCGTTAGGGTAGGCCTCAGGGCTCACGCTGCGGGTGAGGCTTATGGGTCAGGGTCAGCGTTGGAGTTAGGGTTAGGGTTAGGCTCCCGGTGAGGCTTTTGTTCGAGTTTGGGGTACGGATACGTGTTACGGGGCGTGTGCGTTGAAGGGCGTGGCTTATCGTTAGGGTAGGCCTCAGGGTTGAGGCTGTGGGTGAGGCTTAGTTTAAACGGTCAGGGTTTTAGGTAACATTAGGGTTAGGCTCCCAGTGAGGTTTAGAGTCAACATTGGGGAACGAATACGTGTTACGGGGCGTGGGTGTTGCAGTGTTCGGCTGACCGTTAGGGTAGACTGCAGGGTTCAGGCTGCGGGTGAGGCTTAGGGTTCAGGGTCATGATTGAAACTAGTGTTAGGGTTAGGCTCCCGGTGAGGCTTCGGATCGACATTGGGGTACGGATACGTGTTAGGGGGCGTGTGCGTTGCAGGGCGTGACTTATCGTTAGGGTAGGCCTCAGGGTTCAGGCTGCCGGTGAGGCTTAGTGTTCAGGGTCCGGGTTGGACCTAGGGTTCCGGTTAGGCTCCCGGTGAGTCCTAGGTTCGAGATTGGGGTATGGATACGTGTTAGGGGACGTGTGCATTGCAGGGCATGGCTTATCATTAGAGTAGGACTCAGGGTTAAGTTTGCGGATCAGGCTTAGTTTTCAGGGTCAGGGTTGGAGCTCGGGTTAGGGTTAGGCTCCCGGTTAGGCCTAGGGTCCAGTTTGGGGTACGGATACGTGTTAGGGGTCGTATTCCTTGCATATCGCGTTTTATCATTAGGGTAGGCCCTCAGGATTCAGACGGAGGGTGAGGCTTAGGATTCAGGGTCAGGGTTGGAGCTAGTGTTACGGTTAGGCTCCCGGTGAGGCTTCGGATCGAGATTGGGGTACGGATACGTGTTATGGGCCGTGTGCGTTGCAGGGCGCAGCTTATCATTAGGGTACGACTCAAGGTTCACACTGCAGGTGAGGCTTAGTGTTTAGGGTCAGGGTTGGAGCTAGGGTTAGGGTTAGGCTCCCGGTTAGGTGTAGGGTCGAGATTGGGGTAAGTATACGTGTTAGTGGGCATGTGCGTTGCAGGGCGCGGCTTATCGTTAGGGTAGGCCTCAAGGTTCAGGCTGCAGTTGAGGCTTAGGTTTCAGGGTCAGGGTTCGAGCTAGGGCTAGGGTTAGGGTCCCGGTGAAGCTTCGGGACGAGATTCGGGTATGGATACGTGTTAGGGTGCGTTTGCGTTGCAGGGCGCGGTTTATCGTTAGGGTAGGCCTCAGGGATCAGGCTTCGGCTGATGCTTAGTGTTCAGGGTCATGGTTGGAGGTAAGGTTAGGTTTAATCTCCCAGTGAGGCCTAGGGTTGAGATTGGGGTACGGATTCGTGTTAGGGGGCGTGTGCGTTGCACGGCGCAGCTTATCATTAGTGTTGGCCTCAATGTTCATGCTGCGGGTGAGGCTTAGGATTCACGGTCTGAGTTGGAGCTAGGGTTAGGGTTTGGCTCTCGCACAGGCCTAGGGTCTAAATTGGGTTACGGATACATGTTAGGGGGCATGTGCATTGCAGGGCGTGGCTTATCATTAGGGTAGGGCTCTGGGTTCAGTCTGCAGGTGAGGCTTAGGGTTCAGGGTCAGGGTTGGAGCTAGGGTTAGGGTTCAGCTCCCGGTGGCGCTTATGGTCGAGATTGGGGTACGCAGACATGTTATGGGGCCTGTGATTTGCATGGCGTGGTTTATCGTTGGGGGAGGCCTCAGGGATCAGTCTGCAGGTGAGGCTTAGGGTTCAGGGTCAGGGTTGGAGCTAGGGTTATTGTTCGGCTCCCGGTGAGACCTAGGGTCGAGATTGTGGTATGGATACGTGTTAGGGGGCGTGTGCGTTGCAGGGCGTGGCTTATCGTTATAGTAGGCCTCAGGGTTCAGGCTTCGGGTGAGGCTTAGGGTTCAGGGTCAGGGTTGTAGCTACGGTTAGGTTTAGGCTCCCGGTGAGGGCTGGGTCGAGATAAGGGTACGGATATGTGTTCGGGGCGTGTGCGTTGCACCGCGCTGCTTATCATTAGGGTAGGCCTCACGGTTCAGGCTGCGGGTGAGGCTTAGTGTTCACGGTCAGGGTTGGAGCTAGGGTAAGGGTTAGGCTCCCCGTGAGGCTTCGGGTCGAGATGGGGGTACGGATACGTGTTAGGGGGCGTGTGTGTTGCAGTGCGCAGCTGATCATTAGGGTAGGCCTCAGGGTTCATGCTGCGGGGTAGGCTTGGTGTTAAGGACAGGGCTGGATCTAGGGTTAGGGTTAGGCTCCCGGTGAGGCTTCGGGTCGAGATTGGGGTACGGATACGTGTTTGGGCGCGTGTGCGTTGAGGGGCGCGGGTTAACATTAGGGTAGACCTCAGGGTTCACGCTGAGGGTGAGGCTTAGTGTTCAGGGTTATTTTTGGAGCTAGGGTTAGGCTTAGTCACCCGGGGAGGCCTAGGGTGGAGATTGTGTTACGGATACGTGTTAGGGGGCGTTTGCTTTGCAGGGCGCGGCTTATCGTTAGGGTAGGCCTCAGGGTTCAGGCTGCGGGTGAGGCTTAGGTTTCAGGGTAAGGGTTGGAGTTAGGGTTAGGGTTAGGCTCCCGTTGAGGACTAGGGTCGAGATTGGGGTACGGATATGTGTTAGGGGGCATGTGCGTTGCAGGGCGCAGCTTATTGTTAGGGTAGGCCTCGGGGTTCAGGCTACAGATGAGGATTCGTATTCAGGGTAAGGGTTGGAGCTAGGGTTAGGGTTAGGCTCCCGGTGAGGCTTCGGGTCGAGATTGGGGTACGGATACGTTTTAGGGGGCATGTGTGTTGCAGTGCGCAGCTGATCATTAGGGTAGGCCTCAGGGTTCATGTTGCGGGTGAGGCTTAGTGTTAAGGACAGGGCTGGATCTAGGGTTAGGGTTAGGCTCCCGGTCAGGCTTCAGGTCGAGATTGGGGTACGGATATGTGTTTGGGCGCGTGTGCGTTGAAGGGTGCGGGTTAACATTAGGGTAGACCTCAGGGTTCAGGCTGAGGGTGAGGCTTACTGTTCAGGGTTATTTTTGGAGCTAGCGATAGGGTTAGTAAACCGGGGAGGCCTAGGGTGGAGATTGTGGTACGGATACGTGTTAGGGGGCGTTTGCTTTGCAGGGCGCGACTTATCCTTAGGGTAGGCCTCAGGGTTCAGGCTGCGGATGAGGTTTAGTGTTTAGGGTCTGGGTTGGAGCTATGGTTAGGTGTAGTCTCCCGGTGAGGCCTATGGTGGAGATTGGGGTACGGATACGTGTTAGGGTGCGTGTGCATTGCAGGGCGTTCCTGATGGTTAGGGTAGGCCTCAGGGTTCATGCTGCGGGTGAGGCTTAGTGTTCATGGTCAGGGTTGGAGCTAGGGTTATGGTTAGTCTCCCGGTGAGGCCTATGGTCGGGATTGTGTTACGGGTACGTGTTAGGGCGCGTGTGCGTTTCAGGGCGCGGTTTATCGTTAGGGTAGGCATCAGGGTTCAGGCTGCGCGTGAGGCTTAGTGTTCAGTGTCAGGGTTGGAGCTAAGGTTAGGTTTCGTCTCGCGGTGAGGCCTATGGTGGAGATTGGGGTACGGAGACGTGTTAGGGGGCATGTGCGTTGCAGGGCGCGGCTTAGCGTTATGGTAGGCCTCAGGGTTCAGCCTGTGGGTGAGGCTTAGGTTTCAGGGTAAGGGTTGGACTTAGGGTTAGGGTTAGGTTTCCAGTGAGGCCTAGGGTCGCGATTGGGGTACGGATATGTGTTAGGGGGCGTTTTCGTTGCTGGGCACGTCTTATCGTTAGGGTAGGCCCCAGTTCAGGCTGTCGGTAAGGCTTCAAGTTTCGGGCCAGTGTTGGAGCGAGAGTTCGGGTTAGGCTCTCGCTGAGTCTTAGGGTCGACATTGGGTTACGGATTCGTGTTAGGGGGCGTGTGCATTGAAGGGCACGGCTGATCGTTAGGGTAGGCCTCATGGTTCAGGCTGCGGGAGAGGCTTAGGGTTCAGGGTCAGGATTGGAGCGAGGGTTAGGTTTAGTCTACCTGTGAGTCCTTCGGTGGAGATTGGGGTACAGATACGTGTTAGGGGGCGTGTGCGTTGCAGGGCGCGGCTTATGGTTAGGGTAGGTCTCAGGGTTCAGGCTGAGGGTGAGGTTTAGGGTTCAGAGTCTGGGTTGGAGCTAGGGTTAGGGTTAGGCTCCCGGTGAGGCCTATGGAGGAGATTGCGGTAGGGATAAGTGTTAGGGTTCGTGTGCGTTCCAGGGTGCGGCTTATCACTAGGTTAGGCCTCAGGTTCAGGCTGCGGGTGAGGCTTAGGTTTCAGGGTAATGTTTGGATGTAGGGTTAGGGTTAGGCTCCCGGTGCGGCCTACGGTGGAGATTGGGGTACGGATACGTGTTAGGGGGCGTGTGGGTTGCATGGCGCGGCTTCTCGTTAGGGTGGGCCTCTGGGTTCCGGCTGCGGGTGAGGCATAGGGTTCAGGGTAAGGGTTGGACTTCGGGTTAGGGTTAGGCTCCCGGTTAGGCCTAGGGTCGCGATTGGGGTACGGATATGTGTTAACGGGGGTTTTCGTTGCAGGGCGCGGCTTATCGTTAGCGTAGGCCTCAGGGTTCAGGCTGTGGGTGAGGCTTAGGGTTCAGGGTCAGGATTGGAGCTAGGGTTACGGTTCGTCTCTTGCTGAGGCCTAGGGTCGAGTTTGGAGTACGGATACGTGTTAGGGAGCGTGTGCATGGCAGGGCACGGCTTAGCGTTAGGGTAGCCCTCGGGGTTCAGGCTGCGGGTGAGACTTAGGGTTCATGGTCAGAGTTGGAGCTAGGGTTAGGGTTAGGCTCCTGGTGAGGCCTGGGTCGAGATTGTGGAACGGATACGTGTTAGGGGGCATGTGCATTGCAGGGCGCTGCTGATCGTTAGGGTAGGCCTCAGGGTTCAGGCTGCGCGTGAGGCTTAGGGGTCAAGGTCAGGGTTGGAGCTAGGGTTAGGGTTAGGCTCCCGGTGAGGCCTGGGGTGGAGATTGTGGTACGGATACGTGTTAGGGGTTGGTGCATTTCAGGGCCCGGCTTATCCTTAGGATAGACCTTAGCGATCAGGCTGTGGTTGAGGCTTAGGGTTCAGGGTCAGTGTTGGAGCTAGGGTTAGGTTTAGTCTCCCGGTGAGGCCTTCGGTGGAGATTGGGGTACTGATACTTGTTAGGGGGCGTGTGCGTTTCAGGGCGTGGCTTATTGTTAGGGTAGGCCTCAGGGTTCAGGCCGCGGGTGAGGTTTAGGGTTTAGGGTCTTGGTTGGAGCTAGGGTTAGGTTTAGTCTCCCGGTGAGGCCTATGGTGGAGATTGGGGTACGGATACGTGTTAGGGTGCGTGTGGGTTGCAGGGCGTGCCTGATGGTTAGGGTAGGCCTCAGGGTTCATGCTGCGGGTGAGGCTTAGTGTTCATGGTCAGGGTTGGAGCTAGGGTTATGGTTAGTCTCCCGGTGAGGCCTATGGTCGGGATTGTGGTACGGGTACATGTTAGGGCACGTGTGCGTTTCAGGGCGCGGTTTATCGTTAGGGTAGGCATCAGGGTTCAGGCTGCGGGTGAGGCTTAGTGTTCAGTGTCAGGGTTGGACCTAGGGTTAGGTTTCGTCTCGCGGTGAGGCCTATGGTGGAGATTGGGGTACGGACACGTGTTAGGGGGCATGTGCGTTGCGGGGCACGGCTTAGCGTTAGGGTAGGCCTCAGTGTCAGGCTGCGGGTGAGGCTTAGGGTTCAGGGTCAGGGTTGGACTTAGGGTTAGGGTTAGGCTTCCGGTGTGGCCTAGGGTCACGATTGGGGTACGGATATGTGTTAGGGGGTTTTTCGTTGCAGGGCGCAGCTTATCGTTACGGTAGGCCTCAGGGTTCAGGCTGTGTGTGAGGCTTAGGGTTCAGGGTCAGGATTGGAGCGAGGGTTAGGTTTATGCTCTCTCTTAGGCCTAGGGTCGAGTTTGGAGTACGGATACGTGTTAGGGGGCGTGTGCATTGCAGGGCACGACTGATCGTTAGGGTAGGGCTCAGGGTTCAGGCTGCAGGTGAGGCTTAGAGTTCAGGGTCAGGGTTGAGCTAGGGTTAGATTTAGGCTCCCGGTGAGGCTTCTTGTCAAGATTGAGGTCCGGATACGTGTTAGGGGGCGTGTGCGTTGCAGGGCATGGCTTATAGTTAGGATAGGCCTCAGGCTTCGGTCTTCCGGTTAGGCTTAGGTTTCAGGGACAGGGATGGAGCTAGGGTTAGCGTTAGGCTCCCGGTGAGGCCTAGGCTCGAGATTGGGGTACGGATACGTGTAAGGGGGCGTGTGCGTTGCACCGCGTGGCTTGTCGTTAGGGTAGTCTTCAGGGCTCAGACTGCGGGTGAGGCATAGTGTTCAGGGTCAGGGTTGGAGCTCGGGTTAGGGTTAGGCTCCCAGTGAGACCGAGGGTCGAGATTGGGGTACAGATACCTGTTACGGGGCGTGTGTGTTGCCGGGCGCCGCTTAAAGTTAGGTTAGGCCTCAGGGTTCAGGCTGCGGGTGAGGCTTAGGATTCAGGGTCAGATTTGGAGCTAAGGTTAGGTTTACGCTTCGGGTGAGGCCTAGTTTCGAGATTGGTGTACGGATACGTGTTAGTTGGCGTGTGCGTTGCAGGGTACGGCTTATCGTTATGGTAGGCCTCAGGGTTCAGGCTGCGGGTGAGGCTGAGTGTTCAGGGTCAGGATTGGAGCTAGGGTTAGGGTTTGGCTCCCGGTGAGGCTTCGGGTCGAGATTGGGGTATGGATACGTATTAGGGGGCCTGTGTGTTGCAGGGCGCGGCTGATCGTTAGGGTAGGCCTCAGGGTTCATGCTGCGGGTGAGGCTTAGGGTTCAGGTCAGGGTTGGATCTAGGTTTAGTTTTAGGCTCCCGGTGAGTTCTAGGGTCAAGATTGGGGAACGGATACGTGTTAGCGGGCGTGGGTGTTGTAGTGTGTGGCTGATCGTTTGGGTAGACCTCAGGGTTCAGGCTGCAGGTGAGGCTTAGGTTTCAGGGTCAGGGTTGGAGCTAGGGTTAGGGTTAGGCTCACGGTGAGGCTTCGGGTCGAGATTCGGGTATGGATACGTGTTAGGGTGGGTGTGCGTTGCAGGGCGAGGCTAATCGTTAGGGTAGGCCACAGGGATCAGTCTTCGGCTGAGGCTTAGGGTTCAGGGTCATGGTTGGAGCTAATGTTAGGTTTAATATCCCAGTGAGGCCTAGGGTGGAGATTGGGGTACGGATACGTGTTCTGGGGCGTGTGCGTTGCACGGCGCAGCTTATATTTAGTGTTGGCCTCAGGGTTCAGGCTGCGGGTGAGGCTTAGGATTCAGTGTCAGATTTGGAGCTAAGGTTAGATTTAGGCTTCGGGTGAGGCCTAGGATCGAGATTGGGGTACGGACACGTGTTAGTTGGCGTGTGCGTTGCACGGCGCGGCTTATCGTTATGGTAGGCCTCAGGGTTCAGGCTGCAGGTGAGGCTTAGTGTTCAGGGTCAGGATTGGAGCTAGGGTTTGGGTTAGGCTCCCTATGAGCTTTCGGGTAGAGATTGGGGTACGGATACGTGTTAGGGGATGTGGCGTTGCAGGGCGCGGCTTATCGTTAGGGTAGGCCTCAGGGTTCAGGCTGCGGGTGAGGCTTAGGTTTCAGGGTAAGGGTTGGAGTTAGGGTTAGGGTTAGGCTCCCGTTGAGGACTAGGGTCGAGATTGGGGTACGGATATGTGTTAGGGGGCATGTGCGTTGCAGGGCGCAGCTTATTGTTAGGGTAGGCCTCGGGGTTCAGGCTACAGATGAGGATTCGTATTCAGGGTAAGGGTTGGAGCTAGGGTTAGGGTTAGGCTCCCGGTGAGGCTTCGGGTCGAGATTGGGGTACGGATACGTTTTAGGGGGCATGTGTGTTGCAGTGCGCAGCTGATCATTAGGGTAGGCCTCAGGGTTCATGTTGCGGGTGAGGCTTAGTGTTAAAGACAGGGCTGGATCTAGGGTTAGGGTTAGGCTCCCGGTCAGGCTTCAGGTCGAGATTGGGGTACGGATATGTGTTTGGGCGCGTGTGCGTTGAAGGGTGCGGGTTAACATTAGGGTAGACCTCAGGGTTCAGGCTGAGGGTGAGGCTTACTGTTCAGGGTTATTTTTGGAGCTAGCGATAGGGTTAGTAAACCGGGGAGGCCTAGGGTGGAGATTGTGGTACGGATACGTGTTAGGGGGCGTTTGCTTTGCAGGGCGCGACTTATCCTTAGGGTAGGCCTCAGGGTTCAGGCTGCGGATGAGGTTTAGTGTTTAGGGTCTGGGTTGGAGCTATGGTTAGGTGTAGTCTCCCGGTGAGGCCTATGGTGGAGATTGGGGTACGGATACGTGTTAGGGTGCGTGTGCATTGCAGGGCGTTCCTGATGGTTAGGGTAGGCCTCAGGGTTCATGCTGCGGGTGAGGCTTAGTGTTCATGGTCAGGGTTGGAGCTAGGGTTATGGTTAGTCTCCCGGTGAGGCCTATGGTCGGGATTGTGTTACGGGTACGTGTTAGGGCGCGTGTGCGTTTCAGGGCGCGGTTTATCGTTAGGGTAGGCATCAGGGTTCAGGCTGCGCGTGAGGCTTAGTGTTCAGTGTCAGGGTTGGAGCTAAGGTTAGGTTTCGTCTCGCGGTGAGGCCTATGGTGGAGATTGGGGTACGGAGACGTGTTAGGGGGCATGTGCGTTGCAGGGCGCGGCTTAGCGTTATGGTAGGCCTCAGGGTTCAGCCTGTGGGTGAGGCTTAGGTTTCAGGGTAAGGGTTGGACTTAGGGTTAGGGTTAGGTTTCCAGTGAGGCCTAGGGTCGCGATTGGGGTACGGATATGTGTTAGGGGGCGTTTTCGTTGCTGGGCACGTCTTATCGTTAGGGTAGGCCCCAGTTCAGGCTGTCGGTAAGGCTTCGAGTTTCGGGCCAGTGTTGGAGCGAGAGTTCGGGTTAGGCTCTCGCTGAGTCTTAGGGTCGACATTGGGTTACGGATTCGTGTTAGGGGGCGTGTGCATTGAAGGGCACGGCTGATCGTTAGGGTAGGCCTCATGGTTCAGGCTGCGGGAGAGGCTTAGGGTTCAGGGTCAGGATTGGAGCGAGGGTTAGGTTTAGTCTACCTGTGAGTCCTTCGGTGGAGATTGGGGTACAGATACGTGTTAGTGGGCGTGTGTGTTGCAGGGCGCGGCTTATGGTTAGGGTAGGTCTCAGGGTTCAGGCTGAGGGTGAGGTTTAGGGTTCAGAGTCTGGGTTGGAGCTAGGGTTAGGGTTAGGCTCCCGGTGAGGCCTATGGAGGAGATTGCGGTAGGGATAAGTGTTAGGGTTCGTGTGCGTTCCAGGGTGCGGCTTATCACTAGGTTAGGTCTCAGGTTCAGGCTGCGGGTGAGGCTTAGGTTTCAGGGTAATGTTTGGATGTAGGGTTAGGGTTAGGCTCCCGGTGCGGCCTACGGTGGAGATTGGGGTACGGATACGTGTTAGGGGGCGTGTGGGTTGCATGGCGCGGCTTCTCGTTAGGGTGGGCCTCTGGGTTCCGGCTGCGGGTGAGGCATAGGGTTCAGGGTAAGGGTTGGACTTCGGGTTAGGGTTAGGCTCCCGGTTAGGCCTAGGGTCGCGATTGGGGTACGGATATGTGTTAACGGGGGTTTTCGTTGCAGGGCGCGGCTTATCGTTAGCGTAGGCCTCAGGGTTCAGGCTGTGGGTGAGGCTTAGGGTTCAGGGTCAGGATTGGAGCTAGGGTTACGGTTCGTCTCTTGCTGAGGCCTAGGGTCGAGTTTGGAGTACGGATACGTGTTAGGGAGCGTGTGCATGGCAGGGCACGGCTTAGCGTTAGGGTAGCCCTCGGGGTTCAGGCTGCGGGTGAGACTTAGGGTTCATGGTCAGAGTTGGAGCTAGGGTTAGGGTTAGGCTCCTGGTGAGGCCTGGGTCGAGATTGTGGAACGGATACGTGTTAGGGGGCATGTGCATTGCAGGGCGCTGCTGATCGTTAGGGTAGGCCTCAGGGTTCAGGCTGCGCGTGAGGCTTAGGGGTCAAGGTCAGGGTTGGAGCTAGGGTTAGGGTTAGGCTCCCGGTGAGGCCTGGGGTGGAGATTGTGGTACGGATACGTGTTAGGGGTTGGTGCATTTCAGGGCCCGGCTTATCCTTAGGATAGACCTTAGCGATCAGGCTGTGGTTGAGGCTTAGGGTTCAGGGTCAGTGTTGGAGCTAGGGTTAGGTTTAGTCTCCCGGTGAGGCCTTCGGTGGAGATTGGGGTACTGATACTTGTTAGGGGGCGTGTGCGTTTCAGGGCGTGGCTTATTGTTAGGGTAGGCCTCAGGGTTCAGGCCGCGGGTGAGGTTTAGGGTTTAGGGTCTTGGTTGGAGCTAGGGTTAGGTTTAGTCTCCCGGTGAGGCCTATGGTGGAGATTGGGGTACGGATACGTGTTAGGGTGCGTGTGGGTTGCAGGGCGTGCCTGATGGTTAGGGTAGGCCTCAGGGTTCATGCTGCGGGTGAGGCTTAGTGTTCATGGTCAGGGTTGGAGCTAGGGTTATGGTTAGTCTCCCGGTGAGGCCTATGGTCGGGATTGTGGTACGGGTACATGTTAGGGCACGTGTGCGTTTCAGGGCGCGGTTTATCGTTAGGGTAGGCATCAGGGTTCAGGCTGCGGGTGAGGCTTAGTGTTCAGTGTCAGGGTTGGACCTAGGGTTAGGTTTCGTCTCGCGGTGAGGCCTATGGTGGAGATTGGGGTACGGACACGTGTTAGGGGGCATGTGCGTTGCGGGGCACGGCTTAGCGTTAGGGTAGGCCTCAGTGTCAGGCTGCGGGTGAGGCTTAGGGTTCAGGGTCAGGGTTGGACTTAGGGTTAGGGTTAGGCTTCCGGTGTGGCCTAGGGTCACGATTGGGGTACGGATATGTGTTAGGGGGTTTTTCGTTGCAGGGCGCAGCTTATCGTTACGGTAGGCCTCAGGGTTCAGGCTGTGTGTGAGGCTTAGGGTTCAGGGTCAGGATTGGAGCGAGGGTTAGGTTTATGCTCTCTCTTAGGCCTAGGGTCGAGTTTGGAGTACGGATACGTGTTAGGGGGCGTGTGCATTGCAGGGCACGACTGATCGTTAGGGTAGGGCTCAGGGTTCAGGCTGCAGGTGAGGCTTAGAGTTCAGGGTCAGGGTTGAGCTAGGGTTAGATTTAGGCTCCCGGTGAGGCTTCTTGTCAAGATTGAGGTCCGGATACGTGTTAGGGGGCGTGTGCGTTGCAGGGCATGGCTTATAGTTAGGATAGGCCTCAGGCTTCGGTCTTCCGGTTAGGCTTAGGTTTCAGGGACAGGGATGGAGCTAGGGTTAGCGTTAGGCTCCCGGTGAGGCCCAGGCTCGAGATTGGGGTACGGATACGTGTAAGGGGGCGTGTGCGTTGCACCGCGTGGCTTGTCGTTAGGGTAGTCTTCAGGGCTCAGACTGCGGGTGAGGCATAGTGTTCAGGGTCAGGGTTGGAGCTCGGGTTAGGGTTAGGCTCCCAGTGAGACTGAGGGTCGAGATTGGGGTACAGATACCTGTTACGGGGCGTGTGTGTTGCCGGGCGCCGCTTAAAGTTAGGTTAGGCCTCAGGGTTCAGGCTGCGGGTGAGGCTTAGGATTCAGGGTCAGATTTGGAGCTAAGGTTAGGTTTACGCTTCGGGTGAGGCCTAGTTTCGAGATTGGTGTACGGATACGTGTTAGTTGGCGTGTGCGTTGCAGGGTACGGCTTATCGTTATGGTAGGCCTCAGGGTTCAGGCTGCGGGTGAGGCTGAGTGTTCAGGGTCAGGATTGGAGCTAGGGTTAGGGTTTGGCTCCCGGTGAGGCTTCGGGTCGAGATTGGGGTATGGATACGTATTAGGGGGCCTGTGTGTTGCAGGGCGCGGCTGATCGTTAGGGTAGGCCTCAGGGTTCATGCTGCGGGTGAGGCTTAGGGTTCAGGTCAGGGTTGGATCTAGGTTTAGTTTTAGGCTCCCGGTGAGTTCTAGGGTCAAGATTGGGGAACGGATACGTGTTAGCGGGCGTGGGTGTTGTAGTGTGTGGCTGATCGTTTGGGTAGACCTCAGGGTTCAGGCTGCAGGTGAGGCTTAGGTTTCAGGGTCAGGGTTGGAGGTAGGGTTAGGGTTAGGCTCACGGTGAGGCTTCGGGTCGAGATTCGGGTATGGATACGTGTTAGGGTGGGTGTGCGTTGCAGGGCGAGGCTAATCGTTAGGGTAGGCCACAGGGATCAGTCTTCGGCTGAGGCTTAGGGTTCAGGGTCATGGTTGGAGCTAATGTTAGGTTTAATATCCCAGTGAGGCCTAGGGTGGAGATTGGGGTACGGATACGTGTTCTGGGGCGTGTGCGTTGCACGGCGCAGCTTATATTTAGTGTTGGCCTCAGGGTTCAGGCTGCGGGTGAGGCTTAGGATTCAGTGTCAGATTTGGAGCTAAGGTTAGATTTAGGCTTCGGGTGAGGCCTAGGATCGAGATTGGGGTACGGACACGTGTTAGTTGGCGTGTGCGTTGCACGGCGCGGCTTATCGTTATGGTAGGCCTCAGGGTTCAGGCTGCAGGTGAGGCTTAGTGTTCAGGGTCAGGATTGGAGCTAGGGTTTGGGTTAGGCTCCCTATGAGCTTTCGGGTAGAGATTGGGGTACGGATACGTGTTAGGGGATGTGGCGTTGCAGGGCGCGGCTTATCGTTAGGGTAGGCCTCAGGGTTCAGGCTGCGGGTGAGGCTTAGGTTTCAGGGTAAGGGTTGGAGTTAGGGTTAGGGTTAGGCTCCCGTTGAGGACTAGGGTCGAGATTGGGGTACGGATATGTGTTAGGGGGCATGTGCGTTGCAGGGCGCAGCTTATTGTTAGGGTAGGCCTCGGGGTTCAGGCTACAGATGAGGATTCGTATTCAGGGTAAGGGTTGGAGCTAGGGTTAGGGTTAGGCTCCCGGTGAGGCTTCGGGTCGAGATTGGGGTACGGATACGTTTTAGGGGGCATGTGTGTTGCAGTGCGCAGCTGATCATTAGGGTAGGCCTCAGGGTTCATGTTGCGGGTGAGGCTTAGTGTTAAGGACAGGGCTGGATCTAGGGTTAGGGTTAGGCTCCCAGTCAGGCTTCAGGTCGAGATTGGGGTACGGATATGTGTTTGGGCGCGTGTGCGTTGAAGGGTGCGGGTTAACATTAGGGTAGACCTCAGGGTTCAGGCTGAGGGTGAGGCTTACTGTTCAGGGTTATTTTTGGAGCTAGCGATAGGGTTAGTAAACCGGGGAGGCCTAGGGTGGAGATTGTGGTACGGATACGTGTTAGGGGGCGTTTGCTTTGCAGGGCGCGACTTATCCTTAGGGTAGGCCTCAGGGTTCAGGCTGCGGATGAGGTTTAGTGTTTAGGGTCTGGGTTGGAGCTATGGTTAGGTGTAGTCTCCCGGTGAGGCCTATGGTGGAGATTGGGGTACGGATACGTGTTAGGGTGCGTGTGCATTGCAGGGCGTTCCTGATGGTTAGGGTAGGCCTCAGGGTTCATGCTGCGGGTGAGGCTTAGTGTTCATGGTCAGGGTTGGAGCTAGGGTTATGGTTAGTCTCCCGGTGAGGCCTATGGTCGGGATTGTGTTACGGGTACGTGTTAGGGCGCGTGTGCGTTTCAGGGCGCGGTTTATCGTTAGGGTAGGCATCAGGGTTCAGGCTGCGCGTGAGGCTTAGTGTTCAGTGTCAGGGTTGGAGCTAAGGTTAGGTTTCGTCTCGCGGTGAGGCCTATGGTGGAGATTGGGGTACGGAGACGTGTTAGGGGGCATGTGCGTTGCAGGGCGTGGCTTAGCGTTATGGTAGGCCTCAGGGTTCAGCCTGTGGGTGAGGCTTAGGTTTCAGGGTAAGGGTTGGACTAAGGGTTAGGGTTAGGTTTCCAGTGAGGCCTAGGGTCGCGATTGGGGTACGGATATGTGTTAGGGGGCGTTTTTGTTGCAGGGCGCGCCTTATCGTTAGGGTAGGCCTCAGGGTTTAAGCTGTGGCTGAGGCTTAGGGTTCAGGGTCAGTGTTGGCGGTAGGGTTAGTGTTAGGATCTCGCTGAGGCCTAGGGTCGAGATTGGGGTACGGATACATATTCGGTATCGTGTGCATTGCAGGACACGGCTGATCGTTAAGGTAGGCCTCAGGGTTCAGGCTGCGGGTGAGGCTTAGGGTTCAGGGTACGGGTTGGAGCTAGGGTTAGGGTTAGGCTCCCGGTGAGGCCTAGGGTCGAGATTGTGGTACGGATATGTGTTAGGGGACGTGTGCATTGCAGGGCACAGCTGATCGTTAGGGTAGGCCTCAGGGTTCAGGCTGCAGGTGAGGCTTTGTGTTCAGGGCCAGGGTTGGGGCTAGGGTTAGGATTCGGCTCCCGGGGAGGCCTAATGTCGAGATTGGGGTACGGAAACGTGTTAGGGATCGTGTGCATTGCAGGGCATGGCTGATCGTTATGTTAGGCCTCAGGGTTCAGGCTGCGGGTGAGGCTTAAGGTTTACGGTAAGGGTTGGACTGAGGGTTATGGTTAGGCTCCTAGTGAGGCCTAGGGTCGCGACTGCGGTACGGATATGTGTTAGGGGCCGTTATCATTGATGGACACGGCTGATCGTTAGGGTAGGCCTCAGGGTTCACGCTGCGGTTGAGGCTTAGCGTTCATGGTCAGGGTTGGAGCTAGGGTTAGGGTTAGGCTCTCGCTGAGGCCTAGGGTCGAGTTTGGGGTACGCATACATGTTAGTGGTCGTGTGCATTGCAGGGCGTGACTTATCGTTACGGTAGGCCTCAGGGTTCAGGCTGCAGGTGAGGCTTAGTGTTCAGGGTCAGGTTTGGACCTAGGGTTAGGTTTAGTCTCACCATGAAGCCTTCGGTGGAGATTGTGGTACAGATACGTGTAATGGGGCATGTGCGTTCCAGAGTGCGGCTTATCGTTAGGGTAGGCCTCAGAATTCAGGCTGCGGGTGAGGCTTTGTGTTCAGGCACAGGGTTGGAGCTAGGGTTAGGGTTAGGCTCCTGTTGCGGCCTAAGGTCGAGATTGGGGTACGGATACGTGTTTGGGGGCGTGTGCGTTGCAGGGCGAGGCTTATCATTCTGGTAGGCCTCAGGGTTCAGCCTGCAGGTGAGGCTTGTGTTTCAGGGTCCGGGTTGGAGCTAGGGTTAGGGTTAGGGTCCCGGTGAGGCCTAGGATCGCGATTGTGGTACGGATATATGTTAGGTGGCGTGTGTATACCAGGGAACAACTGATCGTTAGGGTAGGCCTCAGGGTTGAGGCTGCGGGTGAGGTTTAGTGTTCAGGGTAAGTGTTGGACTTAGGGTTAGGGTTAGGCTCCCGGTTAGGCCTAGGTTCGTGATTGGGGTACGGATATGTGTTTCTGGGGGTTTTAGTTGCAGGGCGCTACTTATCGTTCGGGTAGGCCTCAGGGTTCAGGCTGCAGGTGAGGATTATGTTTCAGGGTTCGGGTTGGTGATAGGGTTAAGGTTAGGCTCTCGCTGAGTTCTAGGGTCGACATTGGGGTTCGGATACGTGTTCTGTGGCGTGGGCATTGCAGGGCACGGCTTATCGTTAGGGTAGGCCTCAGGGTTCAGGCTGCGGGTGAGGCTTAGGGTTCACGCTCAGGGTTGGAGTTAGGGTTAGGTTTAGTCTCCCGGTGAGGCCTATGGTGGAGATTGGGGTACGGATACGTGTTAGGGGGAGTATGCCTTGCTGGGCGCATCTTATCGTTAGGGCAGGCCTCAGGGTTCAGGCTGTGGGTGAGGCTTAGTGTTCAGGTTAAGGGTTGGTCTTAGTGTTCGTGTTAGGCTCCCGGTGAGGCCTAGGGTCACGATTGGGGTACGGATATGTGTTAGGGGGAGTTTTCGTTGCAGGGCGCGGCTTTTCGTTAGGGTAGGCTTCAGGGTTCAGACTGCGTGTGAGGCTCAGGGTTCAGGGTAAGGGTTGGACTTAGGGTTAGGGTTAGACTCCCGGTGAGGCCTAGGGTCGCGATTTGGTTACGGATATGTGTTATGGGGCGTTTTCGTTGCAGGGCGCAGCTTATCGTTAGGGTAGGCCTCAGGGTTCAGGCTGTGGGTGAGGCTTCGAGTTCCAGGCCCGGGTTGGAGCGAGAGTTACGGTTAGGCTCTTGCTGAGTCCTAGGGTCGAGATTGGGGTACGGGTACGTGTTAGGGGGCGTGGGCTTTGCAGGGCACGGCTGATCGTTAGGGTAGGCCTCAGGGTTCAGGCTGTGGGCAAGGCTAACTGTTCAGGATCAGGGTTGGAGCTAAGGTTAGTGTTAGGCTCCCCGTGAGGCCTAGGGTTGAGATTGGGGTACGGATACGTGTAAGGGGGCGTGTGAGTTGCACTACGTGGCTTATCGTTACTGTAGGCCTCAGGGTTCAGGCTGCGGATGAGGCTTAGTTTTCAGGGTCAGGGTTGGAGCTCGGGTTAGGGTTAGGCTCCCGGTGAGGCCTAGGGTTGAGATTGGGGTACGGATACTTGTTAGGGGGCGTGTGGGTTGCAGGGCGCCGCTTATCGTTAGCGTAGACCTCAGGGTTCAGGCTGCATGTGAGGCTTAGCGTTCAGGGTCAGAGTTGGATCTAGGGTTAATGTTAGGCTCCCCGTGAGGCTTTGGGTCGAGATTGGGGTACGGATACGTGTTAGTGGGCGTGTGAATTGCAGGGCACGGCTGATGTTAGGGTAGGCCTCAGGTATCGGGCTGCGGTTGAGGCTTAGTATTCAGGGTCAGGGATGGAGTTAGGGTTAGGTTTAGGCTCCCGTTGCGGCTCCGGGTCGAAATTGGTGTACGGATACATTTTAGTTCACGTGTGCTTTGCAGGGCGTGGCGGATCATTAGGCTACGCCTCAGGGTTCAGTCTGTGGGTGAGTCTTAGTTTTCAGGGTCAGGGTTGCATCTAGGGTTAGGGTTAGGCTCCCGCTGAGGCTTACGGTTGAGATTGGGGTACAGATATGTGTTAGGGGGTGTGAGCGTTGCAGGGCGCGGATAATCGTTAGGGTAGGCCTCAGGGTTCAGGCTGCGGGTGAGTCTTATGGTTCAGGGTCAGAGATGGAGCTAGGGATTTGGTTAGGCTCCCGGTGAGGCTTAGGGTCGAGATTGGGGTACGGATACGTGTTAGGGGGCGTGTGCGTTGCAGGGCGCGGCTTATCGTTAGGGTAGGCCTCAGGGTTCAGGCTGCGGGTGAGGCTTAGGTTTCAGAGTCAAAGTTGGAGCTAGGGTTAAGGGTAGGCTCTCGCTGAGGCCTAGGTTCGAGATTGGGGTACAAATACGTGTTAGGGGGCGTGTGCATTGCACAGCATGGCTGATTGTTAGGGAAACCCACCGCGTTCAGCCTGCGGGTGAGACTTAGTGTTCATGGTTACGGTTGGAAATAGGGTTAGGGTTAGGCTCCCTGTGAGGCCTAGGGTCGAGATGGTGGTACGGATACGTCTTAGGCGGCGTGTGCGTTTCAGGGCGTAGCTTATCGTTAGGGTAGGCCTCAGGGTTCAGGCTGTGGGTGAGGCTTTGTGTTCAGGGTCAGGTATGGAGCTAGGGTTAGGGTTAGGCTCCCGGTTAGGCCTAGGTTCGAGATTGGGGTACGGATACCTGTTAGGGGGCGTGTGCGTTGCAGGACGCGGCTTATCGTTAGTGTAGGCCTCAGGGTTCAGTCTGTGGGTGAGGCTTAGGGTTCAGGGTCAGGGATGGAGCTACGGTTAGGCTTCCGGTTAGGCCTAGGGTCGAGATTGGGATACGGATACATGTTAGGCGTCGTGTGCGCTGCAGTGTGCGGCTTATAGTTAGGGTAGGCCTCAGGGTTCACGCTGTGGGTGAGGCTTAGGCTTCAGGGTCAGGGTTGGAGCTATGGTTAGGTTTAGTCTCTCGGTGTGGCCTGTGGTGGAGATTGGGGTACAGATACGTGTTAGTTGGCGTGTGCGTTGCAGGGGGCGGATTATCGTTAGGGGTGGCCTCACGGTTCAGGCTGCAGTTGAGGATTAGGGCTTACGGTTAAGGGTTGGACTTAGGGTTAAGGTTAGGCTCCCAGTGAGGCCTAGGGTCGCGATTGCGGTACGGATATGTGTTAGGGGGCGTTTTCGTTGCAGGGCGCAGCATATCGTTAGGGTAGGCCTCAGGGTTCAGGCTGCGGGTGAGGCTTAGTGTTCAGAGTCAGGGTTGGAGCTACGGTTAGGGTTAGGCTCCCCGTGAGGCCTATGGTGGAGATTTGGGTACGGATACGTGTTAGGGGGCGTCTGCGTTGCATGGCGTGGCTTATCGTTAGGGTAGGCCTCAGGGTTCAGGCGGCCGGTGAGGCTTAAGGTTCAGGGTAAGGGTTGGACTTAGGGTCAGGGTTAGGCTCCCGGTTAGGCCTAGGGTTGGGATTGGGGTACGGATATGTGTTAGGGGGCGTTTTCGTTGCAGGGCACGGCATATCGTTAGGGTAGGCCTCAGGGTTCAGGCTGCGGGTGAGGCTTAGTGTTCCCGGTCAGGGTTGGAGCTAGGGTTAGGGTTATGCTCTCGCTGAGGCCTAGGGTCGAGATTGGGGTACGGATACGTGTTAAGGGGCGTGTGCATTGCAGGGCACGGCGGATCGTTAGGGTAGGCCTCAGGGATCAGGCTGCTAGTGAGGCTTAGGTTTCATGGTTAGGGTTGGTGTTAGGGTTAGGGTTAGGCTCCCAGTGAGGCCTAGTGTCGAGATTGTGGTATGGTGATGTGTTAGGGGGCATGTGCGTTGCAGGGCACGGCTTATCGTTAGGGTAGGCCTCAGGGTTCAGGCTGCGGGTGAGGCTTAGTGTTCAAGCTCAGGGTTGGAGGTAGGGTTAGGTTTAGGCTCCCGGTGAGGCCTAGGGTCGAGATTGTGGTATGGATACGTGTTTGGGATCGTGTGCGTTGCACGGCGCAGCTTATTGTTAGGGTTGGCCTCATAGTTCAGGCTGTGGGTGAGGCTTCGAGTTCCGGGCCAGGGTTGGAGCGAGAGTTAGGGTTAGGTTCTCGCTGAGTCCTAGGGTCGAGATTGGGGTACGGATAGGTGTTAGGGGGCGTGTGCATTGCACGGCATGGTTGATCATTCGTGTAGGCCTCAGGGTTCAGGCTGCAGGTGAGGCTTAGGGTTCATTGTCAGGATCGGAGCTAGGGTTTGTTTTTGGCTCCCGTTGAGGCCTAGGGTCGAGATTGTGGTACGGATACGTGTTAGGGTGCGTGTGCGTGGCATGGCGTGGCTTATCGTTAGGGTAGGTCTCAGGGTTCAGGCTGTGGGTGAGGCTTAGTGTTCAGGGTGAGGGTTGGCCTTAGGGTTAGGGTTAGGCTCCCGGTGAGGCCTAGGTTTGCGATTGGGGTACGGATATGTGTTAAGGGGCGTTTTCATTGCAGGGCATGCCTTATCGTTAGGGTAAGCCTCAGGGTTCAGTCTGCGGGTGAGGCTTAGGGTTCAGGGTCAGGGAAGGAGCTAGGGTTAGGCTCTCGGTTAGGCCTAGCATCGAGATTGGGGTACGGATACGTGTTAGGCGGCGTGTGCGTTTCAGGGCACGGCATATCGTTAGGGTAAGCCTCAGGGTTCAGGCTGCGGGTGAGGCTTTGTGTTCAGGGTCAGGTATGTAGCTAGGGTTAGGGATAGGCTCCTTGTTAGGACTAGGTTCGAGATTCGGGTACGGATACGTGTTAGGGGTCGTGTGCGTTTCAGGACGCGGCTTATCGTTAGGGTAGGTCCCAGAATTCAGGCTGCGGGTGAGGCTTTGTGTTCAGGGACAGGCTTGGAGCTAGGGTTAGGGTTAGGCTCCCGGGGAGCACTAATATCGAGATTGGGGTACGGATACGTGTTAGGGGTGTGTGCGTTGCATGGTGCGGCTTATCGTTAGGGTAGGCCTCAGGGTTCAGGCTGCGGATGAGGCATAGGGTTCAGGGTCAGGGCTTGAGCTAGGGTTAGGTTTTGTCTCCCGGTGAGCCCTATGGTGGAGATTGGGGTACGGATACGTGTTAGGGGGCGTGTGC
This sequence comes from Kogia breviceps, assembly GCF_026419965.1. Lineage (NCBI taxonomy): Eukaryota > Metazoa > Chordata > Mammalia > Artiodactyla > Physeteridae > Kogia > Kogia breviceps. The sequence continues at coordinate 87,511,247 of NC_081316.1, forward strand.
CTTGCAGAGCCCGGCTTATCATTAGGGTAGGCCTCAGGGTTCAGGCTGTGGGTGAGGTTTAGGGTTCATGGTCAGGATTGGAGCTAGGGTTAGGTTTAGGCTCTCGCTGAGTCCTAGGGTCGAGATTGGGGTACGGATACATGTTAGAGGGCATGTGCATTGCAGGGCACGGCTGATCGTTATGTTTGGAAGCAGGGTTCAGGATGACGGTGAGGCTTAGGGTTCAGGGTTAGGGTGGGCCTCAGGGTTAGGGTTCGGCTCCCAGTGAGGCCTAGGTTCGCGATTGGGGTACGGATATGTGTTAGGGGGCGTTTTCGTTGCAGAGTGCGGAATATCGTTAGGGTAGGCCTCAGGGTTCAGGCTCCATGTGAGGCTTAGTGTTCAGAGTCAGGGTTGGAGCTAGGGTTAGGTTAGGCTCCCGCTTAGGGCTAGGGTCGAGATTGGGGTACGGTTACGTGTTAGGGGGCGTGTGCGTTGCATGGTGTGGCTTATCGTTAGGGTCAGCCTCAGGGTTCAGGCTGAGGGTGAGGATTAAGGTTCAGGTTTAGGGTTGGAGCTTGGGTTAGGTTTTGTCTCCTGGTGAGGCCTAAGGTGGAGATTGGGGTACAGATACATGTTAGGGGGCGTGTGTGTTGCATGGCGCGGCTTATCATTAGGGTACGCCTCAGGGTTCAGGCTGAGGGTGAGGCTTAAGTTTCAGGGTAAGGGTTGGACTTAGGGTTAGGTTTAGGCTCCCGGTGAGGCCTAGGTTGAAGATTGGGGTACGAATACGTGTTAGGAGGCACGTGCATTGCAGGGCACGGCTGATCGTTAGGGTATGCCTGAGGGTTCAGGCTGCGGGTGAGGCTTAGTGTTCAGGGTCAGGGTTGGAGCTAGGTTAGGGTTAAGCTCTCGCTGAGGCCTAGGGTCAAGATTGGGCTACAGATACGTGTTAGGGGGTGTGTGTGTTGCAGGGCGCGGCTTATCATTAGTGTAGCCCTCAGGGTTCAGCCTGCGGGTGAGGCTTAGTGTTCAGGGTAAGGATTGGACTTACGGTTAGGGTAAGGCTCCCAGTGAGGCCTAGGGTTGCGATTGGGGTACGGATATGTGTTAGGGGGCGTTTTCGTTGCAGGGCGTGGCATATCGTTAGGGTAGGCCTCATGGTTCAGGCTGCGGGTGAGGCTTAGGGTTCCGAGTCAGGGTTGGAGCTAGGGTTAGGTTTTGTCTCTCCGTGAGGCCTATGGTGGAGATTGGGGTACGGATACGTGTTAGGGGGCGTGTGCGTTGCATGGTGCGGCTTATGGTTACGGTAGGCTTCACGGTTCATGCTGAGTGTGAGGCTTACCGTTCAGCGTCAGGGTTGGAGCTAGGGTTAGATTTTGTTTCCCCGTGAGGCCTATGGTGGAGATTGGGGTATGCATACGTGTTAGGGGGCGTGTGCGTTGCAGGGCACTGCTTATCGTTACGTTAGGCCTCAGGATTCAGGCTGCGGTTCAGGCTTAGGGCTCAGGGTGAGAGTTGGTTCTAGGGTTTGGTTTACGCTCCCGGTGAGGCTTTGCGTCGAGAATTTGGTACGGATAAATGTTAGGGTGCGTGTGCATTGCAGGGCGCGGCTTAACGTTATGGTAGGCCTCAGGGTTCAGACTGCGGGTGAGGCTTAGTGTTCAGGGTAAGGGTTGGACTTAGGGTTAGGTTTAGGCTCCCGGTGAAGCGTAGGATCGATATTGGGGTACGGATATGAGTTAGGGTGCGTTTTCGTTGCAGGGCGTGGCTTATCGTTAGCGTAGGCCTCAGGGTTCAGGCTGCAGGTGAGGCTTAGCGTTCAGGGTCAGGGTTGGAGCTAGGGTTCGTGTTTGGCTCCCGGTGAGGTCTAGGATCGAGATTGGAGTACGGATACATGTAAGGGGCGTGTGAGTTGCTCGGCGCGGCTTATTGTTAGAGTAGGCCTCAGGGTTCAGGCTGCGGATTAGGCTTAGGATTCAGGATCAGGGTTGGAGCTCGGGTTAGGGTTAGTCTCCCGTTGAAGCCTAGGGTTGAGATTGGGGTACGGATACGTTTTAGGTCGCGTGTGCATTGCAGGGCGCTTCTTATCGTTAGCTTAGGCCTCAGGGTTCAGGCTGCGGATGAGGCTTAGTGTTCAGGGTGAGAGTTGGAGCTAGGGATAGTGTTAGACTTCTGGTGAGGCCTAGGGTCGGGATTGGGGTACAGATACGTGTTAGGGGGCGTGTGCCTTGCAGGGCGTGGCTTATCGTTAGGATAGGCCTAAGGGTTCAGGCTGCGGGTGAGGCTTAGGGTTCAGGGTCAGAGTTGAAGCTAGGGTTAGTTTTAGGCTCCTGTTGAGGATTCGGGTCGAGATTGGGGTACAGATACGTGTTAGGGGGCGTGTGCGTTGCAGGGCGTGGCTTATCGTTAGTGTAGGCCTCACGGTTCAGTCTTCCTGTGAGGCTGAAGGTTCAGGGTCAATGTTCGAGGTAGCGTTAGCGTTCGTTTCCTGGTGAGGCTTAGGGTCGAAATTGGGTTACGAATACGTGTTAGGGGGCATGTGCGTTGCAGGGCGAGGCTTATACTTAGGGTAGGCCTCATGTATCGGCCTGTGGGTGAGGCTTATTTTTCAGGGTCAGGGTTGTAGCTAGGGTTAGGGTTAGGCTCCCGGTGAGGCTTTGGGTCGAGATTGGGGTACGGATATATGTTAGGGGGCGTGTGAGTCTCAGGGCGTAGCTTATCGTTAGGGTAGGCCTCAGGGTTCAGGATGCGGGTGAGGCTTAGGGTTCAGGGTAAGGGTTGGACTTAGTGTTAGGATTAGGCTCCCGGTGAGGCCCAGGTTCGCGACTGGGGTACAGATATGTGTTAGGGGGTGTTTTCGTTGCAGGGCGTGACTTATCTGTAGTGTAGTCATCAGGGTTCATGTTGCAGGTGAGGCTTAGCGTTCAGGGTCAGGGTTGGAGCTAGGGTTAGGGTTCGTCTCCCGGTGAGGCCTAGGGTCGAGATTGGGGTACAGAAACGTGTTAGGGCACGTTTACGTTTCAGGGCACGACTTATCGTTAGGGTAGGCCTCAGTTCTCAGGCTGCGGGTGGTATTTAGGGTTCAGGGTCAGGGTTGGAGCTAGGGTTAGGGTTAGGCTTCCGGTGAGCCTTAGGGTTGAGATTGGGGTATGGATACGTGTTAGGGAGCGTGTGCGTTGCAGGGCGTGGCTTATCGTTACGGTAGGCCTCAGGGTTCAGGCTGCGGGTGAGGCTTAGAGTTCGGGGTCTGGGTTGGAGCTAGGGTTAGGTTTAGTCTCCCGGTGAGGCCGATGGTGGATATTGGGTTATGGATACGTGTTTGAGGGTGTGTGTGTTGCAGGGCGCGGCTTATCATTAGTGTAGCCCTCAGGGTTCAGCCTGCGGGTGAGGCTTAGGGTTCAGGGTAAGGATTTGACTTACGGTTAGGGTTAGGCTCCCAGTGAGGCCTAGGGTCGCGATTGGGCTACGGATATGTGTTAGGGGGCGTTTTCGTTGCAGGGCGCGGCTTATCGTTAGGGTAGGCCTCAGGGTTTAAGCTGCGGGTGAGGCTTAGGGTTCAGGGTCAGGGTTGGCGGTAGGGTTAGGGTTAGGATCTTCCTGAGGTCTAGGGTCGAGATTGGGGTACGGATACGAGTTCGGGGGCGTGTGCATTGCAGGACACGGCTGATCGTTATGGTAGGCCTCAGGGTTCAGGCTGCAGTTGAGCCTTAGGTTTCATGGTCAGGGTTGGACTTAGGGTTAACGTTAGGCTCCCGGTGAGGCCTAGGGTGGAGATTGAGGTATGGATACGTGTTAGGGGGCGTGTGCGTTGCAGTGCGCGGCTTATCGTTCGGGTAGGCCTCAGTGTTCAGGCTGCGGGTGAGGCTTACGGTTCAGGGTCAGGGTTGAGCTAGGGTTAGGTTTAGTCTCCCGGTGAGGCCTATGGTCGAGAATGGTGTACGGATACGTGTTCGGGGAAGTGTGCGTTGCAGGGCCCGGCTTATCTTTAGGGTAGGACTCGGGGTTCAGCCTGCAGCTGAGGCTAAGGCTTCAGGGTAAGGGTTGGACTTAGGGTTCGGGATAGGCTCCCAGTGAGGCGTAGGTTCGCGATTGGCGTACGGATATGTGTTAGGGCGCGTGTGCATTGCAGGGCACAGCTGATCGTTAGGGTAGGCCTCAGGGTTCAGGCCGGAGGTGAGGCTTTGTGTTCAGGGACAGGGTTGGGGCTAGGGTTAGGATTCTGCTCCCGGGGAGGCCTAATGTCGAGATTGGGGTACGGAAACGTGTTAGGGGCCGTGTGCATTGCAGGGCATGGCTGACGTTAGGGTAGGCCTCAAGTATCGGGCTGTGGATGAGGCTTTGGATTTAGGGTCAGGGATGGAGTTAGGGTTAGGTTTAGGCTCCCGTTGAGGCTTCGGGTCGAGATTGGCGTACGGACACGTTTTAGGTCGCGTGTGCATTGCAGGGCGCAGCGGATCATTAGGCTAGGCCTCAGGGTTCAGGCTGTGCGAGAATCTTAGTTTTCAGGGTCAGGGTTGGAGCTAGGGTTAGGGTTAGGCTCCCGCTGAGGCTTACGGTCGATATTAGGGTACAGATACTTGTTAGGGGGCGTGAGCGTTGCAGGGCGTGGATAATCGTTAGGGTAGGCCGCAGGGTTCAGGCTGTGGGTGAGGCTTATAGTTCAGTGTCAGGGATGGAGCTATGGTTTTGGATAGGCTCCCGGTGAGGCTTAATGTCGAGATTGGGGTATGCATACGTGTTAGGGGGCGTGTGCGTTGCAGGGCACTGCTTATCGTTACGTTAGGCCTCAGGATTCAGGCTGTGGTTCAGGCTTAGGGCTCAGGGTGAGAGTTGGTGCTAGGGTTAGGTTTACGCTCCCGGTGAGGCTTTGCGTCGAGAATTTGGTACGGATAAATGTTAGGGTGCGTGTGCATTGCAGGGCGCGGCTTAACGTTATGTTAGGCCTCAAGGTTCAGACTGCGGGTGAGGCTTAGTGTTCAGGGTAAGGGTTGGACTTAGGGTTAGGTTTAGGCTCCCGGTGAAGCGTAGGATCGAGATTGGGGTACGGATATGAGTTAGGGTGCGTTTTCGTTGCAGGGCGTGGCTTATCGTTAGCGTAGGCCTCAGGGTTCAGGCTGCAGGTGAGGCTTAGAGTTCAGGGTCAGGGTTGGAGCTAGGGTTAGTGTTTGGCTCCCGGTGAGGTCTAGGATCGAGATTGGGGTACGGATACATGTAAGGGGCGTGTGAGTTGCTCGGCGCGGCTTATTGTTAGAGTAGGACTCAGGGATCAGGCTGCGGATTAGGCTTAGGTTTCAGGGTCAGGGTTGGAGCTCGGGTTAGGGTTAGGCTCCCGGTGAGGACTAGGGTTGAGATTGGGGTACGGATACGTTTTAGGTCGCGTGTGCATTGCAGGGAGCCGCTTATCGTTAGCTTAGGCCTCAGGGTTCAGGCTGCGGGTGAGGCTTAGTGTTCAGGGTGAGAGTTGGAGCTAGGGATAGGGTTAGATTTCTGGTGAGGCCTAGGGTCGAGAATGGGGTACAGATACGTGTTAGGGGGCATGTGCCTTGCAGGGCGTGGCTTATCGTTAGGGTAGGCCTAAGGGTTCAGGCTGCAGGTGAGGCTTAGGGTTCAGGGTCAGAGTTGAAGCTAGGGTTAGGTTTAGGCTCCCGGTGAGGATTCGGGTCGAGATTGGGGTTCAGATACGTGTTAGGGGGCGTGTGCGTTGCAGGGCGTGGCTTATCGTTAGTGTAGGCCTCACGGTTCATTCTTCCTGTGAGGCTTAAGGTTAAGGTCAAGCTTCGAGCTAGCGTTAGCATTCGTCTCCCGGTAAGGCTTAGGGTCGAAATTGGGTTACGAATACGTGTTAGGGGACGTGTGCCTTGCAGGGCGCGGCTTATACTTAGGGTAGGCCTCATGTATCGGGCTGGGGGTGAGGCTTATTTTTCAGGGTCAGGGTTGGAGCTAGGGTTAGGGTTAGGCTCCCGGTGAGGTTTTGGGTCGAGATTGGGGTACGGATATATGTTAGGGGGCGTGTGAGTTTCAGGGCGTACCTTATCGTTACGGTAGGCCTCAGGGTTCAGGATGCGGGTGAGGCTTAGGGTTCAGGGTAAGGGTTGGACTTAGGGTTAGGATTAGGCTCCCAGTGAGGCCCCGGTTCGCGACTGGGGTACGGATATGTGTTAGGGGGCGTTTTCGTTGCAGGGCGCGACTTATCTGTAGCGTAGGCATCAGGGTTCAGGCTGCAGGTGAGGCTTAGCGTTCAGGGTCAGGGTTGGAGCTAGGGTTAGGGTTCAGCTCCCGGTGAGGCCTAGGGTCGAGATTGGGGTACAGAAACGTGTTAGAGCGCGTTTGCGTTTCAGGGCGCGACTTATCGTCAGGGTAGGCCTCAGTTTTCAGGCTGCGGGTCATGCTTAGCGTTCAGGGTCAGGGTTGGAGCTAGGGTGAGGGTTAGGCTTCCGGTGAGGCTTAGGGTCGAGATTGGGGTACGTATACGTGTTAGGGGGCGAGTGCGTTGCAGGGCGTGGCTTATCGTTACAGTAGGCCTCAGGGTTCAGGCTGCGGGTGAGGCTTAGGGTTAAGGGTCATGGTGGGAGATAGGGTTAGGGTTAGGCTCTCGCTGAGGCCTATGGCCGAGATTGGAGTACGGATATGTGTTAGGGGGTGCGTGCATTGCAGGGAACCGGTGATCGTTAGTGTAAGCCTCAGGTTTCAGGCCGCGGTTGAGGCTTAGGATTCAGGGTCAAGTTTGGAGCTAAGGTTAGGTTTAGGCTCCCGGTGAGGCCTAGGGTCGAGATTGGGGTACAGATACGTGTTTGGGGGCGTGTGCGTTGCAGGGCACGGCTTATAGTTAGGGTAGGCCTCAGGGTTAAGTCTTCCTGTGAGGCTTAGTGTTCAGGTTCAGGGTTGGAGCTAGCATTAGCGTTCGGCTCCTGGTGAGGCTTCGGGTCGATATTGGGGTATGGATACGTGTTAGGGGGCGTGTGCGTTGCAGGGCGCAGCTTATCGATAGGGTAGGCCTCAGGGTTCAGGCTGCAGGTGAGGCTTAGTGTTCAGGGTCAGGGTTGGAGCTGGGTTAGGGTTTGGCTCCATGTGAGGCCTAGATTGGAGATTGGGGTACGGTTACGTGTTAGGGGGTGTGTGCGTTGCAGGGCGTGGCTTATCGTTAGGGTAGGGCTGAGGGTTGTGCCTGCGGGTGAGTTTTAGTGTTCAGGATAAGGGTTGGAGTTAGGGTTAGCGTTAGGCTCCCGGTGAGGCCTAGGGTCGAGTTTGGCGTACGGATATGTGTTAGGGGGCATTGTTGTTGCAGGGCGCGGTTCATCGTTAGGGTAGGCCTCAGGGTTCAGGCTGCAGGTGAGGTTTATTGTTCAGGGTCAGGGTTGGAGCTTGGGTTAGGGTTAGGCTCCCAGTGAGGCTTTGGGTCGAGATTGGGGTACGGATACGTGTTACGGGGCGTGTGCCTTGCAGGGCGTGGCTTTACGTTAGAGTAGGCCTCTGGGTTCAGGCTGCAGGTGAGACTTAGGGTTCAGGGTCAAGTTTGGAGCTAGGGGTTGGTTTAGGCTCCCCGTGATGCTTTGGTTCGAGATTGGCTTACGGATACTTGTTGGGGGCGTGTGAGTTGCAGGGCACGGCTGATGTTAGGGTAGGCCTCAGGTATCGGACTACGGGTGAGGCATATGAATCTGCGTCAGGGTTGGAGCTATGGTTAGGTTTAGGCTCCTGTTGAGGCTTCGTTTCGAGATTTGGGTACGGATACGTATTAGGGCACGTGTGCATTGCAGGGCGCGGCTGATCATTGGGGTAAGCCTCACGGTTCACGCTGTGGGTGAGTCTTAGTTTTCAGGGTCATGGTTGGAGGTAGGGTTAGTGTTTGGCTCCCGCTGAGGCTTACGGCCGAGATTGTGATACAGATACGTGTTAGGGGGCATGTGCGTTGCAGGGCACGGATAATCGTTAGGGTAGGCCTCAGGGTTCAGGCTGCGGGTGAGGCTTAGTGTTCAGGGTCAGGGTTGGAGCTAGGGTTAGGGTTAGGCTTCTGGTGAGGCCTAGGTTCGAGAATGGGGTATGGATACGTGTTAGGGGGCTTTTTCGTGGCACGGCGCGACTTATTCTTAGGGTAGGCCTCAGGGTTCAGCCTGCGTGTGGGCTTGTTGTTCAGGGTCAGTGTTGGACCTATGGTTAGGGTTATGCTCCGTGTGAGGCTTAGGGTTGAGATTGGGGTACGGATACCTTTTAGAGGGCGTGTGAGTTGCACGTCGCTGCTTATCGTTAGAGTAGGACTCAGGGTTCAGCCTGCGGATGAGGCTGAGGTTTCAGGGTCAGGGTTGGAGCTCGGGTTAGGGTTTGGCTCCCGGTGAGGCCTAGGGTCAAGATAGGGGTACAGATATGTGTTAGAGGTCGTTTTCGTTGAAGGGCGTGGTTTATCGTTAGAATAGCCCTCAGGGTTCAGGCTGCAGGTGAGGCTTAGCGTTAAGGGTCAGGGTTGGAGCTAGGGTTAGTGTTAGGCTCCCCGTGAGGCCTAGGGTTGAGATTGGGGTACGGATACGTGTAAGGGGGTGTGTGAGTTGCACGACGCGGCATATCGTTACAGTAGGCCTCAGGGTTCAGGCTGCGGATGAGGCTTAGTTTTCAGGGTCAGGGTTGGAGCTCGGGTTAGGGTTAGGCTCCCGGTGAGGCCTAGGGTTGAGATTGGGGTACGGATACTTGTTAGGGGGCGTGTGGGTTGCAGGGCGCCGCTTATCATTAGCGTAGACCTCAGGGTTCAGGCTGCATGTGAGGCTTAGCGTTCAGGGTCAGAGTTGGATCTAGGGTTAATGTTAGGCTCCCCGTGAGGCTTTGGGTCGAGATTGGGGTACGGATACGTGTTAGGGGGCGTGTGAATTGCAGGGCACGGCTAATGTTAGGGTAGGCCTCAGGTATCGGGCTGCGGGTGAGGCTTAGTATTCAGGGTCAGGGTTGGAGCTAGGGTTAGGTTTAGGCTCCCGCTGAGGCTTACGGTTGAGATTGGGGTACAGATACGTTTTAGGGGGCGTGAGCGTTGCAGGGCGCGGATAATCGTTAGGGTAGGCCTCAGGGTTCAGGCTGCGGGTGAGTCTTATGGTTCAGGGTCAGGGAATGAGCTAGGGATTTGGTTAGGCTCCGGTGAGGCTTAGGGTCGAGATTGGGGAACGAATACGTGTTAGGGGGCGTGTGCATTGCACAGCATGGCTGATCGTTAGGGTAACCCACCGGGTTCAGCCTGCGGGTGAGGCTTAGTGTTCATGGTTACGGTTGGAAATAGGGATAGGGTTAGGCTCCCTGTGAGGCCTAGGGTCGAGTTGGTGGTACGGATATGTCTTAGGGGGCGTGTGCGTTTCAGGGCGTAGCTTATCGTTAGGTTAGGCCTCAGGGTTCAGGCTGTGGGTGAGGCTTTCTGTTCAGGGTCAGGGATGGAGCTAGGGTTAGGGTCAGGCTCCCGGTTAGGCCTAGGTTCGAGATTGGGGTACTGATACGTGTTAGGGGGCGTGTGCGTTGCAGGACGCAGCTTATCGATAGTGTAGGCCTCAGGGTTCAGTCTGCGGGTGAGGCTTAGGGTTCAGGGTCAGGGATGGAGCTACGGTTAGGCTTCCGGTTAGGCCTAGGGTCGAGATTGGCGTACGGATACGTGTTAGGCGTCGTGTGCGCTGCAGTGTGTGGCTTATAGTTAGGGTAGGCCTCAGGGTTCTCGCTGTGGGTGAGGCCTAGGCTTCAGGGTCAGGGTTGGAGCTAGGGTTAGGTTTAGTCTCCCGGTGTGGCCTGTGGTGGAGATTGGGGTACAGATACGTGTTAGGAGGCGTGTGCGTTGCAGGACGCGGATTATCATTAGGGGAGGCCTCACGGTTCAGTCTGCAGTTGAGGATTAGGGTTTACGGTTAAGGGTTGGACTTAGGGTTAAGGTTAGGCTCCCAGTGAGGCCTAGGGTCGCGATTGTGGTACGGATATGTGTTAGGGGGCGTTTTCGTTGCAGGGCGTGGCTTATCGTTAGGGTAGGCCTCAGGGTTCAGGCTGCGGGTGAGGCTTAGGGTTCATGGTCAGGGTTGGAGCTAGGGTTAGGTTTTGTCTCCCGGTGAGGCCTATGGTGGAGACTGGGGTACGGATACGTGTTAGGGGGCGTGTGACTTGCAGAGCCCGACTTATCATTAGTGTAGGCCTCAGGGTTCAGGCTGCGGGTGAGGTTTAGGATTCAGCGTAAGGGTTGGAGCTAGGTGTAGGGTTAGGCTCTCGCTGAGTCCTAGGGTAGAGATTGGGGTACGGATATGTGTTAGAAGGCATGTGCATTGCAGGGCACGGCTGATCGTTATGTTTGGACTCAGGGTTCAGGCTGCGGGTGAGGCTTAGCGTTCATGGTCAGGGCTGGAGCTAGGGTTAGGGTTAGGCTCCCGGTGAGGCCTAGGGTTTAGATTGTGGTATGGATATGTGTTTGGGGGCGTGTGTGTTGCGGGGCGCGCCTGAACGTTTGCGTAGGCCTCAGGGTTCAGGCTGTGGGTGAGGCTTAGGGTTCAGAGTGAGGGTGGGCCTTAGGGTTAGGGTTCGGGTCCCAGTGAGGCCTAGGTTCGCGATTGGGGTACGGATATGTGTTAGGGGGCGTTTTCGTTGCAGGGTGTGGCTTATCGTTATGGTAGGCCTCAGGGTTCAGGCTCCATGTGAGGCTTAGTGTTCAGATTAAGGGTTGGAGCTAGGGTTAGGTTAGGCTCCCGCTTAGGGCTAGGGTCGAGATTGGGGTACGGATACGTGTTAGGGGGCGTATGCGTTGCATGGTGCGGCTTTTCGTTAGGGTAAGCCTCAGGGTTCAGGCTGAGGGTGAGGATTAAGGTTCAGGTTTAGTGTTGGAGCTTGGGTTAGGTTTTGTCTCCTGGTGAGGCCTAAGGTGGAGATAGTGGTACGGATACGTGTTTGGGGGCGTGTGTGTTGCATGTCGCGGCTTACCGTTATGGTAGGCCTCAGGGTTCAGGCTGCGGGTGAGGCTTAGTGTTCAGGGTCAGGGTTGGAGCTAGGTTAGGGTTAAGCTCTCGCTGAGGCCTAGCGTCAAGATTGGGGTACGGATATGTGTTAGGGGGCGTTTTCGTTGCAGGGCGCGGCATATCGTTAGGGTAGGCCTCAGGGTTCAGGCTGCAGGTGAGGCTGAGGGTTTAGAGTCAGGGTTGGAGCTAGGGTTAGGGTTCGTCTCCCGCTTAGGGCTAGGGTTGAGATTGGGGTACGGATACGTGTTAGGGGGCGTGTGCATTGCATGGTGCGGCTTATGGTTACGGCAGGCTTCAGGGTTCATGCTGAGGGTGAGTCTTAGGGTTCAGGGTCAGGGTTGGAGCTAGGGTTAGGTTTTGTCTCCCCGTGAGGCCTATGGTGGAGATTGGGGTACGGATACGTGTTAGGGGGCGTGTGCGTTGCATGGTGCGGCTTATGGTTACGGTAGGCTTCAGGATTCATGCTGAGGGTGAGGCTTACGGTTCAGCGTCTGGGTTGGAGCTAGGGTTAGGTTTTGTCTCCCCGTGAGGCCTATGGTGAAGATTGGGGTATGCATACGTGTTAGGGGGCATGTGCATTGCAGGGCACTGCTTATCGTTACGTTAGGCCTCAGGGTTCAGGCTGCGGTTCAGGCTTAGGGCTCAGGGTGAGAGTTGGTGCTAGGGTTAGGTTTACGCTCCCGGTGAGGCTTTGCGTCGAGAATTTGGTATGGATAAATGTTAGGGGTCGTGTGCATTGCAGGGCGCGGCTTAACGTTATGGTAGGCCTCAGGGTTCAGACTGCGGGTGAGGCTTAGTGTTCAGGGTAAGGGTTGGACTTAGGGTTAGGTTTAGGCTCCCGGTGAAGCATAGGATCGAGATTGGGGTACGGATATGAGTTAGGGTGCGTTTTCGTTGCAGGGCGTGGCTTATCGTTAGCCTAGGACTCAGGGTTCAGGCTGCAGGTGAGGCTTAGCGTTCAGGGTCAGGGTTGGAGCTAGGGTTCGTGTTTGGCTCCCGGTGAGGTCTAGGATCAAGATTGGAGAACGGATACATGTAAGGGTCGTGTGAGTTGCTCGGCGCGGCTTATTGTTAGAGTAGGCCTCAGGGTTCAGGCTGCGGATTAGGCTTAGGTTTCAGGGTCAGGGTTGGAGCTCGGGTTAGGGTTAGTCTCCCGGTGAGGCCTAGGGTTGAGATTGGGGTACGGATACATTTTAGGTCGCGTGTGCATTGCAGGGTGCTGCTTATCGTTAGCTTAGGCCTCAGGGTTCAGGCTGCGGGTGAGGCTTAGTGTTCAGGGTGAGAGTTGGAGCTAGGGATAGTGTTAGAATTCTGGTGAGGCCTAGGGTCGGGATTGGGGTACAGATACGTGTTAGGGGGCGTGTGCCTTGCAGGGCGTGGCTTATCGTTAGGGTAGGCCTAAGGGTTCAGGCTGCAGGTGAGGCTTAGGGTTCAGGGTCAGAGTTGAAGCTAGGGTTAGGTTTAGGCTCCCGGTGAAGATTCGGGTCGAGACTGTGGTACAGATACCTGTTAGGGGGCGTGTGCGTTGCAGGGCGTGGCTTATCGTTAGTGTAGGCCTCACGGTTCAGTCTTCCTGTGAGGCTTAAGGTTCAGGGTCAAGGTTCGAGGTAGCGTTAGCGTTCGTTTCCCGGTGAGTCTTAGGGTCGAAATTGGGTTACGAATACGTGTTAGGGGGCGTGTGCTTTGCAGGGGGCGGCTTATACTTAGGGTAGGCCTCATGTATCGGGCTGGGGGTGAGGCTTATTTTTCAGGGTCAGGGTTGTAGCTAGGGTTAGGGTTAGGCTCCTGGTGAGGCTTTGGGTCGAGATTGGGGTACGGATATATGTTAGGGGGCGTGTGATTTTCAGGGCGTAGATTATCGTTAGGGTAGGCCTCAGGGTTCAGGATGCGGGTGAGGCTTAGGGTTCAGGGTAAGGGTTGAACTTAGGGTTAGGATTAGGCTCCCGATGAGGCCCAGGTTCGCGACTCGGGTACGGATATTTGTTAGGGGGCGTTTTCATTGAAGGGCGCGACTTATCTTTAGCGTAGTCATCAGGGTTCAGTCTGCAGGTGAGGCTTAGCATTCAGGGTCAGGGTTGGAGCTCGGGTTAGGGTTCGGCTCCCGGTGAGGCCTAGGGTCGAGATTGGGGTACAGAAACGTGTTAGGGCGCGTTTACGTTTCAGGGCACGACTTATCGTTGGGGTAGGCCTCAGTTTTCAGGCTGCGTGTGGTATTTAGGGTTCAGGGTCAGGGTTGGAGCTAGGGTTAGGGTTAGGCTTCCGGTGAGGCTTAGGGTCGAGAATGGGGTACGGATACGTGTTAGGGAGCGTGTGCGTTGCAGGGGGTGGCTTATCGTTATGGTAGGCCTCAGGGTTCAGGCTGCGGGTGAGGCCTAGAGTTCGGGGTCAGGGTTTGAGCTAGGGTTAGGTTTAGTCTCCCGGTTAGGCCTATGGTGGAGATTGGGTTTTGGATACGTGTTAGGGGGCGTTTGTGTTGCAGGGCGCGGCTTATCATTAGTGTAGCCCTCAGGGTTCAGCCTGCGGGTGAGGCTTAGGGTTCAGGGTAAGGATTGGACTTACGGTTAGGGTTAGGCTCCCTGTGAGGCCTAGTGTCGCGATTGGGCTACGGATATGTGTTAGGGGGCGTTTCGTTGCAGGGCGCTGCATATCGTTAGGGTAGGCCTCATGGTTCATGCTGCGGGTGAGGCTTAGGGTTCAGAGTCAGAGTTGGAGCTAGGGTTAGGGTTAGGCTCCCGCTTAGGGCTACGGTCGAGATTGTGGTACGGATACGTGTGAGGGGTCGTGTGCATTGCATGGTGCTGCTTATCATTACGGCAGGCTTCAGGGTTCATGCTGAGGGTTAGGCTTAGGTTTCAGGGTCAGGGTTGGAGCTAGGGTTAGGTTTCGTCTCCCGGTGAGGCCTATGGTGGAGATTGTGGTACGGATACGTGTTAGGGGCCGTCTGTGGTGCATGGCGCGGCTTATCGTTAGGGTAGGCCTCAGGGTTCAGGCCGCGGGTGAGGCTCGAAGTTCAGGGTAAGGTTTGGACTTAGGGTTATGGTTGGGCTCCCGGTGAGGCCTAGGGTCACGATTGGGGTACGGATATGTGTTAGGGGGCGTTTTCGATGCAGGGCGCGGCTTATCGTTAGGGTAGCCCTCAGGGTTCAGGCTGCGGGTGAGGCTTAGTTTTCCGGGTCAGGGTTGGATCTAGGGTTAGGGTTACGCTCTCGCTGAGGCCTAGGCTCGAGATTGGGGTACGGATACGTGTTAAGGGGCGTTTTCGATGCAGGGCGCGGCTTATTGTTAGGGTAGGCCTCACGGTTCAGGCTGCGGGTGAGGCTTAGGGTTCTGGTTCGGGGTTGGAGCTAGGGTTAGGGTTACGCTCTCGCTGAGGCCTAGGGTCGAGATTGGGGTCCGGATACTTGTTTAGGGGGGTGTGCATTGCAGGGCACGGCTGATCGTTAGGGTAGGCCACAGGGTTCAGTCTGCGGGTGAGGCTTAGGGTTCATGGTCAGGGTTGGAGTTAGGTTTAGGGTTAGGCTCACGGTGAGGCCTAGGGTCGAGATTGTGGTACGGCTACGTGTTAGGGGGCATGTGCGTTGCAGGGCACGGCTTATCGTTTGGGTAGGCCTCAGGGTTCAGGCTGCGGTTGAGGCTTAGTGTTCAAGGTCAGGGTTGGAGCTATGGTTAGGTTTAGGCTCCCGGTGAGGCCTAAGGTGTAGATTGTGGTATGGATACGTGTTTGGGGGCGTGTGCATTGCGGGGCGCGGCTTATCTTTAGGGTAGTCCTCAGGGTTCAGGCTGCGGTTGAGGCTTAGTGTTTACGGTATGGGTTGGACTTAGGGTTAGAGTTAGGCTCCCAGTGAGGCCTAGGGTTGCGATTGGGGTACGGATATGTGTTAGGGGGCGTTTTCGTTGCAGGGCGCAGCTTATCGTTAGGGTAAGCCTCATGGTTCAGGCTGCGGGTGAGGCTTAGTGTTCAGGGTCAGGGATGGAGTTGGGTAAGTGTTAGTCTCCCGGTGAGGCCTAGGGTCGAGATTGGGGTACGGATACGAGTTAGGGTGCATGTGTGTTTCAGGGCGCTGAATATCGTAAGGGTAGCCTCAGGGTTCAATCTGCGGGTGAGGCTTCGGTTTCAGGCTCAGGGTTGGAGATAGGGTTTGGTTTAGTCTCCCGGTGGGGCCTATGGTGGAGATTTGTGTACGGATGCGTGTTAGGGGGCGTCTGCATTGCATGGCGTGGCTTATCATTATGGTAGGCCTCAGGGTTCAGTCTGCGGGTGAGGCTTAGGGTTCAGGGTAAGTGTTGGACTTAGGGTTAGGTTTAGGCTCCCGGTGAGGCCTAGGGTCGCGATTGGGGTACGGATATGTGTTAGGGGGCGTTTTCGTTGCAGGGTGCGGCTTTTCGCCAGGGTAGGCCTCAGGGTTCAGGCTGGGGGTGAGGCTTAGGGTTCAGGGTCAGGATTGGAGCTAGGTTTAGGGTTATGCTCTAGCTGAGGCCTAGTGTCGAGATTGGGGTATGGATACGTGTTTGGGGGTGTGTGCATTGCACGGCATGGCTGATCGTTAGGGTAGCCCTCAGTGTTCAGCCTGCGTGTGAGACTTAGGGTTCAGGGTCAGGGTTGGAGATAGGGTTAGGTTTAGTCTCCCGGTGAGGCCTATGGTGGAGATTGGGTTATGGATACGTGTTAGGGGGTGTGTGTGTTGCAGGGCGCGGCTTATCATTAGTGTAGCCCTCAGGGTTCAGTGTAAGGTTTGGACTTACGGTTAGGGTTACGCTCCCAGTGAGGCCTAGGGTCGCGATTGGTGTACGGATATGTGTTAGGGGGCGTTTCGTTGCAGGGGCTGCATATCGTTAGGGTAGGCCTCATGGTTCAGGCTGCGGGTGAGGCTTTAGGTTCAGAGTCAGGGTTGGAGCTAGGGTTAGGGTTAGGCTCCCGCTTAGGCTTCGGGTCGAGATTGTGGTACCGATACGTGTGAGGGGGCGTGTGCGTTGCATGGTGCTGCTCATCGTTAAGGTAGGCTTCAGGGTTTATGCTGAGGGTGAGGCTTAGTTTTCAGGGTCAGGGTTGGAGCTAGGGTTAGGTTTCATCTCCCGGTGAGGCCTATGGTGCAGATTGGGGTACGGATACGTGTTAGGGGGCGTGTGCATTGCATGGTGCGGCTTATCATTAGGGTAGGCTTCAGGGTTCAGGCTGTGGGTGAGGCTTAGGGTTCCGAGTCAGGGTTGGAGCTAGCCTTAGAGTTACGCTATCGCTGAGGCCTAGGGTCGAGATTGGGGTACGGAAACGTGTTAAGGGGCGTGTGCATTGCAGGGCATGGCTGATCGTTAGGGTACGCCTCAGGGTTCAGGCTGCGGGTGAGGCTTATTTGTTCAGGGTACGGGTTGTACTTACGGTTAGGGTTAGGCTCCCAGTGAGGCATAGGTTCGTGACTGGGGTACGGATATGTGTTAGGGGGCGTTGTTGTTGCAGGGCGCACCTTATCGTTAGGGTAGGCCTCAGGGTTTAAGCTGCGGGTGAGGCTTAGGGTTCAGGGTCAGTGTTTGCGGTAGGGTTAGGGTTAGGATCTCGCTTAGGCCTAGGGTCGAGACTGAGGTACGGATAAGTGTTCGGGGTCGTGTGCATTGCAGGACATGGCTGATCATTAGGGTAGGCCTCAGGGTTCAGGCTGCGGGTGAGGCTTAGGTTTCAGGGTAAGGGTTGGACTTAGGGTTAGGGTTAGGCTCCCGGTGAGGCCTAGGGTCATGACTGGGGTATGGATATGTGTTAGTGGCTTTTTTGTTGCAGGGCGCGTGTTATCGTAAGGGTAGGCCTCAGGGTTCAGGCTGAGCATGAGGCTTAGATTTCAGGGTGTGGGTTTTAGCTACGGTTACGTTTAGTCTCCCGGTGAGGCCTATGGTGGAGATTGGGGTACGGATACGGGTTCGGGGGCGTGTGCATTGCAGGGCGCGGCTTTTCGTTAGGGTAGGCCTCAGGGTTCAGGCTGCGGGTGAGGCTTAAAGTTCAGGGTAAGGGTTGGAGTTTGGGTTAGGGTTAGGCTCCCGGTGAGGCCTAGCATCACGACTGGGGTAGGGATATATGTTAGGGTGCGTTTTCGATGCAGGGCGCGGCTTATCGTTAGGGTAGGCCTCAGGGTTCAGGCTGCAGGTGAGGCTTAGTGTTCAGGGTCAGGGTTGGAGCTAGGGTTAGGTTTAGGCTCCCGGGGAGGCCTAGGGTCGAGATTGGGGTACGGATACGTGTTAGGGGGCGTGTGCATTACATGGTGCGGCTTATCATTAGGGTAGGCCTCAGGGTTCAGGCTGCGGTGAGGCTTAGCGTTTAGGTTCAGGTTTGGAGCTAGGGTTAGGTTTCGGCCCTCGCTGAGGCCTAGGGACCAGATTGGAATACGTATACGTATTAGGGGGCGTGTGCATTTCACGGCACAGCTGATCATTAAGGTTGGCCTCAGGGTTCAGGCTGTGGGTGGAGCTTTGGGTTCAGTGTCACGGTTGTAGCTAGGGTTAGGGTACAGCTCCCGGTAAGGCCTAGTGTCGAGATTGTGGTACGGATACGTGTTAGGGGGCGTGTGCATTGCAGGGCACGGGTGATCGTTAGGGTAGGCCTCAGGGTTCAGGCTGCGGGTGAGGCTTAGGGTTCATGGTCAGGGTTGGAGCTAGGGTTAGTGTTAGGCTCCCTGGGAGGCTTAGGGTCGAGATTGGAGTACGGATACGTGTTACGGGGCGTGTGTGTTGCAGGGTGCAGCTTATCGTTAGGGTAGGCCTCTGGGTTCTGGCTGCAGGTGAGGCTTAGGGTTCAGGGTAAGGGTTCGACTTAGGGTTAAGTTTAGGCTCCGGTGGGCCTAGGGTCGCGATTGTTGTACGGATATGTGTTAGGGGGCGTTTTCGTTGCACGGCGCGGCTAATCGTTAGAGTAGGCCTCAGGGTTCAGGCTGTGGGTGCGGCTTAGTGTTCAGGGTCAGGGTTTTAGCTAGGGTTAGGGTTAGGCTCCCCGTGAGGTTTAGGATCAATATTGGGGTTGGGATACGTGTTTGGGGATGTGTGCATTGCAAGAGGCGGCTTATCGTTAGGGTAGGCCTCAGGGTTCCATCTGTGGGTGAGGCTTAGGTTTCAGTGTCAGAGTTGGAGCTAGGGTTATGGTAAGGCTCCCGCTGAGGTGTACGGTAGAGATTGTGTTACGGATACGTGTTAGGGTGCATGTGCGTTGCAGAGCACGGCTGATCGTTAAGGTAAGCCTCAGGGTTCAGTCTGCGGGTGTGGCTTAGGGCTCAGGGTCAGGGTGGGACCTAGGGTTAGGGTTTGGCTCCCGGTGAGGCCTAGGGTCGAGATTGTGGTACGGATACGTGTTCCAGGGCGTGTGCGTTGCAGGGCACAGCTTATCGTTCGGGTAGGTCTCAGGGTTCAGGCTGCGGGTGAGGCTTAGGGTTCATGGTTAGGGATGGAGCTAGGGTTAGGGTTAGGCTCCCGGTCAGGCCTAAGGTCGAGATTGTGGTAAGGATATGTGTTAGGGGGCGTTTTCGTTGCAGGGCGTGGCTTATCGTTAGGGTAGGCCTCAGGGTTCAGGCTGCAGGTGAGGCTTAGGGTTCAGGGTCAGGGATGGAGCTAGGGTTAGGTTTAGGCTCCCGGTGAGGCTTAGGGTCGAGATTGTGCTACGGATATATTTTAAGGGGCGTATGCGTTGCAGGGCGCGGCTTATCGTTAGAGTTGGCCTCCTCAGGGTTGAGGCTGCAGGTGAGGCTTAGGGTTAAGGGTCAGGGTTTTAGCTAGGGTTGGGGTTAGGCTCCCAGTGAGGTTTAGGGTCGAGATTGTGGTATGGATATGTGTTAGCGGGCGTTTTCATTGCAGGGCGCGGCTTATCGTTAGGGTAGGCCTCAGGGTTCAGGCTGCGGGTGAGGCTAAGTGTTCAGGGTCAGGGTTGGAGCTAGGGTTAGGTTTAGTCTCCCGGTGAGGGCTATGGTGGAGATTGGGGTACGGATGCGTATTTGGGGACGTATGCATTGCAGGGCGCGGCTTATCGTTAGGGTATGCCTCAGGGTTCACGCTGCGGGTGAGTCTTAGGGTTCAGGGTAAGGGTTCGACTTAGGGTTAAGTTTAGGCTCCAGTGTGCCTAGGGTCGCGATTGTTGTACGGATATGTGTTAGGGGGCGTTTTCGTTGCAGGGCGCGGCTTAACGTTAGGGTAGGCTTCAGGGTTCAGGCTGTGGGTAAGGCTTAGGGTTCAGGGTCAGGGTTTTAGCTAGGTTTAGGGTTAGGCTCCCCGTGAGGTTTAGGATCAATATTGGGGTAGGGATACGTGTTAGGGGATGTGTGCATTGCAAGAGGCGGCTTATCGTTAGGGTAGGCCTCAGGGTTCAGGCAGCGGGTGAGGCTTAGGGTTCAGGGTCAGGGTTGGAGCTAGGGTTAGGGTTAGGCTCCCGGTGAGGCCTATGGTCGAGATTGTGGTCCGGCTACGTGTTAGGGGGCGTGTGCGTGGCAGGGCGCGTCTTATCATTAGGGTAGGCCTCAAGGTTCAGGCTGCGGGTGAGGCTTAATGTTCAGGGTCAGGGTTGGTGCTAGGGTTAGGGTTAGGCTCCCGGTGAGGACTAGGGTCGAGATTCGTGTATGGAATCTTGTTAGGGGGCATGTGCATTGCAGGGCGCGGCTTATCTTTACATTTGGCCTCCGGCTTGAGGCTGCAGGTGAGGCTTAGGGTTCAGGGTCAGGGTTTTAGCAAGGGTTAGGCTCCCAGTGAGGTTTAGGGTCGAGATTGGGATATGGATACGTGTTATAGGGCGTGTGCATTGCATGACGTTGCTTATCTTTAGGGTAGGCCTCAGGGTTCAGGCTGCGGGTGAGGCTTAGAGTTCAGGGTCAGGGTTGGAGCTAGGGTTACGGTTAGGCTCCCGGGGAGGCCTAGGGTCGAGATTGGGTTACGGATACGTGTTAGGGGGCGTGTGCGTTTCATGGTGCGGCTTATCATTACGGTAGGCCTCCGGGTTCAGGCTGCGGGTGGGGCTTAGGTTTCAGGGTCAGGGTTGGAGCTAGGATTAGGTTTAGTCTCCCTGTTAGGCCTAGGGTCTTGATTGGGGTACGGATACGTGTTATGAGGCGTGTGCGTTGCATGGTGTGGCTTATCGTTAGGTTAGGCCTCACGGTTCAGGCTGCGGGTGAGGTTTAGCGTTCAGGGTTAGGGTGGGTGCTAGGGTTAGGGTTCGGCCATCGCTGAGGACTAGGGACGAGATTGGAATACGTATACGTGTTAGGGGGCGTGTGCATTGCAGGGCACAGCTGATCGTTAAGGTTGGCCTCAGGGTTCCGGTTGTCGGTCGAGCTTTGGGTTCAGTGTCAGGGTTGTAGCTAGGGTAAGGGTACGGCTCCCGGTAAGGCCTAGTGTCGAGATTGTGGTACGGATACGTGTTAGGGGGCGTGTGCGTTGCAGGGCACGGGTGATCGTTAGGGTAGGCCTCAGGATTCAGGCTGCGGGTGAGGCTTAGGGTTCATGGTCGGGGTTGAAGCTAGGTTTAGGGTTAGGCTCCCGGGGAGGCCTAGGGTCGAGATTGGGGTACGGATACATGTTACGGGGCGTGTGCGTTGCAGGGTGTGGCTTATCGTTAGTGTAGGCCTCTGGGTTCAGGCTGCGGGTGAGGCTTAGTGTTCAGGGTCAGGGTTGGAGCTAGGGTTACGGTTAGGCTCCCGGGGAGGCCTAGGGTCGAGATTGGGGTACGGATACGTGTTCGGGGGCGTGTGCGTTGCAGGGCACAGCTTATCGTTCGGGTAGGCCTTAGAGTTCAGGCTGCGGGTGAAGGTCTGTGTTCCGGGTCAGGGTTGGATCTAGGGTTAAGGTTAGGCTCCCGGTGAGGCCTAGGGTCGAGATTGTGGTACGGATATGTGTCAGGAGGCGTTTTCGTTGCAGGCCATGGCTTATCGTTAGGGTAGGCCTCAGGGTTCAGGCTGCGGGTGAGACTTAGTGTTCAGGGTCAGGGTTGGAGCTAGGGTTAGGGTTAGGCTCCCGATGAGGCCTATGGTCGAGATTGTGGTCCGGCTACGTGTTAGGTGGCGTGTGCGTGGCAGGTCGCGTCTTATCGTTAGGGTAGGCCTCAGGGTTCAGGCTGCGGGTGAGGCATAGTGTTCAGGGTCAGGGTTGGAGCTAGGGTTAGGGTTAGGCTCCCGGTGAGGCCTAGGGTCGAGATTCCTGTATGGAAACTTGTTAGGGGGCATGTGCATTGCAGGGCGTGGCTTATCTTTACGTTTGGCCTCCGGCTTGAGGCTGCAGGTGAGGCTTAGGGTTCAGGGTCAGGGTTTTAGCTAGGGTTAGGCTCCCAGTGAGGTTTACGGTCGAGATTGGGATATGGATACGTGTTAGGGGGCATGTGCGTTGCAGGGCACGGCTGATCGTTAGGGTAGGCCTCAGGGTTCAGTCTGCGGGTGCGGCTTAGGGCTCAGGGTGAGAGTTGGAGCTAGGGTTAGGGTTTGGCTGCCGGTGAGGCCTAGGGTCGAGATTGTGGTATGGATACGTGTTCGGGGGCGTGTGCGTTGCAGGGCGCAGCTTATCGTTCGGGTAGGCCTCAAGGTTCAGGCTGCGGGTGAGGCTTAGGGTTCAGGGTCATTGATGGAGCTAGGGTTAGGGTTAGGCTCCCGGTGAGGCTTAGGGTCGAGATTGTGCTACGGATATGTTTTAGGGGGCGTATGCATTCCAGGGCGCGGCTTATCGTTAGGGTTGTCCTCCTCAGGGTTGAGGCTGCAGGTGAGGCTTAGTGTTAAGGTTCAGTGTTTTAGCTAGGCTTGGGGTAAGGCTTACAGTGAGGTTTAGGGTCGAGATTGTGGTACGGATATGTGTTAGCGGGCGTTTTCATTGCAGGGCGCGGCTGATCGTTAGGGTACACCTCAGGGTTCAGGCTGCGGGTGAGGCTAAGGGTTCAGGGTCAGGGTTGGAGCTAGGGTTAGGTTTAGTCTCCCGGTGAGGCTTTGGGTCGAGATTGGGGTATGGATACGTGTTATGAGGCGTGTGAGTTGCAGGACACGGCTGACGTTAGGGTAGGCCTCAGGTATCGGGCTGCGGGTGAGGTTTAGGTTTCAGGGTCAGGGTTGGAGCTAGGGTTAGCTTTAGGCTCCCGTTGAGGCTTTGTGTCGAGATTGGGGTACAGATACGTTTTAGGGCGCATGTGCATTGCAGGGCGCGGCTGATCATTAGGGTAGGCCTCAGGGTTCAGGCTGTGGGTGAGTCTTAGTTTTCACGGTCAGGGTTGGAGCTAGGGTTAGGGTTAGGCTCCCGCTGAGGCTTACGGTCGTGATTGGGGTACAGATACGTGTTAGGGGTCGTGTGCGTTGCATGGCGCACATAATCGTTAGGGTAGGCTTCAGGGTTCAGGCTGCGGGTGAGGCTTAGGAGTCAGGGTCTGGCTTGGAGCTAGGGTTAGGGTTAGGCTCGCTCTGAGGCCAAGGTTCGAGATTGGGGTACGGATACGTGTTAGGGGGCGTTGTTGTTGCAGGGCGTGGCTTATCGTTAGGTTAGGCCTCAGGGTTCAGGCTGCGGGTGAGGACTAGGGTTCAGGGTGTGTGTTGGAGATAGGGTTAGGGTTGGGCTTCCGGTGAGGCTTAGGGTCTTGATTGGCGTACGGATATGTGTTAGGGGGCGTGTTCATTACAGGGCGTGAGTTATCGTTAGGGTAGGCCTCAGGGTCCAGGCTGCAGGTGAGGCTTAGGGTTCCGGGTCAGAGTTGGAGCTAGGGTCAGGTTTAGGCTCCCGGTGAGGCTTCGGGTCGAGATTGGGGTACGGATACGTGTTTGGGGGCGTGTGCGTTGCAGGGCGTGGCTTATCGTTAGTGTTAGACTCTGGGTTCAGTCTTCCTGTGAGGCTTAGTGTTCAGGGTGAGGGTTGGAGCTAGCGTTAGCGTTTGGTTCCTGGTGAGGCCTAGGGTCGAGATTGGGGTATGGGTACATTTTAGGGGACGTGTGGGTTTCAGGGCGCGGATTATCGTTAGGGTAGGCCTCAGGGTTCAGGCTGCTGGTGAGGCTTAGGTTTCAGGGTCAGGGTTGGAGCTACGGTTAGGGTTAGGCTCCCGGTGAGGCTTCCGGTCGAGATTGGGGTATGGATACGTGTTAGGGGGCCTGTGCGTTGGAGGGCGCGGCTTATCGTTAAAATAGGCCTCAGGGTTCAGGCTCCGGGTGAGGCTTAGGCTTCAGGGTCAGGGTTGGAGCTCGGGTTAGGGTTAGGCTCCCGGTGAGACCTAGGGTCGAGACTGCGGTATGGGTACTTGTTAGGGGCGTGTGCGTTGCAGCGCTCTGCTTATTGTTAGGTTAGGCCTCAGGGTTCAGACTGCGGGTGAGGATTAGTTTTCAGGGTGAGAGTTGGAGCTAGGGTTAGGGTTAGGCTTCCGGTGAGGCTTTGGGCCGAGATTAGGGTACGGATACGTGTTAGGGGGCGTGTTCATTGCAGGGCGTAGGTTATCGTTAGGGTAGGCCTCAGGGTTCAGGCTGTGGGTGAGGCTTAGTGTTCAGGGTCAGGGTTTGAGCCAGCGTTAGCGTTCGGCTCCCGGTGAGGCCTAGGGTCGAGATTGGGGTACAGATACGTGTCTGGGGGCGTGTGCGTTGCAGGGCACTGCTTATTGTTATGGTAGGACTCAGGGTTCAGGCTGCGGGTGAGGCTTAGGGTTCAGGGTCAGGGTTGGAGCTAGGGTTAGGGTTAGGCTCCCGGTGAGGCCTAGGGTCGAGATTGTGGTACGGATATGTGTTAGGGGGCGTTTTCGTTGCAGGGCGTGGCTTATCGTTAGGGTAGGCCTCAGGGTTCAGGCTGCGGGTGAGGCTTAGTGTTCCGGGTCAGGGTTGGAGCTAGGGTTAGGGTTAGGCTCCCGGTGAGGCCTATGGTCGAGATTGTGGTCCGGCTACGTGTTAGGTGGCGTGTGCGTGGCAGGGCGCGTCTTATCGTTAGGGTAGGCCTCAGGGTTCAGGCTGCGGGTCAGGCTTAATGTTCAGGGTCAGGGTTGGAGCCAGGGTTAGGGTTAGGCTCCCGGTGAGGCCTAGGGTCGAGATTCCTGTACGGAAACTTGTTAGGGGGCATGTGCATTGCAGGGCGCAGCTTATCTTTAGGGTTGGCCTCCGGGTTGAGGCTGCAGGTGAGGCTTAGGGTTCAGGGTCAGGGTTGGAGCTAGGGTTACGGTTAGGCTCCCGGGGAGGCCTAGGGTCGAGATTGGGTTACGGATACGTGTTAGGGGGCGTGTGTGTTGCATGGTGCGGCTTATCGATACGGTAGGCCTCCGGGTTCAGGCTGCAGGTTGGGCTTAGTGTTCAGGGTCAGGGTTGGAGCTAGGGTTAGGTTTAGTCTCCCGGTTAGGCCTAGGGTCGCGATTAGGGTACGGATACGTGTTATGAGGCGTGTGCGTTGCATGGTGTGGCTTAGCGTTAGGGTAGGCCTCAGGGTTCAGCCCTGTGGTGAGGATCAGGTTTCAGGGTCACTGTTTTAGCTAGGGTTAGGATTAGTCTCCCGGTGAGGCCTATGGTGGAGATTGGGGTACGGATACGTGTTCGGGGGCATGTGCGTTGCAGGGCGTGGCTTATCGTTAGGGTAGGCCTCAGGGTTCAGCCTGCGGGTGAGGCTTAGTGTTCAGGGTAAGGGTTGGACTTAGGGTTAGGATTAGGCTCTCAGTGAGTCCCAGGGTCGCGATTGGGGTACGGATATGTGTTAGGGGGCGTTTTCGTTGCAGGGCGCGGCTGATCGTTTGGGTAGGCCTCAGGGTTGAGGCTGTGGGTGAGGCTTAGGTTTCAGTGTCAGAGTTGGACGTAGGGTTATGGTAAGGCTCCCGGTGAAGCGTACGGTAGAGATTGCGTTACGGATACGTGTTAGGGTGCATGTGCGTTGCAGAGCACGGCTGATCGTTAAGGTAGGCCTCAGGGTTCAGTCTGCGGATGAGGCTTAGTGTTCATGGTCAGGGTTGGAGCACGGGTTAGGGTTAGGTTCCCGGTGAAGCCTAGGTTCGAGAATTGGGTAAGGATACGTGTAGGGGGCGTGTTAGTTGCACGGCGCGGCTTATCGTTAAAGTAGGCCTCAGGGTTCAGGCTGCGGATGAGGCTTAGGTTTCAGGGTCAGGGTTGGAGCTCGGGTTAGGGCTAGGCTCCCGTTGAGTCTTAGGGTCGAGATTGGGGTATGGGTACTTGTTAGGGGGCGTGTGCGTTGCAGGGCGCGTATTAATGTTAGGGTAAGCCTCAGGGTTCAGGCTTCCGGTTAGGCTTAGGGTTCAGGGTCAGGGTTGGAACTAGGGTTAGTGTTAGGCTCCCGGTGAGGCCTAGGGTCGAGATTGGGGTAGAGATATGTGTTAGGGGGCGTTGTTGTTGCAGGGCGTGGTTTATCATTAGGGTAGGCCTCAGGGTTCAGGCTGCAGTTGAGGTTTATTGTTCAGGGTCAGGGTTGGAGCTAGGGTTAGGGTTAGAGTCCGGGTGAGGCTTTGGGTCGAGATTAGGGTACAGATACGTGATAGGGGGCGTGTGCGTTGCAGGGCACGGATAAACGTTAGGGTAGGCCTCAGTGTTCAGGCTGCTGGTGAGGCTTAGTGTTCAGGGTCAGGGTTGGAGATAGGGTTAGGGTTAGTCTCCCGGTTAGGCCTAGGGTCGAGATTGGGGTACGGATACTTGTTAGGGGGCATGTGCATTGCTGGACGCCGCTTATCGTTAGGTTAGGCCTCAGGGTACAGGCTGCAGGTGAGGATTAGTGTTCAGGGTGAGAGATGGAGCTAGGGTTAGGATTAGACCTCTGGTGAGGCTTAGGGCCGAAATTGGGGTACGGATACATGTTAGGGGGCGTGTTTGTTGCAGGGCGTTTGTTATCGTTAGGATAGGCCTCAGGGTTCAGGATGTGGGTGAGGCTTAGGGTTCAGGGTAAGGGTTGGACTTAGGGTTAGGTTTAGGTTCCCGGTGAGGCTTCGGGTAGAGATTGGGGTACGGATACATGTTAGGCGGCGTGTGCGTTGCAGGGCACGGCTTATCGTTAGTGTACTTCTCAGGGTTCAGTCTTCCTGTGAGGCTTAGGGCTCAGGGTCAGGGTTGGAACTAGCGTTAGCGTTCGGCTCCCGGTGAGGCCTAGGGTCGAGATTGGGGTACAGATACGTGTTAGGGGGCGTGTGCGTTGCAGGGCGCAGCTTATTGTTAGGGTAGGCCTCAGGGTTCAGGCTGCCGGTGAGGCTTAGAGTTCAGGGATAGGGTTGGAGCTAGGGTTAGGGTTAGGCTCCCTCTGAGGCCTAGGTTCGAGATTGGGGTACGTATACATGTTAGGGGGAGTGTGCGTTGCAGGGCGCTGCTTATAGTTACGGTAGGGCTCAGGGTTTTTGCTGCGTGTGATGCTTAGTGTTCAGGATAAAGGTTGGAGTTATGGTTAGGGTTTGGTTCCCGGTGAGGCCTAGGGTCCAGATTGGGGTACGGATATGTGTTAGGGGGCGTTTTTGTTGCAGGGCATGGTTTATCGGTAGGGTAGGCCTCAGGTTTCTGGCTGCAGGTGAGGTTTATTGTTCAGGGTCAGGGTTGGAGCTAGGGTTAGGGTTAGTCTCCCGGTGAGGCTTTGGGTCGAGATTGGGGTACGGATACATGTTAGGGTGCGTGTGAGTTGCAGCACACGGCTGATGTTAGGGTAGGCATCAGCGTTCAGGCTGCAGGTGAGGCTTAGCGTTCAGGGTCAGGGTTGGAGCTAGAGTTAGGGTTAGGCACGTGGTGAGGCCGATGGTCGACCTTGGGTTACGGAAAAGTGTTAGGGGGCGTTTGCATATCAGGGCGCGAATTATCGTTAAGGAAGGCCCCAGGGTTCAGGCTGCGGGTGAGGCTTAGTGTTCCGGGCCAGGGTTGGAGCGAGAGTTACGGTTAGGTTCTCGCTGAGTCCTAGGGTCGAGATTGGGGTACGGCTAGGTGTTGGGTGCGTGTGCATTGCAGGTCGTGGCTTAATGTTAGGGTAGGCCTCAGGGCTCAGGCTGAGGGTGAGGCTTAGTTTCAGGGTGCGGGTTGTAGCTATGGTTAGGTTTAGTCTCCCGGAGAGGCCTATGGTGGAGATTGGGGTATGGATACGTGTTCGGGGGCGTGTGCATTGCAGGGCGCGGCTTTTCGTTAGGGTAGGCCTCAGGGTTCAGGCTGCGGTTGAGGCTTAAGGTTTATGGTAAGGGTTGGACTTACGGTTATGGTTAGGCGCCGAGTGAGGCCTAGGGTCGCGATTGCGGTATGGATATGTGTTAGGGGGCGTTTTAGATGCAGGGTAGGGCTTATCGTTAGGGTAGGCCTCATGGTTCAGGCTGCGGGTGAGGCTTAGGGTTCAGGGTCAGGGTTGGAGTTAGGGTTATGGTTAGGCTCCCGGTGAGGCCTATGTTGGAGAATGTGGTACGGATACGTGTTAGGGGGCGTGCGCGTTATAGGGCGCGGCTTATCGTTCGGGTAGGCCTCAGGGATCAGGCTGCGGGTGAGGCTTAGTGTTCAGGGTCAGAAATGGAGCTAGGGTTAGGCTCCCGGTTAGGCCTAGGGTCGAAATTGGGGTACGGATACGTGTTAGTGGGCCTGTGCGTTGCAGGGTGAGGCTTATCGTTAGGGTAGGCTTCAGGGTTCAGGCTGCAGGTGAGGCTTAGGGTTCAGGGTCAGGGTTTGAGTTAGGGTTAGGTTTAGTCTCCTGGTGAGGCCTATCGTGTATATTGGGGTACGGCTACGTGTTAGGAGGCGTGTGCAATGCAGGACACGGCTGATCGTTAGGGTAGGCCTCAGGGTTCAGGCTGCGGGTGAAGCTTAGTGTTCATGGTAAGGGTTGGACTTAGGGTTAGGGTTAGGCTCCCGGTGAGGCCTAGGGTCGTGATTGGGGTATGGATATGTGTTAGGGGGCTTTTTTGTTGCAGGTAGCGTCTTATCGTTAGGGTCGGCCTCAGGGTTCAGGCTGCGGGTGAGGCTTAGGTTTCCGGGTGCGGGTTGTAGCTACGGTTAGGTTTAGTCTCCTGGTGAGTCCTATGGTGGAGATTCGGGTACGGATACGTGTTCTGGGGAGTGTGCGTTGCATTGCGTGGCTTATCGTTACGGTACGACTCAGGGTTCAGTCTGCGGGTGAGGCTTAGTGTTCATTGTAAGTGTTGATCATAGGGTTAGGGTTAGGCTTTCGGTGAGGCCTAGGGTCGCGATTGGTGTACGGATATGTGTTGGGGGGCGTTTCCGTTGCAGGGTGCAGCTTATCGTTAGGTTAGGCCTCAGGGTTCAGCCTGCGGGTGACGCTTAGGGTTCAGGGTCAGGGTTGGAGCTAGGGTTATGGTTAAGCTCTCGCTAAGTCCTAGGATCAAGATTGGGGTACGGATACGTGTTAGGGTGCATGTGCGTTGCAGGGCATGGCTGATCGTTAGCGTAGGCCTCAGTTTTCAGCCTGCGTGTGAGGCTTAGGGTTCATGGTCAGGGCTGGAACTAGGGTTAGGGTTAGGCTCCCGGTGAGGCCTAGGGCCGAGATTGTGGTAAGGATACGTGTTAGGCGGTGTGTGCGTTTCAGGGCGTGGCATATCGTTAGGGTAAGCC
The DNA here is from genome assembly GCF_026419965.1 of Kogia breviceps. Lineage (NCBI taxonomy): Eukaryota > Metazoa > Chordata > Mammalia > Artiodactyla > Physeteridae > Kogia > Kogia breviceps. Next base: position 87,539,646 of record NC_081316.1, read on the forward strand.
TCAGCTTTCAGGCTGCGGGTGAGGCTTTGTGTTCAGGGTCAAGGATGGAGCTAGGGTTAGGGATAGGCTTCCGGTTAGGCCTAGTGTCGAGATTCGGGTACGGATACGCGTTCGGGGTCGTGTTCGTTGCAGGACGCGGCTTATCGTTAGGGTAGGCCTCAGGGTTCAGGCTGCAGGTGAGGCTTAGGATTCAGGGTCACGGTTGGAGCTGGGGTAAGGTTTTGTCTCCCAGTGAGGCCTATGGTGGAGACTGGGGTACGGATACGTGTTAGGGGTCGTGTGTGTTGCATGGTGCGGCATATCGTTAGGGTAGGCCTCAGGGTTCAGGATGCGGGTGAGGTTTACTGTTCAGGGTAAGGATTGGAGCTAGGGTTAGGATTAGGCTCTCACTGAGTCCTAGGATCGAGATTGCGGTACGGATACGTGTTAGGGGGCGTGTGCATTGCAGGGCACGGCTGATCGTTATGGTAGGACTCAGGGTTCAGGCTGCGGGTGAGGCTTAGGGTTTATGGTCAGGGTTGGAACTTCGGTTAGGTTTAGGCTCCCGGTGAGGCCTAGGGTCGAGATTGTGGTATGGAAACGTGTTTGGGGGCGTGTGCGTTGCAGGGCAGGGCTTATCGTTAGGGTAGGCCTCAGGGTTCAGGCTGCGGGTGAGGCTTAGGGTTCAGGGTCAGGGTTGGAGCTAGGGTTAGGGTTAGTTTCAACGTTGAGGCGTATGGTGGATATTGGCGTGTGGATACGTGTTAGGGGGGGTGTGCGTTGCAGGGCGTGGCTTATCGTTAGTGTAGGCCTCAGGGTTCAGCCTGCGGGGAGGCTTAGGTTTCAGGGTATGGATTGGACTTACGGTTGTGGTTAGGTTCCAAGTGAGGCCTAGAGTCGCGATTGGGGTACGGATATGTGCTAGGGGGCGTTTTCATTGCAGGGCGTGGCTTATCGTTAGGGTAGGCCTCAGGTTTCAGGCAGAGGTTGAGGCTTCGGGTTCAGGGACAGGGTTGGAGCTAGGGTTAGGTTTAGTCTCCCTTTGAGGCCTATGGTGGAGATTTGGGTATGGATACATGTTAGGGGTAGTGTGCGTTTCAGGGCGCATCTTATCATTAGGGTAGGCCTCAGGGTTCAGGCTGCGGTTGAGGCTTAGGGTTTACGGTAAGGGTTGGACTTAGGGTTTGGGTTAGGCTCCCAGTGAGGCCTAAGGTCGCTATTGGTGTACGGATATGTGTTAGGGGGCGTTTTCGTTGCAGGGTGCAGCTTATCTTTAGGGTACGCCTCAGGGTTCAGGCTGCTTGTGAGGCTTAGTGTTCAGGGTCAGTATTGGTGCTAGGGTTAGGGTTATGCTCTTGCTGAGGCCTAGGGTCAAGATTGGGGTACCGATACGTGTTAGGGGGCATGTGCATTGCAGGGCACGGCTGATCATTAGGGTAGGCCTCAGGGTTCAGGTTGTGGGTGAGGCTTAGGGTTCGTGGTTAGGGCTGGGGTTAGGGTTAGGTTTCGGCTCCCAGTTAGGGCTAGGGTCTAGATTGGGGTACAGATACGTGTTAGGTGGCATGTGCGTTGCAGGGCGTGGCTTATCGTTAGGGTAGGCCCCAGAATTCAGGCTGCAGGTGAAGCTTTGTGTTCAGGGACACGGTTGGAGCTAGGGTTAGGGTTCGGCTCCCGGGGAGGCCTAATGTCGAGATTGTGGTATGGATACGTCTTAGGGGGCGTGTGCGTTGCAGGGCTTGGCTTATCGTTCGGGTAGGCCTCAGGGTTCAGGGTGAGGCTGAGGGTTAGTGTTCAGGGTCAGGGTTGGAACTACGGTTATGGTTAGTCTCCCGGTGTGGCCTATGCTTGAGATTGGATTACGGATACGTGTTAGGGGGGGGTGTGCGTTGCAGGGCATGGCTTATCGTTAGGGTAGGCCACAGGGTTAAGGCTGCGGGAGAGGCTTAGGTTTCAGCGTCAGGGTTGGAGCTGGGTTAGGGTTACACTCTCGCTGAGGCCTAGGGTCAAGATTGGAGTACGGATACGTTTTAGGGGGTGTCTGCATTGCAGGGCATGGCTGATCATTAGGGTAGGCCTCATGGTTCAGTCTGCGGGTGAGGCTTAGGGTTCATGGTCAGGGTTGGAGCTAGGGTTAGGTTTAGGCACCCGGTGAGGCCTATGTTCGAGATTGTGGTACGGATACGTGTTCGGGGGCGTGTGCGTTGCACGGCCCCGCTTATCATTAGGGTAGGCCTCGGGGTTCAACCTGCAGGTGAGGCTTAGGGTTCAGGGTAAGGGTTGGACTTAGGGTTAGGGATAGGCTCCCAGTGAGGCATAGGGTCGCGATCGGGTTATGGATATGTGTTAGGGGGCGTGTGCGTTGCAGAGCCTGGCTTATCGTTAGGGTAGGCCTCAGGGTTCAGGCTGCGGGTGAGGTTTAGGATTCAGGGTAAGGGTTGGAGCTAGGAGTAGGGTTAGGCTATCACTGAGTCCTAGGGTCGAGATTGGGGTACGGTTACGTGTTAGAGGGCGTGTGCATTGCAGGGCACAGCTGATCGTTAGGGTAGGACTCAGGGTTCAGGCTGCGGGTGAGGCTTAGGGTTCAGGGTCAGGCTTGGAGCTAGGGTTAGGGTTAGGCTCCCGGTGAGGCCTAGGGTCTAGATTGTGGTATGGATACATGTTTGGGGGCATGTGCATTGCGGGGAGCAGCTTATCATTAGGGTAGGCCTCAGGGTTCAGGCTGTGGGTGAGGCTGAGGTTTCAGTGTGAGGATTGGCCTTAGGGTTAGGGTTCGACTCCCAGTGAGGCCTAGGTTCGCGATTGGGGTACGGATATGTGTTAGGGCGCGTTTTCGTTGCAGGGTGCAGCTTATGGTTAGGGTAGGCCTCAGGGTTCAGGCTCCATGTGAGGCTTAGTGTTCAGGGTCAGGGTTGGAGCTAGCGTTAGGGTTAGGCTCTCGCTGAGTCCTAGGGTCAAGATTGGCTTACGGTTACGTGTTCGGGGCCGTGTGCATTGCAGGGCATGGCTGATCGTTAGGGTAGGCCTCAGGGTTCAGGCTGCGGGTGAGACTTAGGGGTCATGGTCAGTGTTGGAGCTAGGGTTAGGGTTAGGTCCCGGTGAGGCCTAGGGTCGAGATTGTGGTATGGATACGTGTTAGGGGGCGTGTGCGTTGCAGGGCGCGGCTTATTGTTAGGGTAGGCCTTAGGGTTCAGGCTGCGGGTGAGGCTTAGGGTTCAGGGTCAGGATTGGAGCGAGGGTTAGGTTAACGCTCTTCCTGAGGCCTAGGGTCAAGATTGGGATACGGATACGTGTTAGCGGGCATGTGCATTGCAGGGCACGGCTGATCGTTAGGGTAGGCCTCAGGGTTCAGGCTGCGGGTGAGGCTTAGATTTCATGGTCAGGGTTGGAGTTAGGGTTAGGGTTAGGCTCCCGGTGAGGCCTAGTGTCGAGATTGGGGTATGGATACGTGTTAGCGGGCATGTGCATTGCAGGGCACGGCTGATCGTTAGGGTTGGCCTCAGGGTTCAGCCTGCGTGAGAGGCTTGGATTTCATTTTCAGGGATGGAACTAGGGTTAGGGTTTGGCTCCCGATGAGGCCTAGGTTCGAGATTGTGGTACGGATACGTGTTCGGCGGCGTGTGCGTTTCAGGGCGTAGCATATCGTTAGGGAAAGACAGTGTAAAGGCTGCGGTTGAGGCTTTGTGTTCAGGGTCAAGGATTGAGCTAGGGTTAGGGATTGGCTCCCGGTTAGGCATAGCGTCGAGATTCGGGTACGGATACCTGTTAGGGGTCGTGTGCGTTGCAGGACGCGGCTTATCGTTAGGGTAGTCCTCAGGGTTCAGGTTGTGGGTGAGGCTTAGGGTTCAAGGTCAGGGTTGGAACTAGTGTTAGGGTTCGGCTCCTGCTTTGGGCTAGGGTCTAGATTGGGGTACGGATACGTGTTAGGGGGCGTCTGCCTTGCAGGGTGTGGCTTATCGTTAGGGTAGCCCCCAGAATTCAGGCTGCGTGTGAGGCTTTGTGTTCAGGGACAGGGTTGGAGCTAGGGTTAGGGTTAGGCTCACGGGGAGGACTAATGTCGAGATTGGCATGTGGATACGTGTTAGGGGGCGTGTGCGTTGCATGGTGCAGCTTATCGTTAGGGTAGGCCTCAGTGTTTAGGCTGCGGATGAGGCATAGGGTTCAGGGTCAGGGTTGGAGCTAGGGTTAGGTTTTGTCTCCCGGTGAGCCCTATGGTGGAGATTGGGGTACAGATACGTGTTATGGGGCATGTGCGTTGCAGAGCGCGGCTTATCATTAGGGTAGCACTCAGGGTTCAGGCTGCGGGTGAGGTATAGGGTTCAGGGTAAGGGTTGGAGCTAGGGTTAGTGTTAGGCTCTCGCTGAGTCCTAGGGTCGAGATTGGCATACGGATACGTGTTAGAGGGCGTGTGCATTGCAGGGCACGGCTCATCGTTATGGTAGGACTCAGGGTTCAGGCTGCGGGTGAGGCTTAGTGTTCATCGTCAGGGTTGGTGCTAGGGTTAGGGTTAGGCTCCCGGTGAGGCCTAGGGTCGAGATTGTGATATGGATACGTGTTTGGGGGCGTGTGCGTTGCAGGGCGCGGCTGATCGTTAGGGTAGGCCTCAGGGTTCAGGATTTTGGTGAGGCTTAGGGTTCAGGGTGAGGGTTGTCCTTAGGGTTAGGGTTCGGCTCCCGGTGAGGCCTAGGTTCGCGATTCGGGTACGGATATGTGTTAGGGCGCGTTTTCGTTTCAGGACGCGGCTTATCGTTAGGGTAGGCCTCAGGGTTCAGGCTGCGGGTGAGTCTTAGTGTTCAGGGTCAGGGTTGGAGCTAGGGTTAGGGTTAGGCTCTCGCTGACTCCTAGGCTCGAGATTGGGTTACGGTTACGTGTTAGGGGGCGTGTGCTTGCAGGGCACGGCTGATCGTTAGGGTACGCCTCAGGGTTTAAGCTGCGGGTGAGGCTTAGTGTTCAGGGTCAGTGTTGGCGGTAGGGTTAGGTTTAGGATCTCGCTGAAGCCTAGGGTCGAGATTGGGGTACGGATACGTGTTCGGGGTCGTGTGCATTGCAGGACACGGCTGATCGTTAGGGTAGGCCTCAGGGTTCAAGCTGCGGTTGAGGCTTAGGGTTCAGGGTAAGGGTTGGACTTAGGGTTAGGGTTAGGCTCCCGGTGAGGCCTAGGGTCGTGATTGGGGTATGGATATGTGATAGAGGGTGTTTTCAATGCAGGGCAGGGCTTATCGTTAGGGTAGGCCTCACGGTTCAGGCGGCAGGTGAGGCTTAGGGTTCAGGGTCAGGGTTGGAGCTAGGGTAAGTGTTAGTCTCCTGGTGAGGCCTAAGGTCGAGATGGGGTACGGATACGTGTTTGGAGGAATTTGCATTGCAGGGCGTGGCTTATCGTTAGGGTAGGCCTCAGGGTTCAGGACGAGGGTGAGGCTTAAAGTTCAGAGTCAGGGTTGGAGCTACGGTTAGGTTTAATATCACGGTGAGTCCCATGGTGGAGATTGGGCTACGGATACGTGTTAGGGGTTGTGTGCGTTGCATGGCGTGGCTTATCGTTAGGGTACGCCTCAGGGTTCAGGCTGCGGGTGAGGTTTAGGTTTCAGTGTAAGTGTTGGACATAGGGTTAGGGTTAGGCTCCCGGTGAGGCCTAGGTTCGCGATTGGGGTACGGATATGTGTTGGGGGGCGTTTTCGTTGCAGGGTGCGACTTATCATTAGGGTAGGTCTCAGGGTTCAGGCTGCGGGTGTGGCTTAGGGTTCAGGTTCAGGGATGTAGTTAGGGTTAGGTTTAGTCTCCCGGTGAGGCCTATGGTGGAGATTGGGGTACGGCTACGTGTTAGGGGGCGAGTGCGTTTCAGGGCGTGGCTTATCATTAGGGTAGGCCTCAGGGTTCAGGCTGCGGTTGAGGCTAAGTGTTTACGGTAAGGGTTGGACTTAGGGTTTGGGTTAGGATCCCAGTGACGCCTAAGGTCGCGATTGGGGTACGGATATGTGTTAGGGGGCATTTTCGTTGCAGGGTGCGGCTTATCGTTAGGGTAGGACTCAGGGATCAGACTGCGGGTGAGGCTTAGTTGTCATGGTCAGGGTTGGAGCTAGTGTTATGGTTAGGCTCCCTGTGAGGCCTATGTTGGAGATTGTGGTACGGATACGTGTTAGGGGGCGTGTGCGTTACAGGGCGCAGCTTATAGTTAGGGTAGGCCTCAGGGTTCAGGCTGCGGGTGAGGCTTAGGGTTCAAGGTCAGAAATGGATCTAGGTTTAGGCTCCCGGTTAGGCCTAGGGTCGAAATTGGGGTACGGATACGTGTTAGTGGGCGTGTGCGTTGGAGGGTGTGGCTTATCGTTAGGGTAGTCTTCAGGGTTCAGGCTTCAGGTGAGGGTTCAGGGTCAGAGATCGAGTTAGGGTTAGGTTTAGTCTCCCGGTGAGGCCTTTGGTGGAGATTGGGGTACGGCTACGTGTTAGGGGGCCTGTGCGTTTCAGGGCGCGGCTTATCATTAGGGTAGGCCTCAGGGTTCAGGCTGCGTTTGAGGCCTAGTGTTTACAGTAAGGGTTGGACTTACGGTTAGGGTTAGGTTCCCAGTGAGGCCTAGGGTCGCGATTGGGGTACGGATACTTGTTAGGGGGCGTTTTCGTTGCAGGGTGCAGCTTATCGTTAGGGTAGGCCTCAGGGTTCAGGCTGCGGGTGAGGCTTAGGGTTCAGGGTCAGGGTTGGCGGTAGGGTAAGTGTTAGGATCTTGCTGAGGCCTAGGGTCGAGATTGGGGTACGGATACGTGTTCGGGGGCGTGTGCATTGCAGGACACGGCTGATCGTTAGGGTAGGCCTCAGGGTTCAGGCTGCGGGTGAGGCTTAGTGGTCATGATCAGGGTTGGATCTAGGGTTAAGGTTAGGCTCCCGGTGAGGCCTATGTTGGAGAATGTGGTACGGATACGTGTTAGGGGGCGTGTGCGTTACAGGGCGCGGCTTATCATTAGGGTAGGCCTCAGGGTTCAGGCTGCGGGTGAGGGTTAGGGTTCAGGGTCAGGTTTGGAGTTACGGTTAGGGTTAGGCTCCCGGTGATGTCTAGGGCCGAGATTGGGGTACGGATACGTGTTAGGGGGCATGTGTGTTGGAGGGCGTGGCTTATCATTAGGGTTGGACTCAGGGTTTAGGCTGCGGGTGAGGCTTAGTGTTCAGGGTCAGGGTTTTAGCTAGGATTAGGGTTAGGCTTCCAGTGAGGTTTCGGGTCGAGATTGGGGTACGGATACATATTAGGGGGCGTGTTCGTTGCAGGGCGCGGCTTATCGTTAGGGTAGGCTTCATTATTCAGGCTGCGGGTGAGGTTTAGGGTTCAGGGTAATGTTTGGACTTAGTGTTAGGGTTAGGCTCCCGGTGAGGCCTAGGGTCGTGATTCGGTTACGGATATGTGTTAGGGGGCGTTTTCGTTGCAGGGCGTGGCTTATCATTAGGGTAGGCCTCAGGGTTGAGGGTGCGGGTGAGGCTTAGGGTTCAGGGTCAGGGTTGGAGCTAGGGTTAGGGTTAGGCTCTCGCTGAGGCCTAGGGTGTAGGTTGGGGTACGGATACGTGTTAGGGGGCATTTGCGTTGCAGGGCACGGCTGATCGTTAGGGTAGGACTCAGGGTTCAGGCTACGGGTGAGGCTTAGTGTTCAGATTCAGGTTTGGAGCTACGGCTAGGTTAAATGTCCTGCTGAGCTTTATGGTGGAGATTGGGGTACTGATAGGTGTTAGGGGGCGTGTGCATTGCAGGCCACGGCTGATCGTTAGGGTAAGCCTCAGGGTTCAGGCTGTGGGTGAGCCTTAGGGTTCAGGGTCAGGGTTGAATGTAGTGTTAGGTTTAGCCTCCCGGTGAGACCTACGGTGGAGATTGGGTTTCGGATACGTGTTAGGGGGCGTATGCGTTGCAGGTAGTGGCTTACCGTTAGGGTAGACCTCACGTTCAGGCTGCAGGTGAGGCTTAGGTTTCAGGGTAAGGGTTGTACCTAGGGTTAGGGTTAGGCTCCCAGTGAGGCCTAGGGTCGCAATTTGGGTACGGATATGTGTTAGGGGGCGTTTTCGTTGCAGGGCGTGGTTTATCGTTAGGGTAGGCCTCAGGGTTCAGGTTGCGGGTGAGGCTTAGGGTTCATGGTCAGGGTTGGATCTAGGGTTAGGTTTAGGCACTCGCTGAGGCCTAGGGTTGAGATTGGGGTACGGATACCTTTTAGGGGGCGTGTGCTTTGCAGGGCATGGCTGATCGTTAGGGTAGGTTTCAGGGTTCAGGCAGCGGGTGAGGCTTAGTGTTCAGGGTTAGGGATGGAGCTAGTGTTAGGATTAGTCTCCCGGTGTGGCCTAGGATCGCGATTGTGGTACGGATACGTGTTTGGGGGCGTGTGCGTAGCACGGCGTGGCTTATCGTTAGGGCAGGCCTCAGTGTTCAGGCTGCGGGTAAGTCTTAAGGTTCAGGGTCCTGGATCGAACTAGGGTTAGGGTTATGCTCCTGGTGAGGACTAGGGACGAGATTGGGGTACGGATACGTGTTAGGGGGTGTGGGCGTTGCAGCGTGCGGCTTATCGTTAGGTTATGCCTCAGGGTTCAGTCTCCGTGTGAGGCTTAGTGTTCAGGGTCAGATTTGGAGCTACTGTTAGGGTTAGGCTGCCGGTGATGCCTAGGATCAAGATTGGGGTATGGCTACGTGTTAGGGGGCATGTGCGTTGCAGGACGTGGCTTATCATTAGGGTAGGCCTCAGGGTTCAGGTTGTGGGTGAGGCTTAGTGTTCAGGGTCAGGGTTGGAGCTAGGGATAGGGTTAGGCTCCCGGTGCGGCTTAGGGTCTTTATTGGGGTAGGGATACGTGTTTGGGGCGTGTGCATTGCAGGGTGCGGCTTATCGTTATGGTAGCCCTCAGGGTTCAGGCTGCATGTGAGGCTTATTTTTCAGGTTCAGGGTTGGAGCTAGGGTTAGGATTAGGCTCCAGGGGAGGCCTAGGGTCTAGATTGGGGTACGGATATGAGTTAGGGGGTGTGGGCGTTGCATGGTGCGTCTTTTCATTGGGATAGGCGTCAGGGTTTAGTCTTCGGGTTAGGCTTAGGGTTCATGGTCTGGGTTGGAGTTAGGTTTAGGGTTCGGCTCCCGGTGAGTCCTAGGGTCGAGATTGGGATACGGATACGAGTTAGGGGGCATTTGCGTTGCACTTCGTGGCTTATCGTTAGTGGAGGACTCAGGGTTCAGGCTGCGGGTGAGGCTAAGTGTTCAGGTTCAGGGTTGGAGCTAGCGTTAGGTTTAGGCTCCTGGTGAGGCCTATGGTGGAGATTGGGGTACAGATACGTGTTAGGGGGCGTGTGCATTGCAGGACACGGCTGATCGTTAGGGTAGGCCTGAAGGTTCAGGCTGCGGGTGAGGCTTATGGTTCATGGTCAGGGTTGGAGCTAGGGTTAGGGTTCGGCTCCCGGTGAGGCCTACGGTCGAGATTGTGGTATGGATACGTGTTAGGGGTCGTGTGCGTTTCAGGGCATGGCTTATCATTAGGGTAGGCCTCAACGTTCAGGCTGCGGATGAGGTTTAGTGTTCAGGGTCAGGGTTGCAGCTAAGGTTAGGGTTAGGTTCCCGCTGTGGCCTAGTGTCGAGATAGGGGTACGGATACGTGTTAGGGAGAATGTGCGTTGCAGGGCACGGCTTATCATTAGGGTTTGCCTCATGGTTGTGGCTGCGGGTGAGGCTTAGTGTTCATGGTCAGGGTTGGAGACAGGGTTAGGGTTTGGCTCCCTGTGAGAGCTAGGGTCGTGATTGGGGTACGGATATGTGTTAACTGGCGTTTTCGTTGCAGAGCGCTCCTTATCGTTAGGGTAGGCCTCAGGGTTCAGGCTGTGGGTGAGGCTTAGGCTTCAGGGTCAGGGTTGGAGCTAGGGTTATGTTTAGGCTCTCGCTGAGGCCTAGGGTCGATATTGGGGTACGGATAAGTGTTTGGGGGCGTGTGCATTGCAGGGCACGGCTGATTGTTAGGGTAGGCCTCAGGGTTCAGGTTGCAGGTGAGGCTTAGTGTTCAGGGTCAGGGTTGGAGCTAAGGTTAGGGTGAGGCTCCCGGTGAGGGCTAGGTTCGAGATAGCGGTAGAGATACTTGTTAGGGGGCATGTGCGTTGCAGGGCGCCGCTTATCATTAGGGTTGGCCTCAGGGTTGAGGCTGCGAGTGAGGCTTAGTGTTCAGGGTCAGGGTTTTGGCTAGGGTTAGGATTATGCTCTCAGTGAGGTTTAGGGTCGAGATTGGGGTACAGATAGGTGTTTGGGGCGTGTGAGTAGCAGGACTTGGCTTAATGTTAGGGTAGGCCTCAAGGTTCAGTCTTCGGGTGCGCCTTAGGGTTCATGGTCAGGGTTGGAGGTAGGGTAAGGGTTAGTCTCCCGGTGATGCCTAGGGTCGAGATTGGGGTACGGACACGTGTTAGGGGGCATGTGCGTTGCAGGGCACGCCTTATCGTTAAGGTAGGCCTCTTGGTTCAGGCTGTGCGTGAGGCTTAGGGTTCAGGGTAAGTGTTGGACTTAGGGTTAGGGTTAGGCTCCCGGTGAGGCCTAGGGTCGCGGTTGGGGTACAGATATATGTTAGGGGGCGTTTTTGTTGCAGTGCGCGACTTATCGTTAGGGTAGGCCTCGGGGATCAGGCTGGGGGTGAGGTTTAGGGTTCAGGGTTAGGGTTGGAGCTAGGGTTCCGGTTACGCTCTCGCTGAGGCCTAGGTTCAAGTTTGGGGTACGGATACGTGTTAGGGGGCGTGTTCGTTGCAGGGTGCGGCTTATCGTTATGGTAGGGCTCACGGTTCAGGCTGCGGGTGAGGTTTAGTGTTCAGGGTCAGGTTTGGAGCCAGGGTTAAGTTTAGTCTCCCGGTGAGGCCTGTGGTGGAGTTTGGGGTTCGGTACGTGTTTGGGGTGTGTGCGTTTCAGAGAGTGGCTTATCGTTAGGGTAGGCCTCAGGGGAAAGGCTGCGGGTGTAGCTTAGGGTTCAGGGTAAGGTGTGGACTTAGGGTTAGTCTTAGGCTCCCGGTAATGCCTAGGGTCGAGATTGGGGTACCCTAATGTGTTGGGGGGCGTTTTCGTTGCAGGGCGCGGCTGATCATTAGGGTAGGCCTCAGGGTTCAGGCTGCGGGTGAGGCTTAGTGTTCAGGGTCAAGGTTGGAGCTATGGTTAGGGTTAGGCTCCCGGTGAGGCCTAGGGTCAAAATTGTGGTACCGATACGTGTTCAGGGGCGTGTGCGTTGCAGGGCGCGGCTTAAATTTAGGGTAGGCCTCAGGGTTCATGCTGTGGGTGAGGATTAGGGTTCAGGGTCAGTGTTGGAGCTAGGGTTAGGGTTCGGTTCCCGGTGAGGCCTAGGGTCGAGATTGGGGTACGGATACTTGTTAGGGGGCATGTGAGTTGCAGGGCGCGGCTTATCATTAGGGTAGGCCTCAGGGTCCAGCCTGCGGGTGAGGCGTTGTGTTCAGGGTCAGGGATGGAGCTAGGGTTAGGTTTAGGCTCCCGGTTAGGCCTAGGGTCGAGATTGGGGTACGGATACGTGTAATGGGGCGTGTGCTTTGCAGGGTGTGGCTTATTGTTAAGGGAGGCCTCAGGGTTCAGGCTGCGGATGAGGCTTAGGGTTCAGGGTCAGGGTTGGAGCTAGAGTTAGGTTTAGTCTCCCGGTGAGGCCTATGTTGGAGATTGGGTTACGGATACGTGTTAGGGGGCGTGTGCATTGCAGGGCGCGGCTTATCATTAGGGTATGCGTCAGGGTTCAGGCTGCAGGTGAGGCATAGGGTTCAGGGTAAGGGTTGGACTTAGGGTTAGGGTTAGGCTCCCAGTGAGGCCCTGGGTCGCGATTGGGGTACGGATATGTGTTTGGCGGCGTTTTCGTTGCACAGCGCGGCTTATCGTTAGGGTAGGACTCAGGGTTCAGGCTGCGGGTGAGGCTTAGGGTTCAGAGTCAGGGTTGGAGCTAGGGTTAAGTTTAGGCTCTCGCTGAGTCCTAGGGTCAAGATTGGGGTACGGATACGTGTTAGGGGGCGTGTGCTTTGCAGGGCGCAGCTTATCGTTATTGTAGGCCTCAGGGTTCAGGCTGCATGCGAGGCTTAGTTTTGAGGGTTCGGTTTGGAGCTAGCGTTAGGTTTAGTCTCACGGTGAGACCAAGGGTGGAAATTGGGGTACGGATACGTTTTAGGGCGCATGTGCGTTGCAGGGCGCGGCTTATGGTTAGGGTAGGCCTCAGGGCCCAGGCTGTGGGTGACGCTTTGTATTCAGGGTCAGGGTTGGAGCTAGGGTTAGGGTTAGGACCCCGGTTAGGCCTAGGGTCGAGATTGGTGTACAGATACGTGTTAGGGGGCGTGTGCTTTGCAGGGCGTGGCTTATCGTTAGGGTAGGCCTCACGGTTCAGCCGGCCAGTGAGGCTTAGCGTTCAGGGTAAGGGTTGGACTTAGGGTTAGGGTTTGGCTCCCAGTGAGGCCTATGGTCGCGATTGGGGTACGGATATGTGTTAGGGGGCGTTTTTGTTGCAGGGCGTGGCTAATAGTTAGGGTAGGCCTCAGGGTTCAGGCTGTGGGTGAGGCTTAGGGTTCAGGGTAAGAGTTGGACTTAGGGTTAGGTTTAGGCTCCTGGTGAGGCCTAGGGTTGCGATTGGGGTACGGATATGTGTTAGGGGGCGTTTTCGTTGCAGGGCGCGGCTTATCGTTTGGGTAGGCCTCAGGGTTCAGGCTGTGGGTGAGGCTTTGTGTTCAGGGACAGGGTTGGAGCTAGGGTCAGGGTTAGACTTCCTGGGAGGCCTAAGCTTGAGATTGGGGTACGGATACATGTTTGGGGGCGTGTGCGTTGCATGGTATGGCATATCGTTAGTGTAGGCCTCAGGGTTTAGGCTTCGGGTGAGGCTTAGGGTTCATGGTCTGGGTGGAGCTAAGGTTAGGGTTCGGCTCTCGGTGATGCCTAGGGTCGAGATTGTGTTATGGATACGTGTTTGGAGTCATGTGCATTGTAGTGCACTGCTTATCATTAGGGTAGTCCTCAGCGTTCAGGCTGTGGGTGAGGCTTTGTGTTCAGGGTCAGGGATGGAGCTAGGGTTAGCGTTAGGCTCCCAGTTAGGCCTAGGTCAAGATTGGGGTACGAATACGTGTTAGGGAGCGTGTGCTTTGCAGGTCGCTGCTTATCGTTAAGGGAGGCCTCAGGGTTCAGGCTGCGGGTGAGGCTTAGTTTTCAGGGTCAGCATTGGAGCTAGGGTTAGGTTTAGTCTCCCGGTGAGGCCTACGGTGGAGATTGGGGTACGGATACGTGTTCGGGAGCGTGTGCGTTGCAGGGCGCGGCTTATCGTCATGGTAGGCCACAGGGTTCAGGCTGCAGGTGACGCTTAGTGTTCAGGGTCAGGGTTTTAGCTAGGGTTATGGTTTGGCTCCCAGTGAAGTTTATGCTCGTGATTAGGGTTCGGATACGTGTTTGGGGTCGTGTGCATTGCAGGACGTGGCTTATCATTAGGGTAGGCCTCAGGTTTCAGGCTGCGGGTGAGGCTTAGGGTTCAGGGTCAGGGTTTTAGCTATGGTTAGGCTTAGGCTCCCAGTGAGGATTAGGGTCGAGATTGTGGTAGGGATACGTGTTTGGGGGCGTGTGCGTTGCAGGACGTGGCTTATCCTTAGCGTAGGCTTCAGGGTTCAGGCTGCGGGTGAGGCTTAGTGTTCAGGGTCAGTGTTGGAGCTAGGGTTAGGGTTTGGCTCCCGGTTAGGGCTAGGGTCGAAATTGGGATACGGATACGTGTTCGGGGGTGTGTGCGTTTCAGGGTGCGGCTTATTGTTTGCGTAGGGCTCTGGGTTCAGGCTTCGTGTGAGGCTTAGTGTTTAGGGTCAGGGTAGGAGTTAGGGTTTCGTTTAGGCTCCCTGGGAGGCCTAGGGTCGAGATTGGGGTACAGATACGACTTAGGGGGCGTGTGCGTTGCATCGTGGGGCTTATCGTTATGGTAGGCCTCAGGGTTCAGGCTGTGGGTGAGCCTTAGTTTTCAGGGTAAGGGTTGGACTTAGGTTTAGGGTTAGGCTCCCGGTGAGGCCTAGGATTGCGATTGGGGTACGGATACGTGTTAGAGGGCATGTGCATTTCAGCGCGCGGCTTATCGTTAGGGTAGGCCTCTGGGTACACCCTGCGTGTGAGGCTTTGTGTTCAGGGACAGGGTTGGAGCTAGGGTTAGTGTGAGGCTCCCGATTAAGCCTAAGGTCGAGATTGGGGTACGCATTCGTGTTAGGGGGCGTGTGCGTTGCAGGACGTGGCTTATCGTTAAGGATGGCCTCAGGGTTGAGGCTCTGGGTGAGGCTTAGGTTTCAGGGTCAGGGTTGGAGCTAGGGTTAGGTTTAGTCTCCCGGTGAGGCCTATGGTGCAGATTGGGGTACGGATATGTGTTAGTGGGTGTGTGCGTTGCAGGTCACGGCCTATCGTTAGGGTAGGTCTCAGGGTTCAGGCTGTAGGTTAGGCTTAGTGTTCAGGGTAATGGTTGGACTTAGGGTTAGGGTTAGGCTCCCGGTGAGGCCTAGGGTCGCGATTGGGGTACAGATATGTGTTAGGGGGCGTTTTTATTGCAGGGCGTGACTTATCGTTAGGGTAGGCCTCGGGGATCAGGCTGCGGGTGAGGTTTAGGGTTCAGGGTTAGGGTTGGAGCTAGGGTTCCGGTTACGCTCTCGCTGAGCCCTAGGTTCAAGTTTGGGGTACGGATACGTGTTAGGGGGCATGTTCGTTGCAGGGCGCGGCTTATCGTTAGGGTAGGGCTCACCGTTCAGGCTGTGGATGAGGCTTAGTGTTCAGGGTGAGGTTTGGAGCCAGGGTTAGGTTTAGTCTCCCGGTGAGGCCTGTGGTGGAGTTTGGGGTTCGGTACGTGTTATGGGGCGTGTGCGTTTCAGAGCATGGCTTATCGTTAGGGTAGGCCTCAGGGATCAGGCTGCGGGTGTAGCTTAGGGTTCAGGGTAATGTGTGGACTTAGGGTTAGTGTTAGGCTCCCGGTAATGCCTAGGGTCGAGATTGGGGTACCCTAATGTGTTGGGGGGCGTTTTCGTTGCAGGGCGCGGCTGATCGTTAGGGTAGGCCTCAGGGTTCAGGCTGCGGGTGAGGCTTAGTGTTCAGGGTCAAGGTTGGAGCTATGGTTAGGGTGAGGCACCCGGTGAGGCCTAGGGTCAAAATTGTGGTACCGATACGTGTTCGGGGGCATGTGCGTTGCAGGGCGCGGCTTAAATTTAGGGTAGGCCTCAGGGTTCATGCTGTGGGTGAGGATTAGGGTTCAGGGTCAGTGTTGGAGCTAGGGTTAGGGTTCGGCTCCCGGTGAGGCCTAGGGTCGAGATTGGGGTACGGATACTTGTTAGGGGGCATGTGAGTTGCAGGGCGCGGCTTATCATTAGGGTAGGCCTCAGGGTCCAGCCTGCGGGTGAGGCGTTGTGTTCAGGGTCAGGGATGGAGCTAGGGTTAGGTTTAGGCTTCCGGTTAGGCCTAGGGTCGAGATTGGGGTACGGATACTTGTAATGGTGCGTGTGCTTTGCAGGGCGTGGCTTATTGTTAAGGGAGGCCTCAGGGTTCAGGCTGCGGATGAGGCTTAGGGTTCAGGGTCAGGGTTGGAGCTAGAGTTAGGTTTAGTCTCCCGGTGAGGCCTATGTTGGAGATTGGGTTACGGATACGTGTTAGGGGGCGTGTGCATTGCAGGGCATGGCTTATCATTAGGGTATGCGTCAGGGTTCAGGCTGCAGGAGAGGCATAGGGTTCAGGGTAAGGGTTGGACTTAGGGTTAGGGTTAGGCTCCCAGTGAGGCCCTGGGTCGCGATTGGGGTACGGATATGTGTTTGGGGGCGTTTTCGTTGCACGGCGCGGCTTATCGTTAGGGTAGGACTCAGGGTTCAGGCTGCGGGTGAGGCTTAGGGTTCAGAGTCAGGGTTGGAGCTAGGGTTAAGTTTAGGCTCTCGCTGAGTCCTAGGGTCAAGATTGGGGTACGGATACGTGTTAGGGGGCGTGTGCATTGCAGGGCGCAGCTTATCGTTAGTGTAGGCCTCAGGGTTCAGGCTGCATGCGAGGCTTAGTTTTGAGGGTTCGGTTTGGAGCTAGCGTTAGGTTTAGTCTCACGGTGAGACCAAGGGTGGAAATTGGGGTACGGATACGTTTTAGGGCGCATGTGCGTTGCAGGGCGCGGCTTATGGTTAGGGTAGGCCTCAGGGCCCAGGCTGTGGGTGACGCTTTGTATTCAGGGTCAGGGTTGGAGCTAGGGTTAGGGTTAGGACCCCGGTTAGGCCTAGGGTCGAGATTGGTGTACAGATACGTGTTAGGGGGCGTGTGCTTTGCAGGGCGTGGCTTATCGTTAGGGTAGGCCTCACGGTTCAGCCGGCCAGTGAGGCTTAGCGTTCAGGGTAAGGGTTGGACTTAGGGTTAGGGTTTGGCTCCCAGTGAGGCCTATGGTCGCGATTGGGGTACGGATATGTGTTAGGGGGCGTTTTTGTTGCAGGGCGTGGCTAATAGTTAGGGTAGGCCTCAGGGTTCAGGCTGTGGGTGAGGCTTAGGGTTCAGGGTAAGAGTTGGACTTAGGGTTAGGTTTAGGCTCCTGGTGAGGCCTAGGGTTGCGATTGGGGTACGGATATGTGTTAGGGGGCGTTTTCGTTGCAGGGCGCGGCTTATCGTTTGGGTAGGCCTCAGGGTTCAGGCTGTGGGTGAGGCTTTGTGTTCAGGGACAGGGTTGGAGCTAGGGTCAGGGTTAGGCTTCCTGGGAGGCCTAAGCTTGAGATTGGGGTACGGATACATGTTTGGGGGCATGTGCGTTGCATGGTATGGCATATCGTTAGTGTAGGCCTCAGGGTTTAGGCTTCGGGTGAGGCTTAGGGTTCATGGTCTGGGTGGAGCTAAGGTTAGGGTTCGGCTCTCGGTGATGCCTAGGGTCGAGATTGTGTTATGGATACGTGTTTGGAGTCATGTGCATTGTAGTGCGCTGCTTATCATTAGGGTAGTCCTCAGCGTTCAGGCTGTGGGTGAGGCTTTGTGTTCAGGGTCAGGGATGGAGCTAGGGTTAGCGTTAGGCTCCCAGTTAGGCCTAGGGTCAAGATTGGGGTACGGATACGTGTTAGGGAGCGTGTGCTTTGCAGGTCGCTGCTTATCGTTAAGGGAGGCCTCAGGGTTCAGGCTGCGGGTGAGGCTTAGTTTTCAGGGTCAGCATTGGAGCTAGGGTTAGGTTTAGTCTCCCGGTGAGGCCTACGGTGGAGATTGGGGTACGGATACGTGTTCGGGAGCGTGTGCGTTGCAGGGCGCGGCTTATCGTCATGGTAGGCCACAGGGTTCAGGCTGCAGGTGACGCTTAGTGTTCAGGGTCAGGGTTTTAGCTAGGGTTATGGTTTGGCTCCCAGTGAAGTTTATGCTCGTGATTAGGGTTCGGATACGTGTTTGGGGGCGTGTGCATTGCAGGACGTGGCTTATCATTAGGGTAGGCCTCAGGTTTCAGGCTGCGGGTGAGGCTTAGGGTTCAGGGTCAGGGTTTTAGCTATGGTTAGGCTTAGGCTCCCAGTGAGGATTAGGGTCGAGATTGTGGTAGGGATACGTGTTTGGGGGCGTGTGCGTTGCAGGACGTGGCTTATCGTTAGCGTAGGCCTCAGGGTTCAGGCTGCGGGTGAGGCTTAGTGTTCAGGGTCAGTGTTGGAGCTAGGGTTAGGGTTTGGCTCCCGGTTAGGGCTAGGGTCGAAATTGGGATACGGATACGTGTTCGGGGGTGTGTGCGTTTCAGGGTGCGGCTTATTGTTAGCGTAGGGCTCTGGGTTCAGGCTTCGGGTGAGGCTTAGTGTTCAGGGTCAGGGTAGGAGTTAGGGTTTCGTTTAGGCTCCCTGGGAGGCCTAGGGTCGAGATTGGGGTACGGATACGACTTAGGGGGCGTGTGCGTTGCATCGTGGGGCTTATCGTTATGGTAGGCCTCAGGGTTCAGGCTGTGGGTGAGCCTTAGTTTTCAGGGTAAGGGTTGGACTTAGGTTTAGGGTTAGGCTCCCGGTGAGGCCTAGGATTTCGATTGGGGTACGGATACGTGTTAGAGGGCATGTGCATTTCAGCGCGCGGCTTATCGTTAGGGTAGGCCTCTGGGTACACCCTGCGTGTGAGGCTTTGTGTTCAGGGACAGGGTTGGAGCTAGGGTTAGTGTGAGGCTCCCGATTAAGCCTAAGGTCGAGATTGGGGTACGGATACGTGTTAGGGGGCGTGTGCGTTGCATGGTATGGCATATCGTTAGGGTCGGCCTCAGGTTCCAGTTTGTGGGTGAGGCTTAGGGTTCATGGTCAGGGTGGGAGCTAGGGTTAGGGTTAGGCTCCCGGTGACGCCTAGGTTCGAGATTGGGGTACGGATACGTGTTAGGGGGCGTGTGAGTTGCAGGGCAAGGCTTATCATTAGGGTAGGCCTCAGGTTCCAGGACGCGGGTGACGCTTTGTGTTCAGGGTCAGGGATGGAGATAGGGTTAGGTTTAGTCTCCCGGTGAGGCCTATGGTGCAGATTGGGGTACGGATATGTGTTAGTGGGTGTGTGCGTTGCAGGTCACGGCCTATCGTTAGGGTAGGTCTCAGGGTTCAGGCTGTAGGTGAGGCTTAGTGTTCAGGGTAATGGTTGGACTTAGGGTTAGGGTTAGGCTCCCGGTGAGGCCTAGGGTCGCGATTGGGGTACAGATATGTGTTAGGGGGCGTTTTTATTGCAGGGCGTGACTTATCGTTAAGGTAGGCCTCGGGGATCAGGCTGCGGGTGAGGTTTAGGGTTCAGGGTTAGGGTTGGAGCTAGGGTTCCGGTTACGCTCTCGCTGAGCCCTAGGTTCAAGTTTGGGGTACGGATACGTGTTAGGGGGCATGTTCGTTGCAGGGCGCGGCTTATCGTTAGGGTAGGGCTCACCGTTCAGGCTGTGGATGAGGCTTAGTGTTCAGGGTCAGGTTTGGAGCCAGGGTTAGGTTTAGTCTCCCGGTGAGGCCTGTGGTGGAGTTTGGGGTTCGGTACGTGTTATGGGGCGTGTGCGTTTCAGAGCATGGCTTATCGTTAGGGTAGGCCTCAGGGATCAGGCTGCGGGTGTAGCTTAGGGTTCAGGGTAAGGTGTGGACTTAGGGTTAGTGTTAGGCTCCGGGTAATGCCTAGGGTCGATATTGGGGTACCCTAATGTGTTGGGGGGCGTTTTCGCTGCAGGGCGCGGCTGATCGTTAGGGTAGGCCTCAGGGTTCAGGCTGCGGGTGAGGCTTAGTGTTCAGGGTCAAGGTTGGAGCTATGGTTAGGGTGAGGCACCCGGTGAGGCCTAGGGTCAAAATTGTGGTACCGATACGTGTTCGGGGGCATGTGCGTTGCAGGGCGCGGCTTAAATTTAGGGTCGGCCTCAGGGTTCATGCTGTGGGTGAGGATTAGGGTTCAGGGTCAGTGTTGGAGCTAGGGTTAGGGTTCGGTTCCCGGTGAGGCCTAGGGTCGAGATTGGGGTACGGATACTTGTTAGGGGGCATGTGAGTTGCAGGGCGCGGCTTATCATTAGGGTAGGCCTCAGGGTCCAGCCTGCGGGTGAGGCGTTGTGTTCAGGGTCAGGGATGGAGCTAGGGTTAGGTTTAGGCTCCCGGTTAGGCCTAGGGTCGAGATTGGGGTACGGATACGTGTAATGGGGCGTGTGCTTTGCAGGGTGTGGCTTATTGTTAAGGGAGGCCTCAGGGTTCAGGCTGCGGATGAGGCTTAGGGTTCAGGGTCAGGGTTGGAGCTAGAGTTAGGTTTAGTCTCCCGGTGAGGCCTATGTTGGAGATTGGGTTACGGATACGTGTTAGGGGGCGTGTGCATTGCAGGGCGCGGCTTATCATTAGGGTATGCGTCAGGGTTCAGGCTGCAGGTGAGGCATAGGGTTCAGGGTAAGGGTTGGACTTAGGGTTAGGGTTAGGCTCCCAGTGAGGCCCTGGGTCGCGATTGGGGTACGGATATGTGTTTGGGGGCGTTTTCGTTGCACAGCGCGGCTTATCGTTAGGGTAGGACTCAGGGTTCAGGCTGCGGGTGAGGCTTAGGGTTCAGAGTCAGGGTTGGAGCTAGGGTTAAGTTTAGGCTCTCGCTGAGTCCTAGGGTCAAGATTGGGGTACGGATACGTGTTAGGGGGCGTGTGCTTTGCAGGGTGCAGCTTATCGTTATTGTAGGCCTCAGGGTTCAGGCTGCATGCGAGGCTTATTTTTGAGGGTTCGGTTTGGAGCTAGCGTTAGGTTTAGTCTCACGGTGAGACCAAGGGTGGAAATTGGGGTACGGATACGTTTTAGAGCGCATGTGCGTTGCAGGGCGCGGCTTATGGTTAGGGTAGGCCTCAGGGCCCAGGCTGTGGGTGACGCTTTGTATTCAGGGTCAGGGTTGGAGCTAGGGTTAGGGTTAGGACCCCGGTTAGGCCTAGGGTCGAGATTGGTGTACAGATACGTGTTAGGGGGCGTGTGCTTTGCAGGGCGTGGCTTATCGTTAGGGTAGGCCTCACGGTTCAGCCGGCCAGTGAGGCTTAGCGTTCAGGGTAAGGGTTGGACTTAGGGTTAGGGTTTGGCTCCCAGTGAGGCCTATGGTCGCGATTGGGGTACGGATATGTGTTAGGGGGCGTTTTTGTTGCAGGGCGTGGCTAATAGTTAGGGTAGGCCTCAGGGTTCAGGCTGTCGGTGAGGCTTAGGGTTCAGGGTAAGAGTTGGACTTAGGGTTAGGTTTAGGCTCCTGGTGAGGCCTAGGGTTGCGATTGGGGTACGGATATGTGTTAGGGGGCGTTTTCGTTGCAGGGCGCGGCTTATCGTTTGGGTAGGCCTCAGGGTTCAGGCTGTGGGTGAGGCTTTGTGTTCAGGGACAGGGTTGGAGCTAGGGTCAGGGTTAGGCTTCCTGGGAGGCCTAAGCTTGAGATTGGGGTACGGATACATGTTTGGGGGCGTGTGCGTTGCATGGTATGGCATATCGTTAGTGTAGGCCTCAGGGTTTAGGCTTCGGGTGAGGCTTAGGGTTCATGGTCTGGGTGGAGCTAAGGTTAGGGTTCGGCTCTCGGTGATGCCTAGGGTCGAGATTGTGTTATGGATACGTGTTTGGAGTCATGTGCATTGTAGTGCGCTGCTTATCATTAGGGTAGTCCTCAGCGTTCAGGCTGTGGGTGAGGCTTTGTGTTCAGGGTCAGGGATGGAGCTAGGGTTAGCGTTAGGCTCCCAGTTAGGCCTAGGTCAAGATTGGGGTACGAATACGTGTTAGGGAGCGTGTGCTTTGCAGGTCGCTGCTTATCGTTAAGGGAGGCCTCAGGGTTCAGGCTGCGGGTGAGGCTTAGTTTTCAGGGTCAGCATTGGAGCTAGGGTTAGGTTTAGTCTCCCGGTGAGGCCTACGGTGGAGATTGGGGTACGGATACGTGTTCGGGAGCGTGTGCGTTGCAGGGCGCGGCTTATCGTCATGGTAGGCCACAGGGTTCAGGCTGCAGGTGACGCTTAGTGTTCAGGGTCAGGGTTTTAGCTAGGGTTATGGTTTGGCTCCCAGTGAAGTTTATGCTCGTGATTAGGGTTCGGATACGTGTTTGGGGGCGTGTGCATTGCAGGACGTGGCTTATCATTAGGGTAGGACTCAGGTTTCAGGCTGCGGGTGAGGCTTAGGTTTCAGGGTCAGGGTTTTAGCTATGGTTAGGCTTAGGCTCCCAGTGAGGATTAGGGTCGAGATTGTGGTAGGGATACGTGTTTGGGGGCGTGTGCGTTGCAGGACGTGGCTTATCGTTAGCGTAGGCCTCAGGGTTCAGGCTGCGGGTGAGGCTTAGTGTTCAGGGTCAGTGTTGGAGCTAGGGTTAGGGTTTGGCTCCCGGTTAGGGCTAGGGTCGAAATTGGGATACGGATACGTGTTCGGGGGTGTGTGCGTTTCAGGGTGCGGCTTATTGTTTGCGTAGGGCTCTGGGTTCAGGCTTCGTGTGAGGCTTAGTGTTTAGGGTCAGGGTAGGAGTTAGGGTTTCGTTTAGGCTCCCTGGGAGGCCTAGGGTCGAGATTGGGGTACAGATACGACTTAGGGGGCGTGTGCGTTGCATCGTGGGGCTTATCGTTATGGTAGGCCTCAGGGTTCAGGCTGTGGGTGAGCCTTAGTTTTCAGGGTAAGGGTTGGACTTAGGTTTAGGGTTAGGCTCCCGGTGAGGCCTAGGATTGCGATTGGGGTACGGATACGTGTTAGAGGGCATGTGCATTTCAGCGCGCGGCTTATCGTTAGGGTAGGCCTCTGGGTACACCCTGCGTGTGAGGCTTTGTGTTCAGGGACAGGGTTGGAGCTAGGGTTAGTGTGAGGCTCCCGATTAAGCCTAAGGTCGAGATTGGGGTACGCATTCGTGTTAGGGGGCGTGTGCGTTGCAGGACGTGGCTTATCGTTAAGGATGGCCTCAGGGTTGAGGCTCTGGGTGAGGCTTAGGTTTCAGGGTCAGGGTTGGAGCTAGGGTTAGGTTTAGTCTCCCGGTGAGGCCTATGGTGCAGATTGGGGTACGGATATGTGTTAGTGGGTGTGTGCGTTGCAGGTCACGGCCTATCGTTAGGGTAGGTCTCAGGGTTCAGGCTGTAGGTGAGGCTTAGTGTTCAGGGTAATGGTTGGACTTAGGGTTAGGGTTAGGCTCCCGGTGAGGCCTAGGGTCGCGATTGGGGTACAGATATGTGTTAGGGGGCGTTTTTATTGCAGGGCGTGACTTATCGTTAGAGTAGGCCTCGGGGATCAGGCTGCGGGTGAGGTTTAGGGTTCAGGGTTAGGGTTGGAGCTAGGGTTCCGGTTACGCTCTCGCTGAGCCCTAGGTTCAAGTTTGGGGTACGGATACGTGTTAGGGGGCATGTTCGTTGCAGGGCGCGGCTTATCGTTAGGGTAGGGCTCACCGTTCAGGCTGTGGATGAGGCTTAGTGTTCAGGGTCAGGTTTGGAGCCAGGGTTAGGTTTAGTCTCCCGGTGAGGCCTGTGGTGGAGTTTGGGGTTCGGTACGTGTTATGGGGCGTGTGCGTTTCAGAGCATGGCTTATCGTTAGGGTAGGCCTCAGGGGAAAGGCTGCGGGTGTAGCTTAGGGTTCAGGGTAAGGTGTGGACTTAGGGTTAGTGTTAGGCTCCCGGTAATGCCTAGGGTCGAGATTGGGGTACCCTAATGTGTTGGGGGGCGTTTTCGTTGCAGGGCGCGGCTGATCGTTAGGGTAGGCCTCAGGGTTCAGGCTGCGGGTGAGGCTTAGTGTTCAGGGTCAAGGTTGGAGCTATGGTTAGGGTGAGGCACCCGGTGAGGCCTAGGGTCAAAATTGTGGTACCGATACGTGTTCGGGGGCATGTGCGTTGCAGGGCGCGGCTTAAATTTAGGGTAGGCCTCAGGGTTCATGCTGTGGGTGAGGATTAGGGTTCAGGGTCAGTGTTGGAGCTAGGGTTAGGGTTCGGCTCCCGGTGAGGCCTAGGGTCGAGATTGGGGTACGGATACTTGTTAGGGGGCATGTGAGTTGCAGGGCGCGGCTTATCATTAGGGTAGGCCTCAGGGTCCAGCCTGCGGGTGAGGCGTTGTGTTCAGGGTCAGGGATGGAGCTAGGGTTAGGTTTAGGCTTCCGGTTAGGCCTAGGGTCGAGATTGGGGTACGGATACGTGTAATGGGGAGTGTGCTTTGCAGGGCGTGGCTTATTGTTAAGGGAGGCCTCAGGGTTCAGGCTGCGGATGAGGCTTAGGGTTCAGGGTCAGGGTTGGAGCTAGAGTTAGGTTTAGTCTCCCGGTGAGGCCTATGTTGGAGATTGGGTTACGGATACGTGTTAGGGGGCGTGTGCATTGCAGGGCATGGCTTATCATTAGGGTATGCGTCAGGGTTCAGGCTGCAGGAGAGGCATAGGGTTCAGGGTAAGGGTTGGACTTAGGGTTAGGGTTAGGCTCCCAGTGAGGCCCTGGGTCGCGATTGGGGTACGGATATGTGTTTGGGGGCGTTTTCGTTGCACGGCGCGGCTTATCGTTAGGGTAGGACTCAGGGTTCAGGCTGCGGGTGAGGCTTAGGGTTCAGAGTCAGGGTTGGAGCTAGGGTTAAGTTTAGGCTCTCGCTGAGTCCTAGGGTCAAGATTGGGGTACGGATACGTGTTAGGGGGCGTGTGCATTGCAGGGCGCAGCTTATCGTTATTGTAGGCCTCAGGGTTCAGGCTGCATGCGAGGCTTAGTTTTGAGGGTTCGGTTTGGAGCTAGCGTTAGGTTTAGTCTCACGGTGAGACCAAGGGTGGAAATTGGGGTACGGATACATTTTAGGGCGCATGTGCGTTGCAGGGCGCGGCTTATGGTTAGGGTAGGCCTCAGGGCCCAGGCTGTGGGTGACGCTTTGTATTCAGGGTCAGGGTTGGAGCTAGGGTTAGGGTTAGGACCCCGGTTAGGCCTAGGGTCGAGATTGGTGTACAGATACGTGTTAGGGGGCGTGTGCTTTGCAGGGCGTGGCTTATCGTTAGGGTAGGCCTCACGGTTCAGCCGGCCAGTGAGGCTTAGCGTTCAGGGTAAGGGTTGGACTTAGGGTTAGGGTTTGGCTCCCAGTGAGGCCTATGGTCGCGATTGGGGTACGGATATGTGTTAGGGGGCGTTTTTGTTGCAGGGCGTGGCTAATAGTTAGGGTAGGCCTCAGGGTTCAGGCTGTGGGTGAGGCTTAGGGTTCAGGGTAAGAGTTGGACTTAGGGTTAGGTTTAGGCTCCTGGTGAGGCCTAGGGTTGCGATTGGGGTACGGATATGTGTTAGGGGGCGTTTTCGTTGCAGGGCGCGGCTTATCGTTTGGGTAGGCCTCAGGGTTCAGGCTGTGGGTGAGGCTTTGTGTTCAGGGACAGGGTTGGAGCTAGGGTCAGGGTTAGGCTTCCTGGGAGGCCTAAGCTTGAGATTGGGGTACGGATACATGTTTGGGGGCGTGTGCGTTGCATGGTATGGCATATCGTTAGTGTAGGCCTCAGGGTTTAGGCTTCGGGTGAGGCTTAGGGTTCATGGTCTGGGTGGAGCTAAGGTTAGGGTTCGGCTCTCGGTGATGCCTAGGGTCGAGATTGTGTTATGGATACGTGTTTGGAGTCATGTGCATTGTAGTGCGCTGCTTATCATTAGGGTAGTCCTCAGCGTTCAGGCTGTGGGTGAGGCTTTGTGTTCAGGGTCAGGGATGGAGCTAGGGTTAGCGTTAGGCTCCCAGTTAGGCCTAGGGTCAAGATTGGGGTACGGATACGTGTTAGGGAGCGTGTGCTTTGCAGGTCGCTGCTTATCGTTAAGGGAGGCCTCAGGGTTCAGGCTGCGGGTGAGGCTTAGTTTTCAGAGTCAGCATTGGAGCTAGGGTTAGGTTTAGTCTCCCGGTGAGGCCTATGGTGGAGATTGGGGTACGGATACGTGTTCGGGAGCGTGTGCGTTGCAGGGCGTGGCTTATCGTCATGGTAGGCCACAGGGTTCAGGCTGCAGGTGACGCTTAGTGTTCAGGGTCAGGGTTTTAGCTAGGGTTATGGTTTGGCTCCCAGTGAAGTTTATGCTCGTGATTAGGGTTCGGATACGTGTTTGGGGGCGTGTGCATTGCAGGACGTGGCTTATCATTAGGGTAGGCCTCAGGTTTCAGGCTGCGGGTGAGGCTTAGGGTTCAGGGTCAGGGTTTTAGCTATGGTTAGGCTTAGGCTCCCAGTGAGGATTAGGGTCGAGATTGTGGTAGGGATACGTGTTTGGGGGCGTGTGCGTTGCAGGACGTGGCTTATCGTTAGTGTAGGCCTCAGGGTTCAGGCTGCGGGTGAGGCTTAGTGTTCAGGGACAGTGTTGGAGCTAGGGTTAGGGTTTGGCTCCCGGTTAGGGCTAGGGTCGAAATTGGGATACGGATACGTGTTCGGGGGTGTGTGCGTTTCAGGGTGCGGCTTATTGTTAGCGTAGGGCTCTGGGTTCAGGCTTCGGGTGAGGCTTAGTGTTCAGGGTCAGGGTAGGAGTTAGGGTTTCGTTTAGGCTCCCTGGGAGGCCTAGGGTCGAGATTGGGGTACGGATACGACTTAGGGGGCGTGTGCGTTGCATCGTGGGGCTTATCGTTATGGTAGGCCTCAGGGTTCAGGCTGTGGGTGAGCCTTAGTTTTCAGGGTAAGGGTTGGACTTAGGTTTAGGGTTAGGCTCCCGGTGAGGCCTAGGATTTCGATTGGGGTACGGATACGTGTTAGAGGGCATGTGCATTTCAGCGCGCGGCTTATCGTTAGGGTAGGCCTCTGGGTACACCCTGCGTGTGAGGCTTTGTGTTCAGGGACAGGGTTGGAGCTAGGGTTAGTGTGAGGCTCCCGATTAAGCCTAAGGTCGAGATTGGGGTACGGATACGTGTTAGGGGGCGTGTGCGTTGCATGGTATGGCATATCGTTAGGGTCGGCCTCAGGTTCCAGTCTGTGGGTGAGGCTTAGGGTTCATGGTCAGGGTGGGAGCTAGGGTTAGGGTTAGGCTCCCGGTGACGCCTAGGTTCGAGATTGGGGTACGGATACGTGTTAGGGGGCGTGTGAGTTGCAGGGCACGGCTTATCATTAGGGTAGGCCTCAGGTTCCAGGACGCGGGTGACGCTTTGTGTTCAGGGTCAGGGATGGAGATAGGGTTAGGGTTAGGCTCCCGGTTAGGCCTAGGCTCGAGATTGGGGTACGGATAATTGTTAGGGGGCGTGTTCGTTGCAGGGCGCGGCTTGTTGTTAGGGTTGGCCTCAGGGTTTAGGGTGCGGTTGAGGCTTAGGGTTCAGGGTCAGGGTTTTAGCTATGGTCAGGGTTAGGCTCCCAGTGAGGTTTAGGGTCGAGATTGGGGTACGGATATGTGTTTGGGGGCGTGCGCGTTAAAGGACGTGTCTTATCGTTAGTGTAGGCCTCAGGGTTCAGGCTGCGGTGAGGCTTAGGGTTCAGGGTCAGGGCTGTATCTAGGGTTAGGGTCACGCTCCCGGTTAGGGCTAAGGTCGAGATTGGGGTACGCATAGTTGTTAGGGCGCGTGTGCGTTGCAGGGCGCGGCTAATCGTTAAGGGAGGCCTCAGGGTTCACGCTCCTGGTGAGGCTTAGCGTTCTGGGTCAGCGTTGGAGCTAGGGTTAGGTTTAGTCTCCCGGTGAGGCCTATGGTTGAGATTGGGGTACGGATACGTGTTAGGGGGTGTGTGCGTTGCAGGGCGCGGCTTATCGTTAGGGCAGGGCTCAGGGTTCAGCCTGCCGGTGAGGCTTAGGGTTCAGGGTAAGGGTTAGATTTAGGGTTAGTGTTAGGCTCCCAGTGAGGCCTAGGGTCGCGATTGGGGTACGGATATATATTAGTGGGCGTGTGCCTTGCAGGGCGCGGCTTATCGTTAGGGTAGGCCTCAGGGTTCAGGCTGCTGGTGAGGCTTAGATTTCAGGGCTAGGTTTGGAGCCAGGGTTAGAGTTAGGCTCCCGGTGAAGCCTAGGGTCGAGATTAGGGTACGGATACGTGTTAGGGGGTATGTGCGTTCCAGGACGCGGCTTATCGTTTGGGTTGTCCTCAGGGTTGAGGCTGCGGGTGAGGCTTAGGGTTCAGGGTCAGGGTTTTAGCTATGGTTAGGGTTAGGCTCCCAGTGAGGTTTCGGGTCGAGATTGGGTTACGGATACATGTTTGGGGCGTGTGCGATGGAGGACGTGACTTATCGTTAGAGTAGGCCTCAGGGTTCAGGCTGCGGTGAGGCTTAGGTTTCAGGGTTAGGGTTGGAGCTAGGGTTAGGGTTAGGCTCCCGGTTAGGGCTAGGGTCGAGATTGGGGTACGGATATGTGTTAGGGGGCGTGTGCCTTGCAGGGTGCGGCTTATCGTTAGGGTAGGCCTCAAGGTTCAGGCTGCGGGTGAGGCTTAGGGTTCAGGGTCAGGTTTGGAGCTAGGGTTAGGTTTAGTCACCCGGTTCGGCCTGGGGCCGTGTTTGTGGTACGTATACGTGTTGGGGTACGTGTGCGTTGCAGGGCGTGGCTTATAGTTAGGGTACACCTCAGGGTTCAGGCTGCGGGTGAGGCTTTGTGTTCAAGGTAAGGGTTGGACTTAGGGTTACGGATAGTCTCCCGGTGAGGCCTGCGGTCGAGATTGTGGTATGGATACGTGTTAGTGGACAGGTGCATTGCAGGGCGCAGCGTATCGTTATGGTAGGCCTCAGGTTTCAGTGTGCGGGTGAGGCTTCGGGTTCCTGTCACGGATGGAGCTAGGGTTACATTTAGGGTCCCGGTTAGGCCTAGGGTCGAGATTGGGTTTCGGATACGTGTTAGGGGGCGTGTGCGTTGCAGGGCATGGCTTATCGTTAGGGTAGGCCTCAGGGTTCAGGCTGCGGGTGAGGCTTATCGTTCAGGGTCAGGGTTCGAGCTAGGGTTAGGGTTAGGCTCCCAGTGAAGTTTAGGGTCGAGATTGGGTTTCGGATACATGTTAGGGGCGTGTGCCTTGCAGCGTGTAGCTTATCGTGAGGGTAGGCCTCAGGGTTCAGGCTGCAGGTGAGTGTTAGGGTTCAGGGTCAGGGTTTTAGCTATGGTTAGGCTTAGGCTCCCAGTGAGGATTAGGGTCGAGATTGTGGTAGGGATACGTGTTTGGGGGCGTGTGCGTTGCAGGACGTGGCTTATCGTTATTGTAGGCCTCAGGGTTCAGGCTGCGGGTGAGGCTTAGTGTTCAGGGTCAGTGTTGGAGCTAGGGTTAGGGTTTGGCTCCCGGTTAGGGCTAGGGTCGAAATTGGGATACGGATACGTGTTCGGGGGTGTGTGCGTTTCAGGGTGCGGCTTATTGTTAGCGTAGGGCTCTGGGTTCAGGCTTCGTGTGAGGCTTAGTGTTCAGGGTCAGGGTAGGAGTTAGGGTTTCGTTTAGGCTCCCTGGGAGGCCTAGGGTCGAGATTGGGGTACGGATACGACTTAGGGGGCGTGTGCGTTGCATCGTGGGGCTTATCGTTATGGTAAGCCTCAGTGTTCAGGCTGTGGGTGAGCCTTAGTTTTCAGGGTAAGGGTTGGACTTAGGTTTAGGGTTAGGCTCCCGGTGAGGCCTAGGATTGCGATTGGGGTACGGATACGTGTTAGAGGGCATGTGCATTTCAGCGCGCGGCTTATCGTTAGGGTAGGCCTCTGGGTACACCCTGCGTGTGAGGCTTTGTGTTCAGGGACAGGGTTGGAGCTAGGGTTAGTGTGAGGCTCCCGATTAAGCCTAAGGTCGAGATTAGGGTACGGATACGTGTTAGGGGGCGTGTGCGTTGCATGGTATGGCATATCGTTAGGGTCGGCCTCAGGTTCCAGTCTGTGGGTGAGGCATAGGGTTCATGGTCAGGGTGGGAGCTAGGGTTAGGGTTAGGCTCCCGGTTAGGGCTAGGGTCGAAATTGGGATACGGATACGTGTTCCGGGGTGTGTGCGTTTCAGGGTGCGGCTTATTGTTAGCGTAGGGCTCTGGGTTCAGGCTTCGGGTGAGGTTTAGTGTTTAGGGTCAGGGTAGGAGTTAGGGTTTCGTTTAGGCTCCCTGGGAGGCCTAGGGTCGAGATTGGGGTACGGATACGTGTTAGGGGGCGTGTGCGTTGGATGGTATGGCATATCGTTAGGGTCGGCCTCAGGTTCCAGTCTGTGGGTGAGGCTTAGGGTTCATGGTCAGGGTGGGAGCTAGGGTTAGGGTTAGGCTCCCGGTGACGCCTAGGTTCGAGATTGGGGTACGGATACGTGTTAGGGGGCGTGTGAGTTGCAGGGCACGGCTTATCATTAGGGTAGGCCTCAGGTTCCAGGACGCGGGTGACGCTTTGTGTTCAGGGTCAGGGATGGAGATAGGGTTAGGGTTAGGCTCCCGGTTAGGCCTAGGCTCGAGATTGGGGTACGGATAATTGTTAGGGGGCGTGTTCGTTGCAGGGCGCGGCTTGTTGTTAGGGTTGGCCTCAGGGTTTAGGGTGCGGTTGAGGCTTAGGGTTCAGGGTCAGGGTTTTAGCTATGGTCAGGGTTAGGCTCCCAGTGAGGTTTAGGGTCGAGATTGGGGTACGGATATGTGTTTGGGGGCGTGCGCGTTGAAGGACGTGTCTTATCGTTAGGGTAGGCCTCAGGGATCAGGCTGCGGTGAGGCTTAGGGTTCAGGGTCAGGGCTGTATCTAGGGTTAGGGTCACGCTCCCGGTTAGGGCTAAGGTCGAGATTGGGGTACGCATAGTTGTTAGGGCGCGTGTGCGTTGCAGGGCGCGGCTAATCGTTAAGGGAGGCCTCAGGGTTCACGCTGCTGGTGAGGCTTAGCGTTCTGGGTCAGCGTTGGAGCTAGGGTTAGGTTTAGTCTCCCGGTGAGGCCTATGGTTGAGATTGGGGTACGGATACGTGTTAGGGGGTGTGTGCGTTGCAGGGCGCGGCTTATCGTTAGGGCAGGGCTCAGGGTTCAGCCTGCCGGTGAGGCTTAGGGTTCAGGGTAAGGGTTAGATTTAGGGTTAGTGTTAGGCTCCCAGTGAGGCCTAGGGTCGCGATTGGGGTACGGATATATATTAGTGGGCGTGTGCCTTGCAGGGCGCGGCTTATCGTTAGGGTAGGCCTCAGGGTTCAGGCTGCTGGTGAGGCTTAGATTTCAGGGTCAGGTTTGGAGCCAGGGTTAGAGTTAGGCTCCCGGTGAAGCCTAGGGTCGAGATTAGGGTACAGATACGTGTTAGGGGGTATGTGCGTTCCAGGACGCGGCTTATCGTTTGGGTTGTCCTCAGGGTTGAGGCTGCGGGTGAGGCTTAGGGTTCAGGGTCAGGGTTTTAGCTATGGTTAGGGTTAGGCTCCCAGTGAGGTTTCGGGTCGAGATTGGGTTACGGATACATGTTTGGGGCGTGTGCGATGGAGGACGTGACTTATCGTTAGAGTAGGCCTCAGGGTTCAGGCTGCGGTGAGGCTTAGGTTTCAGGGTCAGGGTTGGAGCTAGGGTTAGGGTTAGGCTCCCGGTTAGGGCTAGGGTCGAGATTGGGGTACGGATATGTGTTAGGGGGCGTGTGCCTTGCAGGGTGTGGCTTATCGTTAGGGTAGGCCTCAGGTTTCAGTGTGCGGGTGAGGCTTCGGGTTCCTGTCACGGATGGAGCTAGGGTTACATTTAGGGTCCCGGTTAGGCCTAGGGTCGAGATTGGGTTTCGGATACGTGTTAGGGGGCGAGTGCGTTGAAGGTCATGGCTTATCGTTAGGGTAGGCCTCAGGGTTCAGGCAGTGGGTGAGGCTTATCGTTCAGGGTCAGGGTTCGAGCTAGGGTTAGGGTTAGGCTCCCAGTGAAGTTTAGGGTCGAGATTGGGTTTCGGATACATGTTAGGGGCGTGTGCCTTGCAGCGTGTAGCTTATCGTGAGGGTAGGCCTCAGGGTTCAGGCTGCGGGTGAGTGTTAGGGTTCAGGGTCAGGGTTTTAGCTATGGTTAGGCTTAGGCTCCCAGTGAGGATTAGGGTCGAGATTGTGGTAGGGATACGTGTTTGGGGGCGTGTGCGTTGCAGGACGTGGCTTATCGTTAGTGTAGGCCTCAGGGTTCAGGCTGCGGGTGAGGCTTAGTGTTCAGGGTCAGTGTTGGAGCTAGGGTTAGGGTTTGGCTCCCAGTTAGGGCTAGGGTCGAAATTGGGATACGGATACGTGTTCGGGGGTGTGTGCGTTTCAGGGTGCGGCTTATTGTTAGCGTAGGGCTCTGGGTTCAGGCTTCGGGTGAGGCTTAGTGTTCAGGGTCAGAGTAGGAGTTAGGGTTTCGTTTAGGCTCCCTGGGAGGCCTAGGGTCGCGATTGGGGTACGGATATATATTAGTGGGCGTGTGCCTTGCAGGGCGCGGCTTATCGTTAGGGTAGGCCTCAGGGTTCAGGCTGCTGGTGAGGCTTAGATTTCAGGGTCAGGTTTGGAGCCAGGGTTAGAGTTAGGCTCCCGGTGAAGCCTAGGGTCGAGATTAGGGTACAGATACGTGTTAGGGGGTATGTGCGTTCCAGGACGCGGCTTATCGTTTGGGTTGTCCTCAGGGTTGAGGCTGCGGGTGAGGCTTAGGGTTCAGGGTCAGGGTTTTAGCTATGGTTAGGGTTAGGCTCCCAGTGAGGTTTCGGGTCGAGATTGGGTTACGGATACATGTTTGGGGCGTGTGCGATGGAGGACGTGACTTATCGTTAGAGTAGGCCTCAGGGTTCAGGCTGCGGTGAGGCTTAGGTTTCAGGGTCAGGGTTGGAGCTAGGGTTAGGGTTAGGCTCCCGGTTAGGGCTAGGGTCGAGATTGGGGTACGGATATGTGTTAGGGGGCGTGTGCCTTGCAGGGTGTGGCTTATCGTTAGGGTAGGCCTCAGGTTTCAGTGTGCGGGTGAGGCTTCGGGTTCCTGTCACGGATGGAGCTAGGGTTACATTTAGGGTCCCGGTTAGGCCTAGGGTCGAGATTGGGTTTCGGATACGTGTTAGGGGGCGAGTGCGTTGAAGGGCATGGCTTATCGTTAGGGTAGGCCTCAGGGTTCAGGCAGCGGGTGAGGCTTATCGTTCAGGGTCAGGGTTCGAGCTAGGGTTAGGGTTAGGCTCCCAGTGAAGTTTAGGGTCGAGATTGGGTTTCGGATACATGTTAGGGGCGTGTGCCTTGCAGCGTGTAGCTTATCGTGAGGGTAGGCCTCAGGGTTCAGGCTGCGGGTGAGTGTTAGGGTTCAGGGTAAGGGTTTTAGCTATGGTTAGGCTTAGGCTCCCAGTGAGGATTAGGGTCGAGATTGTGGTAGGGATACGTGTTTGGGGGCGTGTGCGTTGCAGGACGTGGCTTATCGTTAGTGTAGGCCTCAGGGTTCAGGCTGCGGGTGAGGCTTAGTGTTCAGGGTCAGTGTTGGAGCTAGGGTTAGGGTTTGGCTCCCAGTTAGGGCTAGGGTCGAAATTGGGATACGGATACGTGTTCGGGGGTGTGTGCGTTTCAGGGTGCGGCTTATTGTTAGCGTAGGGCTCTGGGTTCAGGCTTCGGGTGAGGCTTAGTGTTCAGGGTCAGGGTAGGAGTTAGGGTTTCGTTTAGGCTCCCTGGGAGGCCTAGGGTCGAGATTGGGGTACGGATACTAGTTAGGGGGCGTGTGCGTTGCATCGTGGGGCTTATCGTTATGGTAGGCCTCAGGGTGCAGGCTGTGGGTGAGCCTTAGTTTTCAGGGTAAGGGTTGGACTTAGGTTTAGGGTTAGGCTCCCGGTGAGGCCTAGGATTGCGATTGGGGTACGGATACGTGTTAGAGGGCATGTGCATTTCAGCGCGCGGCTTATCGTTAGGGTAGGCCTCTGGGTACACCCTGCGTGTGAGGCTTTGTGTTCAGGGACAGGGTTGGAGCTAGGGTTAGTGTGAGGCTCCCGATTAAGCCTAAGGTCGAGATTGTGGTACGGATACGTGTTAGGGGGCATGTGCGTTGCATGGTATGGCATATCGTTAGTGTCGCCCTCAGGTTCCAGTCTGTGGGTGAGGCATAGGGTTCATGGTCAGGGTGGGAGCTAGGGTTAGGGTTAGGCTCCCGGTTAGGGCTAGGGTCGAAATTGGGATACGGATACCTGTTCGGGGGTGTGTGCGTTTCAGGGTGCGGCTTATTGTTAGCGTAGGGCTCTGGGTTCAGGCTTCGGGTGAGGTTTAGTGTTTAGGGTCAGGGTAGGAGTTAGGGTTTCGTTTAGGCTCCCTGGGAGGCCTAGGGTCGAGATTGGGGTATGGATACGTGTTAGGGGGAGTGTGCGTTGCATGGTATGGCATATCGTTAGGGTCGGCCTCAGGTTCCAGTCTGTGGGTGAGGCTTAGGGTTCATGGTCAGGGTGGGAGCTAGGGTTAGGGTTAGGCTCCCGGTGACGCCTAGGTTCGAGATTGGGGTACGGATACGTGTTAGGGGGCGTGTGAGTTGCAGGGCACGGCTTATCATTAGGGTAGGCCTCAGGTTCCAGGACGCGGGTGATGCTTTGTGTTCAGGGTCAGGGATGGAGATAGGGTTAGGGTTAGGCTCCCGGTTAGGCCTAGGGTCGAGATTGGGGTACGGATAATTGTTAGGGGGTGTGTTCGTTGCAGGGCGCGGCTTGTTGTTAGGGTTGGCCTCAGGGTTTAGGGTGCGGGTGAGGCTTAGGGTTCAGGGTCAGGGTTTTAGCTATGGTCAGGGTTAGGCTCCCAGTGAGGTTTAGGGTCGAGATTGGGGTACGGATATGTGTTTGGGGGCGTGCGCGTTTAAGGACGTGTCTTATCGTTAGGGTAGGCCTCAGGGTTCAGGCTGCGGTGAGGCTTAGGGTTCAGGGTCAGGGCTGTATCTAGGGTTAGGGTCACGCTCCCGGTTAGGGCTAAGGTCGAGATTGGGGTACGCACAGTTGTTAGGGCGTGTGTGCGTTGCAGGGCGCGGCTAATCGTTAAGGGAGGCCTCAGGGTTCACGCTGCTGGTGAGGCTTAGCGTTCTGGGTCAGCGTTGGAGCTAGGGTTAGGTTTAGTCTCCCGGTGAGGCCTATGGTTGAGATTGGGGTACGGATACGTGTTAGGGGCTGTGTGCATTGCAGGGCGCGGCTTATCGTTAGGGCAGGGCTCAGGGTTCAGCCTGCCGGTGAGGCTTAGGGTCCAGGGTAAGGGTTAGATGTAGGGTTAGTGTTAGGCTCCCAGTGAGGCCTAGGGTCGCGATTGGGGTACGGATATATATTAGTGGGCGTGTGCCTTGCAGGGCGCGGCTTATCGTTAGGGTAGGCCTCAGGGTTCAGGCTGCTGGTGAGGCTTAGATTTCAGGGTCAGGTTTGGAGCCAGGGTTAGAGTTAGGCTCCCGGTGAAGCCTAGGGTCGAGATTAGGGTACGGATACGTGTTAGGGGGTATGTGCGTTCCAGGACGCGGCTTATCGTTTGGGTTGTCCTCAGGGTTGAGGCTGCGGGTGAGGCTTAGGGTTCAGGGTCAGGGTTTTAGCTATGGTTAGGGTTAGGCTCCCAGTGAGGTTTCGGGTCGAGATTGGGTTACGGATACATGTTTGGGGCGTGTGCGATGGAGGACGTGACTTATCGTTAGAGTAGGCCTCAGGGTTCAGGCTGTGGTGAGGCTTAGGTTTCAGGGTCAGGGTTGGAGCTAGGGTTAGGATTAGGCTCCCGGTTAGGGCTAGGGTCGAGATTGGGGTACGGATATGTGTTAGGGGGCGTGTGCCTTGCAGGGTGCGGCTTATCGTTAGGGTAGGCCTCAGGGTTCAGGCTGCGGGTGAGGCTTAGGGTTCAGGGTCAGGTTTGGAGCTAGGGTTAGGTTTAGTCACCCGGTTCGGCCTGGGGCCGTGTTTGTGGTACGTATACGTGTTGGGGTACGTGTGCGTTGCAGGGCGTGTCTTATAGTTAGGGTACACCTCAGGGTTCAGGCTGCGGGTGAGGCTTTGTGTTCAAGGTAAGGGTTGGACTTAGGGTTACGGATAGTCTCCCGGTGAGGCCTGCGGTCGAGATTGTGGTATGGATACGTGTTAGTGGACAGGTGCATTGCAGGGCGCGGCGTATCGTTAGGGTAGGCCTCAGGTTTCAGTGTGCGGGTGAGGCTTCGGGTTCCTGTCACGGATGGAGCTAGGGTTACATTTAGGGTCCCGGTTAGGCCTAGGGTCGAGATTGGGTTTCGGATACGTGTTAGGGGGCGAGTGCGTTGCAGGGCATGGCTTATCGTTAGGGTAGGCCTCAGGGTTCAGGCTGCGGGTGAGGCTTATCGTTCAGGGTCAGGGTTCGAGCTAGGGTTAGGGTTAGGCTCCCAGTGAAGTTTAGGGTCGAGATTGGGTTTCAGATACATGTTAGGGGCGTGTGCCTTGCAGCGTGTAGCTTATCGTGAGGGTAGGCCTCAGGGTTCAGGCTGCAGGTGAGTGTTAGGGTTCAGGGTCAGGGTTTTAGCTATGGTTAGGCTTAGGCTCCCAGTGAGGATTAGGGTCGAGATTGTGGTAGGGATACGTGTTTGGGGGCGTGTGCGTTGCAGGACGTGGCTTATCGTTAGTGTAGGCCTCAGGGTTCAGGCTGCGGGTGAGGCTTAGTGTTCAGGGTCAGTGTTGGAGCTAGGGTTAGGGTTTGGCTCCCGGTTAGGGCTAGGGTCGAAATTGGGATACGGATACGTGTTCGGGGGTGTGTGCGTTTCAGGGTGCGGCTTATTGTTAGCGTAGGGCTCTGGGTTCAGGCTTCGTGTGAGGCTTAGTGTTCAGGGTCAGGGTAGGAGTTAGGGTTTCGTTTAGGCTCCCTGGGAGGCCTAGGGTCGAGATTGGGGTACGGATACGACTTAGGGGGCGTGTGCGTTGCATCGTGGGGCTTATCGTTATGGTAAGCCTCAGTGTTCAGGCTGTGGGTGAGCCTTAGTTTTCAGGGTAAGGGTTGGACTTAGGTTTAGGGTTAGGCTCCCGGTGAGGCCTAGGATTGCGATTGGGGTACGGATACGTGTTAGAGGGCATGTGCATTTCAGCGCGCGGCTTATCGTTAGGGTAGGCCTCTGGGTACACCCTGCGTGTGAGGCTTTGTGTTCAGGGACAGGGTTGGAGCTAGGGTTAGTGTGAGGCTCCCGATTAAGCCTAAGGTCGAGATTAGGGTACGGATACGTGTTAGGGGGCGTGTGCGTTGCATGGTATGGCATATCGTTAGGGTCGGCCTCAGGTTCCAGTCTGTGGGTGAGGCATAGGGTTCATGGTCAGGGTGGGAGCTAGGGTTAGGGTTAGGCTCCCGGTTAGGGCTAGGGTCGAAATTGGGATACGGATACGTGTTCCGGGGTGTGTGCGTTTCAGGGTGCGGCTTATTGTTAGCGTAGGGCTCTGGGTTCAGGCTTCGGGTGAGGTTTAGTGTTTAGGGTCAGGGTAGGAGTTAGGGTTTCGTTTAGGCTCCCTGGGAGGCCTAGGGTCGAGATTGGGGTACGGATACGTGTTAGGGGCCGTGTGCGTTGCATGGTATGGCATATCGTTAGGGTCGGCCTCAGGTTCCAGTCTGTGGGTGAGGCTTAGGGTTCATGGTCAGGGTGGGAGCTAGGGTTAGGGTTAGGCTCCCGGTGACGCCTAGGTTCGAGATTGGGGTACGGATACGTGTTAGGGGGCGTGTGAGTTGCAGGGCACGGCTTATCATTAGGGTAGGCCTCAGGTTCCAGGACGCGGGTGACGCTTTGTGTTCAGGGTCAGGGATGGAGATAGGGTTAGGGTTAGGCTCCCGGTTAGGCCTATGGTCGAGATTGGGGTACGGATAATTGTTAGGGGCCTTGTTCGTAGCAGGGCGCGGCTTGTTGTTAGGGTTGGCCTCAGGGTTTAGGGTGCGGTTGAGGCTTAGGGTTCAGGGTCAGGGTTTTAGCTATGGTCAGGGTTAGGCTCCCAGGGAGGTTTAGGGTCGAGATTGGGGTACGGATATGTGTTTGGGGGCGTGCGCGTTGAAGGACGTGTCTTATCGTTAGGGTAGGCCTCAGGGTTCAGGCTGCGGTGAGGCTTAGGGTTCAGGGTCAGGGCTGTATCTAGGGTTAGGGTCACGCTCCCGGTTAGGGCTAAGGTCGAGATTGGGGTACACATAGTTGTTAGGGCGCGTGTGCGTTGCAGGGCGCGGCTAATCGTTAAGGGAGGCCTCAGGGTTCACGCTGCTGGTGAGGCTTAGCGTTCTGGGTCAGCGTTGGAGCTAGGGTTAGGTTTAGTCTCCCGGTGAGGCCTATGGTTGAGATTGGGGTACGGATACGTGTTAGGGGGTGTGTGCGTTGCAGGGCGCGGCTTATCGTTAGGGCAGGGCTCAGGGTTCAGGCTGCTGGTGAGGCTTAGATTTCAGGGTCAGGTTTGGAGCCAGGGTTAGAGTTAGGCTCCCGGTGAAGCCTAGGGTCGAGATTAGGGTACGGATACGTGTTAGGGGGTATGTGCGTTCCAGGACGCGGCTTATCGTTTGGGTTGTCCTCAGGGTTGAGGCTGCGGGTGAGGCTTAGGGTTCAGGGTCAGGGTTTTAGCTATGGTTAGGGTTAGGCTCCCAGTGAGGTTTCGGGTCGAGATTGGGTTACGGATACATGTTTGGGGCGTGTGCGATGGAGGACGTGACTTATCGTTAGAGTAGGCCTCAGGGTTCAGGCTGCGGTGAGGCTTAGGTTTCAGGGTCAGGGTTGGAGCTAGGGTTAGGGTTAGGCTCCCGGTTAGGGCTAGGGTCGAGATTGGGGTATGGATATGTGTTAGGGGGCGTGTGCCTTGCAGGGTGTGGCTTATCGTTAGGGTAGGCCTCAGGTTTCAGTGTGCGGGTGAGGCTTCGGGTTCCTGTCACGGATGGAGCTAGGGTTACATTTAGGGTCCCGGTTAGGCCTAGGGTCGAGATTGGGTTTCGGATACGTGTTAGGGGGCGAGTGCGTTGAAGGTCATGGCTTATCGTTAGGGTAGGCCTCAGGGTTCAGGCAGCGGGTGAGGCTTATCGTTCAGGGTCAGGGTTCGAGCTAGGGTTAGGGTTAGGCTCCCAGTGAAGTTTAGGGTCGAGATTGGGTTTCGGATACATGTTAGGGGCGTGTGCCTTGCAGCGTGTAGCTTATCGTGAGGGTAGGCCTCAGGGTTCAGGCTGCGGGTGAGGCTTATCGTTCAGGGTCAGGGTTTTAGCTATGGTTAGGCTTAGGCTCCCAGTGAGGATTAGGGTCGAGATTGTGGTAGGGATACGTGTTTGGGGGCGTGTGCGTTGCAGGACGTGGCTTATCGTTAGTGTAGGCCTCAGGGTTCAGGCTGCGGGTGAGGCTTAGTGTTCAGGGTCAGTGTTGGAGCTAGGGTTAGGGTTTGGCTCCCAGTTAGGGCTAGGGTCGAAATTGGGATACGGATACGTGTTCGGGGGTGTGTGCGTTTCAGGGTGCGGCTTATTGTTAGCGTAGGGCTCTGGGTTCAGGCTTCGGGTGAGGCTTAGTGTTCAGGGTCAGGGTAGGAGTTAGGGTTTCGTTTAGGCTCCCTGGGAGGCCTAGGGTCGCGATTGGGGTACGGATATATATTAGTGGGCGTGTGCCTTGCAGGCCGCGGCTTATCGTTAGGGTAGGCCTCAGGGTTCAGGCTGCTGGTGAGGCTTAGATTTCAGGGTCAGGTTTGGAGCCAGGGTTAGAGTTAGGCTCCCGGTGAAGCCTAGGGTCGAGATTAGGGTACAGATACGTGTTACGGGGTATGTGCGTTCCAGGACGCGGCTTATCGTTTGGGTTGTCCTCAGGGTTGAGGCTGTGGGTGAGGCTTAGGGTTCAGGGTCAGGGTTTTAGCTATGGTTAGCGTTAGGCTCCCAGTGAGGTTTCGGGTCGAGATTGGGTTACGGATACATGTTTGGGGCGTGTGCGTTGCAGGGCATGGCTTATCGTTAGGGTAGGCCTCAGGGTTCAGGCTGCGGGTGAGGCTTATCGTTCAGGGTCAGGGTTCGAGCTAGGGTTAGGGTTAGGCTCCCAGTAAAGTTTAGGGTCGAGATTGGGTTTCGGATACATGTTAGAGGCGTGTGCCTTGCAGCGTGTAGCTTATCGTGAGGGTAGGCCTCAGGGTTCAGGCTGTGGGTGAGTGTTAGGGTTCAGGGTCAGGGTTTTAGCTATGGTTAGGCTTAGGCTCCCAGTGAGGATTAGGGTCGAGATTGTGGTAGGGATACGAGTTTGGGGGCATGTGCGTTGCAGTACGTGGCTTATCGTTAGTGTAGGCCTCAGGGTTCAGGCTGCGGGTGAGGCTTAGTGTTCAGGGTCAGTGTTGGAGCTAGGGTTAGGGTTTGGCTCCCGGTTAGGGCTAGGGTCGAAATTGGGATACGGATACGTGTTCGGGGGTGTGTGCGTTTCAGGGTGCGG
Source organism: Kogia breviceps (assembly GCF_026419965.1). NCBI lineage: Eukaryota > Metazoa > Chordata > Mammalia > Artiodactyla > Physeteridae > Kogia > Kogia breviceps. The sequence goes on from NC_081316.1 coordinate 87,579,070, forward strand.
CTTATTGTTAGCGTAGGGCTCTGGGTTCAGGCTTCGGGTGAGGTTTAGTGTGTAGGGTCAGGGTAGGAGTTAGGGTTTCGTTTAGGCTCCCTGGGAGGCCTAGGGTCGAGATTGGGGTACGGATACGTGTTAGGGGGCGTGTGCGTTGCATGGTATGGCATATCGTTAGGGTCGGCCTCAGGTTCCAGTCTGTGGGTGAGGCTTAGTGTTCATGGTCAGGGTGGGAGCTAGGGTTAGGGTTAGGCTCCCGGTGACGCCTAGGTTCGAGATTGGGGTACGGATACGTGTTAGGGGGCGTGTGAGTTGCAGGGCACGGCTTATCATTAGGGTAGGCCTCAGGTTCCAGGACGCGGGTGACGCTTTGTGTTCAGGGTCAGGGATGGAGATAGGGTTAGGGTTAGGCACCCGGTTAGGCCTAGGGTCGAGATTGGGGTACGGATAATTGTTAGGGGGCGTGTTCGTTGCAGGGCGCGGCTTGTTGTTAGGGTTGGCCTCAGGGTTTAGGGTGCGGTTGAGGCTTAGGGTTCAGGGTCAGGGTTTTAGCTATGGTCAGGGTTAGGCTCCCAGTGAGGTTTAGGGTCGAGATTGGGGTACGGATATGTGTTTGGGGGCGTGCGCGTTGAAGGACGTGTCTTATCGTTAGGGTAGGCCTCAGGGTTCAGGCTGCGGTGAGGCTTAGGGTTCAGGGTCAGGGCTGTATCTAGGGTTAGGGTCACGCTCCCGGTTAGGGCTAAGGTCGAGATTGGGGTACGCATAGTTGTTAGGGCGCGTGTGCGTTGCAGGGCGCGGCTAATCGTTAAGGGAGGCCTCAGGGTTCACGCTGCTGGTGAGGCTTAGCGTTCTGGGTCAGCGTTGGAGCTAGGGTTAGGTTTAGTCTCCCGGTGAGGCCTATGGTTGAGATTGGGTTACGGATACGTGTTAGGGGGTGTGTGCGTTGCAGGGCGCGGCTTATCGTTAGGGCAGGGCTCAGGGTTCAGCCTGCCGGTGAGGCTTAGGGTTCAGGGTAAGGGTTAGATTTAGGGTTAGTGTTAGGCTCCCAGTGAGGCCTAGGGTCGCGATTGGGGTACGGATATATATTAGTGGGCGTGTGCCTTGCAGGGCGCGGCTTATCGTTAGGGTAGGCCTCAGGGTTCAGGCTGCTGGTGAGGCTTAGATTTCAGGGTCAGGTTTGGAGCCAGGGTTAGAGTTAGGCTCCCGGTGAAGCCTAGGGTCGAGATTAGGGTACAGATACGTGTTAGGGGGTATGTGCGTTCCAGGACGCGGCTTATCGTTTGGGTTGTCCTCAGGGTTGAGGCTGCGGGTGAGGCTTAGGGTTCAGGGTCAGGGTTTTAGCTATGGTTAGGGTTAGGCTCCCAGTGAGGTTTCGGGTCGAGATTGGGTTACGGATACATGTTTGGGGCGTGTGCGATGGAGGACGTGACTTATCGTTAGAGTAGGCCTCAGGGTTCAGGCTGCGGTGAGGCTTAGGTTTCAGGGTCAGGGTTGGAGCTAGGTTTAGGGTTAGGCTCCCGGTTAGGGCTACGGTCGAGATTGGGGTACGGATATGTGTTAGGGGGCGTGTGCCTTGCAGGGTGTGGCTTATCGTTAGGGTAGGCCTCAGGTTTCAGTGTGCGGGTGAGGCTTCGGGTTCCTGTCACGGATGGAGCTAGGGTTACATTTAGGGTCCCGGTTAGGCCTAGGGTCGAGATTGGGTTTCGGATACGTGTTAGGGGGCGAGTGCGTTGAAGGTCATGGCTTATCGTTAGGGTAGGCCTCAGGGTTCAGGCAGTGGGTGAGGCTTATCGTTCAGGGTCAGGGTTCGAGCTAGGGTTAGGGTTAGGCTCCCAGTGAAGTTTAGGGTCGAGATTGGGTTTCGGATACATGTTAGGGGCGTGTGCCTTGCAGCGTGTAGCTTATCGTGAGGGTAGGCCTCAGGGTTCAGGCTGCGGGTGAGTGTTAGGGTTCAGGGTCAGGGTTTTAGCTATGGTTAGGCTTAGGCTCCCAGTGAGGATTAGGGTCGAGATTGTGGTAGGGATACGTGTTTGGGGGCGTGTGCGTTGCAGGACGTGGCTTATCGTTAGTGTAGGCCTCAGGGTTCAGGCTGCGGGTGAGGCTTAGTGTTCAGGGTCAGTGTTGGAGCTAGGGTTAGGGTTTGGCTCCCAGTTAGGGCTAGGGTCGAAATTGGGATACGGATACGTGTTCGGGGGTGTGTGCGTTTCAGGGTGCGGCTTATTGTTAGCGTAGGGCTCTGGGTTCAGGCTTCGGGTGAGGCTTAGTGTTCAGGGTCAGAGTAGGAGTTAGGGTTTCGTTTAGGCTCCCTGGGAGGCCTAGGGTCGCGATTGGGGTACGGATATATATTAGTGGGCAGGTGCCTTGCAGGGCGCGGCTTATCGTTAGGGTAGGCCTCAGGGTTCAGGCTGCTGGTGAGGCTTAGATTTCAGGGTCAGGTTTGGAGCCAGGGTTAGAGTTAGGCTCCCGGTGAAGCCTAGGGTCGAGATTAGGGTACAGATACGTGTTAGGTGGTATGTGCGTTCCAGGACGCGGCTTATCGTTTGGGTTGTCCTCAGGGTTGAGGCTGCGGGTGAGGCTTAGGGTTCAGGGTCAGGGTTTTAGCTATGGTTAGGGTTAGGCTCCCAGTGAGGTTTCGGGTCGAGATTGGGTTACGGATACATGTTTGGGGCGTGTGCGATGGAGGACGTGACTTATCGTTAGAGTAGGCCTCAGGGTTCAGGCTGCGGTGAGGCTTAGGTTTCAGGGTCAGGGTTGGAGCTAGGGTTAGGGTTAGGCTCCCGGTTAGGGCTAGGGTCGAGATTGGGGTACGGATATGTGTTAGGGGGCGTGTGCCTTGCAGGGTGTGGCTTATCGTTAGGGTAGGCCTCAGGTTTCAGTGTGCGGGTGAGGCTTCGGGTTCCTGTCACGGATGGAGCTAGGGTTACATTTAGGGTCCCGGTTAGGCCTAGGGTCGAGATTGGGTTTCGGATACGTGTTAGGGGGCGAGTGCGTTGAAGGGCATGGCTTATCGTTAGGGTAGGCCTCAGGGTTCAGGCAGCGGGTGAGGCTTATCGTTCAGGGTCAGGGTTCGAGCTAGGGTTAGGGTTAGGCTCCCAGTGAAGTTTAGGGTCGAGATTGGGTTTCGGATACATGTTAGGGGCGTGTGCCTTGCAGCGTGTAGCTTATCGTGAGGGTAGGCCTCAGGGTTCAGGCTGCGGGTGAGTGTTAGGGTTCAGGGTAAGGGTTTTAGCTATGGTTAGGCTTAGGCTCCCAGTGAGGATTAGGGTCGAGATTGTGGTAGGGATACGTGTTTGGGGGCGTGTGCGTTGCAGGACGTGGCTTATCGTTAGTGTAGGCCTCAGGGTTCAGGCTGCGGGTGAGGCTTAGTGTTCAGGGTCAGTGTTGGAGCTAGGGTTAGGGTTTGGCTCCCAGTTAGGGCTAGGGTCGAAATTGGGATACGGATACGTGTTCGGGGGTGTGTGCGTTTCAGGGTGCGGCTTATTGTTAGCGTAGGGCTCTGGGTTCAGGCTTCGGGTGAGGCTTAGTGTTCAGGGTCAGGGTAGGAGTTAGGGTTTCGTTTAGGCTCCCTGGGAGGCCTAGGGTCGAGATTGGGGTACGGATACTAGTTAGGGGGCGTGTGCGTTGCATCGTGGGGCTTATCGTTATGGTAGGCCTCAGGGTGCAGGCTGTGGGTGAGCCTTAGTTTTCAGGGTAAGGGTTGGACTTAGGTTTAGGGTTAGGCTCCCGGTGAGGCCTAGGATTGCGATTGGGGTACGGATACGTGTTAGAGGGCATGTGCATTTCAGCGCGCGGCTTATCGTTAGGGTAAGCCTCTGGGTACACCCTGCGTGTGAGGCTTTGTGTTCAGGGACAGGGTTGGAGCTAGGGTTAGTGTGAGGCTCCCGATTAAGCCTAAGGTCGAGATTGTGGTACGGATACGTGTTAGGGGGCATGTGCGTTGCATGGTATGGCATATCGTTAGTGTCGCCCTCAGGTTCCAGTCTGTGGGTGAGGCATAGGGTTCATGGTCAGGGTGGGAGCTAGGGTTAGGGTTAGGCTCCCGGTTAGGGCTAGGGTCGAAATTGGGATACGGATACCTGTTCGGGGGTGTGTGCGTTTCAGGGTGCGGCTTATTGTTAGCGTAGGGCTCTGGGTTCAGGCTTCGGGTGAGGTTTAGTGTTTAGGGTCAGGGTAGGAGTTAGGGTTTCGTTTAGGCTCCCTGGGAGGCCTAGGGTCGAGATTGGGGTATGGATACGTGTTAGGGGGAGTGTGCGTTGCATGGTATGGCATATCGTTAGGGTCGGCCTCAGGTTCCAGTCTGTGGGTGAGGCTTAGGGTTCATGGTCAGGGTGGGAGCTAGGGTTAGGGTTAGGCTCCCGGTGACGCCTAGGTTCGAGATTGGGGTACGGATACGTGTTAGGGGGCGTGTGAGTTGCAGGGCACGGCTTATCATTAGGGTAGGCCTCAGGTTCCAGGACGCAGGTGACGCTTTGTGTTCAGGGTCAGGGATGGAGATAGGGTTAGGGTTAGGCTCCCGGTTAGGCCTAGGGTCGAGATTGGGGTACGGATAATTGTTAGGGGGTGTGTTCGTTGCAGGGCGCGGCTTGTTGTTAGGGTTGGCCTCAGGGTTTAGGGTGCGGGTGAGGCTTAGGGTTCAGGGTCAGGGTTTTAGCTATGGTCAGGGTTAGGCTCCCAGTGAGGTTTAGGGTCGAGATTGGGGTACGGATATGTGTTTGAGGGCGTGCGCGTTTAAGGACGTGTCTTATCGTTAGGGTAGGCCTCAGGGTTCAGGCTGCGGTGAGGCTTAGGGTTCAGGGTCAGGGCTGTATCTAGGGTTAGGGTCACGCTCCCGGTTAGGGCTAAGGTCGAGATTGGGGTACGCACAGTTGTTAGGGCGTGTGTGCGTTGCAGGGCGCGGCTAATCGTTAAGGGAGGCCTCAGGGTTCACGCTGCTGGTGAGGCTTAGCGTTCTGGGTCAGCGTTGGAGCTAGGGTTAGGTTTAGTCTCCCGGTGAGGCCTATGGTTGAGATTGGGGTACGGATACGTGTTAGGGGCTGTGTGCATTGCAGGGCGCGGCTTATCGTTAGGGCAGGGCTCAGGGTTCAGCCTGCCGGTGAGGCTTAGGGTCCAGGGTAAGGGTTAGATGTAGGGTTAGTGTTAGGCTCCCAGTGAGGCCTAGGGTCGCGATTGGGGTACGGATATATATTAGTGGGCGTGTGCCTTGCAGGGCGCGGCTTATCGTTAGGGTAGGCCTCAGGGTTCAGGCTGCTGGTGAGGCTTAGATTTCAGGGTCAGGTTTGGAGCCAGGGTTAGAGTTAGGCTCCCGGTGAAGCCTAGGGTCGAGATTAGGGTACGGATACGTGTTAGGGGGTATGTGCGTTCCAGGACGCGGCTTATCGTTTGGGTTGTCCTCAGGGTTGAGGCTGCGGGTGAGGCTTAGGGTTCAGGGTCAGGGTTTTAGCTATGGTTAGGGTTAGGCTCCCAGTGAGGTTTCGGGTCGAGATTGGGTTACGGATACATGTTTGGGGCGTGTGCGATGGAGGACGTGACTTATCGTTAGAGTAGGCCTCAGGGTTCAGGCTGTGGTGAGGCTTAGGTTTCAGGGTCAGGGTTGGAGCTAGGGTTAGGGTTAGGCTCCCGGTTAGGGCTAGGGTCGAGATTGGGGTACGGATATGTGTTAGGGGGCGTGTGCCTTGCAGGGTGCGGCTTATCGTTAGGGTAGGCCTCAGGGTTCAGGCTGCGGGTGAGGCTTAGGGTTCAGGGTCAGGTTTGGAGCTAGGGTTAGGTTTAGTCACCCGGTTCGGCCTGGGGCCGTGTTTGTGGTACGTATACGTGTTGGGGTACGTGTGCGTTGCAGGGCGTGGCTTATAGTTAGGGTACACCTCAGGGTTCAGGCTGCGGGTGAGGCTTTGTGTTCAAGGTAAGGGTTGGACTTAGGGTTACGGATAGTCTCCCGGTGAGGCCTGCGGTCGAGATTGTGGTATGGATACGTGTTAGTGGACAGGTGCATTGCAGGGCGCGGCGTATCGTTAGGGTAGGCCTCAGGTTTCAGTGTGCGGGTGAGGCTTCGGGTTCCTGTCACGGATGGAGCTAGGGTTACATTTAGGGTCCCGGTTAGGCCTAGGGTCGAGATTGGGTTTCGGATACGTGTTAGGGGGCGTGTGCGTTGCAGGGCATGGCTTATCGTTAGGGTAGGCCTCAGGGTTCAGGCTGCGGGTGAGGCTTATCGTTCAGGGTCAGGGTTCGAGCTAGGGTTAGGGTTAGGCTCCCAGTGAAGTTTAGGGTCGAGATTGGGTTTCGGATACATGTTAGGGGCGTGTGCCTTGCAGCGTGTAGCTTATCGTGAGGGTAGGCCTCAGGGTTCAGGCTGCGGGTGAGTGTTAGGGTTCAGGGTCAGGGTTTTAGCTATGGTTAGGCTTAGGCTCCCAGTGAGGATTAGGGTCGAGATTGTGGTAGGGATACGTGTTTGGGGGCGTGTGCATTGCAGGACGTGGCTTATCGTTAGTGTAGGCCTCAGGGTTCAGGCTGCGGGTGAGGCTTAGTGTTCAGGGTCAGTGTTGGAGCTAGGGTTAGGGTTTGGCTCCCGGTTAGGGCTAGGGTCGAAATTGGGATACGGATACGTGTTCGGGGGTGTGTGCGTTTCAGGGTGCGGCTTATTGTTAGCGTAGGGCTCTGGGTTCAGGCTTCGGGTGAGGTTTAGTGTTTAGGGTAAGGGTAGGAGTTAGGGTTTCGTTTAGGCTCCCTGGGAGGCCTAGGGTCGAGATTGGGGTACGGATACGTGTTAGGGGGCGTGTGCGTTGCATGGTATGGCATATCGTTAGGGTCGGCCTCAGGTTCCAGTCTGTGGGTGAGGCTTAGGGTTCATGGTCAGGGTGGGAGCTAGGGTTAGGGTTAGGCTCCCGGTGACGCCTAGGTTCGAGATTGGGGTACGGATACGTGTTAGGGGGCGTGTGAGTTGCAGGGCACGGCTTATCATTAGGGTAGGCCTCAGGTTCCAGGACGCGGGTGACGCTTTGTGTTCAGGGTCAGGGATGGAGATAGGGTTAGGGTTAGGCTCCCGGTTAGGCCTAGTGTCGAGATTGGGGTACGGATAATTGTTAGGGGGCGTGTTCGTTGCAGGGCGCGGCTTGTTGTTAGGGTTGGCCTCAGGGTTTAGGGTGCGGGTGAGGCTTAGGGTTCAGGGTCAGGGTTTTAGCTATGGTCAGGGTTAGGCTCCCAGTGAGGTTTAGGGTCGAGATTGGGGTACGGATATGTGTTTGGGGGCGTGCGCGTTGAAGGACGTGTCTTATCGTTAGGGTAGGCCTCAGGGTTCAGGCTGCGGTGAGGCTTAGGGTTCAGGGTCAGGGCTGTATCTAGGGTTAGGGTCACGCTCCCGGTTAGGGCTAAGGTCGAGATTGGGGTACGCATAGTTGTTAGGGCGCGTGTGCGTTGCAGGGCGCGGCTAATAGTTAAGGGAGGCCTCAGGGTTCACGCTGCTGGTGAGGCTTAAAGTTCTGGGTCAGCATTGGAGCTAGGGTTAGGTTTAGTCTCCCGGTGAGGCCTATGGTTGAGATTGGGGTACGGATACGTGTTAGGGGGTGTGTGCATTGCAGGGCGCGGCTTATCGTTAGGGCAGGGCTCAGGGTTCAGGCTGCTGGTGAGGCTGAGATTTCAGGGTCAGGTTTGGAGCCAGGGTTAGAGTTAGGCTCCCGGTGAAGCCTAGGGTCGAGATTAGTGTACGGATACATGTTAGGGGGTATGTGCGTTCCAGGACGCGGCTTATCGTTTGGGTTGTCCTCAGGGTTGAGGCTGCGGGTGAGGCTTAGGGTTCAGGGTCAGGGTTTTAGCTATGGTTAGGGTTAGGCTCCCAGTGAGGTTTCGGGTCGAGATTGGGTTACAGATACATGTTTGGGGCGTGTGCGATGGAGGACGTGACTTATCGTTAGAGTAGGCCTCAGGGTTCAGGCTGCGGTGAGGCTTAGGTTTCAGGGTCAGGGTTGGAGCTAGGGTTAGGGTTAGGCTCCCGGTTAGGGCTAGGGTCGAGATTGGGGTACGGATATGTGTTAGGGGGCGTGTGCCTTGCAGGGTGCGGCTTATCGTTAGGGTAGGCCTCAGGGTTCAGGCTGCGGGTGAGGCTTAGGGTTCAGGGTCAGGTTTGGAGCTAGGGTTAGGTTTAGTCACCCGGTTTGGCCTGGGGCCGTGTTTGTGGTACGTATACGTGTTGGGGTACGTGTGCGTTGCAGGGCGTGGCTTATAGTTAGGGTACACCTCAGGGTTCAGGCTGCGGGTGAGGCTTTGTGTTCAAGGTAAGGGTTGGACTTAGGGTTACGGATAGTCTCCCGGTGAGGCCTGCGGTCGAGATTGTGGTATGGATACGTGTTAGTGGACAGGTGCATTGCAGGGCGCGGCGTATCGTTAGGGTAGGCCTCAGGTTACAGTGTGCGGGTGAGGCTTCGGGTTCCTGTCACGGATGGAGCTAGGGTTACATTTAGGGTCCCGGTTAGGCCTAGGGTCGAGATTGGGTTTCGGATACGAGTTAGGGGGCGTCTGCGTTGCAGGGCATGGCTTATCGTTAGGGTAGACCTCAGGGTTCAGGCTGCGGGTGAGGCTTATCGTTCAGGGACAGGGTTCGAGCTAGGGTTAGGGTTAGGCTCCCAGTGAAGTTTAGGGTCGAGATTGGGTTTCGGATACATGTTAGGGGCGTGTGCCTTGCAGCGTGTAGCTTATCGTGAGGGTAGGCCTCAAGGTTCAGGCTGTGGGTGAGGCTTAGGGTTCAGGGTCAGGGTTTTAGCTATGGTTAGGCTTAGGCTCCCAGTGAGGATTAGGGTCGAGATTGTGGTAGGGATACGTGTTTGGGGGCGTGTGCGTTGCAGGACGTGGCTTATCGTTAGTGTAGGCCTCAGGGTTCAGGCTGCAGGTGAGGCTTAGTGTTCAGGGTCAGTGTTGGAACTAGGGTTAGGGTTTGGCTCCCGGTTAGGGCTAGGGTCGAAATTGGGATACGGATACGTGTTCGGGGGTGTGTGCGTTTCAGGGTGCGGCTTATTGTTAGCGTAGGGCTCTGGGTTCAGGCTTCGGGTGAGGTTTAGTGTTTAGGGTCAGGGTAGGAGTGAGGGTTTCGTTTAGGCTCCCTGGGAGGCCTAGGGTCGAGATTGCGGTACGGATATGACTTAGGGGGCGTGTGCGTTGCATCGTGGGGCTTATCGTTATGGTAGGCCTCAGGGTTCAGGCTGTGGGTGAGCCTTAGTTTTCAGGGTAAGGGTTGGACTTAGGTTTAGGGTTAGGCTCCCGGTGAGGCCTAGGATTGCGATTGGGGTACGGATACGTGTTAGAGGGCATGTGCATTTCAGCGCGTGGCTTATCGTTAGGGTAGGCCTCTGGGTACACCCTGCGTGTGAGGCTTTGTGTTCAGGGACAGGGTTGGAGCTAGGGTTAGTGTGAGGCTCCCGATTAAGCCTAAGGTCGAGATTGGGGTACGGATACGTGTTAGGGGGCGTGTGCGTTGCATGGTATGGCATATCGTTAGGGTCGGCCTCAGGTTCCAGTCTGTGGGTGAGGCTTATTGTTCAGGGTCAGGGTTGGAGCTAGGGTTAGGGTTAGGCTCCCGGGGAGGTCTAGGGACGAGATTGGGGTACGGATACATGTTCGGGGGCGTGTGCGTTACATGGTGCTGCTTATCGTTAGGGTAGGCCTCAGGGTTCAGGCTGCGGGTGAGGCTTAGTGTTCAGGGTCAGGATAGGAGCTAGGGTTAGATTTAGGCTCCCGTTGCGTCCCAAGGTCGAGATTGGGGTCCGGATACGTGTTAGGGGGCATGTGCGTTTCAGGGCGTGGCATATCGTTAGGGTTGACTTCAGGGTTGAGCGTGCGGGTGAGGCTTTGTATTCAGTGTCAGGGTTTTAGCTAGGGTTAGGTTTAGGCTCCCAGTGAGGTTTAGGTTCAAGATTGGGGTACGGATACGTGTTTGGGGGCATGTGCGTTTCAGGACGTGGCTTATCGTTAGTGTAGGCCTCTGGTTTCAGGCGGCGGGTGAGGTTAGGGTTAAGGGTCAGTGTTGGAGGTAGGGTTAGGGTTAGGCTCCTAGTTAGGGCTAGCGTCGAGATTGGGGTACGGATATATGTTAGGGGGCGAGTGCGTTGCAGGGTGCAGCTTACCCTTAGGGTAGGCCTCTGGGTTCAGGCTGAGGGTGAGGCTTATTGGTCAGGGTCACGGTTGGAGCTAGGTTTACAGTTCGGGTCCCGGGGAGGCCTAGGGTCGAGATTGGGGTACGGATATGTGTTATGAGGCGTGTGCGTTGCATGGTGCGGTTTATCGTTAGGGTAGGCCTCAGGGTTCAGGTTGCGGGTTAGGATCAGGTTTCAGGGTCACGGTTTTAGCTAGGGTTAGGTTTAGTCTCCCGGTGAGGCCTATGGTGGAGACTGGGGTACGGATACGTGTTCGGGGGCGTGTGCGTTGCAGCGCGTGGCTTATCGATAGGGTAGGCCTCAGGGTTCAGCCTGCGGGTGAGGCTTAGTGTTCAGGGTAAGGGTTGGACTTAGGGTTAGGATTAGGCTCTCAGTGAGTCCGAGGGTCGAGATTGGGGTACGGATATGTGTTAGGGGGCGTTTTCGTTGCAGGACGTGGCTTATCGTTAGGGTAGGACTCAGGGTTCAGGCTGTGGGTGAGGCTTATCGTTCAGGGTCAGGGTTCGAGCTAGGGTTAGGGTTAGGCTCCCAGTGAAGTTTAGGGTCGAGATTGGGGTACGGATACGTGTTTGGGGATGTGTGCATTGCAGTACGCGGCTTATCGTTAGGGCAGGCGACAGGGTTCAGGCTGTTGGTGAGGCTTAGTGTTCAGGGTCAGGGTTGGAGCCAGTGTTAGGGTTAGGCTCCCGGTGAGGCCTAGGGTCGCTATTGGGGTACGGATACATGTTAGGGGCGTGTGCCTTGCAGCGTGTAGCTTATCGTGAGGGTAAGCCTCAGGGTTCAGGCTGCGGGTGAGGCTTAGTGTTCAGGGTCAGGGTTGGAGCTAGGGTTAGGGTTAGGCTCCCGGGGAGGTCTAGGGACAAGATTGGGGTACGGATACATGTTCGGGGGCGTGTGCCTTACATGGTGCTGCTTATCGTTAGGGTAGGCCTCAGGGTTCAGGCTGCGGGTGAGGCTTAGTGTTCAGGGTCAGGATAGGAGCTAGGGTTAGATTTAGGCTCCCGTTGCGTCCCAAGGTCGAGATTGGGGTCCGGATACGTGTTAGGGGGCATGTGCGTTGCAGGGCGTGGCATATCGTTAGGGTTGACTTCAGGGTTGAGCGTGCGGGTGAGGCTTTGTATTCAGTGTCAGGGTTTTAGCTAGGGTTAGGTTTAGGCTCCCAGTGAGGTTTAGGTTCAAGATTGGGGTACGGATACGTGTTTGGGGGCATGTGCGTTGCAGGACGTGGCTTATCGTTAGTGTAGGCCTCTGGTTTCAGGCGGCGGGTGAGGTTAGGGTTAAGGGTCAGTGTTGGAGGTAGGGTTAGGGTTAGGCTCCTAGTTAGGGCTAGCGTCGAGATTGGGGTACGGATATATGTTAGGGGGCGAGTGCGTTGCATGGTGCAGCTTACCCTTAGGGTAGGCCTCTGGGTTCAGGCTGAGGGTGAGGCTTATTGGTCAGGGTCACGGTTGGAGCTAGGTTTACAGTTCGGGTCCCGGGGAGGCCTAGGGTCGAGATTGGGGTACGGATATGTGTTATGAGGCGTGTGCGTTGCATGGTGCGGCTTATCGTTAGGGTAGGCCTCAGGGTTCAGGTTGCGGGTTAGGATCAGGTTTCAGGGTCACGGTTTTAGCTAGGGTTAGGTTTAGTCTCCCGTTGAGGCCTATGGTGGAGACTGGGGTACGGAAACGTGTTCGGGGGCGTGTGCGTTGCAGCGCGTGGCTTATCGATAGGGTAGGCCTCAGGGTTCAGCCTGCGGGTGAGGCTTAGTGTTCAGGGTAAGGGTTGGACTTAGGGTTAGGATTAGGCTTCCGGTGAGGCCTAGGATTGCGATTGGGGTACGGATACGTGTTAGAGGGCATGTGCATTTCAGCACGCGGCTTATCGTTAGGGTAGGCCTCTGGGTACACCCTGCGTGTGAGGCTTTGTGTTCAGGGACAGGGTTGGAGCTAGGGTTAGTGTGAGGCTCCCGATTAAGCCTAAGGTCGAGATTGGGGTACGGATACGTGTTAGGGGGCGTGTGCGTTGCATGGTATGGCATATCGTTAGGGTCGGCCTCAGGTTCCAGTCTGTGGGTGAGGCTTATTGTTCAGGGTCAGGGTTGGAGCTAGGGTTAGGGTTAGGCTCCCGGGGAGGTCTAGGGACGAGATTGGGGTACGGATACATGTTAGGGGGCGTGTGCGTTACATGGTGCTGCTTATCGTTAGGGTAGGCCTCAGGGTTCAGGCTGCGGGTGAGGCTTAGTGTTCAGGGTCAGGGTAGGAGCTAGGGTTAGATTTAGGCTCCCGTTGCGTCCCAAGGTCGAGATTGGGGTCCGGATACGTGTTAGGGGGCATGTGCGTTGCAGGGCGCGGCATATCGTTAGGGTTGACTTCAGGGTTGAGCGTGCGGGTGAGGCTTTGTATTCAGTGTCAGGGTTTTAGCTAGGGTTAGGTTTAGGCTCCCAGTGAGGTTTAGGTTCAAGATTGGGGTACGGATACGTGTTTGGGGGCATGTGCGTTGCAGGACGTGGCTTATCGTTAGTGTAGGCCTCTGGGTTCAGGCTGCGGGTGAGGTTAGCGTTCAGGGTCAGGGTTGGAGGTAGGGTTAGGTTTAGGCTCCCAGTTAGGGCTAGCGTCGAGATTGGGGTACGGATATATGTTAGGGGGCGAGTGCGTTGCAGGGTGCAGCTTACCCTTAGGGTAGGCCTCTGGGTTCAGGCTGAGGGTGAGGCTTATTGGTCAGGGTCACGGTTGGAGCTAGGTTTACAGTTCGGGTCCCGGGGAGGCCTAGGGTCGAGATTGGGGTACGGATATGTGTTATGAGGCGTGTGCGTTGCATGGTGCGGCTTATCGTTAGGGTAGGCCTCAGGGTTCAGGTTGCGGGTTAGGATCAGGTTTCAGGGTCACGGTTTTAGCTAGGGTTAGGTTTAGTCTCCCGGTGAGGCCTATGGTGGAGACTGGGGTACGGATACGTGTTCGGGGGCGTGTGCGTTGCAGCGCGTGGCTTATCGATAGGGTAGGCCTCAGGGTTCAGCCTGCGGGTGAGGCTTAGTGTTCAGGGTAAGGGTTGGACTTAGGGTTAGGATTAGGCTCTCAGTGAGTCCGAGGGTCGAGATTGGGGTACGGATATGTGTTAGGGGGCGTTTTCGTTGCAGGGCGTGGCTTATCGTTAGGGTAGGACTCAGGGTTCAGGCTGCGGGTGAGGCTTATCGTTCAGGGTCAGGGTTCGAGCTAGGGTTACGGTTAGGCTCCCAGTGAAGTTTAGGGTCGAGATTGGGGTACGGATACGTGTTTGGGGATGTGTGCATTGCAGTACGCGGCTTATCGTTAGGGCAAGCGACAGGGTTCAGGCTGTTGGTGAGGCTTAGTGTTCAGGGTCAGGGTTGGAGCCAGTGTTAGGGTTAGGCTCCCGGTGAGGCCTAGGGTCGCTATTGGGGTACGGATACATGTTAGGGGCGTGTGCCTTGCAGCGTGTAGCTTATCGTGAGGGTAGGCCTCAGGGTTCAGGCTGCGGGTGAGGCTTAGTGTTCAGGGTCAGGGTTGGAGCTAGGGTTAGGGTTAGGCTCCCGGGGAGGTCTAGGGACGAGATTGGGGTACGGATACATGTTCGGGGGCGTGTGCGTTACATGGTGCTGCTTATCGTTAGGGTAGGCCTCAGGGTTCAGGCTGCGGGTGAGGCTTAGTGTTCAGGGTCAGGATAGGAGCTAGGGTTAGATTTAGGCTCCCGTTGCGTCCCAAGGTCGAGATTGGGGTCCGGATACGTGTTAGGGGGCATGTGCGTTGCAGGGCGTGGCATATCGTTAGGGTTGACTTCAGGGTTGAGCGTGCGGGTGAGGCTTTGTATTCAGTGTCAGGGTTTTAGCTAGGGTTAGGTTTAGGCTCCCAGTGAGGTTTAGGTTCAAGATTGGGGTACGGATACGTGTTTGGGGGCATGTGCGTTTCAGGACGTGGCTTATCGTTAGTGTAGGCCTCTGGTTTCAGGCGGCGGGTGAGGTTAGGGTTAAGGGTCAGTGTTGGAGGTAGGGTTAGGGTTAGGCTCCTAGTTAGGGCTAGCGTCGAGATTGGGGTACGGATATATGTTAGGGGGCGAGTGCGTTGCAGGGTGCAGCTTACCCTTAGGGTAGGCCTCTGGGTTCAGGCTGAGGGTGAGGCTTATTGGTCAGGGTCACGGTTGGAGCTAGGTTTACAGTTCGGGTCCCGGGGAGGCCTAGGGTCGAGATTGGGGTACGGATATGTGTTATGAGGCGTGTGCGTTGCATGGTGCGGCTTATCGTTAGGGTAGGCCTCAGGGTTCAGGTTGCGGGTTAGGATCAGGTTTCAGGGTCACGGTTTTAGCTAGGGTTAGGTTTAGTCTCCCGGTGAGGCCTATGGTGGAGACTGGGGTACGGATACGTGTTCGGGGGCGTGTGCGTTGCAGCGCGTGGCTTATCGATAGGGTAGGCCTCAGGGTTCAGCCTGCGGGTGAGGCTTAGTGTTCAGGGTAAGGGTTGGACTTAGGGTTAGGATTAGGCTCTCAGTGAGTCCGAGGGTCGAGATTGGGGTACGGATATGTGTTAGGGGGCGTTTTCGTTGCAGGGCATGGCTTATCGTTAGGGTAGGACTCAGGGTTCAGGCTGTGGGTGAGGCTTATCGTTCAGGGTCAGGGTTCGAGCTAGGGTTAGGGTTAGGCTCCCAGTGAAGTTTAGGGTCGAGATTGGGGTACGGATACGTGTTTGGGGATGTGTGCATTGCAGTACGCGGCTTATCGTTAGGGCAGGCGACAGGGTTCAGGCTGTTGGTGAGGCTTAGTGTTCAGGGTCAGGCTTGGAGCCAGTGTTAGGGTTAGGCTCCCGGTGAGGCCTAGGGTCGCTATTGGGGTACGGATACATGTTAGGGGCGTGTGCCTTGCAGCGTGTAGCTTATCGTGAGGGTAAGCCTCAGGGTTCAGGCTGCGGGTGAGGCTTAGTGTTCAGGGTCAGGGTTGGAGCTAGGGTTAGGGTTAGACTCCCGGGGAGGTCTAGGGACAAGATTGGGGTACGGATACATGTTCGGGGGCGTGTGCCTTACATGGTGCTGCTTATCGTTAGGGTAGGCCTCAGGGTTCAGGCTGCGGGTGAGGCTTAGTGTTCAGGGTCAGGATAGGAGCTAGGGTTAGATTTAGGCTCCCGTTGCGTCCCAAGGTCGAGATTGGGGTCCGGATACGTGTTAGGGGGCATGTGCGTTGCAGGGCGTGGCATATCGTTAGGGTTGACTTCAGGGTTGAGCGTGCGGGTGAGGCTTTGTATTCAGTGTCAGGGTTTTAGCTAGGGTTAGGTTTAGGCTCCCAGTGAGGTTTAGGTTCAAGATTGCGGTACGGATACGTGTTTGGGGGCATGTGCGTTGCAGGACGTGGCTTATCGTTAGTGTAGGCCTCTGGTTTCAGGCGGCGGGTGAGGTTAGGGTTAAGGGTCAGTGTTGGAGGTAGGGTTAGGGTTAGGCTCCTAGTTAGGGCTAGCGTCGAGATTGGGGTACGGATATATGTTAGGGGGCGAGTGCGTTGCATGGTGCAGCTTACCCTTAGGGTAGGCCTCTGGGTTCAGGCTGAGGGTGAGGCTTATTGGTCAGGGTCACGGTTGGAGCTAGGTTTACAGTTCGGGTCCCGGGGAGGCCTAGGGTCGAGATTGGGGTACGGATATGTGTTATGAGGCGTGTGCGTTGCATGGTGCGGCTTATCGTTAGGGTAGGCCTCAGGGTTCAGGTTGCGGGTTAGGATCAGGTTTCAGGGTCACGGTTTTAGCTAGGGTTAGGTTTAGTCTCCCGTTGAAGCCTATGGTGGAGACTGGGGTACGGAAACGTGTTCGGGGGCGTGTGCGTTGCAGCGCGTGGCTTATCGATAGGGTAGGCCTCAGGGTTCAGCCTGCGGGTGAGGCTTAGTGTTCAGGGTAAGGGTTGGACTTAGGGTTAGGATTAGGCTTCCGGTGAGGCCTAGGATTGCGATTGGGGTACGGATACGTGTTAGAGGGCATGTGCATTTCAGCACGCGGCTTATCGTTAGGGTAGGCCTCTGGGTACACCCTGCGTGTGAGGCTTTGTGTTCAGGGACAGGGTTGGAGCTAGGGTTAGTGTGAGGCTCCCGATTAAGCCTAAGGTCGAGATTGGGGTACGGATACGTGTTAGGGGGCGTGTGCGTTGCATGGTATGGCATATCGTTAGGGTCGGCCTCAGGTTCCAGTCTGTGGGTGAGGCTTATTGTTCAGGGTCAGGGTTGGAGCTAGGGTTAGGGTTAGGCTCCCGGGGAGGTCTAGGGACGAGATTGGGGTACGGATACATGTTAGGGGGCGTGTGCGTTACATGGTGCTGCTTATCGTTAGGGTAGGCCTCAGGGTTCAGGCTGCGGGTGAGGCTTAGTGTTCAGGGTCAGGGTAGGAGCTAGGGTTAGATTTAGGCTCCCGTTGCGTCCCAAGGTCGAGATTGGGGTCCGGATACGTGTTAGGGGGCATGTGCGTTGCAGGGCGCGGCATATCGTTAGGGTTGACTTCAGGGTTGAGCGTGCGGGTGAGGCTTTGTATTCAGTGTCAGGGTTTTAGCTAGGGTTAGGTTTAGGCTCCCAGTGAGGTTTAGGTTCAAGATTGGGGTACGGATACGTGTTTGGGGGCATGTGCGTTGCAGGACGTGGCTTATCGTTAGTGTAGGCCTCTGGGTTCAGGCTGCGGGTGAGGTTAGCGTTCAGGGTCAGGGTTGGAGGTAGGGTTAGGTTTAGGCTCCCAGTTAGGGCTAGCGTCGAGATTGGGGTACGGATATATGTTAGGGGGCGAGTGCGTTGCAGGGTGCAGCTTACCCTTAGGGTAGGCCTCTGGGTTCAGGCTGAGGGTGAGGCTTATTGGTCAGGGTCACGGTTGGAGCTAGGTTTACAGTTCGGGTCCCGGGGAGGCCTAGGGTCGAGATTGGGGTACGGATATGTGTTATGAGGCGTGTGCGTTGCATGGTGCGGCTTATCGTTAGGGTAGGCCTCAGGGTTCAGGTTGCGGGTTAGGATCAGGTTTCAGGGTCACGGTTTTAGCTAGGGTTAGGTTTAGTCTCCCGGTGAGGCCTATGGTGGAGACTGGGGTACGGATACGTGTTCGGGGGCGTGTGCGTTGCAGCGCGTGGCTTATCGATAGGGTAGGCCTCAGGGTTCAGCCTGCGGGTGAGGCTTAGTGTTCAGGGTAAGGGTTGGACTTAGGGTTAGGATTAGGCTC
This sequence comes from Kogia breviceps, assembly GCF_026419965.1. NCBI lineage: Eukaryota > Metazoa > Chordata > Mammalia > Artiodactyla > Physeteridae > Kogia > Kogia breviceps. Next base: position 87,596,353 of record NC_081316.1, read on the forward strand.
TCAGTGAGTCCGAGGGTCGAGATTGGGGTACGGATATGTATTAGGGGGCGTTTTCGTTGCAGGGCGTGGCTTATCGTTAGGGTAGGACTCAGGGTTCAGGCTGCGGGTGAGGCTTATCGTTCAGGGTCAGGGTTCGAGCTAGGGTTACGGTTAGGCTCCCAGTGAAGTTTAGGGTCGAGATTGGGGTACGGATACGTGTTTGGGGATGTGTGCATTGCAGTACGCGGCTTATCGTTAGGGCAAGCGACAGGGTTCAGGCTGTTGGTGAGGCTTAGTGTTCAGGGTCAGGGTTGGAGCCAGTGTTAGGGTTAGGCTCCCGGTGAGGCCTAGGGTCGCTATTGGGGTACGGATACATGTTAGGGGCGTGTGCCTTGCAGCGTGTAGCTTATCGTGAGGGTAGGCCTCAGGGTTCAGGCTGCGGGTGAGGCTTAGTGTTCAGGGTCAGGGTTGGAGCTAGGGTTAGGGTTAGGCTCCCGGGGAGGTCTAGGGACGAGATTGGGGTACGGATACATGTTCGGGGGCGTGTGCGTTACATGGTGCTGCTTATCGTTAGGGTAGGCCTCAGGGTTCAGGCTGCGGGTGAGGCTTAGTGTTCAGGGTCAGGATAGGAGCTAGGGTTAGATTTAGGCTCCCGTTGCGTCCCAAGGTCGAGATTGGGGTCCGGATACGTGTTAGGGGGCATGTGCGTTGCAGGGCGTGGCATATCGTTAGGGTTGACTTCAGGGTTGAGCGTGCGGGTGAGGCTTTGTATTCAGTGTCAGGGTTTTAGCTAGGGTTAGGTTTAGGCTCCCAGTGAGGTTTAGGTTCAAGATTGGGGTACGGATACGTGTTTGGGGGCATGTGCGTTTCAGGACGTGGCTTATCGTTAGTGTAGGCCTCTGGTTTCAGGCGGCGGGTGAGGTTAGGGTTAAGGGTCAGGGTTGGAGGTAGGGTTAGGGTTAGGCTCCTAGTTAGGGCTAGCGTCGAGATTGGGGTACGGATATATGTTAGGGGGCGAGTGCGTTGCATGGTGCAGCTTACCCTTAGGGTAGGCCTCTGGGTTCAGGCTGAGGGTGAGGCTTATTGGTCAGGGTCACGGTTGGAGCTAGGTTTACAGTTCGGGTCCCGGGGAGGCCTAGGGTCGAGATTGGGGTACGGATATGTGTTATGAGGCGTGTGCGTTGCATGGTGCGGCTTATCGTTAGGGTAGGCCTCAGGGTTCAGGTTGCGGGTTAGGATCAGGTTTCAGGGTCACGGTTTTAGCTAGGGTTAGGTTTAGTCTCCCGTTGAGGCCTATGGTGGAGACTGGGGTACGGATACGTGTTCGGGGGCGTGTGTGTTGCAGCGCGTGGCTTATCGATAGGGTAGGCCTCAGGGTTCAGCCTGCGGGTGAGGCTTAGTGTTCAGGGTAAGGGTTGGACTTAGGGTTAGGATTAGGCTCTCAGTGAGTCCGAGGGTCGAGATTGGGGTACGGATATGTGTTAGGGGGCGTTTTCGTTGCAGGGCGTGGCTTATCGTTAGGGTAGGACTCAGGGTTCAGGCTGTGGGTGAGGCTTATCGTTCAGGGTCAGGGTTCGAGCTAGGGTTAGGGTTAGGCTCCCAGTGAAGTTTAGGGTCGAGATTGGGGTACGGATACGTGTTTGGGGATGTGTGCATTGCAGTACGCGGCTTATCGTTAGGGCAGGCGACAGGGTTCAGGCTGTTGGTGAGGCTTAGTGTTCAGGGTCAGGGTTGGAGCCAGTGTTAGGGTTAGGCTCCCAGTGAGGCCTAGGGTCGCTATTGGGGTACGGATACATGTTAGGGGCGTGTGCCTTGCAGCGTGTAGCTTATCGTGAGGGTAGGCCTCAGGGTTCAGGCTGCGGGTGAGGCTTAGTGTTCAGGGTCAGGGTTGGAGCTAGGGTTAGGGTTAGGCTCCCGGGGAGGTCTAGGGACGAGATTGGGGTACAGATACCTGTTCGGGGGCATGTGCGTTTCAGGGCGTGGCATATCGTTAGGGTTGACTTCAGGGTTGAGCGTGCGGGTGAGGCTTTGTATTCAGTGTCAGGGTTTAAGCTAGGGTTAGGTTTAGGCTCCCAGTGAGGTTTAGGTTCAAGATTGGGGTACGGATACGTGTTTGGGGGCATGTGCGTTTCAGGACGTGGCTTATCGTTAGTGTAGGCCTCTGGTTTCAGGCGGCGGGTGAGGTTAGGGTTAAGGGTCAGTGTTGGAGGTAGGGTTAGGGTTAGGCTCCTAGTTAGGGCTAGCGTCGAGATTGGGGTACGGATATATGTTAGGGGGCGAGTGCGTTGCATGGTGCAGCTTACCCTTAGGGTAGGCCTCTGGGTTCAGGCTGAGGGTGAGGCTTATTGGTCAGGGTCACGGTTGGAGCTAGGTTTACAGTTTGGGTCCCGGGGAGGCCTAGGGTCGAGATTGGGGTACGGATATGTGTTATGAGGCGTGTGCGTTGCATGGTGCGGCTTATCGTTAGGGTAGGCCTCAGGGTTCAGGTTGCGGGTTAGGATCAGGTTTCAGGGTCACGGTTTTAGCTATGGTTAGGTTTAGTCTCCCGGTGAGGCCTATGGTGGAGACTGGGGTACGGATACGTGTTCGGGGGCGTGTGCGTTGCAGCGCGTGGCTTATCGATAGGGTAGTCCTCAGGGTTCAGCCTGCGGGTGAGGCTTAGTGTTCAGGGTAAGGGTTGGACTTAGGGTTAGGATTAGGCTCTCAGTGAGTCCGAGGGTCGAGATTGGGGTACGGATATGTGTTAGGGGGCGTTTTCGTTGCAGGGCGTGGCTTATCGTTAGGGTAGGACTCAGGGTTCAGGCTGCGGGTGAGGCTTATCGTTCAGGGTCAGGGTTCGAGCTAGGGTTAGGGTTAGGCTCCCGGTGACGCCTAGGTTCGAGATTGGGGTACGGATACGTGTTAGGGGGCGTGTGAGTTGCAGGGCACGGCTTATCATTAGGGTAGGCCTCAGGTTCCAGGACGCGGGTGACGCTTTGTGTTCAGGGTCAGGGATGGAGATAGGGTTAGGGTTAGGCTCCCGGTTAGGCCTAGGGTCGAGATTGGGGTACGGATAATTGTTAGGGGGCGTGTTCGTTGCAGGGCGCGGCTTATTGTTAGGGTTGGCCTCAGGGTTTAGTGTGCGGGTGAGGCTTAGGGTTCAGGGTCAGGGTTTTAGCTATGGTCAGGGTTAGGCTCCCAGTGAGGTTTAGGGTCGAGATTGGGGTACGGATATGTGTTTGGGGGCGTGCGCGTTGAAGGACGTGTCTTATCGTTAGGGTAGGCCTCAGGGTTCAGCCTGCGGTGAGGCTTAGGGTTCAGGGTCAGGGCTGTATCTAGGGTTAGGGTCACGCTCCCGGTTAGGGCTAATGTCGAGATTGGGGTACGCATAGTTGTTAGGGCGCGTGTGCGTTGCAGGGCGCGGCTAATCGTTAAGGGAGGCCTCAGGGTTCACGCTGCTGGTGAGGCTTAGCGTTCTGGGTCAGCATTGGAGCTAGGGTTAGGTTTAGTCTCCCGGTGAGGCCTATGGTTGAGATTGGGGTACGGATACGTGTTAGGGGGTGTGTGCATTGCAGGGCGCGGCTTATCGTTAGGGCAGGGCTCAGGGTTCAGCCTGCCGGTGAGGCTTAGGGTTCAGGGTAAGGGTTAGATTTAGGGTTAGTGTTAGGCTCCCAGTGAGGCCTAGGGTCGCGATTGGGGTACGGATATATATTAGTGGGCGTGTGCCTTGCAGGGCGCGGCTTATCGTTAGGGTAGGCCTCAGGATTCAGGCTGCTGGTGAGGCTGAGATTTCAGGGTCAGGTTTGGAGCCAGGGTTAGAGTTAGGCTCCCGGTGAAGCCTAGGGTCGAGATTAGTGTACGGATACATGTTAGGGGGTATGTGCGTTCCAGGACGCGGCTTATCGTTTGGGTTGTCCTCAGGGTTGAGGCTGCGGGTGAGGCTTAGGGTTCAGGGTCAGGGTTTTAGCTATGGTTAGGGTTAGGCTCCCAGTGAGGTTTCGGGTCGAGATTGGGTTACGGATACATGTTTGGGGCGTGTGCGATGGAGGACGTGACTTATCGTTAGAGTAGGCCTCAGGGTTCAGGCTGCGGTGAGGCTTAGGTTTCAGGGTCAGGGTTGGAGCTAGGGTTAGGGTTAGGCTCCCGGTTAGGGCTAGGGTCGAGATTGGGGTACGGATATGTGTTAGGGGGCGTGTGCCTTGCAGGTTGCGGCTTATCGTTAGGGTAGGCCTCAGGGTTCAGGCTGCGGGTGAGGCTTAGGGTTCAGGGTCAGGTTTGGAGCTAGGGTTAGGTTTAGTCACCCGGTTCGGCCTGGGGCCGTGTTTGTGGTACGTATACGTGTTGGGGTACGTGTGCGTTGCAGGGCGTGGCTTATAGTTAGGGTACACCTCAGGGTTCAGGCTGCGGGTGAGGCTTTGTGTTCAAGGTAAGGGTTGGACTTAGGGTTACGGATAGTCTCCCGGTGAGGCCTGCGGTCGAGATTGTGGTATGGATACGTGTTAGTGGACAGATGCATTGCAGGGCGCGGCGTATCGTTAGGGTAGGCCTCAGGTTACAGTGTGCGGGTGAGGCTTCGGGTTCCTGTCACGGATGGAGCTAGGGTTACATTTAGGGTCCCGGTTAGGCCTAGGGTCGAGATTGGGTTTCGGATACGAGTTAGGGGGCGTCTGCGTTGCAGGGCATGGCTTATCGTTAGGGTAGGCCTCAGGGTTCAGGCTGCGGGTGAGGCTTATCGTTCAGGGTCAGGGTTCGAGCTAGGGTTAGGGTTAGGCTCCCAGTGAAGTTTAGGGTCGAGATTGGGTTTCGGATACATGTTAGGGGCGTGTGCCTTGCAGCGTGTAGCTTATCGTGAGGGTAGGCCTCAAGGTTCAGGCTGTGGGTGAGGCTTAGGGTTCAGGGTCAGAGTTTTAGCTATGGTTAGGCTTAGGCTCCCAGTGAGGATTAGAGTCGAGATTGTGGTAGGGATACGTGTTTGGGGGCGTGTGCGTTGCAGGACGTGGCTTATCGTTAGTGTAGGCCTCAGGGTTCAGGCTGCAGGTGAGGCTTAGTGTTCAGGGTCAGTGTTGGAACTAGGGTTAGGGTTTGGCTCCCGGTTAGGGCTAGGGTCGAAGTTGGGATACGGATACGTGTTCGGGGGTGTGTGCGTTTCAGGGTGCAGCTTATTGTTAGCGTAGGGCTCTGGGTTCAGGCTTCGGGTGAGGTTTAGTGTTTAGGGTCAGGGTAGCAGTTAGGGTTTCGTTTAGGCTCCCTGGGAGGCCTAGGGTCGAGATTGGGGTACGGATACGACTTAGGGGGCGTGTGCGTTGCATCGTGGGGCTTATCGTTATGGTAGGCCTCAGGGTTCAGGCTGTGGGTGAGCCTTAGTTTTCAGGGTAAGGGTTGGACTTAGGTTTAGGGTTAGGCTCCCGGTGAGGCCTAGGATTGCGATTGGGGTACGGATACGTGTTAGAGTGCATGTGCATTTCAGCGTGCGGCTTATCGTTAGGGTAGGCCTCTGGGTACACCCTGCGTGTGAGGCTTTGTGTTCAGGGACAGGGTTGGAGCTAGGGTTAGTGTGAGGCTCCCGATTAAGCCTAAGGTCGAGATTGGGGTACGGATACGTGTTAGGGGGCGTGTGCGTTGCATGGTATGGCATATCGTTAGGGTCGGCCTCAGGTTCCAGGCTGTGGGTGAGGCTTATTGTTCAGGGTCAGGTTTGGAGCTAGGGTTAGGGTTAGGCTCCCGGGGAGGTCTATGGACGAGATTGGGGTACGGATACATGTTCGGGGGCGTGTGCGTTACATGGTGCTGCTTATCGTTAGGGTAGGCCTCAGGGTTCAGGCTGCGGGTGAGGCTTAGTGTTCAGGGTCAGGGTAGGAGCTAGGGTTAGATTTAGGCTCCCGTTGCGTCCCAAGGTCGAGATTGGGGTCCGGATACGTGTTAGGGGGCATGTGCGTTGCAGGGCGCGGCATATCGTTAGGGTTGACTTCAGGGTTGAGCGTGCGGGTGAGGCTTTGTATTCAGTGTCAGGGTTTTAGCTAGGGTTAGGTTTAGGCTCCCAGTGAGGTTTAGGTTCAAGATTGGGGTACGGATACGTGTTTGGGGGCATGTGCGTTGCAGGACGTGGCTTCTCGTTAGTGTAGGCCTCTGGGTTCAGGCTGCGGGTGAGGTTAGCGTTCAGGGTCAGGGTTGGAGGTAGGGTTAGGGTTAGGCTCCTAGTTACGGCTAGCGTCGAGATTGGGGTACGGATATATGTTAGGGGGCGAGTGCGTTGCAGGGTGCAGCTTACCCTTAGGGTAGGCCTCTGGGTTCAGGCTGAGGGTGAGGCTTATTGGTCAGGGTCACGGTTGGAGCTAGGTTTACAGTTCGGGTCCCGGGGAGGCCTAGGGTCGAGATTGGGGTACGGATATGTGTTATGAGGCGTGTGCGTTGCATGGTGCGGCTTATCGTTAGGGTAGGCCTCAGGGTTCAGGTTGCGGGTTAGGATCAGGTTTCAGGGTCACGGTTTTAGCTAGGGTTAGGTTTAGTCTCCCGTTGAGGCCTATGGTGGAGACTGGGGTACGGATACGTGTTCGGGGGCGTGTGCGTTGCAGCGCGTGGCTTATCGATAGGGTAGGCCTCAGGGTTCAGCCTGCGGGTGAGGCTTAGTGTTCAGGGTAAGGGTTGGACTTAGGGTTAGGATTAGGCTCTCAGTGAGTCCGAGGGTCGAGATTGGGGTACGGATATGTGTTAGGGGGCGTTTTCGTTGCAGGGCGTGGCTTATCGTTAGGGTAGGACTCAGGGTTCAGGCTGCGGGTGAGGCTTATCGTTCAGGGTCAGGGTTCGAGCTAGGGTTAGGGTTAGGCTCCCAGTGAAGTTTAGGGTCGAGATTGGGGTACGGATACGTGTTTGGGGATGTGTGCATTGCAGTACGCGGCTTATCGTTAGGGCAGGCGACAGGGTTCAGGCTGTTGGTGAGGCTTAGTGTTCAGGGTCAGGGTTGGAGCCAGTGTTAGGGTTAGGCTCCCGGTGAGGCCTAGGGTCGCTATTGGGGTACGGATACATGTTAGGGGCGTGTGCCTTGCAGCGTGTAGCTTATCGTGAGGGTAGGCCTCAGGGTTCAGGCTGCGGGTGAGGCTTAGTGTTCAGGGTCAGGGTTGGAGCTAGGGTTAGGGTTAGGCTCCCGGGGAGGTCTAGGGACGAGATTGGGGTACGGATACATGTTCGGGGGCGTGTGCGTTACATGGTGCTGCTTATCGTTAGGGTAGGCCTCAGGGTTCAGGCTGCGGGTGAGGCTTAGTGTTCAGGGTCAGGATAGGAGCTAGGGTTAGATTTAGGCTCCCGTTGCGTCCCAAGGTCGAGATTGGGGTCCGGATACGTGTTAGGGGGCATGTGCGTTGCAGGGCGTGGCATATCGTTAGGGTTGACTTCAGGGTTGAGCGTGCGGGTGAGGCTTTGTATTCAGTGTCAGGGTTTTAGCTAGGGTTAGGTTTAGGCTCCCAGTGAGGTTTAGGTTCAAGATTGGGGTACGGATACGTGTTTGGGGGCATGTGCGTTGCAGGACGTGGCTTATCGTTAGTGTAGGCCTCTGGTTTCAGGCGGCGGGTGAGGTTAGGGTTAAGGGTCAGTGTTGGAGGTAGGGTTAGGGTTAGGCTCCCAGTTAGGGCTAGCGTCGAGATTGGGGTACGGATATATGTTAGGGGGCGAGTGCGTTGCATGGTGCAGCTTACCCTTAGGGTAGGCCTCTGGGTTCAGGCTGAGGGTGAGGCTTATTGGTCAGGGTCACGGTTGGAGCTAGGTTTACAGTTCGGGTCCCGGGGAGGCCTAGGGTCGAGATTGGGGTACGGATATGTGTTATGAGGCGTGTGCGTTGCATGGTGCGGCTTATCGTTAGGGTAGGCCTCAGGGTTCAGGTTGCGGGTTAGGATCAGGTTTCAGGGTCACGGTTTTAGCTATGGTTAGGTTTAGTCTCCCGGTGAGGCCTATGGTGGAGACTGGGGTACGGATACGTGTTCGGGGGCGTGTGCGTTGCAGCGCGTGGCTTATCGATAGGGTAGTCCTCAGGGTTCAGCCTGCGGGTGAGGCTTAGTGTTCAGGGTAAGGGTTGGACTTAGGGTTAGGATTAGGCTCTCAGTGAGTCCGAGGGTCGAGATTGGGGTACGGATATGTGTTAGGGGGCGTTTTCGTTGCAGGGCGTGGCTTATCGTTAGGTTAGGACTCAGGGTTCAGGCTGCGGGTGAGGCTTATCGTTCAGGGTCAGGGTTCGAGCTAGGGTTAGGGTTAGGCTCCCGGTGACGCCTAGGTTCGAGATTGGGGTACGGATACGTGTTAGGGGGCGTGTGAGTTGCAGGGCACGGCTTATCATTAGGGTAGGCCTCAGGTTCCAGGACGCGGGTGACGCTTTGTGTTCAGGGTCAGGGATGGAGATAGGGTTAGGGTTAGGCTCCCGGTTAGGCCTAGGGTCGAGATTGGGGTACGGATAATTGTTAGGGGGCATGTTCCTTGCAGGGCGCGGCTTATTGTTAGGGTTGGCCTCAGGGTTTAGGGTGCGGTTGAGGCTTAGGGTTCAGGGTCAGGGTTTTAGCTATGGTCAGGGTTAGGCTCCCAGGGAGGTTTAGGGTCGAGATTGGTGTACGGATATGTGTTTGGGGGCGTGCGCGTTGAAGGACGTGTCTTATCGTTAGGGTAGGCCTCAGGGTTCAGGCTGCGGTGAGGCTTAGGGTTCAGGGTCAGGACTGTATCTAGGGTTAGGGTCACGCTCCCGGTTAGGGCTAAGGTCGAGATTGGGGTACGCATAGTTGTTAGGGCGCGTGTGCGTTGCAGGGCGCGGCTAATCGTTAAGGGAGGCCTCAGGGTTCACGCTGCTGGTGAGGCTTAGCGTTCTGGGTCAGCATTGGAGCTAGGGTTAGGTTTAGTCTCCCGGTGAGGCCTATGGTTGAGATTGGGGTACGGATACGTGTTAGGGGGTGTGTGCATTGCAGGGCGCGGCTTATCGTTAGGGCAGGGCTCAGGGTTCAGCCTGCCGGTGAGGCTTAGGGTTCAGGGTAAGGGTTAGATTTAGGGTTAGTGTTAGGCTCCCAGTGAGGCCTAGGGTCGCGATTGGGGTACGGATATATATTAGTGGGCGTGTGCCTTGCAGGGCGCGGCTTATCGTTAGGGTAGGCCTCAGGATTCAGGCTGCTGGTGAGGCTGAGATTTCAGGGTCAGGTTTGGAGCCAGGGTTAGAGTTAGGCTCCCGGTGAAGCCTAGGGTCGAGATTAGTGTACGGATACATGTTAGGGGGTATGTGCGTTCCAGGACGCGGCTTATCGTTTGGGTTGTCCTCAGGGTTGAGGCTGCGGGTGAGGCTTAGGGTTCAGGGTCAGGGTTTTAGCTATGGTTAGGGTTAGGCTCCCAGTGAGGTTTCGGGTCGAGATTGGGTTACAGATACATGTTTGGGGCGTGTGCGATGGAGGACGTGACTTATCGTTAGAGTAGGCCTCAGGGTTCAGGCTGCGGTGAGGCTTAGGTTTCAGGGTCAGGGTTGGAGCTAGGGTTAGGGTTAGGCTCCCGGTTAGGGCTAGGGTCGAGATTGGGGTACGGATATGTGTTAGGGGGCGTGTGCCTTGCAGGGTGCGGCTTATCGTTAGGGTAGGCCTCAGGGTTCAGGCTGCGGGTGAGGCTTAGGGTTCAGGGTCAGGTTTGGAGCTAGGGTTAGGTTTAGTCACCCGGTTTGGCCTGGGGCCGTGTTTGTGGTACGTATACGTGTTGGGGTACGTGTGCGTTGCAGGGCGTGGCTTATAGTTAGGGTACACCTCAGGGTTCAGGCTGCGGGTGAGGCTTTGTGTTCAAGGTAAGGGTTGGACTTAGGGTTACGGATAGTCTCCCGGTGAGGCCTGCGGTCGAGATTGTGGTATGGATACGTGTTAGTGGACAGGTGCATTGCAGGGCGCGGCGTATCGTTAGGGTAGGCCTCAGGTTACAGTGTGCGGGTGAGGCTTCGGGTTCCTGTCACGGATGGAGCTAGGGTTACATTTAGGGTCCCGGTTAGGCCTAGGGTCGAGATTGGGTTTCGGATACGAGTTAGGGGGCGTCTGCGTTGCAGGGCATGGCTTATCGTTAGGGTAGGCCTCAGGGTTCAGGCTGCGGGTGAGGCTTATCGTTCAGGGTCAGGGTTCGAGCTAGGGTTAGGGTTAGGCTCCCAGTGAAGTTTAGGGTCGAGATTGGGTTTCGGATACATGTTAGGGGCGTGTGCCTTGCAGCGTGTAGCTTATCGTGAGGGTAGGCCTCAAGGTTCAGGCTGTGGGTGAGGCTTAGGGTTCAGGGTCAGGGTTTTAGCTATGGTTAGGCTTAGGCTCCCAGTGAGGATTAGGGTCGAGATTGTGGTAGGGATACGTGTTTGGGGGCGTGTGCGTTGCAGGACGTGGCTTATCGTTAGTGTAGGCCTCAGGGTTCAGGCTGCAGGTGAGGCTTAGTGTTCAGGGTCAGTGTTGGAACTAGGGTTAGGGTTTGGCTCCCGGTTAGGGCTAGGGTCGAAATTGGGATACGGATACGTGTTCGGGGGTGTGTGCGTTTCAGGGTGCGGCTTATTGTTAGCGTAGGGCTCTGGGTTCAGGCTTCGGGTGAGGTTTAGTGTTTAGGGTCAGGGTAGGAGTGAGGGTTTCGTTTAGGCTCCCTGGGAGGCCTAGGGTCGAGATTGCGGTACGGATATGACTTAGGGGGCGTGTGCGTTGCATCGTGGGGCTTATCGTTATGGTAGGCCTCAGGGTTCAGGCTGTGGGTGAGCCTTAGTTTTCAGGGTAAGGGTTGGACTTAGGTTTAGGGTTAGGCTCCCGGTGAGGCCTAGGATTGCGATTGGGGTACGGATACGTGTTAGAGGGCATGTGCATTTCAGCGCGCGGCTTATCGTTAGGGTAGGCCTCTGGGTACACCCTGCGTGTGAGGCTTTGTGTTCAGGGACAGGGTTGGAGCTAGGGTTAGTGTGAGGCTCCCGATTAAGCCTAAGGTCGAGATTGGGGTACGGATACGTGTTAGGGGGCGTGTGCGTTGCATGGTATGGCATATCGTTAGGGTCGGCCTCAGGTTCCAGTCTGTGGGTGAGGCTTATTGTTCAGGGTCAGGGTTGGAGCTAGGGTTAGGGTTAGGCTCCCGGGGAGGTCTAGGGACGAGATTGGGGTACGGATACATGTTCGGGGTCGTGTGCCTTACATGGTGCTGCTTATCGTTAGGGTAGGCCTCAGGGTTCAGGCTGCGGGTGAGGCTTAGTGTTCAGGGTCAGGATAGGAGCTAGGGTTAGATTTAGGCTCCCGTTGCGTCCCAAGGTCGAGATTGGGGTCCGGATACGTGTTAGGGGGCATGTGCGTTGCAGGGCGTGGCATATCGTTAGGGTTGACTTCAGGGTTGAGCGTGCGGGTGAGGCTTTGTATTCAGTGTCAGGGTTTTAGCTAGGGTTAGGTTTAGGCTCCCAGTGAGGTTTAGGTTCAAGATTGGGGTACGGATACGTGTTTGGGGGCATGTGCGTTGCAGGACGTGGCTTATCGTTAGTGTAGGCCTCTGGTTTCAGGCGGCGGGTGAGGTTAGGGTTAAGGGTCAGTGTTGGAGGTAGGGTTAGGGTTAGGCTCCTAGTTAGGGCTAGCGTCGAGATTGGGGTACGGATATATGTTAGGGGGCGAGTGCGTTGCAGGGTGCAGCTTACCCTTAGGGTAGGCCTCTGGGTTCAGGCTGAGGGTGAGGCTTATTGGTCAGGGTCACGGTTGGAGCTAGGTTTACAGTTCGGGTCCCGGGGAGGCCTAGGGTCGAGATTGGGGTACGGATATGTGTTATGAGGCGTGTGCGTTGCATGGTGCGGCTTATCGTTAGGGTAGGCCTCAGGGTTCAGGTTGCGGGTTAGGATCAGGTTTCAGGGTCACGGTTTTAGCTAGGGTTAGGTTTAGTCTCCCGTTGAGGCCTATGGTGGAGACTGGGGTACGGAAACGTGTTCGGGGGCGTGTGCGTTGCAGCGCGTGGCTTATCGATAGGGTAGGCCTCAGGGTTCAGCCTGCGGGTGAGGCTTAGTGTTCAGGGTAAGGGTTGGACTTAGGGTTAGGATTAGGCTTCCGGTGAGGCCTAGGATTGCGATTGGGGTACGGATACGTGTTAGAGGGCATGTGCATTTCAGCACGCGGCTTATCGTTAGGGTAGGCCTCTGGGTACACCCTGCGTGTGAGGCTTTGTGTTCAGGGACAGGGTTGGAGCTAGGGTTAGTGTGAGGCTCCCGATTAAGCCTAAGGTCGAGATTGGGGTACGGATACGTGTTAGGGGGCGTGTGCGTTGCATGGTATGGCATATCGTTAGGGTCGGCCTCAGGTTCCAGTCTGTGGGTGAGGCTTATTGTTCAGGGTCAGGGTTGGAGCTAGGGTTAGGGTTAGGCTCCCGGGGAGGTCTAGGGACGAGATTGGGGTACGGATACATGTTCGGGGGCGTGTGCGTTACATGGTGCTGCTTATCGTTAGGGTAGGCCTCAGGGTTCAGGCTGCGGGTGAGGCTTAGTGTTCAGGGTCAGGGTAGGAGCTAGGGTTAGATTTAGGCTCCCGTTGCGTCCCAAGGTCGAGATTGGGGTCCGGATACGTGTTAGGGGGCATGTGCGTTGCAGGGCGTGGCATATCGTTAGGGTTGACTTCAGGGTTGAGCGTGCGGGTGAGGCTTTGTATTCAGTGTCAGGGTTTTAGCTAGGGTTAGGTTTAGGCTCCCAGTGAGGTTTAGGTTCAAGATTGGGGTACGGATACGTGTTTGGGGGCATGTGCGTTTCAGGACGTGGCTTATCGTTAGTGTAGGCCTCTGGTTTCAGGCGGCGGGTGAGGTTAGGGTTAAGGGTCAGGGTTGGAGGTAGGGTTAGGGTTAGGCTCCTAGTTAGGGCTAGCGTCGAGATTGGGGTACGGATATATGTTAGGGGGCGAGTGCGTTGCATGGTGCAGCTTACCCTTAGGGTAGGCCTCTGGGTTCAGGCTGAGGGTGAGGCTTATTGGTCAGGGTCACGGTTGGAGCTAGGTTTACAGTTCGGGTCCCGGGGAGGCCTAGGGTCGAGATTGGGGTACGGATATGTGTTATGAGGCGTGTGCGTTGCATGGTGCGGCTTATCGTTAGGGTAGGCCTCAGGGTTCAGGTTGCGGGTTAGGATCAGGTTTCAGGGTCACGGTTTTAGCTAGGGTTAGGTTTAGTCTCCCGTTGAGGCCTATGGTGGAGACTGGGGTACGGATACGTGTTCGGGGGCGTGTGTGTTGCAGCGCGTGGCTTATCGATAGGGTAGGCCTCAGGGTTCAGCCTGCGGGTGAGGCTTAGTGTTCAGGGTAAGGGTTGGACTTAGGGTTAGGATTAGGCTCTCAGTGAGTCCGAGGGTCGAGATTGGGGTACGGATATGTGTTAGGGGGCGTTTTCGTTGCAGGGCGTGGCTTATCGTTAGGGTAGGACTCAGGGTTCAGGCTGTGGGTGAGGCTTATCGTTCAGGGTCAGGGTTCGAGCTAGGGTTAGGGTTAGGCTCCCAGTGAAGTTTAGGGTCGAGATTGGGGTACGGATACGTGTTTGGGGATGTGTGCATTGCAGTACGCGGCTTATCGTTAGGGCAGGCGACAGGGTTCAGGCTGTTGGTGAGGCTTAGTGTTCAGGGTCAGGGTTGGAGCCAGTGTTAGGGTTAGGCTCCCGGTGAGGCCTAGGGTCGCTATTGGGGTACGGATACATGTTAGGGGCGTGTGCCTTGCAGCGTGTAGCTTATCGTGAGGGTAGGCCTCAGGGTTCAGGCTGCGGGTGAGGCTTAGTGTTCAGGGTCAGGGTTGGAGCTAGGGTTAGGGTTAGGCTCCCGGGGATGTCTAGGGACGAGATTGGGGTACGGATACATGTTCGGGGGCATGTGCGTTTCAGGGCGTGGCATATCGTTAGGGTTGACTTCAGGGTTGAGCGTGCGGGTGAGGCTTTGTATTCAGTGTCAGGGTTTTAGCTAGGGTTAGGTTTAGGCTCCCAGTGAGGTTTAGGTTCAAGATTGGGGTACGGATACGTGTTTGGGGGCATGTGCGTTGCAGGACGTGGCTTATCGTTAGTGTAGGCCTCTGGTTTCAGGCGGCGGGTGAGGTTAGGGTTAAGGGTCAGTGTTGGAGGTAGGGTTAGGGTTAGGCTCCTAGTTAGGGCTAGCGTCGAGATTGGGGTACGGATATATGTTAGGGGGCGAGTGCGTTGCATGGTGCAGCTTACCCTTAGGGTAGGCCTCTGGGTTCAGGCTGAGGGTGAGGCTTATTGGTCAGGGTCACGGTTGGAGCTAGGTTTACAGTTTGGGTCCCGGGGAGGCCTAGGGTCGAGATTGGGGTACGGATATGTGTTATGAGGCGTGTGCGTTGCATGGTGCGGCTTATCATTAGGGTAGGCCTCAGGGTTCAGGTTGCGGGTTAGGATCAGGTTTCAGGGTCACGGTTTTAGCTATGGTTAGGTTTAGTCTCCCGGTGAGGCCTATGGTGGAGACTGGGGTACGGATACGTGTTCGGGGGCGTGTGCGTTGCAGCGCGTGGCTTATCGATAGGGTAGTCCTCAGGGTTCAGCCTGCGGGTGAGGCTTAGTGTTCAGGGTAAGGGTTGGACTTAGGGTTAGGATTAGGCTCTCAGTGAGTCCGAGGGTCGAGATTGGGGTACGGATATGTGTTAGGGGGCGTTTTCGTTGCAGGGCGTGGCTTATCGTTAGGGTAGGACTCAGGGTTCAGGCTGCGGGTGAGGCTTATCGTTCAGGGTCAGGGTTCGAGCTAGGGTTAGGGTTAGGCTCCCGGTGACGCCTAGGTTCGAGATTGGGGTACGGATACGTGTTAGGGGGCGTGTGAGTTGCAGGGCACGGCTTATCATTAGGGTAGGCCTCAGGTTCCAGGACGCGGGTGACGCTTTGTGTTCAGGGTCAGGGATGGAGATAGGGTTAGGGTTAGGCTCCCGGTTAGGCCTAGGGTCGAGATTGGGGTACGGATAATTGTTAGGGGGCATGTTCCTTGCAGGGCGCGGCTTATTGTTAGGGTTGGCCTCAGGGTTTAGGGTGCGGTTGAGGCTTAGGGTTCAGGGTCAGGGTTTTAGCTATGGTCAGGGTTAGGCTCCCAGGGAGGTTTAGGGTCGAGATTGGGGTACGGATATGTGTTTGGGGGCGTGCGCGTTGAAGGACGTGTCTTATCGTTAGGGTAGGCCTCAGGGTTCAGGCTGCGGTGAGGCTTAGGGTTCAGGGTCAGGGCTGTATCTAGGGTTAGGGTCACGCTCCCGGTTAGGGCTAAGGTCGAGATTGGGGTACGCATAGTTGTTAGGGCGCGTGTGCGTTGCAGGGCGCGGCTAATCGTTAAGGGAGGCCTCAGGGTTCACGCTGCTGGTGAGGCTTAGCGTTCTGGGTCAGCATTGGAGCTAGGGTTAGGTTTAGTCTCCCGGTGAGGCCTATGGTTGAGATTGGGGTACGGATACGTGTTAGGGGGTGTGTGCATTGCAGGGCGCGGCTTATCGTTAGGGCAGGGCTCAGGGTTCAGCCTGCCGGTGAGGCTTAGGGTTCAGGGTAAGGGTTAGATTTAGGGTTAGTGTTAGGCTCCCAGTGAGGCCTAGGGTCGCGATTGGGGTACGGATATATATTAGTGGGCGTGTGCCTTGCAGGGCGCGGCTTATCGTTAGGGTAGGCCTCAGGATTCAGGCTGCTGGTGAGGCTGAGATTTCAGGGTCAGGTTTGGAGCCAGGGTTAGAGTTAGGCTCCCGGTGAAGCCTAGGGTCGAGATTAGTGTACGGATACATGTTAGGGGTTATGTGCGTTCCAGGACGCAGCTTATCGTTTGGGTTGTCCTCAGGGTTGAGGCTGCGGGTGAGGCTTAGGGTTCAGGGTCAGGGTTTTAGCTATGGTTAGGGTTAGGCTCCCAGTGAGGTTTCGGGTCGAGATTGGGTTACAGATACATGTTTGGGGCGTGTGCGATGGAGGACGTGACTTATCGTTAGAGTAGGCCTCAGGGTTCAGGCTGCGGTGAGGCTTAGGTTTCAGGGTCAGGGTTGGAGCTAGGGTTAGGGTTAGGCTCCCGGTTAGGGCTAGGGTCGAGATTGGGGTACGGATATGTGTTAGGGGGCGTGTGCCTTGCAGGGTGCGGCTTATCGTTAGGGTAGGCCTCAGGGTTCAGGCTGCGGGTGAGGCTTAGGGTTCAGGGTCAGGTTTGGAGCTAGGGTTAGGTTTAGTCACCCGGTTTGGCCTGGGGCCGTGTTTGTGGTACGTATACGTGTTGGGGTACGTGTGCGTTGCAGGGCGTGGCTTATAGTTAGGGTACACCTCAGGGTTCAGGCTGCGGGTGAGGCTTTGTGTTCAAGGTAAGGGTTGGACTTAGGGTTACGGATAGTCTCCCGGTGAGGCCTGCGGTCGAGATTGTGGTATGGATACGTGTTAGTGGACAGGTGCATTGCAGGGCGCGGCGTATCGTTAGGGTAGGCCTCAGGTTACAGTGTGCGGGTGAGGCTTCGGGTTCCTGTCACGGATGGAGCTAGGGTTACATTTAGGGTCCCGGTTAGGCCTAGGGTCGAGATTGGGTTTCGGATACGAGTTAGGGGGCGTCTGCGTTGCAGGGCATGGCTTATCGTTAGGGTAGGCCTCAGGGTTCAGGCTGCGGGTGAGGCTTATCGTTCAGGGTCAGGGTTCGAGCTAGGGTTAGGGTTAGGCTCCCAGTGAAGTTTAGGGTCGAGATTGGGTTTCGGATACATGTTAGGGGCGTGTGCCTTGCAGCGTGTAGCTTATCGTGAGGGTAGGCCTCAAGGTTCAGGCTGTGGGTGAGGCTTAGGGTTCAGGGTCAGGGTTTTAGCTATGGTTAGGCTTAGGCTCCCAGTGAGGATTAGGGTCGAGATTGTGGTAGGGATACGTGTTTGGGGGCGTGTGCGTTGCAGGACGTGGCTTATCGTTAGTGTAGGCCTCAGGGTTCAGGCTGCAGGTGAGGCTTAGTGTTCAGGGTCAGTGTTGGAACTAGGGTTAGGGTTTGGCTCCCGGTTAGGGCTAGGGTCGAAATTGGGATACGGATACGTGTTCGGGGGTGTGTGCGTTTCAGGGTGCGGCTTATTGTTAGCGTAGGGCTCTGGGTTCAGGCTTCGGGTGAGGTTTAGTGTTTAGGGTCAGGGTAGGAGTGAGGGTTTCGTTTAGGCTCCCTGGGAGGCCTAGGGTCGAGATTGCGGTACGGATATGACTTAGGGGGCGTGTGCGTTGCATCGTGGGGCTTATCGTTATGGTAGGCCTCAGGGTTCAGGCTGTGGGTGAGCCTTAGTTTTCAGGGTAAGGGTTGGACTTAGGTTTAGGGTTAGGCTCCCGGTGAGGCCTAGGATTGCGATTGGGGTACGGATACGTGTTAGAGGGCATGTGCATTACAGCGCGCGGCTTATCGTTAGGGTAGGCCTCTGGGTACACCCTGCGTGTGAGGCTTTGTGTTCAGGGACAGGGTTGGAGCTAGGGTTAGTGTGAGGCTCCCGATTAAGCCTAAGGTCGAGATTGGGGTACGGATACGTGTTAGGGGGCGTGTGTGTTGCATGGTATGGCATATCGTTAGGGTCGGCCTCAGGTTCCAGTCTGTGGGTGAGGCTTAGTGTTCAGGGTCAGGGTTGGAGCTAGGGTTAGGGTTAGGCTCCCGGGGAGGTCTAGGGACGAGATTGGGGTACGGATACATGTTCGGGGGCGTGTGCGTTACATGGTGCTGCTTATCGTTAGGGTAGGCCTCAGGGTTCAGGCTGCGGGTGAGGCTTAGTGTTCAGGGTCAGGATAGGAGCTAGGGTTAGATTTAGGCTCCCGTTGCGTCCCAAGGTCGAGATTGGGGTCCGGATACGTGTTAGGGGGCATGTGCGTTGCAGGGCGTGGCATATCGTTAGGGTTGACTTCAGGGTTGAGCGTGCGGGTGAGGCTTTGTATTCAGTGTCAGGGTTTTAGCTAGGGTTAGGTTTAGGCTCCCAGTGAGGTTTAGGTTCAAGATTGGGGTACGGATACGTGTTTGGGGGCATGTGCGTTGCAGGACGTGGCTTATCGTTAGTGTAGGCCTCTGGTTTCAGGCGGCGGGTGAGGTTAGGGTTAAGGGTCAGTGTTGGAGGTAGGGTTAGGGTTAGGCTCCCAGTTAGGGCTAGCGTCGAGATTGGGGTACGGATATATGTTAGGGGGCGAGTGCGTTGCAGGGTGCAGCTTACCCTTAGGGTAGGCCTCTGGGTTCAGGCTGAGGGTGAGGCTTATTGGTCAGGGTCACGGTTGGAGCTAGGTTTACAGTTCGGGTCCCGGGGAGGCCTAGGGTCGAGATTGGGGTACGGATATGTGTTATGAGGCGTGTGCGTTGCATGGTGCGGCTTATCGTTAGGGTAGGCCTCAGGGTTCAGGTTGCGGGTTAGGATCAGGTTTCAGGGTCACGGTTTTAGCTAGGGTTAGGTTTAGTCTCCCGTTGAGGCCTATGGTGGAGACTGGGGTACGGAAACGTGTTCGGGGGCGTGTGCGTTGCAGCGCGTGGCTTATCGATAGGGTAGGCCTCAGGGTTCAGCCTGCGGGTGAGGCTTAGTGTTCAGGGTAAGGGTTGGACTTAGGGTTAGGATTAGGCTTCCGGTGAGGCCTAGGATTGCGATTGGGGTACGGATACGTGTTAGAGGGCATGTGCATTTCAGCACGCGGCTTATCGTTAGGGTAGGCCTCTGGGTACACCCTGCGTGTGAGGCTTTGTGTTCAGGGACAGGGTTGGAGCTAGGGTTAGTGTGAGGCTCCCGATTAAGCCTAAGGTCGAGATTGGGGTACGGATACGTGTTAGGGGGCGTGTGCGTTGCATGGTATGGCATATCGTTAGGGTCGGCCTCAGGTTCCAGTCTGTGGGTGAGGCTTATTGTTCAGGGTCAGGGTTGGAGCTAGGGTTAGGGTTAGGCTCCCGGGGAGGTCTAGGGACGAGATTGGGGTACGGATACATGTTCGGGGGCGTGTGCGTTACATGGTGCTGCTTATCGTTAGGGTAGGCCTCAGGGTTCAGGCTGCGGGTGAGGCTTAGTGTTCAGGGTCAGGGTAGGAGCTAGGGTTAGATTTAGGCTCCCGTTGCGTCCCAAGGTCGAGATTGGGGTCCGGATACGTGTTAGGGGGCATGTGCGTTGCAGGGCGTGGCATATCGTTAGGGTTGACTTCAGGGTTGAGCGTGCGGGTGAGGCTTTGTATTCAGTGTCAGGGTTTTAGCTAGGGTTAGGTTTAGGCTCCCAGTGAGGTTTAGGTTCAAGATTGGGGTACGGATACGTGTTTGGGGGCATGTGCGTTTCAGGACGTGGCTTATCGTTAGTGTAGGCCTCTGGTTTCAGGCGGCGGGTGAGGTTAGGGTTAAGGGTCAGGGTTGGAGGTAGGGTTAGGGTTAGGCTCCTAGTTAGGGCTAGCGTCGAGATTGGGGTACGGATATATGTTAGGGGGCGAGTGCGTTGCATGGTGCAGCTTACCCTTAGGGTAGGCCTCTGGGTTCAGGCTGAGGGTGAGGCTTATTGGTCAGGGTCACGGTTGGAGCTAGGTTTACAGTTCGGGTCCCGGGGAGGCCTAGGGTCGAGATTGGGGTACGGATATGTGTTATGAGGCGTGTGCGTTGCATGGTGCGGCTTATCGTTAGGGTAGGCCTCAGGGTTCAGGTTGCGGGTTAGGATCAGGTTTCAGGGTCACGGTTTTAGCTAGGGTTAGGTTTAGTCTCCCGTTGAGGCCTATGGTGGAGACTGGGGTACGGATACGTGTTCGGGGGCGTGTGTGTTGCAGCGCGTGGCTTATCGATAGGGTAGGCCTCAGGGTTCAGCCTGCGGGTGAGGCTTAGTGTTCAGGGTAAGGGTTGGACTTAGGGTTAGGATTAGGCTCTCAGTGAGTCCGAGGGTCGAGATTGGGGTACGGATATGTGTTAGGGGGCGTTTTCGTTGCAGGGCGTGGCTTATCGTTAGGGTAGGACTCAGGGTTCACGCTGTGGGTGAGGCTTATCGTTCAGGTTCAGGGTTCGAGCTAGGGTTAGGGTTAGGCTCCCAGTGAAGTTTAGGGTCGAGATTGGGGTACGGATACGTGTTTGGGGATGTGTGCATTGCAGTACGCGGCTTATCGTTAGGGCAGGCGACAGGGTTCAGGCTGTTGGTGAGGCTTAGTGTTCAGGGTCAGGGTTGGAGCCAGTGTTAGGGTTAGGCTCCCGGTGAGGCCTAGGGTCGCTATTGGGGTACGGATACATGTTAGGGGCGTGTGCCTTGCAGCGTGTAGCTTATCGTGAGGGTAGGCCTCAGGGTTCAGGCTGCGGGTGAGGCTTAGTGTTCAGGGTCAGGGTTGGAGCTAGGGTTAGGGTTAGGCTCCCGGGGAGGTCTAGGGACGAGATTGGGGTACGGATACATGTTCGGGGGCATGTGCGTTTCAGGGCGTGGCATATCGTTAGGGTTGACTTCAGGGTTGAGCGTGCGGGTGAGGCTTTGTATTCAGTGTCAGGGTTTTAGCTAGGGTTAGGTTTAGGCTCCCAGTGAGGTTTAGGTTCAAGATTGGGGTACGGATACGTGTTTGGGGGCATGTGCGTTTCAGGACGTGGCTTATCGTTAGTGTAGGCCTCTGGTTTCAGGCGGCGGGTGAGGTTAGGGTTAAGGGTCAGTGTTGGAGGTAGGGTTAGGGTTAGGCTCCTAGTTAGGGCTAGCGTCGAGATTGGGGTACGGATATATGTTAGGGGGCGAGTGCGTTGCATGGTGCAGCTTACCCTTAGGGTAGGCCTCTGGGTTCAGGCTGAGGGTGAGGCTTATTGGTCAGGGTCACGGTTGGAGCTAGGTTTACAGTTTGGGTCCCGGGGAGGCCTAGGGTCGAGATTGGGGTACGGATATGTGTTATGAGGCGTGTGCGTTGCATGGTGCGGCTTATCATTAGGGTAGGCCTCAGGGTTCAGGTTGCGGGTTAGGATCAGGTTTCAGGGTCACGGTTTTAGCTATGGTTAGGTTTAGTCTCCCGGTGAGGCCTATGGTGGAGACTGGGGTACGGATACGTGTTCGGGGGCGTGTGCGTTGCAGCGCGTGGCTTATCGATAGGGTAGTCCTCAGGGTTCAGCCTGCGGGTGAGGCTTAGTGTTCAGGGTAAGGGTTGGACTTAGGGTTAGGATTAGGCTCTCAGTGAGTCCGAGGGTCGAGATTGGGGTACGGATATGTGTTAGGGGGCGTTTTCGTTGCAGGGCGTGGCTTATCGTTAGGGTAGGACTCAGGGTTCAGGCTGCGGGTGAGGCTTATCGTTCAGGGTCAGGGTTCGAGCTAGGGTTAGGGTTAGGCTCCCGGTGACGCCTAGGTTCGAGATTGGGGTACGGATACGTGTTAGGGGGCGTGTGAGTTGCAGGGCACGGCTTATCATTAGGGTAGGCCTCAGGTTCCAGGACGCGGGTGACGCTTTGTGTTCAGGGTCAGGGATGGAGATAGGGTTAGGGTTAGGCTCCCGGTTAGGCCTAGGGTCGAGATTGGGGTACGGATAATTGTTAGGGGGCGTGTTCGTTGCAGGGCGCGGCTTATTGTTAGGGTTGGCCTCAGGGTTCAGGCTGCGGGTGAGGCTTATCGTTCAGGGTCAGGGTTTTAGCTATGGTCAGGGTTAGGCTCCCAGGGAGGTTTAGGGTCGAGATTGGGGTACGGATATGTGTTTGGGGGCGTGCGCGTTGAAGGACGTGTCTTATCGTTAGGGTAGGCCTCAGGGTTCAGGCTGCGGTGAGGCTTAGGGTTCAGGGTCAGGGCTGTATCTAGGGTTAGGGTCACGCTCCCGGTTAGGGCTAAGGTCGAGATTGGGGTACGAATAGTTGTTAGGGCGCGTGTGCGTTGCAGGGCGCGGCTAATCGTTAAGGGAGGCCTCAGGGTTCACGCTGCTGGTGAGGCTTAGCGTTCTGGGTCAGCATTGGAGCTAGGGTTAGGTTTAGTCTCCCGGTGAGGCCTATGGTTGAGATTGGGGTACGGATACGTGTTAGGGGGTGTGTGCATTGCAGGGCGCGGCTTATCGTTAGGGCAGGGCTCAGGGTTCAGCCTGCCGGTGAGGCTTAGGGTTCAGGGTAAGGGTTAGATTTAGGGTTAGTGTTAGGCTCCCAGTGAGGCCTAGGGTCGCGATTGGGGTACGGATATATATTAGTGGGCGTGTGCCTTGCAGGGCGCGGCTTATCGTTAGGGTAGGCCTCAGGATTCAGGCTGCTGGTGAGGCTGAGATTTCAGGGTCAGGTTTGGAGCCAGGGTTAGAGTTAGGCTCCCGGTGAAGCCTAGGGTCGAGATTAGTGTACGGATACATGTTAGGGGGTATGTGCGTTCCAGGACGCGGCTTATCGTTTGGGTTGTCCTCAGGGTTGAGGCTGCGGGTGAGGCTTAGGGTTCAGGGTCAGGGTTTTAGCTATGGTTAGGGTTAGGCTCCCAGTGAGGTTTCGGGTCGAGATTGGGTTACGGATACATGTTTGGGGCGTGTGCGATGGAGGACGTGACTTATCGTTAGAGTAGGCCTCAGGGTTCAGGCTGCGGTGAGGCTTAGGTTTCAGGGTCAGGGTTGGAGCTAGGGTTAGGGTTAGGCTCCCGGTTAGGGCTAGGGTCGAGATTGGGGTACGGATATGTGTTAGGGGGCGTGTGCCTTGCAGGGTGCGGCTTATCGTTATGGTAGGCCTCAGGGTTCAGGCTGCGGGTGAGGCGTAGGGTTCAGGGTCAGGTTTGGAGCTAGGGTTAGGTTTAGTCACCCGGTTCGGCCTGGGGCCGTGTTTGTGGTACGTATACGTGTTGGGGTACGTGTGCGTTGCAGGGCGTGGCTTATAGTTAGGGTACACCTCAGGGTTCAGGCTGCGGGTGAGGCTTTGTGTTCAAGGTAAGGGTTGGACTTAGGGTTACGGATAGTCTCCCGGTGAGGCCTGCGGTCGAGATTGTGGTATGGATACGTGTTAGTGGACAGATGCATTGCAGGGCGCGGCGTATCGTTAGGGTAGGCCTCAGGTTACAGTGTGCGGGTGAGGCTTCGGGTTCCTGTCACGGATGGAGCTAGGGTTACATTTAGGGTCCCGGTTAGGCCTAGGGTCGAGATTGGGTTTCGGATACGAGTTAGGGGGCGTCTGCGTTGCAGGGCATGGCTTATCGTTAGGGTAGGCCTCAGGGTTCAGGCTGCGGGTGAGGCTTATCGTTCAGGGTCAGGGTTCGAGCTAGGGTTAGGGTTAGGCTCCCAGTGAAGTTTAGGGTCGAGATTGGGTTTCGGATACATGTTAGGGGCGTGTGCCTTGCAGCGTGTAGCTTATCGTGAGGGTAGGCCTCAAGGTTCAGGCTGTGGGTGAGGCTTAGGGTTCAGGGTCAGAGTTTTAGCTATGGTTAGGCTTAGGCTCCCAGTGAGGATTAGAGTCGAGATTGTGGTAGGGATACGTGTTTGGGGGCGTGTGCGTTGCAGGACGTGGCTTATCGTTAGTGTAGGCCTCAGGGTTCAGGCTGCAGGTGAGGCTTAGTGTTCAGGGTCAGTGTTGGAACTAGGGTTAGGGTTTGGCTCCCGGTTAGGGCTAGGGTCGAAGTTGGGATACGGATACGTGTTCGGGGGTGTGTGCGTTTCAGGGTGCAGCTTATTGTTAGCGTAGGGCTCTGGGTTCAGGCTTCGGGTGAGGTTTAGTGTTTAGGGTCAGGGTAGCAGTTAGGGTTTCGTTTAGGCTCCCTGGGAGGCCTAGGGTCGAGATTGGGGTACGGATACGACTTAGGGGGCGTGTGCGTTGCATCGTGGGGCTTATCGTTATGGTAGGCCTCAGGGTTCAGGCTGTGGGTGAGCCTTAGTTTTCAGGGTAAGGGTTGGACTTAGGTTTAGGGTTAGGCTCCCGGTGAGGCCTAGGATTGCGATTGGGGTACGGATACGTGTTAGAGTGCATGTGCATTTCAGCGTGCGGCTTATCGTTAGGGTAGGCCTCTGGGTACACCCTGCGTGTGAGGCTTTGTGTTCAGGGACAGGGTTGGAGCTAGGGTTAGTGTGAGGCTCCCGATTAAGCCTAAGGTCGAGACTGGGGTACGGATACGTGTTAGGGGGCGTGTGCGTTACATGGTGCTGCTTATCGTTAGGGTAGGCCTCAGGGTTCAGGCTGCGGGTGAGGCTTAGTGTTCAGGGTCAGGGTAGGAGCTAGGGTTAGATTTAGGCTCCCGTTGCGTCCCAAGGTCGAGATTGGGGTCCGGATACGTGTTAGGGGGCATGTGCGTTGCAGGGCGCGGCATATCGTTAGGGTTGACTTCAGGGTTGAGCGTGCGGGTGAGGCTTTGTATTCAGTGTCAGGGTTTTAGCTAGGGTTAGGTTTAGGCTCCCAGTGAGGTTTAGGTTCAAGATTGGGGTACGGATACGTGTTTGGGGGCATGTGCGTTGCAGGACGTGGCTTATCGTTAGTGTAGGCCTCTGGGTTCAGGCTGCGGGTGAGGTTAGCGTTCAGGGTCAGGGTTGGAGGTAGGGTTAGGGTTAGGCTTTTAGTTAGGGCTAGCGTCGAGATTGGGGTACGGATATATGTTAGGGGGCGAGTGCGTTGCAGGGTGCAGCTTA
Organism: Kogia breviceps; assembly: GCF_026419965.1. NCBI lineage: Eukaryota > Metazoa > Chordata > Mammalia > Artiodactyla > Physeteridae > Kogia > Kogia breviceps. Next base: position 87,620,722 of record NC_081316.1, read on the forward strand.
CCCTTAGGGTAGGCCTCTGGGTTCAGGCTGAGGGTGAGGCTTATTGGTCAGGGTCACGGTTGGAGCTAGGTTTACAGTTCGGGTCCCGGGGAGGCCTAGGGTCGAGATTGGGGTACGGATATGTGTTATGAGGCGTGTGCGTTGCATGGTGCGGCTTATCGTTAGGGTAGGCCTCAGGGTTCAGTTTGCGGGTTAGGATCAGGTTTCAGGGTCACGGTTTTAGCTAGGGTTAGGTTTAGTCTCCCGTTGAGGCCTATGGTGGAGACTGGGGTACGGATACGTGTTCGGGGGCGTGTGCGTTGCAGCGCGTGGCTTATCGATAGGGTAGGCCTCAGGGTTCAGCCTGCGGGTGAGGCTTAGTGTTCAGGGTAAGGGTTGGACTTAGGGTTAGGATTAGGCTCTCAGTGAGTCCGAGGGTCGAGATTGGGGTACGGATATGTGTTAGGGGGCGTTTTCGTTGCAGGGCGTGGCTTATCGTTAGGGTAGGACTCAGGGTTCAGGCTGCGGGTGAGGCTTATCGTTCAGGGTCAGGGTTCGAGCTAGGGTTAGGGTTAGGCTCCCAGTGAAGTTTAGGGTCGAGATTGGGGTACGGATACGTGTTTGGGGATGTGTGCATTGCAGTACGCGGCTTATCGTTAGGGCAGGCGACAGGGTTCAGGCTGTTGGTGAGGCTTAGTGTTCAGGGTCAGGGTTGGAGCCAGTGTTAGGGTTAGGCTCCCGGTGAGGCCTAGGGTCGCTATTGGGGTACGGATACATGTTAGGGGCGTGTGCCTTGCAGCGTGTAGCTTATCGTGAGGGTAGGCCTCAGGGTTCAGGCTGTGGGTGAGGCTTAGTGTTCAGGGTCAGGGTTGGAGCTAGGGTTAGGGTTAGGCTCCCGGGGAGGTCTAGGGACGAGATTGGGGTACGGATACATGTTCGGGGGCGTGTGCGTTACATGGTGCTGCTTATCGTTAGGGTAGGCCTCAGGGTTCAGGCTGCGGGTGAGGCTTAGTGTTCAGGGTCAGGATAGGAGCTAGGGTTAGATTTAGGCTCCCGTTGCGTCCCAAGGTCGAGATTGGGGTCCGGATACGTGTTAGGGGGCATGTGCGTTGCAGGGCGTGGCATATCGTTAGGGTTGACTTCAGGGTTGAGCGTGCGGGTGAGGCTTTGTATTCAGTGTCAGGGTTTTAGCTAGGGTTAGGTTTAGGCTCCCAGTGAGGTTTAGGTTCAAGATTGGGGTACGGATACGTGTTTGGGGGCATGTGCGTTGCAGGACGTGGCTTATCGTTAGTGTAGGCCTCTGGTTTCAGGCGGCGGGTGAGGTTAGGGTTAAGGGTCAGTGTTGGAGGTAGGGTTAGGGTTAGGCTCCCAGTTAGGGCTAGCGTCGAGATTGGGGTACGGATATATGTTAGGGGGCGAGTGCGTTGCAGGGTGCAGCTTACCCTTAGGGTAGGCCTCTGGGTTCAGGCTGAGGGTGAGGCTTATTGGTCAGGGTCACGGTTGGAGCTAGGTTTACAGTTCGGGTCCCGGGGAGGCCTAGGGTCGAGATTGGGGTACGGATATGTGTTATGAGGCGTGTGCGTTGCATGGTGCGGCTTATCGTTAGGGTAGGCCTCAGGGTTCAGGTTGCGGGTTAGGATCAGGTTTCAGGGTCACGGTTTTAGCTATGGTTAGGTTTAGTCTCCCGTTGAGGCCTATGTTGGAGACTGGGGTACGGATACGTGTTCGGGGGCGTGTGCGTTGCAGCGCGTGGCTTATCGATAGGGTAGTCCTCAGGGTTCAGCCTGCGGGTGAGGCTTAGTGTTCAGGGTAAGGGTTGGACTTAGGGTTAGGATTAGGCTCTCAGTGAGTCCGAGGGTCGAGATTGGGGTACGGATATGTGTTAGGGGGCGTTTTCGTTGCAGGGCGTGGCTTATCGTTAGGGTAGGACTCAGGGTTCAGGCTGCGGGTGAGGCTTATCGTTCAGGGTCAGGGTTCGAGCTAGGGTTAGGGTTAGGCTCCCGGTGACGCCTAGGTTCGAGATTGGGGTACGGATACGTGTTAGGGGGCGTGTGAGTTGCAGGGCACGGCTTATCATTAGGGTAGGCCTCAGGTTCCAGGACGCGGGTGACGCTTTGTGTTCAGGGTCAGGGATGGAGATAGGGTTAGGGTTAGGCTCCCGGTTAGGCCTAGGGTCGAGATTGGGGTACGGATAATTGTTAGGGGGCGTGTTCGTTGCAGGGCGCGGCTTATTGTTAGGGTTGGCCTCAGGGTTTAGGGTGCGGTTGAGGCTTAGGGTTCAGGGTCAGGGTTTTAGCTATGGTCAGGGTTAGGCTCCCAGGGAGGTTTAGGGTCGAGATTGGGGTACGGATATGTGTTTGGGGGCGTGCGCGTTGAAGGACGTGTCTTATCGTTAGGGTAGGCCTCAGGGTTCAGGCTGCGGTGAGGCTTAGGGTTCAGGGTCAGGGCTGTATCTAGGGTTAGGGTCACGCTCCCGGTTAGGGCTAAGGTCGAGATTGGGGTACGCATAGTTGTTAGGGCGTGTGTGCGTTGCAGGGCGCGGCTAATCGTTAAGGGAGGCCTCAGGGTTTACGCTGCTGGTGAGGCTTAGCGTTCTGGGTCAGCATTGGAGCTAGGGTTAGGTTTAGTCTCCCGGTGAGGCCTATGGTTGAGATTGGGGTACGGATACGTGTTAGGGGGTGTGTGCATTGCAGGGCGCGGCTTATCGTTAGGGCAGGGCTCAGGGTTCAGCCTGCCGGTGAGGCTTAGGGTTCAGGGTAAGGGTTAGATTTAGGGTTAGTGTTAGGCTCCCAGTGAGGCCTAGGGTCGCGATTGGGGTACGGATATATATTAGTGGGCGTGTGCCTTGCAGGGCGCGGCTTATCGTTAGGGTAGGCCTCAGGATTCAGGCTGCTGGTGAGGCTGAGATTTCAGGGTCAGGTTTGGAGCCAGGGTTAGAGTTAGGCTCCCGGTGAAGCCTAGGGTCGAGATTAGTGTACGGATACATGTTAGGGGGTATGTGCGTTCCAGGACGCGGCTTATCGTTTGGGTTGTCCTCAGGGTTGAGGCTGCAGGTGAGGCTTAGGGTTCAGGGTCAGGGTTTTAGCTATGGTTAGGGTTAGGCTCCCAGTGAGGTTTCGGGTCGAGATTGGGTTACAGATACATGTTTGGGGCGTGTGCGATGGAGGACGTGACTTATCGTTAGAGTAGGCCTCAGGGTTCAGGCTGCGGTGAGGCTTAGGTTTCAGGGTCAGGGTTGGAGCTAGGGTTAGGGTTAGGCTCCCGGTTAGGGCTAGGGTCGAGATTGGGGTACGGATATGTGTTAGGGGGCGTGTGCCTTGCAGGGTGCGGCTTATCGTTAGGGTAGGCCTCAGGGTTCAGGCTGCGGGTGAGGCTTAGGGTTCAGGGTCAGGTTTGGAGCTAGGGTTAGGTTTAGTCACCCGGTTTGGCCTGGGGCCGTGTTTGTGGTACGTATACGTGTTGGGGTACGTGTGCGTTGCAGGGCGTGGCGTATAGTTAGGGTACACCTCAGGGTTCAGGCTGCGGGTCAGGCTTTGTGTTCAAGGTAAGGGTTGGACTTAGGGTTACGGATAGTCTCCCGGTGAGGCCTGCGGTCGAGATTGTGGTATGGATACGTGTTAGTGGACAGGTGCATTGCAGGGCGCGGCGTATCGTTAGGGTAGGCCTCAGGTTACAGTGTGCGGGTGAGGCTTCGGGTTCCTGTCACGGATGGAGCTAGGGTTACATTTAGGGTCCCGGTTAGGCCTAGGGTCGAGATTGGGTTTCGGATACGAGTTAGGGGGCGTCTGCGTTGCAGGGCATGGCTTATCGTTAGGGTAGGCCTCAGGGTTCAGGCTGCGGGTGAGGCTTATCGTTCAGGGTCAGGGTTCGAGCTAGGGTTAGGGTTAGGCTCCCAGTGAAGTTTAGGGTCGAGATTGGGTTTCGGATACATGTTAGGGGCGTGTGCCTTGCAGCGTGTAGCTTATCGTGAGGGTAGGCCTCAAGGTTCAGGCTGTGGGTGAGGCTTAGGGTTCAGGGTCAGGGTTTTAGCTATGGTTAGGCTTAGGCTCCCAGTGAGGATTAGGGTCGAGATTGTGGTAGGGATACGTGTTTGGGGGCGTGTGCGTTGCAGGACGTGGCTTATCGTTAGTGTAGGCCTCAGGGTTCAGGCTGCAGGTGAGGCTTAGTGTTCAGGGTCAGTGTTGGAACTAGGGTTAGGGTTTGGCTCCCGGTTAGGGCTAGGGTCGAAATTGGGATACGGATACGTGTTCGGGGGTGTGTGCGTTTCAGGGTGCGGCTTATTGTTAGCGTAGGGCTCTGGGTTCAGGCTTCGGGTGAGGTTTAGTGTTTAGGGTCAGGGTAGGAGTGAGGGTTTCGTTTAGGCTCCCTGGGAGGCCTAGGGTCGAGATTGCGGTACGGATATGACTTAGGGGGCGTGTGCGTTGCATCGTGGGGCTTATCGTTATGGTAGGCCTCAGGGTTCAGGCTGTGGGTGAGCCTTAGTTTTCAGGGTAAGGGTTGGACTTAGGTTTAGGGTTAGGCTCCCGGTGAGGCCTAGGATTGCGATTGGGGTACGGATACGTGTTAGAGGGCATGTGCATTTCAGCGCGCGGCTTATCGTTAGGGTAGGCCTCTGGGTACACCCTGCGTGTGAGGCTTTGTGTTCAGGGACAGGGTTGGAGCTAGGGTTAGTGTGAGGCTCCCGATTAAGCCTAAGGTCGAGATTGGGGTACGGATACGTGTTAGGGGGCATGTGCGTTGCATGGTATGGCATATCGTTAGGGTCGGCCTCAGGTTCCAGTCTGTGGGTGAGGCTTAGTGTTCAGGGTCAGGGTTGGAGCTAGGGTTAGGGTTAGGCTCCCGGGGAGGTCTAGGGACGAGATTGGGGTACGGATACATGTTCGGGGGCGTGTGCGTTACATGGTGCTGCTTATCGTTAGGGTAGGCCTCAGGGTTCAGGCTGCGGGTGAGGCTTAGTGTTCAGGGTCAGGATAGGAGCTAGGGTTAGATTTAGGCTCCCGTTGCGTCCCAAGGTCGAGATTGGGGTCCGGATACGTGTTAGGGGGCATGTGCGTTGCAGGGCGTGGCATATCGTTAGGGTTGACTTCAGGGTTGAGCGTGCGGGTGAGGCTTTGTATTCAGTGTCAGGGTTTTAGCTAGGGTTAGGTTTAGGCTCCCAGTGAGGTTTAGGTTCAAGATTGGGGTACGGATACGTGTTTGGGGGCATGTGCGTTGCAGGACGTGGCTTATCGTTAGTGTAGGCCTCTGGTTTCAGGCGGCGGGTGAGGTTAGGGTTAAGGGTCAGTGTTGGAGGTAGGGTTAGGGTTAGGCTCCTAGTTAGGGCTAGCGTCGAGATTGGGGTACGGATATATGTTAGGGGGCGAGTGCGTTGCATGGTGCAGCTTACCCTTAGGGTAGGCCTCTGGGTTCAGGCTGAGGGTGAGGCTTATTGGTCAGGGTCACGGTTGGAGCTAGGTTTACAGTTCGGGTCCCGGGGAGGCCTAGGGTCGAGATTGGGGTACGGATATGTGTTATGAGGCGTGTGCGTTGCATGGTGCGGCTTATCATTAGGGTAGGCCTCAGGGTTCAGGTTGCGGGTTAGGATCAGGTTTCAGGGTCACGGTTTTAGCTATGGTTAGGTTTAGTCTCCCGGTGAGGCCTATGGTGGAGACTGGGGTACGGATACGTGTTCGGGGGCGTGTGCGTTGCAGCGCGTGGCTTATCGATAGGGTAGTCCTCAGGGTTCAGCCTGCGGGTGAGGCTTAGTGTTCAGGGTAAGGGTTGGACTTAGGGTTAGGATTAGGCTCTCAGTGAGTCCGAGGGTCGAGATTGGGGTACGGATATGTGTTAGGGGGCGTTTTCGTTGCAGGGCGTGGCTTATCGTTAGGGTAGGACTCAGGGTTCAGGCTGCGGGTGAGGCTTATCGTTCAGGGTCAGGGTTCGAGCTAGGGTTAGGGTTAGGCTCCCGGTGACGCCTAGGTTCTAGATTGGGGTACGGATACATGTTAGGGGGCGTGTGAGTTGCAGGGCACGGCTTATCATTAGGGTAGGCCTCAGGTTCCAGGACGCGGGTGACGCTTTGTGTTCAGGGTCAGGGATGGAGATAGGGTTAGTGTTAGGCTCCCGGTTAGGCCTAGGGTCGAGATTGGGGTACGGATAATTGTTAGGGGGCGTGTTCGTTGCAGGGCGCGGCTTATTGTTAGGGTTGGCCTCAGGGTTTAGGGTGCGGTTGAGGCTTAGGGTTCAGGGTCAGGGTTTTAGCTATGGTCAGGGTTAGGCTCCCAGGGAGGTTTAGGGTCGAGATTGGGGTACGGATATGTGTTTGGGGGCGTGCGCGTTGAAGGACGTGTCTTATCGTTAGGGTAGGCCTCAGGGTTCAGGCTGCGGTGAGGCTTAGGGTTCAGGGTCAGGGCTGTATCTAGGGTTAGGGTCACGCTCCCGGTTAGGGCTAAGGTCGAGATTGGGGTACGCATACTTGTTAGGGCGCGTGTGCGTTGCAGGGCGCGGCTAATCGTTAAGGGAGGCCTCAGGGTTCACGCTGCTGGTGAGGCTTAGCGTTCTGGGTCAGCATTGGAGCTAGGGTTAGGTTTAGTCTCCCGGTGAGGCCTATGGTTGAGATTGGGGTACGGATACGTGTTAGGGGGTGTGTGCATTGCAGGGCGCGGCTTATCGTTAGGGCAGGGCTCAGGGTTCAGCCTGCCGGTGAGGCTTAGGGTTCAGGGTAAGGGTTAGATTTAGGGTTAGTGTTAGGCTCCCAGTGAGGCCTAGGGTCGCGATTGGGGTACGGATATATATTAGTGGGCGTGTGCCTTGCAGGGCGCGGCTTATCGTTAGGGTAGGCCTCAGGATTCAGGCTGCTGGTGAGGCTGAGATTTCAGGGTCAGGTTTGGAGCCAGGGTTAGAGTTAGGCTCCCGGTGAAGCCTAGGGTCGAGATTAGTGTACGGATACATGTTAGGGGGTATGTGCGTTCCAGGACGCGGCTTATCGTTTGGGTTGTCCTCAGGGTTGAGGCTGCGGGTGAGGCTTAGGGTTCAGGGTCAGGGTTTTAGCTATGGTTAGGGTTAGGCTCCCAGTGAGGTTTCGGGTCGAGATTGGGTTACAGATACATGTTTGGGGCGTGTGCGATGGAGGACGTGACTTATCGTTAGAGTAGGCCTCAGGGTTCAGGCTGCGGTGAGGCTTAGGTTTCAGGGTCAGGGTTGGAGCTAGGGTTAGGGTTAGGCTCCCGGTTAGGGCTAGGGTCGAGATTGGGGTACGGATATGTGTTAGGGGGTGTGTGCCTTGCAGGGTGCGGCTTATCGTTAGGGTAGGCCTCAGGGTTCAGGCTGCGGGTGAGGCTTAGGGTTCAGGGTCAGGTTTGGAGCTAGGGTTAGGTTTAGTCACCCGGTTTGGCCTGGGGCCGTGTTTGTGGTACGTATACGTGTTGGGGTACGTGTGCGTTGCAGGGCGTGGCGTATAGTTATGGTACACCTCAGGGTTCAGGCTGCGGGTCAGGCTTTGTGTTCAAGGTAAGGGTTGGACTTAGGGTTACGGATAGTCTCCCGGTGAGGCCTGCGGTCGAGATTGTGGTATGGATACGTGTTAGTGGACAGGTGCATTGCAGGGCGCGGCGTATCGTTAGGGTAGGCCTCAGGTTACAGTGTGCGGGTGAGGCTTCGGGTTCCTGTCACGGATGGAGCTAGGGTTACATTTAGGGTCCCGGTTAGGCCTAGGGTCGAGATTGGGTTTCGGATACGAGTTAGGGGGCGTCTGCGTTGCAGGGCATGGCTTATCGTTAGGGTAGGCCTCAGGGTTCAGGCTGCGGGTGAGGCTTATCGTTCAGGGTCAGGGTTCGAGCTAGGGTTAGGGTTAGGCTCCCAGTGAAGTTTAGGGTCGAGATTGGGTTTCGGATACATGTTAGGGGCGTGTGCCTTGCAGCGTGTAGCTTATCGTGAGGGTAGGCCTCAAGGTTCAGGCTGTGGGTGAGGCTTAGGGTTCAGGGTCAGGGTTTTAGCTATGGTTAGGCTTAGGCTCCCAGTGAGGATTAGGGTCGAGATTGTGGTAGGGATACGTGTTTGGGGGCGTGTGCGTTGCAGGACGTGGCTTATCGTTAGTGTAGGCCTCAGGGTTCAGGCTGCAGGTGAGGCTTAGTGTTCAGGGTCAGTGTTGGAACTAGGGTTAGGGTTTGGCTCCCGGTTAGGGCTAGGGTCGAAATTGGGATACGGATACGTGTTCGGGGGTGTGTGCGTTTCAGGGTGCGGCTTATTGTTAGCGTAGGGCTCTGGGTTCAGGCTTCGGGTGAGGTTTAGTGTTTAGGGTCAGGGTAGGAGTGAGGGTTTCGTTTAGGCTCCCTGGGAGGCCTAGGGTCGAGATTGCGGTACGGATATGACTTAGGGGGCGTGTGCGTTGCATCGTGGGGCTTATCGTTATGGTAGGCCTCAGGGTTCAGGCTGTGGGTGAGCCTTAGTTTTCAGGGTAAGGGTTGGACTTAGGTTTAGGGTTAGGCTCCCGGTGAGGCCTAGGATTGCGATTGGGGTACGGATACGTGTTAGAGGGCATGTGCATTTCAGCGCGCGGCTTATCGTTAGGGTAGGCCTCTGGGTACACCCTGCGTGTGAGGCTTTGTGTTCAGGGACAGGGTTGGAGCTAGGGTTAGTGTGAGGCTCCCGATTAAGCCTAAGGTCGAGATTGGGGTACGGATACGTGTTAGGGGGCGTGTGCGTTGCATGGTATGGCATATCGTTAGGGTCGGCCTCAGGTTCCAGTCTGTGGGTGAGGCTTATTGTTCAGGGTCAGGGTTGGAGCTAGGGTTAGGGTTAGGCTCCCGGGGAGGTCTAGGGACGAGATTGGGGTACGGATACATGTTCGGGGGCGTGTGCGTTACATGGTGCTGCTTATCGTTAGGGTAGGCCTCAGGGTTCAGGCTGCGGGTGAGGCTTAGTGTTCAGGGTCAGGATAGGAGCTAGGGTTAGATTTAGGCTCCCGTTGCGTCCCAAGGTCGAGATTGGGGTCCGGATACGTGTTAGGGGGCATGTGCGTTGCAGGGCGTGGCATATCGTTAGGGTTGACTTCAGGGTTGAGCGTGCGGGTGAGGCTTTGTATTCAGTGTCAGGGTTTTAGCTAGGGTTAGGTTTAGGCTCCCAGTGAGGTTTAGGTTCAAGATTGGGGTACGGATACGTGTTTGGGGGCATGTGCGTTGCAGGACGTGGCTTATCGTTAGTGTAGGCCTCTGGGTTCAGGCTGCGGGTGAGGTTAGCGTTCAGGGTCAGGGTTGGAGGTAGGGTTAGGTTTAGGCTCCCAGTTAGGGCTAGCGTCGAGATTGGGGTACGGATATATGTTAGGGGGCAAGTGCGTTGCAGGGTGCAGCTTACCCTTAGGGTAGGCCTCTGGGTTCAGGCTGAGGGTGAGGCTTATTGGTCAGGGTCACGGTTGGAGCTAGGTTTACAGTTCGGGTCCCGGGGAGGCCTAGGGTCGAGATTGGGGTACGGATATGTGTTATGAGGCGTGTGCGTTGCATGGTGCGGCTTATCGTTAGGGTAGGCCTCAGGGTTCAGGTTGCGGGTTAGGATCAGGTTTCAGGGTCACGGTTTTAGCTAGGGTTAGGTTTAGTCTCCCGGTGAGGCCTATGGTGGAGACTGGGGTACGGATACGTGTTCGGGGGCGTGTGCGTTGCAGCGCGTGGCTTATCGATAGGGTAGGCTTCAGGGTTCAGCCTGCGGGTGAGGCTTAGTGTTCAGGGTAAGGGTTGGACTTAGGGTTAGGATTAGGCTCTCAGTGAGTCCGAGGGTCGAGATTGGGGTACGGATATGTGTTAGGGGGCGTTTTCGTTGCAGGGCGTGGCTTATCATTAGGGTAGGACTCAGGGTTCAGGCTGCGGGTGAGGCTTATCGTTCAGGGTCAGGGTTCGAGCTAGGGTTAGGGTTAGGCTCCCAGTGAAGTTTAGGGTCGAGATTGGGGTACGGATACGTGTTTGGGGATGTGTGCATTGCAGTACGCGGCTTATCGTTAGGGCAGGCGACAGGGCTCAGGCTGTTGGTGAGGCTTAGTGTTCAGGGTCAGGGTTGGAGCCAGTGTTAGGGTTAGGCTCCCGGTGAGGCCTAGGGTCGCTATTGGGGTACGGATACATGTTAGGGGCGTGTGCCTTGCAGCGTGTAGCTTATCGTGAGGGTAGGCCTCAGGGTTCAGGCTGCAGGTGAGGCTTAGTGTTCAGGGTCAGGGTTGGCGCTAGGGTTAGGGTTAGGCTCCCGGGGAGGTCTAGGGACGAGATTGGGGTACGGATACATGTTCGGGGGCGTGTGCGTTACATGGTGCTGCTTATCGTTAGGGTAGGCCTCAGGGTTCAGGCTGCGGGTGAGGCTTAGTGTTCAGGGTCAGGATAGGAGCTAGGGTTAGATTTAGGCTCCCGTTGCGTCCCAAGGTCGAGATTGGGGTCCGGATACGTGTTAGGGGGCATGTGCGTTGCAGGGCGTGGCATATCGTTAGGGTTGACTTCAGGGTTGAGCGTGCGGGTGAGGCTTTGTATTCAGTGTCAGGGTTTTAGCTAGGGTTAGGTTTAGGCTCCCAGTGAGGTTTAGGTTCAAGATTGGGGTACGGATACGTGTTTGGGGGCATGTGCGTTGCAGGACGTGGCTTATCGTTAGTGTAGGCCTCTGGTTTCAGGCGGCGGGTGAGGTTAGGGTTAAGGGTCAGTGTTGGAGGTAGGGTTAGGGTTAGGCTCCTAGTTAGGGCTAGCGTCGAGATTGGGGTACGGATATATGTTAGGGGGCGAGTGCGTTGCATGGTGCAGCTTACCCTTAGGGTAGGCCTCTGGGTTCAGGCTGAGGGTGAGGCTTATTGGTCAGGGTCACGGTTGGAGCTAGGTTTACAGTTCGGGTCCCGGGGAGGCCTAGGGTCGAGATTGGGGTACGGATATGTGTTATGAGGCGTGTGCGTTGCATGATGCGGCTTATCGTTAGGGTAGGCCTCAGGGTTCAGGTTGCGGGTTAGGATCAGGTTTCAGGGTCACGGTTTTAGCTATGGTTAGGTTTAGTCTCCCGGTGAGGCCTATGGTGGAGACTGGGGTACGGATACGTGTTCGGGGGCGTGTGCGTTGCAGCGCGTGGCTTATCGATAGGGTAGTCCTCAGGGTTCAGCCTGCGGGTGAGGCTTAGTGTTCAGGGTAAGGGTTGGATTTAGGGTTAGGATTAGGCTCTCAGTGAGTCCGAGGGTCGAGATTGGGGTACCGATATGTGTTAGGGGGCGTTTTCGTTGCAGGGCGTGGCTTATCGTTAGGGTAGGACTCAGGGTTCAGGCTGTGGTTGAAGCTTAGGGTTCAGAGTCAGGCTTGGAGCTAGGGTTAATGTTAGGCTCTCGCTGAGGCCTAGGTTCGAGATTGGGGTACGGATACATGTTAGGGGGCATGTGCGTCTCAGGGCGTGGCTTATCGTTAGGGTAGGCCTCAGGGTTCAGGCTGCGGGTTAGGCTTAGGTTTCAGGGTCAGGTTTGGAGCTAGGGTTATATGTAGTATCCTGGTGAGTCCTACGGTGGAGATTTGGGTACGGATACATGTTAGGGGGCGTGTTCATTTCATGGCGTGTGTTATCGTAAGGGTAGGCCTCAGGGTTCAGGCTACGGGTGAGGCTCAGTGTGCATGGTCATGGTTGGAGCTAGGGTTAGGTTTAGGCTCCCGGTGAGGCCCAGGGTACAGATTGGGGTATGGATACGTGTTTAGGGACGTGTGCGTTGCAGGGCGCGGTTTATCCTTACGGTAGGCTTCAGGGTTCTGGCTGCAGGTGTGGCTTACCGTTCAGGGGCAGGGTTGGAGCTAGGGTTAGGGTTAGGCTCCCGGTGAGGCCTAGGGTCGAGATTGGGGTACGGACACGTGTTTGGGGGCATGTGCATTGCAGGGCGCGGTGTATCGTTAGGGTAGGCCTCAGGGTTCAGGCTGCGCGTGAGGATTAGGGTTCATGGTCAAAGATGGAGCTAGGGTTAGGGTTAGGCTCCCGGGGAGGCCTAGGTTCGAGATTGTGGTACGGATACGTGGTAGGGGGCGTGTGCGTTACATGGTGCGGCTTATCGTTAGGGTAGGCCTCAGGGTTCAGTCTGCGGGTGAGGCTTAGCATTCAGGGTCAGGGTTGGAGCTAGGGTTAGGTATCGGCCCTCGTTGAGGCCTAGGGACGAGATTGGAATACGTATACGTATTAGGGGGCGTGTGCATTTCAGGGCACAGCTGATCATTAAGTTTGGCCTCAGGGTTGAGGCTGTGGGTGGAGCTTTGGGTTCAGTGTCACGGTTGTAGCTTGGGTTAGGGTACAGCTCCCGGTAAGGCCTAGTGTCGAGATTGTGGTAGGGATACGTGTTAGGGGGCGTGTGTGTTGCATGGTGCGGCTTATCGTTACGGTAGGCCTCCAGGTTCAGGCTGCGGGTGGGGCTTAGGGTTCAGGGTCAGGGTTGGAGCTAGGGTTAGGTTTAGTTTCCCGGTTAGGCCTAGGGTCGCGATTAGGGTACGGATACGTGTTATGAGGCGTGTGCGTTGCAGGGTGCAGCTTATCGTTAGGGTACGCCTCAAGGTTCACACTGCAGGTGAGGCTTAGTGTTTAGGGTCAGGGTTGGAGCTAGGGTTAGGGTTAGGCTCCCGGTTAGGGGTAGGGTCGAGATTGGGGTAAGTATACGTGTTAGTGGGCATGTGCGTTGCAGGGCGCGGCTTATCGTTAGGGTAGGCCTCAAGGTTCAGGCTGCAGTTGAGGCTTAGGTTTCAGGGTCAGGGTTCGAGCTAGGGCTAGGGTTAGGGTCCCGGTGAAGCTTCGGGACGAGATTCGGGTATGGATACGTGTTAGGGTGCGTTTGCGTTGCAGGGCGCGGTTTATCGTTAGGGTAGGCCTCAGGGATCAGGCTTCGGCTGATGCTTAGTGTTCAGGGTCATGGTTGGAGGTAAGGTTAGGTTTAATCTCCCAGTGAGGCCTAGGGTTGTGATTGGGGTACGGATTCGTGTTAGGGGGCGTGTGCGTTGCACGGCGCAGCTTATCGTTAGTGTTGGCCTCAATGTTCATGCTGCGGGTGAGGCTTAGGATTCACGGTCTGAGTTGGAGCTAGGGTTAGGGTTTGGCTCTCGCACAGGCCTAGGGTCTAAATTGGGTTACGGATATGTGTTATGGGGCATGTGCATTGCAGGGCGTGGCTTATCGTTAGGGTAGGGCTCTGGGTTCAGTCTGCAGGTGAGGCTTAGGGTTCAGGGTCAGGGTTGGAGCTAGGGTTAGGGTTCAGCTCCCGGTGACGCTTATGGTCGAGATTGGGGTACGCAGACATGTTATGGGGCCTGTGATTTGCATGGCGTGGTTTATCGTTGGGGGAGGCCTCAGGGATCAGTCTGCAGGTGAGGCTCAGGGTTCAGGATCAGGGTTGGAGCTAGGGTTATTGTTCGGCTCCCGGTGAGACCTAGGGTCAAGATTGTGGTATGGATACGTGTTAGGGGGCGTGTGCGTTGCAGGGCGTGGCTTATCGTTATAGTAGGCCTCAGGGTTCAGGCTTCGGGTGAGGCTTAGGGTTCAGGGTCAGGGTTGTAGCTACGGTTAGGATTAGGCTCCCGGTGAGGGCTGGGTCGAGATAAGGGTATGGATATGTGTTCGGGGCGTGTGCGTTGCACCGCGCTGTTTATCATTAGGGTAGGCCTCACGGTTCAGGCTGCGGGTGAGGCTTAGTGTTCACGGTCAGGGTTGGAGCTAGGGTAAGGGTTAGGCTCCCGGTGAGGCTTCGGGTCGAGATTGGGGTACGGATACGTGTTAGGGGGCGTGTGTGTTGCAGTGCGCAGCTGATCATTAGGGTAGGCCTCAGGGTTCATGCTGCGCGGTAGGCTTAGTGTTAAGGACAGGGCTGGATCTAGGGTTAGGGTTAGGCTCCCGGTGAGGCTTCGGGTCGAGATTGGGGTACGGATAAGTGTTTGGGCGCGTGTGCGTTGAGGGGCGCGGGTTAACATTAGGGTAGACCTCAGGGTTCACGCTGAGGGTGAGGCTTAGTGTTCAGGGTTATCTTTGGAGCTAGGGTTAGGCTTAGACACCCGGGGAGGCCTAGGGTGGAGATTGTGTTACGGATACATGTTAGGGGGCGTTTGCTTTGCAGGGCGCGACTTATCCTTAGGGTAGGCCTCAGGGTTCAGGCTGCGGGTGAGGCTTCGGGTTCAGGGTCATGGTTGGAGGTAGGGTTAGATTTACGCTCCCGGTGAGGCTTACGGTCGAGATTGGGGTACGGATACGTGTTAGGGGGCGTGTGCATTGCAGGGCGCGGCTTATAGTTAGGGTAGGCCTCAGGGATCAGTCTTCCGGTTAGGCTAAGGGTTCAGGGTCAGGGTTGGATCTAGGGTAAGGGTTCGGCTCCCGCTGAGGCCTAGGTTCGAGATTGGGGTACGGAAACGTGTTAGGGGAGGTGTGCGTTGCAGGGCGCGGCTTATCGTTATAATACGCCTCAGGGTTCAGGCTTTCGGTGAGGCTTTGTGTTCAGGGTCAGGGTTGGAGCTAGGGTTAGGATTAGGCTCCCGGTGAGGCCTAGGGTCGAGATTAGGGTACGGGGACGTGTTAGGGGGCGTGTACGTTGCACCGCGCTGCTTATCATTAGGGTAAGCCTCAGGGCTCACGCTGCGTGCGAGGCTTATGTGTCAGGGTCAGTGTTGGAGTTAGGGTTATGGTTAGGCTCCCGGTGAGGCTTCGGTTCGAGTTTGGGGTACGGATACGTGTTAGGGGGCGTGTGCATTGCAGAGCGCGGCTTATCGTTAGGCTAGGCCTCAGGGTTCAGACTGCGGGTGAGGCTTCGGGTTCAGGGTCAGGGTTGGAGCTAGGGTTAGGGTTAGGCTCCCGCTGAGGTCTAGGTTCGAGATTGGGGTACGGATACGTGTTAGGGGTCGTGTGCGTTGCAGGGCACGACTTATCGTTATTGTAGTCCTCAGGGTTGAGGCTGTGGGTGAGGCTTAGGTTAAATGGTCAGGGTTTTAGTTAGGATTGGGGTTAGGCTCCCAGTGAGGTTTAGGGTCAAGATTGAGGAACGGATACGTGTTAGGGGGCGTGGGTGTTGCAGTGTGCGGCTGATCGTTAGGGTAGACCTCAGGGTTCAGGCTGAGGGTGAGGCTTAGGTTTCAGAGTCATGGTTGGATCTCGTGTTAGGGTTAGGCTCCCGGTGAGGCTTCGGATCGACATTGGGGTACGGATACGTGTTAAGCGGCGTGTGCGTTGCAGGGCGTGACTTATCGTTAGGGTAGTCTTCAGGTTTGAAGCTGTGGGTGAGGCTTAGTTTAAAGGGTCAGGGTTTTAGCTAGGGTTAGGATAAGGCACCCAGTGAGGTTTTGGGTCGAGATTGGGGAACGGATACGTGTTAGGGGGCGTGGGGGTTGCAGTGCACGGCTGATCGTTAGGGTAGGCCTCCGTGTTCAGGCTGCGGGTGAGGCTTAGGTTTCAGGGTCATTGTTGGAGCTAGTGTTAGGGTTAGGCTCCCGGTGAGGCTTCGGGTTGAGATTGGGGTACCAATACGTGTTAGGGGGCGTGTGAGTTGCAGGGCGTGGTTTACAGTTAGGGTAGGCCTCAGGGTTCAGGCTGCGGGTGAGGCTTAGGGTTCAGAATAATGGTTGAAGCTAGGGTTATGGTTAGGCTCCCGGTGAGGCTTAGGGTCGCGATTGGGGTACGGATACCTGTTAGTGTGCGTGTGCGTTGCGTGGCGCAGGTTATTGTTATGGTAGGCCTCAGGTTTCAGGCTGCGGTGAGGCTTAGGGTTCAGGGTCATGGTTGGAGCTAGGGTTAGATTTAGGCTCCCGGTGAGGCTTATGGTCGAGATTGGGGTATGGATACGTGTTAGGGGGCGTGTGCATTGCAGGGCGCGGCTTATAGATAGGGTAGGCCTCAGGGATCAGTCTTCCTGTTAGGCTTAGGATTCAGGGTCAGGGTTGGAGCTAGGGTTAGGGTTAGGCTCCCGGTGAGGCCTAGGTTCAAGATTGGGGTACTGATACCTGTACCGGGTCGTGTGAGTTGCATGGCGTGGCTTATCGTGAGAGTAGGCCTTAGGGTTCAGGCTGAGGATGAGGCTTAGTTTTCAGGGTCAGCGTTGGAGCTCGGGTTACGGTTAGCCTCCTGGTGATACCTAGGGTCGAGATTGGGGTATGCATACGGGTTAGAGGGTGTATTCCTTGCAGAGCCCAGCTTATCATTAGGGTATGCCTCAGGGTACAGACGGCGGGTGAGGCTTAGGTTTCAGGGTCAGGGTTGGAGCTAGGGTTAAGGTTCGGCTCCCGCTGAGGCCTAGGTTCGAGATTGGGGTACGGAAACGTGTTAGGGGGCGTGTGCGTTGCAGGGCGCGGCGTATCGTTACAATACACCTCAGGGTTTAGGCTTTGGGTGAGGCTTTGTGTTCAGGGTCAGGGTTGGAGGTAGGGTTAGGATTAGGCTCCCAGTGAGGCCTAGGGTCGATATTAGGGTATGGCGACGTGTTAGGGTGCGTGTGCATTGCACGGCGCTGCGTATCGTTAGGGTAGGCCTCAGGGCTCACGCTGCGGGTGAGGCTTATGGGTCAGGGTCAGCGTTGGAGTTAGGGTTAGGGTTAGGCTCCCGGTGAGGCTTTGGTTCGAGTTTGGGGTACGGATACGTGTTACGGGGCGTGTGCGTTGAAGGGCGTGGCTTATCGTTAGGGTAGGCCTCAGGGTTGAGGCTGTGGGTGAGGCTTAGTTTAAACGGTCAGGGTTTTAGGTAAGATTAGGGTTAGGCTCCCAGTGAGGTTTAGAGTCAAGATTGGGGAACGGATACGTGTTACGGGGCGTGTGTGTTGCAGTGTGCGGCTGACCGTTAGGGTAGACCGCAGGGTTCAGGCTGCGGGTGAGGCTTAGGGTTCAGGGTCATGGTTGAAGCTAGTGTTAGGGTTAGGCTCCCGGTGAGGCTTCGGATCGACATTGGGGTACGGATACGTGTTAGGGGGCGTGTGTGTTGCAGGGCGTGACTTATCGTTAGGGTAGGCCTCAGGGTTCAGGCTGCCGGTGAGGCTTAGTGTTCAGGGTCCGGGTTGGACCTAGGGTTCCGGTTAGGCTCCCGGTGAGTCCTAGGTTCGAGATTGGGGTATGGATACGTGTTAGGGGACTGTGCATTGCAGGGCGTTGCTTATCGTTAGAGTAGGACTCAGGGTTCAGGTTGTGGATCAGGCTTAGTTTTCAGGGTCAGGGTTGGAGCTCAGGTTAGGGTTAGGCTCCCGGTTAGGCCTAGGGTCCAATTTGGGGTACGGATACGTGTTAGGGGTCGTATTCCTTGCATATCGCGGTTTATCATTCGGGTAGGCCTCAGGATTCAGACGGAGGGTGAGGCTTAGGATTCAGGGTCAGGGTTGGAGCTAGTGTTACGGTTAGGCTCCCGGTGAGGCTTCGGATCGAGATTGGGGTACGGATACGTGTTATGGGCCGTGTGCGTTGCAGGGCGCAGCTTATCGTTAGGGTACGCCTCAAGGTTCACACTGCAGGTGAGGCTTAGTGTTTAGGGTCAGGGTTGGAGCTAGGGTTAGGGTTAGGCTCCCGGTTAGGGGTAGGGTCGAGATTGGGGTAAGTATACGTGTTAGTGGGCATGTGCGTTGCAGGGCGCGGCTTATCGTTAGGGTAGGCCTCAAGGTTCAGGCTGCAGTTGAGGCTTAGGTTTCAGGGTCAGGGTTCGAGCTAGGGCTAGGGTTAGGGTCCCGGTGAAGCTTCGGGACGAGATTCGGGTATGGATACGTGTTAGGGTGCGTTTGCGTTGCAGGGCGCGGTTTATCGTTAGGGTAGGCCTCAGGGATCAGGCTTCGGCTGATGCTTAGTGTTCAGGGTCATGGTTGGAGGTAAGGTTAGGTTTAATCTCCCAGTGAGGCCTAGGGTTGAGATTGGGGTACGGATTCGTGTTAGGGGGCGTGTGCGTTGCACGGCGCAGCTTATCGTTAGTGTTGGCCTCAATGTTCATGCTGCGGGTGAGGCTTAGGATTCACGGTCTGAGTTGGAGCTAGGGTTAGGGTTTGGCTCTCGCACAGGCCTAGGGTCTAAATTGGGTTACGGATACGTGTTAGGGGGCATGTGCATTGCAGGGCGTGGCTTATCATTAGGGTAGGGCTCTGGGTTCAGTCTGCAGGTGAGGCTTAGGGTTCAGGGTCAGGGTTGGAGCTAGGGTTAGGGTTCAGCTCCCGGTGACGCTTATGGTCGAGATTGGGGTACGCAGACATGTTATGGGGCCTGTGATTTGCATGGCGTGGTTTATCGTTGGGGGAGGCCTCAGGGATCAGTCTGCAGGTGAGGCTCAGGGTTCAGGATCGGGGTTGGAGCTAGGGTTATTGTTCGGCTCCCGGTGAGACCTAGGGTCAAGATTGTGGTATGGATACGTGTTAGGGGGCGTGTGCGTTGCAGGGCGTGGCTTATCGTTATAGTAGGCCTCAGGGTTCAGGCTTCGGGTGAGGCTTAGGGTTCAGGGTCAGGGTTGTAGCTACGGTTAGGATTAGGCTCCCGGTGAGGGCTGGGTCGAGATAAGGGTATGGATATGTGTTCGGGGCGTGTGCGTTGCACCGCGCTGTTTATCATTAGGGTAGGCCTCACGGTTCAGGCTGCGGGTGAGGCTTAGTGTTCACGGTCAGGGTTGGAGCTAGGGTAAGGGTTAGGCTCCCGGTGAGGCTTCGGGTCGAGATTGGGGTACGGATACGTGTTAGGGGGCGTGTGTGTTGCAGTGCGCAGCTGATCATTAGGGTAGGCCTCAGGGTTCATGCTGCGCGGTAGACTTAGTGTTAAGGACAGGGCTGGATCTAGGGTTAGGGTTAGGCTCCCGGTGAGGCTTCGGGTCGAGATTGGGGTACGGATACGTGTTTGGGCGCGTGTGCGTTGAGGGGCGCGGGTTAACATTAGGGTAGACCTCAGGGTTCACGCTGAGGGTGAGGCTTAGTGTTCAGGGTTATCTTTGGAGCTAGGGTTAGGCTTAGACACCCGGGGAGGCCTAGGGTGGAGATTGTGTTACGGATACATGTTAGGGGGCGTTTGCTTTGCAGGGCGCGACTTATCCTTAGGGTAGGCCTCAGGGTTCAGGCTGCGGGTGAGGCTTCGGGTTCAGGGTCATGGTTGGAGGTAGGGTTAGATTTACGCTCCCGGTGAGGCTTACGGTCGAGATTGGGGTACGGATACGTGTTAGGGGGCGTGTGCATTGCAGGGCGCGGCTTATAGTTAGGGTAGGCCTCAGGGATCAGTCTTCCGGTTAGGCTAAGGGTTCAGGGTCAGGGTTGGATCTAGGGTAAGGGTTCGGCTCCCGCTGAGGCCTAGGTTCGAGATTGGGGTACGGAAACGTGTTAGGGGAGGTGTGCGTTGCAGGGCGCGGCTTATCGTTATAATACGCCTCAGGGTTCAGGCTTTGGGTGAGGCTTTGTGTTCAGGGTCAGGGTTGGAGCTAGGGTTAGGATTAGGCTCCCGGTGAGGCCTAGGGTCGAGATTAGGGTACGGGGACGTGTTAGGGGGCGTGTACGTTGCACCGCGCTGCTTATCATTAGGGTAAGCCTCAGGGCTCACGCTGCGTGCGAGGCTTATGTGTCAGGGTCAGTGTTGGAGTTAGGGTTATGGTTAGGCTCCCAGTGAGGCTTCGGTTCGAGTTTGGGGTACGGATACGTGTTAGGGGGCGTGTGCGTGGAAGGGCGTGGCTTATCGTTACGGTAAGACTCCGGGTTCAGTTTGCGGATGAGGCTTAGGTTTCAGGGTCAGGGTTGGAGCTCGGGTTAGGGTTAGGCTCCCGGTGAGGCCTAGGGTCGAGTTTGGGGTACGGATACGTGTTAGGGGGCGTGTGCATTGCAGAGCGCGGCTTATCGTTAGGCTAGGCCTCAGGGTTCAGACTGCGGGTGAGGCTTCGGGTTCAGGGTCAGGGTTGGAGCTAGGGTTAGGGTTAGGCTCCCGCTGAGGTCTAGGTTCGAGATTGGGGTACGGATACGTGTTAGGGGTCGTGTGCGTTGCAGGGCACGACTTATCGTTATTGTAGTCCTCAGGGTTGAGGCTGTGGGTGAGGCTTAGGTTAAATGGTCAGGGTTTTAGGTAGGATTGGGGTTAGGCTCCCAGTGAGGTTTAGGGTCAAGATTGAGGAACGGATACGTGTTAGGGGGCGTGGGTGTTGCAGTGTGCGGCTGATCGTTAGGGTAGACCTCAGGGTTCAGGCTGAGGGTGAGGCTTAGGTTTCAGAGTCATGGTTGGATCTCGTGTTAGGGTTAGGCTCCCAGTGAGGCTTCGGATCGACATTGGGGTACGGATATGTGTTAAGCGGCGTGTGCGTTGCAGGGCGTGACTTATCGTTAGGGTAGTCTTCAGGTTTGAAGCTGTGGGTGAGGCTTAGTTTAAAGGGTCAGGGTTTTAGCTAGGGTTAGGATAAGGCACCCAGTGAGGTTTTGGGTCGAGATTGGGGAACGGATACGTGTTAGGGGGCGTGGGGGTTGCAGTGCACGGCTGATCGTTAGGGTAGGCCTCCGTGTTCAGGCTGCGGGTGAGGCTTAGGTTTCAGGATCATTGTTGGAGCTAGTGTTAGGGTTAGGCTCCCGGTGAGGCTTCGGGTTGAGATTGGGGTACCAATACGTGTTAGGGGGCGTGTGAGTTGCAGGGCGTGGTTTACAGTTAGGGTAGGCCTCAGGGTTCAGGCTGCGGGTGAGGCTTAGGGTTCAGAATAATGGTTGAAGCTAGGGTTATGGTTAGGCTCCCGGTGAGGCTTAGGGTCGCGATTGGGGTACAGATACCTGTTAGTGTGCGTGTGCGTTGCGTGGCGCAGCTTATTGTTATGGTAGGCCTCAGGTTTCAGGCTGCGGTGAGGCTTAGGGTTCAGGGTCATGGTTGGAGCTAGGGTTAGATTTAGGCTCCCGGTGAGGCTTACGGTCGAGATTGGGGTATGGATACGTGTTAGGGGGCGTGTGCATTGCAGGGCGCGGCTTATAGATAGGGTAGGCCTCAGGGATCAGTCTTCCTGTTAGGCTTAGGATTCAGGGTCAGGGTTGGAGCTAGGGTTAGGGTTAGGCTCCCGGTGAGGCCTAGGTTCGAGATTGGGGTACTGATACCTGTACCGAGTCGTGTGAGTTGCATGGCGTGGCTTATCGTGAGAGTAGGCCTTAGGGTTCAGGCTGAGGATGAGGCTTAGTTTTCAGGGTCAGCGTTGGAGCTCGGGTTACGGTTAGCCTCCTGGTGATACCTAGGGTCGAGATTGGGGTATGCATACGGGTTAGAGGGTGTATTCCTTGCAGAGCCCAGCTTATCATTAGGGTAGGCCTCAGGGTACAGACGGCGGGTGAGGCTTAGGTTTCAGGGTCAGGGTTGGAGCTAGGGTTAAGGTTCGGCTCCCGCTGAGGCCTAGGTTCGAGATTGGGGTACGGAAACGTGTTAGGGGGCGTGTGCGTTGCAGGGCGCGGCGTATCGTTACAATACACCTCAGGGTTTAGGCTTTGGGTGAGGCTTTGTGTTCAGGGTCAGGGTTGGAGGTAGGGTTAGGATTAGGCTCCCAGTGAGGCCTAGGGTCGATATTAGGGTATGGCGACGTGTTAGGGTGCGTGTGCATTGCACGGCGCTGCGTATCGTTAGGGTAGGCCTCAGGGCTCACGCTGCGGGTGAGGCTTATGGGTCAGGGTCAGCATTGGAGTTAGGGTTAGGGTTAGGCTCCCGGTGAGGCTTTGGTTCGAGTTTGGTGTACGGATACGTGTTACGGGGCGTGTGCGTTGAAGGGCGTGGCTTATCGTTAGGGTAGGCCTCAGGGTTGAGGCTGTGGGTGAGGCTTAGTTTAAACGGTCAGGGTTTTAGGTAAGATTAGGGTTAGGCTCCCAGTGAGGTTTAGAGTCAAGATTGGGGAACGGATACGTGTTACGGGGCGTGTGTGTTGCAGTGTGCGGCTGACCGTTAGGGTAGACCGCAGGGTTCAGGCTGCGGGTGAGGCTTAGGGTTCAGGGTCATGGTTGAAGCTAGTGTTAGGGTTAGGCTCCCGGTGAGGCTTCGGATCGACATTGGGGTACGGATACGTGTTAGGGGGCGTGTGTGTTGCAGGGCGTGACTTATCGTTAGGGTAGGCCTCAGGGTTCAGGCTGCCGGTGAGGCTTAGTGTTCAGGGTCCGGGTTGGACCTAGGGTTCCGGTTAGGCTCCCGGTGAGTCCTAGGTTCGAGATTGGGGTATGGATACGTGTTAGGGGACGTGTGCATTGCAGGGCGTTGCTTATCGTTAGAGTAGGACTCAGGGTTCAGGTTGCGGATCAGGCTTAGTTTTCAGGGTCAGGGTTGGAGCTCGGGTTAGGGTTAGGCTCCCGGTTAGGCCTAGGGTCCAATTTGGGGTACGGATACGTGTTAGGGGTCGTATTCCTTGCATATCGCGGTTTATCATTAGGGTAGGCCTCAGGATTCAGACGGAGGGTGAGGCTTAGGATTCAGGGTCAGGGTTGGAGCTAGTGTTACGGTTAGGCTCCCGGTGAGGCTTCGGATCGAGATTGGGGTACGGATACGTGTTATGGGCCGTGTGCGTTGCAGGGCGCAGCTTATCGTTAGGGTACGCCTCAAGGTTCACACTGCAGGTGAGGCTTAGTGTTTAGGGTCAGGGTTGGAGCTAGGGTTAGGGTTAGGCTCCCGGTTAGGGGTAGGGTCGAGATTGGGGTAAGTATACGTGTTAGTGGGCATGTGCGTTGCAGGGCGCGGCTTATCGTTAGGGTAGGCCTCAAGGTTCAGGCTGCAGTTGAGGCTTAGGTTTCAGGGTCAGGGTTCGAGCTAGGGCTAGGGTTAGGGTCCCGGTGAAGCTTCGGGACGAGATTCGGGTATGGATACGT
The DNA here is from genome assembly GCF_026419965.1 of Kogia breviceps. NCBI lineage: Eukaryota > Metazoa > Chordata > Mammalia > Artiodactyla > Physeteridae > Kogia > Kogia breviceps. The sequence continues at coordinate 87,643,415 of NC_081316.1, forward strand.
GTTAGGGTGCGTTTGCGTTGCAGGGCGCGGTTTATCGTTAGGGTAGGCCTCAGGGATCAGGCTTCGGCTGATGCTTAGTGTTCAGGGTCATGGTTGGAGGTAAGGTTAGGTTTAATCTCCCAGTGAGGCCTAGGGTTGAGATTGGGGTACGGATTCGTGTTAGGGGGCGTGTGCGTTGCACGGCGCAGCTTATCGTTAGTGTTGGCCTCAATGTTCATGCTGCGGGTGAGGCTTAGGATTCACGGTCTGAGTTGGAGCTAGGGTTAGGGTTTGGCTCTCGCACAGGCCTAGGGTCTAAATTGGGTTACGGATACGTGTTAGGGGGCATGTGCATTGCAGGGCGTGGCTTATCGTTAGGGTAGGGCTCTGGGTTAAGTCTGCAGGTGAGGCTTAGGGTTCAGGGTCAGGGTTGGAGCTAGGGTTAGGGTTCAGCTCCCGGTGACGCTTATGGTCGAGATTGGGGTACGCAGACATGTTATGGGGCCTGTGATTTGCATGGCGTGGTTTATCGTTGGGGGAGTCCTCAGGGATCAGTCTGCAGGTGAGGCTTAGGGTTCAGGATCAGGGTTGGAGCTAGGGTTATTGTTCGGCTCCCGGTGAGACCTAGGGTCGAGATTGTGGTATGGCTACGTGTTAGGGGGCGTGTGCGTTGCAGGGCGTGGCTTATCGTTATAGTAGGCCTCAGGGTTCAGGCTTCGGGTGAGGCTTAGGGTTCAGGGTCAGGGTTGTAGCTATGGTTAGGATTAGGCTCCCGGTGAGGGCTGGGTCGAGATAAGGGTATGGATATGTGTTCGGGGCGTGTGCGTTGCACCGCGCTGTTTATCATTAGGGTAGGCCTCACGGTTCAGGCTGCGGGTGAGGCTTAGTGTTCACGGTCAGGGTTGGAGCTAGGGTAAGGGTTAGGCTCCCGGTGAGGCTTCGGGTCGAGATTGGGGTACGGATACGTGTTAGGGGGCGTGTGTGTTGCAGTGCGCAGCTGATCATTAGGGTAGGCCTCAGGGTTCATGCTGCGCGGTAGGCTTAGTATTAAGGACAGGGCTGGATCTAGGGTTAGGGTTAGGCTCCCGGTGAGGCTTCGGGTCGAGATTGGGGTACGGATACGTGTTTGGGCGCGTGTGCGTTGAGGGGCGCGGGTTAACATTAGGGTAGACCTCAGGGTTCACGCTGAGGGTGAGGCTTAGTGTTCAGGGTTATCTTTGGAGCTAGGGTTAGGCTTAGACACCCGGGGAGGCCTAGGGTGGAGATTGTGTTACGGATACATGTTAGGGGGCGTTTGCTTTGCAGGGCGCGACTTATCCTTAGGGTAGGCCTCAGGGTTCAGGCTGCGGGTGAGGCTTCGGGTTCAGGGTCATGGTTGGAGGTAGGGTTAGATTTACGCTCCCGGTGAGGCTTACGGTCGAGATTGGGGTACGGATACGTGTTAGGGGGCGTGTGCATTGCAGGGCGCGGCTTATAGTTAGGGTAGGCCTCAGGGATCAGTCTTCCGGTTAGGCTAAGGGTTCAGGGTCAGGGTTGGATCTAGGGTAAGGGTTCGGCTCCCGCTGAGGCCTAGGTTCGAGATTGGGGTACGGAAACGTGTTAGGGGAGGTGTGCGTTGCAGGGCGCGGCTTATCGTTATAATACGCCTCAGGGTTCAGGCTTTGGGTGAGGCTTTGTGTTCAGGGTCAGGGTTGGAGCTAGGGTTAGGATTAGGCTCCCGGTGAGGCCTAGGGTCGAGATTAGGGTACGGGGACGTGTTAGGGGGCGTGTACGTTGCACCGCGCTGCTTATCATTAGGGTAAGCCTCAGGGCTCACGCTGCGTGCGAGGCTTATGTGTCAGGGTCAGTGTTGGAGTTAGGGTTATGGTTAGGCTCCCGGTGAGGCTTCGGTTCGAGTTTGGGGTACGGATACGTGTTAGGGGGCGTGTGCGTGGAAGGGCGTGGCTTATCGTTACGGTAAGACTCCGGGTTCAGTTTGCGGATGAGGCTTAGGTTTCAGGGTCAGGGTTGGAGCTCGGGTTAGGGTTAGGCTCCCGGTGAGGCCTAGGGTCGAGTTTGGGGTACGGATACGTGTTAGGGGGCGTGTGCATTGTAGAGCGCGGCTTATCGTTAGGCTAGGCCTCAGGGTTCAGACTGCGGGTGAGGCTTCGGGTTCAGGGTCAGGGTTGGAGCTAGGGTTAGGGTTAGGCTCCCGCTGAGGTCTAGGTTCGAGATTGGGGTACGGATACGTGTTAGGGGTCGTGTGCGTTGCAGGGCACGACTTATCGTTATTGTAGTCCTCAGGGTTGAGGCTGTGGGTGAGGCTTAGGTTAAATGGTCAGGGTTTTAGGTAGGATTGGGGTTAGGCTCCCAGTGAGGTTTAGGGTCAAGATTGAGGAACGGATACGTGTTAGGGGGCGTGGGTGTTGCAGTGTGCGGCTGATCGTTAGGGTAGACCTCAGGGTTCAGGCTGAGGGTGAGGCTTAGGTTTCAGAGTCATGGTTGGATCTCGTGTTAGGGTTAGGCTCCCGGTGAGGCTTCGGATCGACATTGGGGTACGGATATGTGTTAAGCGGCGTGTGCGTTGCAGGGCGTGACTTATCGTTAGGGTAGTCTTCAGGTTTGAAGCTGTGGGTGAGGCTTAGTTTAAAGGGTCAGGGTTTTAGCTAGGGTTAGGATAAGCTACCCAGTGAGGTTTTGGGTCGAGATTGGGGAACGGATACGTGTTAGGGGGCGTGGGGGTTGCAGTGCGCGGCTGATCGTTAGGGTAGGCCTCCGTGTTCAGGCTGCGGGTGAGGCTTAGGTTTCAGGATCATTGTTGGAGCTAGTGTTAGGGTTAGGCTCCCGGGGAGGCTTCGGGTTGAGATTGGGGTACCAATACGTGTTAGGGGGCGTGTGAGTTGCAGGGCGTGGTTTACAGTTAGGGTAGGCCTCAGGGTTCAGGCTGCGGGTGAGGCTTAGGGTTCAGAATAATGGTTGAAGCTAGGGTTATGGTTAGGCTCCCGGTGAGGCTTAGGGTCGCGATTGGGGTACGGATACCTGTTAGTGTGCGTGTGCGTTGCGTGGCGCAGGTTATTGTTATGGTAGGCCTCAGGTTTCAGGCTGCGGTGAGGCTTAGGGTTTAGGGTCATGGTTGGAGCTAGGGTTAGATTTAGGCTCCCGGTGAGGCTTACGGTCGAGATTGGGGTATGGATACGTGTTAGGGGGCGTGTGCATTGCAGGGCGCGGCTTATAGATAGGGTAGGCCTCAGGGATCAGTCTTCCTGTTAGGCTTAGGATTCAGGGTCAGGGTTGGAGCTAGGGTTAGGGTTAGGCTCCCGGTGAGGCCTAGGTTCGAGATTGGGGTACTGATACCTGTACCGGGTCGTGTGAGTTGCATGGCGTGGCTTATCGTGAGAGTAGGCCTTAGGGTTCAGGCTGAGGATGAGGCTTAGTTTTCAGGGTCAGCGTTGGAGCTCGGGTTACGGTTAGCCTCCTGGTGATACCTAGGGTCGAGATTGGGGTATGCATACGGGTTAGGGGGTGTATTCCTTGCAGAGCCCAGCTTATCATTAGGGTAGGCCTCAGGGTACAGACGGCGGGTGAGGCTTAGGTTTCAGGGTGAGGCTTGGAGCTAGGGTTAAGGTTCGGCTCCCGCTGAGGCCTAGGTTCGAGATTGGGGTATGGAAACGTGTTAGGGGGCGTGTGCGTTGCAGGGCGCGGCGTATCGTTACAATACACCTCAGGGTTTAGGCTTTGGGTGAGGCTTTGTGTTCAGGGTCAGGGTTGGAGGTAGGGTTAGGATTAGGCTCCCAGTGAGGCCTAGGGTCGATATTAGGGTATGGCGACGTGTTAGGGTGCGTGTGCATTGCACGGCGCTGCGTATCGTTAGGGTAGGCCTCAGGGCTCACGCTGCGGGTGAGGCTTATGGGTCAGGGTCAGCGTTGGAGTTAGGGTTAGGGTTAGGCTCCCGGTGAGGCTTTGGTTCGAGTTTGGGGTACGGATACGTGTTACGGGGCGTGTGCGTTGAAGGGCGTGGCTTATCGTTAGGGTAGGCCTCAGGGTTGAGGCTGTGGGTGAGGCTTAGTTTAAACGGTCAGGGTTTTAGGTAAGATTAGGGTTAGGCTCCCAGTGAGGTTTAGAGTCAAGATTGGGGAACGGATACGTGTTACGGGGCGTGTGTGTTGCAGTGTGCGGCTGACCGTTAGGGTAGACCGCAGGGTTCAGGCTGCGGGTGAGGCTTAGGGTTCAGGGTCATGGTTGAAGCTAGTGTTAGGGTTAGGCTCCCGGTGAGGCTTCGGATCGACATTGGGGTACGGATACGTGTTAGGGGGCGTGTGTGTTGCAGGGCGTGACTTATCGTTAGGGTAGGCCTCAGGGTTCAGGCTGCCGGTGAGGCTTAGTGTTCAGGGTCCGGGTTGGACCTAGGGTTCCGGTTAGGCTCCCGGTGAGTCCTAGGTTCGAGATTGGGGTATGGATACGTGTTAGGGGACGTGTGCATTGCAGGGCGTTGCTTATCGTTAGAGTAGGACTCAGGGTTCAGGTTGCGGATCAGGCTTAGTTTTCAGGGTCAGGGTTGGAGCTCGGGTTAGGGTTAGGCTCCCGGTTAGGCCTAGGGTCCAATTTGGGGTACGGATACGTGTTAGGGGTCGTATTCCTTGCATATCGCGGTTTATCATTAGGGTAGGCCTCAGGATTCAGACGGAGGGTGAGGCTTAGGATTCAGGGTCAGGGTTGGAGCTAGTGTTACGGTTAGGCTCCCGGTGAGGCTTCGGATCGAGATTGGGGTACGGATACGTGTTATGGGCCGTGTGCGTTGCAGGGCGCAGCTTATCGTTAGGGTACGCCTCAAGGTTCACACTGCAGGTGAGGCTTAGTGTTTAGGGTCAGGGTTGGAGCTAGGGTTAGGGTTAGGCTCCCGGTTAGGGGTAGGGTCGAGATTGGGGTAAGTATACGTGTTAGTGGGCATGTGCGTTGCAGGGCGCGGCTTATCGTTAGGGTAGGCCTCAAGGTTCAGGCTGCAGTTGAGGCTTAGGTTTCAGGGTCAGGGTTCGAGCTAGGGCTAGGGTTAGGGTCCCGGTGAAGCTTCGGGACGAGATTCGGGTATGGATACGTGTTAGGGTGCGTTTGCGTTGCAGGGCGCGGTTTATCGTTAGGGTAGGCCTCAGGGATCAGGCTTCGGCTGATGCTTAGTGTTCAGGGTCATGGTTGGAGGTAAGGTTAGGTTTAATCTCCCAGTGAGGCCTAGGGTTGAGATTGGGGTACGGATTCGTGTTAGGGGGCGTGTGCGTTGCACGGCGCAGCTTATCGTTAGTGTTGGCCTCAATGTTCATGCTGCGGGTGAGGCTTAGGATTCACGGTCTGAGTTGGAGCTAGGGTTAGGGTTTGGCTCTCGCACAGGCCTAGGGTCTAAATTGGGTTACGGATACGTGTTAGGGGGCATGTGCATTGCAGGGCGTGGCTTATCGTTAGGGTAGGGCTCTGGGTTAAGTCTGCAGGTGAGGCTTAGGGTTCAGGGTCAGGGTTGGAGCTAGGGTTAGGGTTCAGCTCCCGGTGACGCTTATGGTCGAGATTGGGGTACGCAGACATGTTATGGGGCCTGTGATTTGCATGGCGTGGTTTATCGTTGGGGGAGTCCTCAGGGATCAGTCTGCAGGTGAGGCTTAGGGTTCAGGATCAGGGTTGGAGCTAGGGTTATTGTTCGGCTCCCGGTGAGACCTAGGGTCGAGATTGTGGTATGGATACGTGTTAGGGGGCGTGTGCGTTGCAGGGCGTGGCTTATCGTTATAGTAGGCCTCAGGGTTAAGGCTTCGGGTGAGGCTTAGGGTTCAGGGTCAGGGTTGTAGCTACGGTTAGGATTAGGCTCCCGGTGAGGGCTGGGTCGAGATAAGGGTATGGATATGTGTTCGGGGCGTGTGCGTTGCACCGCGCTGTTTATCATTAGGGTAGGCCTCACGGTTCAGGCTGCGGGTGAGGCTTAGTGTTCACGGTCAGGGTTGGAGCTAGGATAAGGGTTAGGCTCCCGGTGAGGCTTCGGGTCGAGATTGGGGTACGGATACGTGTTAGGGGGCGTGTGTGTTGCAGTGCGCAGCTGATCATTAGGGTAGGCCTCAGGGTTCATGCTGCGCGGTAGGCTTAGTGTTAAGGACAGGGCTGGATCTAGGGTTAGGGTTAGGCTCCCGGTGAGGCTTCGGGTCGAGATTGGGGTACGGATACGTGTTTGGGCGCGTGTGCGTTGAGGGGCGCGGGTTAACATTAGGGTAGACCTCAGGGTTCACGCTGAGGGTGAGGCTTAGTGTTCAGGGTTATCTTTGGAGCTAGGGTTAGGCTTAGACACCCGGGGAGGCCTAGGGTGGAGATTGTGTTACGGATACATGTTAGGGGGCGTTTGCTTTGCAGGGCGCGACTTATCCTTAGGGTAGGCCTCAGGGTTCAGGCTGCGGGTGAGGCTTCGGGTTCAGGGTCATGGTTGGAGGTAGGGTTAGATTTACGCTCCCGGTGAGGCTTACGGTCGAGATTGGGGTACGGATACGTGTTAGGGGGCGTGTGCATTGCAGGGCGCGGCTTATAGTTAGGGTAGGCCTCAGGGATCAGTCTTCCGGTTAGGCTAAGGGTTCAGGGTCAGGGTTGGATCTAGGGTAAGGGTTCGGCTCCCGCTGAGGCCTAGGTTCGAGATTGGGGTACGGAAACGTGTTAGGGGAGGTGTGCGTTGCAGGGCGCGGCTTATCGTTATAATACGCCTCAGGGTTCAGGCTTTGTGTGAGGCTTTGTGTTCAGGGTCAGGGTTGGAGCTAGGGTTAGGATTAGGCTCCCGGTGAGGCCTAGGGTCGAGATTAGGGTACGGGGACGTGTTAGGGGGCGTGTACGTTGCACCGCGCTGCTTATCATTAGGGTAAGCCTCAGGGCTCACGCTGCGTGCGAGGCTTATGTGTCAGGGTCAGTGTTGGAGTTAGGGTTATGGTTAGGCTCCCGGTGAGGCTTCGGTTCGAGTTTGGGGTACGGATACGTGTTAGGGGGCGTGTGCGTGGAAGGGCGTGGCTTATCGTTACGGTAAGACTCCGGGTTCAGTTTGCGGATGAGGCTTAGGTTTCAGGGTCAGGGTTGGAGCTCGGGTTAGGGTTAGGCTCCCGGTGAGGCCTAGGGTCGAGTTTGGGGTACGGATACGTGTTAGGGGGCGTGTGCATTGCAGAGCGCGGCTTATCGTTAGGCTAGGCCTCAGGGTTCAGACTGCGGGTGAGGCTTCGGGTTCAGGGTCAGGGTTGGAGCTAGGGTTAGGGTTAGGCTCCCGCTGAGGTCTAGGTTCGAGATTGGGGTACGGATACGTGTTAGGGGTCGTGTGCGTTGCAGGGCACGACTTATCGTTATTGTAGTCCTCAGGGTTGAGGCTGTGGGTGAGGCTTAGGTTAAATGGTCAGGGTTTTAGGTAGGATTGGGGTTAGGCTCCCAGTGAGGTTTAGGGTCAAGATTGAGGAACGGATACGTGTTAGGGGGCGTGGGTGTTGCAGTGTGCGGCTGATCGTTAGGGTAGACCTCAGGGTTCAGGCTGAGGGTGAGGCTTAGGTTTCAGAGTCATGGTTGGATCTCGTGTTAGGGTTAGGCTCCCGGTGAGGCTTCGGATCGACATTGGGGTACGGATATGTGTTAAGCGGCGTGTGCGTTGCAGGGCGTGACTTATCGTTAGGGTAGTCTTCAGGTTTGAAGCTGTGGGTGAGGCTTAGTTTAAAGGGTCAGGGTTTTAGCTAGGGTTAGGATAAGGCACCCAGTGAGGTTTTGGGTCGAGATTGGGGAACGGATACGTGTTAGGGGGCGTGGGGGTTGCAGTGCACGGCTGATCGTTAGGGTAGGCCTCCGTGTTCAGGCTGCGGGTGAGGCTTAGGTTTCAGGATCATTGTTGGAGCTAGTGTTAGGGTTAGGCTCCCGGTGAGGCTTCGGGTTGAGATTGGGGTACCAATACGTGTTAGGGGGCGTGTGAGTTGCAGGGCGTGGTTTACAGTTAGGGTAGGCCTCAGGGTTCAGGCTGCGGGTGAGGCTTAGGGTTCAGAATAATGGTTGAAGCTAGGGTTATGGTTAGGCTCCCGGTGAGGCTTAGGGTCGCGATTGGGGTACGGATACCTGTTAGTGTGCGTGTGCGTTGCGTGGCGCAGGTTATTGTTATGGTAGGCCTCAGGTTTCAGGCTGCGGTGAGGCTTAGGGTTCAGGGTCATGGTTGGAGCTAGGGTTAGATTTAGGCTCCCAGTGAGGCTTACGGTCGAGATTGGGGTATGGATACGTGTTAGGGGGCGTGTGCATTGCAGGGCGCGGCTTATAGATAGGGTAGGCCTCAGGGATCAGTCTTCCTGTTAGGCTTAGGATTCAGGGTCAGGGTTGGAGCTAGGGTTAGGGTTAGGCTCCCGGTGAGGCCTAGGTTCGAGATTGGGGTACTGATACCTGTACCGGTTCGTGTGAGTTGCATGGCGTGGCTTATCGTGAGAGTAGGCCTTAGGGTTCAGGCTGAGGATGAGGCTTAGTTTTCAGGGTCAGCGTTGGAGCTCGGGTTACGGTTAGCCTCCTGGTGATACCTAGGGTCGAGATTGGGGTATGCATACGGGTTAGGGGGTGTATTCCTTGCAGAGCCCAGCTTATCATTAGGGTAGGCCTCAGGGTACAGACGGCGGGTGAGGCTTAGGTTTCAGGGTGAGGGTTGGAGCTAGGGTTAAGGTTCGGCTCCCGCTGAGGCCTAGGTTCGAGATTGGGGTACGGAAACGTGTTAGGGGGCGTGTGCGTTGCAGGGCGCGGCGTATCGTTACAATACACCTCAGGGTTTAGGCTTCGGGTGAGGCTTTGTGTTCAGGGTCAGGGTTGGAGGTAGGGTTAGGATTAGGCTCCCAGTGAGGCCTAGGGTCGATATTAGGGTATGGCGACGTGTTAGGGTGCGTGTGCATTGCACGGCGCTGCGTATCGTTAGGGTAGGCCTCAGGGCTCACGCTGCGGGTGAGGCTTATGGGTCAGGGTCAGCGTTGGAGTTAGGGTTAGGGTTAGGCTCCCGGTGAGGCTTTGGTTCGAGTTTGGGGTACGGATACGTGTTACGGGGCGTGTGCGTTGAAGGGCGTGGCTTATCGTTAGGGTAGGCCTCAGGGTTGAGTCTGTGGGTGAGGCTTAGTTTAAACGGTCAGGGTTTTAGGTAAGATTAGGGTTAGGCTCCCAGTGAGGTTTAGAGTCAAGATTGGGGAACGGATACGTGTTACGGGGCGTGTGTGTTGCAGTGTGCGGCTGACCGTTAGGGTAGACCGCAGCGTTCAGGCTGCGGGTGAGGCTTAGGGTTCAGGGTCATGGTTGAAGCTAGTGTTAGGGTTAGGCTCCCGGTGAGGCTTCGGATCGACATTGGGGTACGGATACGTGTTAGGGGGCGTGTGCGTTGCAGGGCGTGACTTATCGTTAGGGTAGGCCTCAGGGTTCAGGCTGCCGGTGAGGCTTAGTGTTCAGGGTCCGGGTTGGACCTAGGGTTCCGGTTAGGCTCCCGGTGAGTCCTAGGTTCGAGATTGGGGTATGGATACGTGTTAGGGGACGTGTACATTGCAGGGCGTTTCTTATCATTAGAGTAGGACTCAGGGTTCAGGTTGCGGATCAGGCTTAGTTTTCAGGGTCAGGGTTGGAGCTCGGGTTAGGGTTAGGCTCCCGGTTAGGCCTAGGGTCCAATTTGGGGTACGGATACGTGTTAGGGGTCGTATTCCTTGCATATCGCGGTTTATCATTAGGGTAGGCCTCAGGATTCAGACGGAGGGTGAGGCTTAGGATTCAGGGTCAGGGTTGGAGCTAGTGTTACGGTTAGGCTCCCGGTGAGGCTTCGGATCGAGATTGGGGTACGGATACGTGTTATGGGCCGTGTGCGTTGCAGGGCGCAGCTTATCGTTAGGGTACGCCTCAAGGTTCACACTGCAGGTGAGGCTTAGTGTTTAGGGTCAGGGTTGGAGCTAGGGTTAGGGTTAGGCTCCCGGTTAGGGGTAGGGTCGAGATTGGGGTAAGTATACGTGTTAGTGGGCATGTGCGTTGCAGGGCGCGGCTTATCGTTAGGGTAGGCCTCAAGGTTCAGGCTGCAGTTGAGGCTTAGGTTTCAGGGTCAGGGTTCGAGCTAGGGCTAGGGTTAGGGTCCCGGTGAAGCTTCGGGACGAGATTCGGGTATGGATACGTGTTAGGGTGCGTTTGCGTTGCAGGGCGCGGTTTATCGTTAGGGTAGGCCTCAGGGATCAGGCTTCGGCTGATGCTTAGTGTTCAGGGTCATGGTTGGAGGTAAGGTTAGGTTTAATCTCCCAGTGAGGCCTAGGGTTGAGATTGGGGTACGGATTCGTGTTAGGGGGCGTGTGCGTTGCACGGCGCAGCTTATCGTTAGTGTTGGCCTCAATGTTCATGCTGCGGGTGAGGCTTAGGATTCACGGTCTGAGTTGGAGCTAGGGTTAGGGTTTGGCTCTCGCACAGGCCTAGGGTCTAAATTGGGTTACGGATACGTGTTAGGGGGCATGTGCATTGCAGGGCGTGGCTTATCGTTAGGGTAGGGTTCTGGGTTCAGTCTGCAGGTGAGGCTTAGGGTTCAGGGTCAGGGTTGGAGCTAGGGTTAGGGTTCAGCTCCCGGTGACGCTTATGGTCGAGATTGGGGTACGCAGACATGTTATGGGGCCTGTGATTTGCATGGCGTGGTTTATCGTTGGGGGAGTCCTCAGGGATCAGTCTGCAGGTGAGGCTTAGGGTTCAGGATCAGGGTTGGAGCTAGGGTTATTGTTCGGCTCCCGGTGAGACCTAGGGTCGAGATTGTGGTATGGATATGTGTTAGGGGGCGTGTGCGTTGCAGGGCGTGGCTTATCGTTATAGTAGGCCTCAGGGTTCAGGCTTCGGGTGAGGCTTAGGGTTCAGGGTCAGGGTTGTAGCTACGGTTAGGATTAGGCTCCCGGTGAGGGCTGGGTCGAGATAAGGGTATGGATATGTGTTCGGGGCGTGTGCGTTGCACCGCGCTGTTTATCATTAGGGTAGGCCTCACGGTTCAGGCTGCGGGTGAGGCTTAGTGTTCACGGTCAGGGTTGGAGCTAGGGTAAGGGTTAGGCTCCCGGTGAGGCTTCGGGTCGAGATTGGGGTACGGATACGTGTTAGGGGGCGTGTGTGTTGCAGTGCGCAGCTGATCATTAGGGTAGGCCTCAGGGTTCATGCTCCGGGGTAGGCTTAGTGTTAAGGACAGGGCTGGATCTAGGGTTAGGGTTAGGCTCCCAGTGAGGCTTCGGGTCGAGATTGGGGTACGGATACGTGTTTGGGCGCGTGTGCGTTGAGGGGCGCGGGTTAACATTAGGGTAGACCTCAGGGTTCACGCTGAGGGTGAGGCTTAGTGTTCAGGGTTATTTTTGGAGCTAGAGTTAGGCTTAGACACCCGGGGAGGCCTAGGGTGGAGATTGTGTTACGGATACATGTTAGGGGGCGTTTGCTTTGCAGGGCGCGACTTATCCTTACGGTAGGCCTCAGGGTTCAGGCTGCGGGTGAGGCTTCGGGTTCAGGGTCTTGGTTGGAGGTAGGGTTAGATTTACGCTCCCGGTGAGGCTTACGGTCAAGATTGGGGTACGGATACGTGTTAGGGGGCGTGTGCATTGCAGGGCGCGGCTTATAGTTAGGGTAGGCCTCAGGGATCAGTCTTCCGGTTAGGCTAAGGGTTCAGGGTCAGGGTTGGATCTAGGGTAAGGGTTCGGTTCCCGCTGAGGCCTAGGTTCGAGATTGGGGTACGGAAACGTGTTAGGGGAGGTGTGCGTTGCAGGGCGCGGCTTATCGTTATAATACGCCTCAGGGTTCAGGCTTTGGGTGAGGCTTTGTGTTCAGGGTCAGGGTTGGAGCTAGGGTTAGGATTAGGCTCCCGGTGAGGCCTAGGGTCGAGATTAGGGTACGGGGACGTGTTAGGGGGCGTGTACGTTGCACCGCGCTGCTTATCATTAGGGTAAGCCTCAGGGCTCACGCTGCGTGCGAGGCTTATGTGTCAGGGTCAGTGTTGGAGTTAGGGTTATGGTTAGGCTCCCGGTGAGGCTTCGGTTCGAGTTTGGGGTACGGATACGTGTTAGGGGGCGTGTGCGTGGAAGGGCGTGGCTTATCGTTACGGTAAGACTCCGGGTTCAGTTTGCGGATGAGGCTTAGGTTTCAGGGTCAGGGTTGGAGCTCGGGTTAGGGTTAGGCTCCCGGTGAGGCCTAGGGTCGAGTTTGGGGTACGGATACGTGTTAGGGGGCGTGTGCATTGCAGAGCGCGGCTTATCGTTAGGCTAGGCCTCAGGGTTCAGACTGCGGGTGAGGCTTCGGGTTCAGGGTCAGGGTTGGAGCTAGGGTTAGGGTTAGGCTCCCGCTGAGGTCTAGGTTCGAGATTGGGGTACGGATACGTGTTAGGGGTCGTGTGCGTTGCAGGGCACGACTTATCGTTATTGTAATCCTCAGGGTTGAGGCTGTGGGTGAGGCTTAGGTTAAATGGTCAGGGTTTTAGGTAGGATTGGGGTTAGGCTCCCAGTGAGGTTTAGGGTCAAGATTGAGGAACGGATACGTGTTAGGGGGCGTGGGTGTTGCAGTGTGCGGCTGATCGTTAGGGTAGACCTCAGGGTTCAGGCTGAGGGTGAGGCTTAGGTTTCAGAGTCATGGTTGGATCTCGTGTTAGGGTTAGGCTCCCGGTGAGGCTTCGGATCGACATTGGGGTACGGATACGTGTTAAGGGGCGTGTGCGTTGCAGGGCGTGACTTATCGTTAGGGTAGTCTTCAGGTTTGAAGCTGTGGGTGAGGCTTAGTTTAAAGGGTCAGGGTTTTAGCTAGGGTTAGGATAAGGCACCCAGTGGGGTTTTGGGTCGAGATTGGGGAACGGATACGTGTTAGGGGGCGTGGGGGTTGCAGTGCACGGCTGATCGTTAGGGTAGGCCTCCGTGTTCAGGCTGCGGGTGAGGCTTAGGTTTCAGGGTCATTGTTGGAGCTAGTGTTAGGGTTAGGCTCCCGGTGAGGCTTCGGGTTGAGATTGGGGTACCAATACGTGTTAGGGGGCGTGTGAGTTGCAGGGCGTGGTTTACAGTTAGGGTAGGCCTCAGGGTTCAGGCTGCGGGTGAGGCTTAGGGTTCAGAATAATGGTTGAAGCTAGGGTTATGGTTAGGCTCCCGGTGAGGCTTAGGGTCGCGATTGGGGTACGGATACCTGTTAGTGTGCGTGTGCGTTGCGTGGCGCAGGTTATTGTTATGGTAGGCCTCAGGTTTCAGGCTGCGGTGAGGCTTAGGGTTCAGGGTCATGGTTGGAGCTAGGGTTAGATTTAGGCTCCCGGTGAGGCTTACGGTCGAGATTGGGGTATGGATACGTGTTAGGGGGCGTGTGCATTGCAGGGCGCGGCTTATAGATAGGGTAGGCCTCAGGGATCAGTCTTCCTGTTAGGCTTAGGATTCAGGGTCAGGGTTGGAGCTAGGGTTAGGGTTAGGCTCCCGGTGAGGCCTAGGTTCGAGATTGGGGTACTGATACCTGTACCGGGTCGTGTGAGTTGCATGGCGTGGCTTATCGTGAGAGTAGGCCTTAGGGTTCAGGCTGAGGATGAGGCTTAGTTTTCAGGGTCAGCGTTGGAGCTCGGGTTACGGTTAGCCTCCTGGTGATACCTAGGGTCGAGATTGGGGTATGCATACGGGTTAGGGGGTGTATTCCTTGCAGAGCCCAGCTTATCATTAGGGTAGGCCTCAGGGTACAGACGGCGGGTGAGGCTTAGGTTTCAGGGTGAGGCTTGGAGCTAGGGTTAAGGTTCGGCTCCCGCTGAGGCCTAGGTTCGAGATTGGGGTACGGAAACGTGTTAGGGGGCGTGTGCGTTGCAGGGCGCGGCGTATCGTTACAATACACCTCAGGGTTTAGGCTTTGGGTGAGGCTTTGTGTTCAGGGTCAGGGTTGGAGGTAGGGTTAGGATTAGGCTCCCAGTGAGGCCTAGGGTCGATATTAGGGTATGGCGACGTGTTAGGGTGCGTGTGCATTGCACGGCGCTGCGTATCGTTAGGGTAGGCCTCAGGGCTCACGCTGCGGGTGAGGCTTATGGGTCAGGGTCAGCGTTGGAGTTAGGGTTAGGGTTAGGCTCCCGGTGAGGCTTTGGTTCGAGTTTGGGGTACGGATACGTGTTACGGGGCGTGTGCGTTGAAGGGCGTGGCTTATCGTTAGGGTAGGCCTCAGGGTTGAGGCTGTGGGTGAGGCTTAGTTTAAACGGTCAGGGTTTTAGGTAAGATTAGGGTTAGGCTCCCAGTGAGGTTTAGAGTCAAGATTGGGGAACGGATACGTGTTACGGGGCGTGTGTGTTGCAGTGTGCAGCTGACCGTTAGGGTAGACTGCAGCGTTCAGGCTGCGGGTGAGGCTTAGGGTTCAGGGTCATGGTTGAAGCTAGTGTTAGGGTTAGGCTCCCGGTGAGGCTTCGGATCGACATTGGGGTACGGATTCGTGTTAGGGGGCGTGTGCGTTGCAGGGCGTGACTTATCGTTAGGGTAGGCCTCAGGGTTCAGGCTGCCGGTGAGGCTTAGTGTTCAGGGTCCGGGTTGGACCTAGGGTTCCGGTTAGGCTCCCGGTGAGTCCTAGGTTCGAGATTGGGGTATGGATACGTGTTAGGGGACGTGTGCATTGCAGGGCGTTGCTTATCGTTAGAGTAGGACTCAGGGTTCAGGTTGCGGATCAGGCTTAGTTTTCAGGGTCAGGGTTGGAGCTCGGGTTAGGGTTAGGCTCCCGGTTAGGCCTAGGGTCCAATTTGGGGTACGGATACGTGTTAGGGGTCGTATTCCTTGCATATCGCGGTTTATCATTAGGGTAGGCCTCAGGATTCAGACGGAGGGTGAGGCTTAGGATTCAGGGTCAGGGTTGGAGCTAGTGTTACGGTTAGGCTCCCGGTGAGGCTTCGGATCGAGATTGGGGTACGGATACGTGTTATGGGCCGTGTGCGTTGCAGGGCGCAGCTTATCGTTAGGGTACGCCTCAAGGTTCACACTGCAGGTGAGGCTTAGTGTTTAGGGTCAGGGTTGGAGCTAGGGTTAGGGTTAGGCTCCCGGTTAGGGGTAGGGTCGAGATTGGGGTAAGTATACGTGTTAGTGGGCATGTGCGTTGCAGGGCGCGGCTTATCGTTAGGGTAGGCCTCAAGGTTCAGGCTGCAGTTGAGGCTTAGGTTTCAGGGTCAGGGTTCGAGCTAGGGCTAGGGTTAGGGTCCCGGTGAAGCTTCGGGACGAGATTCGGGTATGGATACGTGTTAGGGTGCGTTTGCGTTGCAGGGCGCGGTTTATCGTTAGGGTAGGCCTCAGGGATCAGGCTTCGGCTGATGCTTAGTGTTCAGGGTCATGGTTGGAGGTAAGGTTAGGTTTAATCTCCCAGTGAGGCCTAGGGTTGAGATTGGGGTACGGATTCGTGTTAGGGGGCGTGTGCGTTGCACGGCGCAGCTTATCGTTAGTGTTGGCCTCAATGTTCATGCTGCGGGTGAGGCTTAGGATTCACGGTCTGAGTTGGAGCTAGGGTTAGGGTTTGGCTCTCGCACAGGCCTAGGGTCTAAATTGGGTTACGGATACGTGTTAGGGGGCATGTGCATTGCAGGGCGTGGCTTATCGTTAGGGTAGGGCTCTGGGTTCAGTCTGCAGGTGAGGCTTAGGGTTCAGGGTCAGGGTTGGAGCTAGGGTTAGGGTTCAGCTCCCGGTGACGCTTATGGTCGAGATTGGGGTACGCAGACATGTTATGGGGCCTGTGATTTGCATGGCGTGGTTTATCGTTGGGGGAGTCCTCAGGGATCAGTCTGCAGGTGAGGCTTAGGGTTCAGGATCAGGGTTGGAGCTAGGGTTATTGTTCGGCTCCCGGTGAGACCTAGGGTCGAGATTGTGGTATGGATACGTGTTAGGGGGCGTGTGCGTTGCAGGGCGTGGCTTATCGTTATAGTAGGCCTCAGGGTTCAGGCTTCGGGTGAGGCTTAGGGTTCAGGGTCAGGGTTGTAGCTACGGTTAGGATTAGGCTCCCGGTGAGGGCTGGGTCGAGATAAGGGTATGGATATGTGTTCGGGGCGTGTGCGTTGCACCGCGCTGTTTATCATTAGGGTAGGCCTCACGGTTCAGGCTGCGGGTGAGGCTTAGTGTTCACGGTCAGGGTTGGAGCTAGGGTAAGGGTAAGGCTCCCGGTGAGGCTTCGGGTCGAGATTGGGGTACGGATACGTGTTAGGGGGCGTGTGTGTTGCAGTGCGCAGCTGATCATTAGGGTAGGCCTCAGGGTTCATGCTGCGCGGTAGGCTTAGTGTTAAGGACAGGGCTGGATCTAGGGTTAGGGTTAGGCTCCCGGTGAGGCTTCGGGTCGAGATTGGGGTACGGATACGTGTTTGGGCGCGTGTGCGTTGAGGGGCGCGGGTTAACATTAGGGTAGACCTCAGGGTTCACGCTGAGGGTGAGGCTTAGTGTTCAGGGTTATTTTTGGAGCTAGGGTTAGGCTTAGACACCCGGGGAGGCCTAGGGTGGAGATTGTGTTACGGATACATGTTTGGGGGCGTTTGCTTTGCAGGGCGCGACTTATCCTTAGGGTAGGCCTCAGGGTTCAGGCTGCGGGTGAGGCTTCGGGTTCAGGGTCATGGTTGGAGGTAGGGTTAGATTTACGCTCCCGGTGAGGCTTACGGTCGAGATTTGGGTACGGATACGTGTTAGGGGGTGTGTGCATTGCAGGGCGCGGCTTATAGTTAGGGTAGGCCTCAGGGATCAGTCTTCCGGTTAGGCTAAGGGTTCAGGGTCAGGGTTGGATCTAGGGTAAGGGTTCGGCTCCCGCTGAGGCCTAGGTTCGAGATTGGGGTACGGAAACGTGTTAGGGGAGGTGTGCGTTGCAGGGCGCGGCTTATCGTTATAATACGCCTCAGGGTTCAGGCTTTGGGTGAGGCTTTGTGTTCAGGGTCAGGGTTGGAGCTAGGGTTAGGATTAGGCTCCCGGTGAGGCCTAGGGTCGAGATTAGGGTACGGGGACGTGTTAGGGGGCGTGTACGTTGCACCGCCGTGCTTATCATTAGGGTAAGCCTCAGGGCTCACGCTGCGTGCGAGGCTTATGTGTCAGGGTCAGTGTTGGAGTTAGGGTTATGGTTAGGCTCCCGGTGAGGCTTCGGTTCGAGTTTGGGGTACGGATACGTGTTAGGGGGCGTGTGCGTGGAAGGGCGTGGCTTATCGTTACGGTAAGACTCCGGGTTCAGTTTGCGGATGAGGCTTAGGTTTCAGGGTCAGGGTTGGAGCTCGGGTTAGGGTTAGGCTCCCAGTGAGGCCTAGGGTCGAGTTTGGGGTACGGATACGTGTTAGGGGGCGTGTGCATTGCAGAGCGCGGCTTATCGTTAGGCTAGGCCTCAGGGTTCAGACTGCGGGTGAGGCTTCGGGTTCAGGGTCAGGGTTGGAGCTAGGGTTAGGGTTAGGCTCCCGCTGAGGTCTAGGTTCGAGATTGGGGTACGGATACGTGTTAGGGGTCGTGTGCGTTGCAGGGCACGACTTATCGTTATTGTAGTCCTCAGGGTTGAGGCTGTGGGTGAGGCTTAGGTTAAATGGTCAGGGTTTTAGGTAGGATTGGGGTTAGGCTCCCAGTGAGGTTTAGGGTCAAGATTGAGGAACGGATACGTGTTAGGGGGCGTGGGTGTTGCAGTGTGCGGCTGATCGTTAGGGTAGACCTCAGGGTTCAGGCTGAGGGTGAGGCTTAGGTTTCAGAGTCATGGTTGGATCTCGTGTTAGGGTTAGGCTCCCGGTGAGGCTTCGGATCGACATTGGGGTACGGATACGTGTTAA